>NC_134407.1:85711348-86403848 GCF_038048845.1 Mixophyes fleayi | reverse complement strand
ATGGAAGCATTTATTTTAACATAGAATATTCTTTAGAATTGTAGGTAATCCTGGAAAAGGGTAGATATGCTCAAGGGACGTGTGCAACCAATCAATGGATCCTTGTGAGAATTATCAGATCTTTCTTTGATTCAACTGTAACAGTTTAGGACACATGTCAAATATAGGGTTCTCAGCATTTAAAATTGGTAAAGTACTTAATAGATAATGTTTCATTTCAGTATGAATTTTGATGTCCCTAATGATAAAATGACAAATGGAACACTGGGTACCTAATGGATATGCCAAAATTGACTCTGGACTCTAGGTTCATCCAGTGCGAAGTGTAAGACAATTTGAATATATACTTGTATGTGTTAATTGATTTTATGGATGCGTTCGAACATGACTATGTGCAAAAGCCACTGTGCAGGTAACTGCAAAGAAACTATTAACTTGTTTGCCGATATGCACATCCTTTGGTACTTTCCTCTGATAGGGGGCATTTTTTTTATTGCTCAGGTCACACAAATTATATGCCAAGTATACACATACAAATCCACAAAGAATTGATAAGGGCTCCACACCTTGGTAAGGTCTCCACCAATAGGACTACAAAAACAAACTTATTAAGGTCCAGAAGCAAACAGGCTTGCCTTGGCCTGACGACTTACCCTTGGTGCTTTTCCATATCAGAACAATGCCTAGAGATGCAACTGAGTTATCACCCTATGAAATTTTGTTTGGAAGAGCAGGTAATATTAAACTGAATCCCATAGTCCAAGAACAAGTGTTTCTTCAGCTTGGACAAGACTTGTTAGTAAAGTATGTAAATGAGTTATACACCACTCTTTTCTTCAGTCATTAACAACTTGTTGACTCCCTCCTTAATGAACTAGATGTGCAGTCTTACACCCGGAGATTTGGTCCTCATCCTGAGGAAAGAAGCCCTCAACCCAAGGTTGCAAGGACCATACCAGGTACTACTGACAACAACTACAGCCATAAAGATAGAAGGTAAATATGCTTGGATCCATGCATCACATTGCAAAGGCATAATAAAAAAACAAACTTAATTTGGCTACTGCAAATGTGACTGATCAAATTGACTGTTAGATGTGTACTTATTTACCTACCTCTGAAGGAACGGGTGTTCCATTTTATGGTATTCCTGTAGCACTAGAAGAAATTATGGTTAACAATGACATAATCCAATTTCTGGAATACTACTCAATTTTATGCATGACAAAATCAATATATCAGACTGGTAGGCACATTGGGGATACCCAGGGCCGTAACTAGGGCTGTGGGACAGGGGCAACCGCCCAGGGCGCAACGCTGAAGGGGGGCGCAATTTAGGAATATTTTTGGTTCATTTGGTTAAAATTGAGGGCTAGGGGGGCGGCATTTGTCTTTCTCGCCTCAGGCGCTAGAATTCTAAGTTACGGCTCTGGGGATACCTAGGGCTAGATTTACTAAACTGGGGGTTTGAAAAAGTGAAGATGTTGCCTATAGCAACCAATCAGATTCTAGCTGTCATTTTGTAGACTGTACTAAATAAATGATAACTAGAATCTGATTGGTTGCTATAGGCAACATCTCCACTTTTTCAAACCTGCAGTTTAGTAAATATACCCCCTAGTGTCTGTGGACAATTTAAGAGTCTAGTGGGGAGGAAATATATTCATAAATTTGAAAATGTCATTAAAGATGTCAGGTTAATAGACAAAAAGGTAGGCCATTCCATTTGCTCACAAGCATCCGATTTTGGGCATTTGAGAAAAAGAATGACCCCCCCACTTTTATTTGATTATAATATGGGCTGTAGATGGAAAAATCGACCAATGTTCCAATGTTATATCCAGACCTAGATAGATGTATGGATACAGTAATAGCAATAGGATGGGTATGTCATATATCCTTCCAAGAGGATTGTATTTTGTGGGGGTGGAGAGCCTTCTCATGGCTACCACCTGGTGCAAATGTAACCTACTATTTAGGTAAGGTAATACCAGGAACAGTGATAAGAAAAAGTCTTGAAGGGATTCTCAGAAATATCCATAAGCATATTTTAACCAAATGTGGTATAGCTTGCAAAAATAAAATTGAACAGTGTTAGTGCTCTTTGTTTCCACAAGTAGTTGTAGGAATACTGTCTGAAAAACTTCAAGAATATTCAGAAATATTAGCTAAGATAGTTAATGAAACTATGGATTCTTTTAATATACTAAATGAAGAGATATCACAAATTAGAAAGGTTTCTATAAAAAATAGAATGCCACTTGACTTTATATTAAAAGATAGAGGCGGAGTCTGCGCCATGGTAGGTTAAGAATGGTGTACATATATCTCTGATAATTAGAATAGCATACAGGGACATATTAATGAGATAACCAAACTAAACAATAAATAAGAAATATAGCAGGAGAAGGATGGGAAATCTTTAGATGGTTAGGTATTTCCAGTCAGTTTGATTAGTCACATTTGCAGTTGCCAAATTAAGTTTTATTCTTTTATTATGCCTTTGCAATATGATGGATGGTTAGGTAAATGAATATCAAATATAATTACAGGTTTTATCCAATATGTGGTTATGTTTATTGCACTATGCTTTATTATATATTTATAATTTAAAAGTATACCAATGATTTCAGGCATATGTAGAAAACTATTTAAAATGAAAATTATTCCAGAATATATGCATATGCTAGGTAATTTGAGAAAACTGATAGGTGAGTGATTCCTTGTAGTTCTGTAGGGCAACACGGTGGCTTAGTGGTTAGCACTTCTGCCTCACAGTTCTGGGTTTATAGTTTCATTCCCGACCATGGCTTTATCTGTGTTGAGTTTGTATATTTTCCCCGTTTTTGCGTGGGGGTGCTCCGAATTCCTCCCACACTGCAAAAACATACTGATAGGTTAATTGGCTGCTATTAAATTGCCCTTAGTCTCTCTCAGTCAGTGTATGTTAGGGGATTTAGATTGTAAGCTCCAATGGGGCAGGGACTGATGTGAGTCAGTTCTCTGTACAGTGCTGCGGAATTAGTGGCGCTATATAAATAAATAGATGATGATGATGGCACAGGCTCTTAGTCCTATCCTCTGTGTATTTTTCTTGTACTCTTGTTTATACATTGGCCTATGAATTCTTTAGTTTTTTTAATTGTATAATGTGATCAAGATTAATCCAAAGGAGAAATTATTTTGAAGCCAACCTGATTGACACAATATTGACTGTTTAGTGTGTGTATGTGTGTGACAGGGTATGACTACTGTATGTGTGTGGGGGCCGGCGTATGACCATAATGTGTGTGTATGTGTGGGGGCCGGTGTATGACTATAATGTGTGTGGGGGCCAGTGTATGACTATAATGTGTGTGTGTGTGGGGGCCGGTGTATGACTATAATGTGTGAGGGGGGAGGGTCTTAATATAATGTGGGAGGTAGGCTATTAATCTAATGGTGAATTGCAGGTAGGGGCTAATTATTGGGTGTTATTTTATTTGTGGGGTGATGGCAGGGCAATTTAATAGTGTGGCCTAACAATTTAAGATGGGGTGATTGGATTTTTAATTTAATGCTGAGGTGGTTTAGGAGCTATTAATTGAATGTGGGGCTGTTTGGGGAAAATGAGGTCTATTTATTAAATGTGATTATGAGTTAATGCCTGGGGTGGTTGTGGGAAATAGATATATTTTTTAAACGTAAATGCTATTTAATTTTTTGCTGGAGTTTGGAGAGAGGGAAATAGTTTTATTTATTAAATGGGAATACTATTTAATGTCAGGGCTAGTTGGAGTGAAATAGATGTATTTATCAAATGTGAATACAAGTATTTTAATGTTGTGGCTGCAGTGAGGCCTAATTTTAAAAGTGGATGCTATATTGATTTAACACTGGGGCTAAATTTCATGTACTAATTTTTTTTCTCCAAATAGGGCATCCAACATTCCAGGATCCAGACAAGCAGCAACTGATATAAAGACACCAGCAGCCACAAGTGGTGACCATGACAAGACAGGTAGGAGAGACCAGGACGCATTTTTTTTCCTGCTCGTCAACAGAGGTGGGCCTGTGTGCTTTAAATGCCAGGGCTGATTTTTAGTCCCAGTCCGGCCCTGGTAGTGTGTACGCTAGAATGATGAACGATCATCGTTACAAAGCACAGATTATAGTTTGATCTGATTGGTTGTTTTGCTTAAAAGATGTCGTTCAGCTAGGGAACAATGTCGGTCTAATTCTGCAGTGTGTATGCACTCTGAAGGATTAGACCAACATCTGGAGTTAAGCTCTTTGATTCCGAGTCACAAACCTATCAGCTGTCAGTGTGAGTACCGAACCTGTCAGCAGCTTGCACATGTCCCGTCTCTAGGTTAATGACTCTGGAGTAAAATCTCCTCCCTCTGTCTTTTAAGTTACCAACTTTCCTCTAACATTTTCACTTCTGTTATATTTTAATCTACCCCTCCTTTTCATTCTCTCCTCGTTTTTCTCTCTCCCCCTCTCCCCCACTCACTGCACTCCTTCCTTTCGCTGTGTCTGTCCAGCCTGTAACCTCAATCTAACCTCAGCAGCCAAGTCTGAGTCCACTGCTCTGATCCTGACACCACAAATGCTGCATATACCAGTCACCCGACATTTAGCACAACCTGTGACTTGTAGAACTACAAGTCACAGAAACAGCTGCAATGGCACAGATTGACTTGTAGACAGTGTTCCTGTGTGTGTTCGAGTTTCACATTCTGCTCTGACAAAACTAACTAATCAAACTGATATTTTACACGGCACCGATATTCCCTCCATGACCTGCCCGATCCTAATCTGTCCAGCACTCTTTATGCAGAAGGGGGAATGAGCAGAGGGGTTTCTATAATTAACCCCTGCATTGCTATTGCTCATGACATGGGATTTGTGTGACCACCTGTCACTGATCTTGCCTCACCAGACTTGCAGCCGACTTTATGACAGATGAAGAGCATACATTTGAAGGCTATCGGGTGTAATGTGTACACATTAATTCGGCATGCTGTTCGGGAATTATTTTATTTTCCTGTTGTTGGTAAAGTTGGTAAAAATATTGTATCATGAATTTTGTTGTAGTGTGTACCTAGCCTTACCAATGAATACACCTTTTCTGCCACCACAAAAGATTCACTATGAAGTCCTTGTGTTCATCAAAACCACTTATTAATGTTTCACATTTAAATCACACACACATGTAGCATGAGCCTAACTTGTCTTCGTAAGTTCACAAAGAATCACGGGGAATATGCTAGATTAAATGTATTCAGTCCAAAAATGTTTCCAAGGCTTAAGTACAAAACAGTTAATAACAAGACATACAAATTAAGTTGCACAAATAAGTTTCTGAAATAAAATAGGATATAAAATCAGGGGGACAAACTTACTAGTTCAAGTTATATGTGATAACTCATGTGATGCCAATCTGCTCCAAAAACAGAGCACAGTCTTTATATAAACAATGGGAGTAGTATTACACCTATCTCTCCTGCCAACCTACATGCTTGTGATGCTTTTTAATGTCCCATTATTGTTGTGAAAACATTACTCATTCTTAAGTGTTATTCTGCTTATTTAGATAATTATCAATCTCATGACATATTTAAATGACAATGCATTTTTTATAAAGTTGATAATCACTAGTTTTAGATGCATCATCTTCAACATGTTTGGACCTTACTAGTCATACATTGATCATCTGGATGACTGCAGGTTCTTTGCACTGCAATAATGCATGGTAATAAAGCATGTTAAAAATATATTCCTCTGATCTATACCTACAGCGCTGCAAAACAAAATACAAAGATCCCCACCCAAATTGTGCACAATTCAAATCACAATTCTTCTAATCTACAATTATTTAAGTATAAAAGATTATAGCAAAAGATCCAAAAAGGCAGAGATAAGCAAACTTCAGATAATCTAGTGATGAAAGCATTATAGCCTTATAACCCTTTCCTGACCAGGGTTTGTGGAAGTATTGTACCTCAGGAGGCCAGCAATTTTCAAGATATAAAAGTATACAGTACATTGGTTTATACCTCATTCACGTGAACACTTTTATTTTTGTATATATTTTTTCACAATAAGATCACTTTTCTACTAGTAGCTCACTTGAAGTGAATGATTTACCTTGTACAACAGAACTGTGAGAGACTGAAGTTTTTTTCAAATGACTTTTTTTTGCACTGCAACTTGTATTTTTTGTATTATTAGTATATAAGCACAATTCATTAGATAAGATAAGACAAGACACTAGTGTCATAATCTACCCATTTGTTGAGTAACTGAATGATTTACCTTGTCTTATGCTAAAAAGCAAAAAAAAAAGAAAAAATAATTTTCTCCTAATTTTATACTGGGGAAAAATAAATCAAGTAGTTAAAATGTGGAATCATCCTGAGTACATTATTACCATGTATGTGGAGCTCCCACATGTTTGACCAGCACATCCTTAAATACACTATAGTTTTAAACTGAAAAATATACAAAAGAATGATCATTGAGTCCCTGCCCCAGAAATCCCAAAAATCTTTTTGTGACCTGCAAACCCATATATCCATAGTGATCTTCCTCTCTCAACACTCCACATCTGCTGCACCACTTTGCAAATCTCTACACTGGCACCCTCAGTGGTAATCATTAAAACGATTACCACAAATCCGACACCGAGGAGACCTACAAATAAAATCCGAATTGAAGAAAAAATGATTTAAATATAATTAAACATACCTGAAAACCGACGCTGCAGATCACCGATGGGACCAGCTTGCTGACCGCAACTTATTTCGACTTTACAGGTCTCCGGCATTACAATTTGATGTCATTGCGTTCGTATGAATGTTAATTTAAAGTGGCAATGTTGGGTTAAGCGTTTAAACACTTAACCTGCGGGGTCCATTTTGTCTCTGGTGCACTACATGTCCCAGCATGCCCAGGCTGCCAATATGAACATGTAGACATTTTGAATGTCGACATTATGAATATAAACAATTCAAGTACATCTCTTCTCTCACCCCATCCCCATTGTTAAATTATTCAAAATTATTCCAGCCCCATTCTATCCAGGCACCCGCCACCCCAGTTCTATCTAACCCCTGCAGTAGTTTCTTACCTCTCTGCTTCTCTTCTTCTTCTCAGTTTCTTCTTGCTGGCTCCTTTTGACTCCTCTCCATTGACAGCATTGTGATGTCATTAGTTACATGACTTCAACCACGCTGCATGTAGAAGGAAGCCTCTCTGCCTTGTCATGGGCCTCTCTATCCAGGAACTGCACTCTATTAGGAATGGAAGTGCATCTGAGATTGGAGCAAATGGATGCAACAGTGGTGCCCCCACACAGCTTGGGATTGGAGGTGGATGTGCCTCCACAAAGGGGCACAACGTAGACTTCCTTAATTCAGTGCAGATGCCCTTCCACCACTCATATTTCAGGAGAAACTTTCTACCTAGAAAAGGAGCCCACCATGTGCCTCAATTCACTGTGGAGCCTTCCCTAATAAATATGTTTCGGGACCAGGGCTGGTCGGGCCCCATACTGCTGCCAGGCCCAATACTTTTGTACTCGCTGAACCCCCCTGATGACTGTCTAGTCATCACCATATATAGGCTAAATGAACCTTAGATCCGGTCATTTGGCAATGAATATGAAAGTTAGATCTGCCTATATGAGGACAATTATTTTATAAAGATCACCTTGTTGGACAAATTAATAGAGGCATACAGATAATGAAAAAATATAATAAAACTGTCTCCCACCATTGTACCACGCTATACTAAGCTGCACGCTTCTATCTGAGAACCATTGAGCGGATGAGCTAGAAAATAGGATCTACCTCCTGACGTCTGGAGAGGAAAGAGAACTCACTCCCAAGATTCCCTATACAAGCTGTCAGAATACTGTAAGTGCCCACTCATCTTTACACTCTTTATGCAACGTGCTTAATAATACTACTTGTCAATTATGTGTGGATTGAAGATTCAAATTTTGGATCATTAGATATTTGAACACAGTGACCTTGTGACTTTTCTCATCACGGATTGCAGACTAGCAATTTATTTGACATAATAATTTATTACCTATAAATGGAATACTTTTTCATACTGAACAAAATAACAAATGATTATGGCAAACTTCTAGACAGAAAACCATAGGAATTTAAAATCACTTTGCTCTGGAATCTAAAATGTTATCATGATAAAACATGTGTAAAATAAATATAAATGGGCAGACTCTATAGACAATATAATAATATTGTCACCAATATTCTAAGGGAACTATAGGCCAAGAAGTATTCATTCTAAAAAACATTACACATACCTAAAAATGCTCTGGTATTTCCTTTTGTATATTGTTATCAATAATGCATATATTCTCTGTAGTAGGTAAATGCTATGAGTTGATCTTAAAAGCATTGAGTGATTTCAACATTGAAGAAGTTCGAACATCCCAATTTAAAATGTTATTAAACTTATGATGTGAAGCAGCTATATTATTTATTGGCGAGTCATGTAAACAATTGTTTTACAGTAACTATGTAAAGCTCAAAGCAAGGGAAACACCCTGCTTTTTAAGTTGGAGGCATTTATTGACAAGACTAAATTGTTTCTAAATTATACCCATTGCTCCATCCTTGTAAACCTACATAAGGCATAAAATTGACAGCCAATGGAAAAACAAGCCAACTTTAGATAGGTCATCTCAGGGATATAAAAGGAGCTTTTTGTAACACAGTAGAGATACAGCACATTTCTTGCACTGCTTACTAAGAAGAAGACTGAGCAGAACACACAGGTATCATGTCTGGCGTAAAAGGAGGACACGGCAAAGGCCAACAGAGTCAACAGTGTCAACAAGAACAGCAAGGTCAACAAGGCGGCATTGGGGGTGGATGTGGCGTCACCCAGAGTCTCAGCCTGTGCAGTGATGACCAGCAAAAAGGCGGATGTAAGTATTAAGCAGTACATTTCTATTCAATTTGCATATTATCTATATAGCTTTAAGTATTGCATTATAAGATTGGGCCTAGGATTGTCACAAACATGCTCTTCTAGTGATTATAGATAGACATATTACAAGCCCAACATATTAGTCTGCCCATTGTGACTGAGGGAAATGCTACACAGATGATAACTGATGTTACAGCATTTAAGAACTTTTATTTATTACATATAGCAGAAAACAATGACTTGTGCAAAATCCATTGTTAGGGACAATATTTGTATTTTGCAGTGTGCAGCACAGTGGCTAAGTGGTTAGCACTTCTGCCTTACAGCACTAGGGTCATGAGTTCAATTCCTGAACATGGCCTTATCTGTGAGGAGTTTGTATGTTCTCCCCATGTTTGCATGGGTTTCCTCCCGCACTACAGAAACATACTGGTAAGTTAATTGGCTGCTATCAAATTGATACAAAAATGTTGTGTTTATGCTATCAAATTGACCCTAGTGTGTGTGTGTGTGTGTGTTAGGGAATTTAGACTGTAAGCTCCAATGGGACAGGGACTGATCTGAGTGAGTTCTCTGTACAGCGCTGCGTTATTAGTGGCACTATATAAATAAATGATGATGATATCTACACTGTTCATGTCGATTTGTGTAATGTTAATGGCACAGGCAGGAGAGTGTAGGCCTACTCCCTGACAGTGATAAAATAAATGAAAATAAAAATATATTTAAAAGGTGCAAATATATTTTACAGACAAATCCCAATGAAGTACTGTACTAACACATCTTTCTCATTTTTACCATAGCTGGTGGTGCTGGACAGCAATTTCAAGATCAAAGCTCTTCTGGTGGTAATACAAATCTGTATTCTTTTTAACAGCAAAATTATAGCTTCAGACAATACATAATAAAATAATGGCTGATAGTAATGTTAGAGTAACAGTAAATAATCACTGGAACACACAGACGGAATATGCCTATGAAAATGCAAATGCAGGAACCTGTTGGATTCAAGACAGGGTTGAGAGACACTTTGATGTGAAACAATTAAAGGCAATGATGTTTTCAAAGAACATTGGAGACATTGTAACTAATGATTAACTGAAAAGAGTTAAAGTCTTGTAAGGAAGCAACATTTACATGTGAGATGTTTTAATATAATGATTATTACCTACCATACATTTCTCTCTCATACATAACACAAATCATAACACCAGAAAACATCACATCATATTAAAAATGTGTGACTTGTGTCTGCAAAACTAAATCCAAGTATTTTGATAGGATGCGGATCAGGACAGTTTCAAGATCAGAGCAGCTATGGTGGAGCAGACAAATCAGGTAGGATGCACTTGGCAAAATATGCACCAACAATCCTAGTTCCACAATACAGAATGGAAAAGCATTTTACCAAATACAAGTATTTCATATTTGCATTCCCACCTACAGCATAGGAGAATTGGTTTACATAACAAAAATTACTATGCAGTGAAAATTGTCATCAACACAGTGTACCAAATACAAATTTAATGGCTTAATTCACTTACGAGTAATGCGTCAAAAATGCTGTTAAAAAATTGTGGCTGCAAGTATGACATTACTATGATCAACTCAAACTCTCATCACCTCTACAACTTTGTATGTTGTTGGCACATATTCTATTGTGCATTGTAAACTAACACAATTTCCATTATTTTGATTAAGGTGGCGGGGCTGGGCAGTGCCAGGATCAGAGCTCCTATGGTGGAAGCAAATCAGGTAAATATTTGGTTAACCTGTATAAAAGGATGGATAGAGGGACTGTCCCAACAATGGAAAAACTAATTTAACAAAATATCTACGAGGCAGCCATTTTGTTGGTTCAACGGCTATTCATGGAAGTTCAGCCTATCAGTTCACGAGGAATTAGTGCCTCATCTCAAGTTGAACAAGTGCTTTTTCAATCTCACTGGTACCCAGTGAATTCATAGGCTTTGTCTTCATGAATAATGGCTCAGCACACAAAATAACTACATTATGACAGGTGTTAAAAAAACAACTGAAGTTACTTTATTTTAACTAAAAAAACTCTCTCTAATGCAGGTGGTGGTGCTGGGTGGGGCCAAGATCAGAGCTCTTGCGGTGGGGGCAAGTTAGGTAAGATTTAAACCGTGAAACTGAACATTGAGGGCCTCATTTTAATGTTTTTAGAAATAAACCCTGTAAGATAGTAATCCCTGTAAATAGCTACCACTGTTTTAATTACATGCAAACAATTTAGGGGCATTTGACAAAAAGTGCACAGAAGTTTTTGCCAGTGATAGGACTTCTTTTTCAATTCACCCTATTTATCATAGGGGTTACCACTGATGATAATGATGATATTACCAGCAATATCCCTCTGGGGGAAACCTGGCAAGGGCCTCACGCCTATTTATGAAGATTTGTGTCAGTAATTATTAATTGTACAGCTGTAATACTTGTTCTGTTAATGCCATCTCAGGATAGCATAAACAAATAGAGAAGCCAAAAACTATATATTTATTACTGAAATATATAATCTTTTTAAGGCTCTTTTAAATAAATGGGGCTAATGTCATGTCCCCAAAAACTAAATATAATTTACTGGGGTCAAAGTTGCATATAATAAAATATAATATAATATAAAATAATATCATTTAAAGTTTATATTATATTTGCCTTATTGCTTATATATAAAAGATGTTTTTAAGAAAAAAGATTTTATTTAAAAATAATTTTTCATTTAAGTAGCAGAACTGGAAGATCAATAGAGTTGAACGGGGCCTCCCGAGCGAAGTAACCCTTATCACTCTGAATATTATTCACTGGGGCAACTGAGTATCGTTCAGATACCATAGTAATTAAATAATGGTGAATTGTGGCAATGCCTAATTTTCATCAACATGATAAGCAAAGATAAAAATGTTTATTTTCACCATTATGATAAGTAGAGCCTGTAGTCTACAAAGATGAAAAAAGCAAATGTTGCAGCAAATTTGTGACGAAATAGGCCACTCCATACTCTGTAAAAATATCCACACTTACCTCCAATCTACAACGAGAAAAGTAATGATTTTTATTTTGCAAATTAAACTTCATATCTTCCTTTATTTGCTATTAGTCAGATAAATTTAAGATGTTTCTGCAGCTACACTTACATGGGAATATGCTGTTTGCAGGCCTATCAGAGTGAAAAGCTATCTAATGTAACCGTGATCTGCCACGCGTAACCGTGATCTGCTGTCTTAATTGAATATGCTGCATAATTTAAAAAAAGACCTTTTGCATCTAGTTTGCACATTTAGGGCCTGTTTCATTAAGGAACGTAAATGCTGATGCGTGCCATATTTTGAGTTAAATTGCACGGAAATAGACAATACGCCAGTGAACGCAAGAATATCCAATTCATCTTTGAACGCAAAGAACATTTCCGACAGCCTATGATTTCAGGGACTTAACAGGGGGTGGGAGGGGGCGTATGCACATAGTCAATGCACAATAAGAGTATGCCAAGGTCAAGTGCATGCAGCAGCATCTGATTCAAGCTCTGGGCATCTCTAAGGTACATGTTTCATAGTCTAATCCCTTGCACCAGCTACAGAGCAGTTGTAAGTGCTGAGTGATAGTGATGGCAATTGCATGCTAGAACATGTGTTTTCAATCAAGAGCACCTGTAAAAATGCATTTTTATGTACAGCAGACAGTAACAACATCCTTTTTTATGTTTTTTACTAATGACTATATTATTAATGGGTGACAATAATTGAATACTCTCCCCCCCCGTTTATTGGGACTTTATATTCCAGATATGTATTTTATATATCCTGCAATGTATTGTATGTTACTCAATATGGCAAGTGCCATATATACAGAGCGTACCTTCAGATATGTAGTTGAATACGGACATGCGTATGCCAGAGTTACATGTGTTTTTTTGAAAAAAAAAGAAGTTAATTCTGAGTGCCGTAATGAATCAGGCCTCTTAAAAAAAATCACCTTGACTTATCCTTTACAGCATATTAATTAGCACCCTGGAAGTTTGTTCTTTTTCCATTTTTAGAATATTTAGAGTCAGTCATTTTTGTCCAGATTTATATAGCAATGTTCTTTTACTATCTTTAATTAAGGAGGTGGCTCAGGGCAATTTCAGGACCAGAGCTCCTGCGGTGGTGGTAAATCAGGTAAAGTGTAGATTACATTAAGTGTATTTGGCATCGTTTTTAAAATATTAATATAAAATAGTATATTAACTGACTTTTAAATTGTTCAATACAGGAGGTGGTGCTGGACAGTGTCAGGATCAGAGCTCCCATGGTGGTGGCAAATTAGGTAAAATAATTTCATTCCAATGGCAAGAAGTTGTATAAAGTAAATGTCATGGGCTGATCTATACAATGGATGAATCTATGTTGCAGTTTCAAGCCAACTGTTAAGTTTACAATAGTTGGCTTACAAAGTAATTGGAGCAAGTGCTTCGTTCGCAATTGTAAAAGCACAGCTCTTAATGCATTGGCACATTTTATCCCTATAATTTAGGAGGTGGAGCTGGACAATACCAGGACCAAGGCAGTTCCAAATCAGGTAATATTTTTTTGCTAAAATTGTACAGTAAAAATGAAGACTGTGCACATGATTACATAAGTCATAAATAGAGCCAAAACAGATTTATTAAAAATTATGTTAATTTTTCTTTTTCTAGCACAAAATGCATGCACTATAGATATAAAAAACAACCTTCTTTCTCTCCATTGGCTTAGACATGTTATTCTCTGTAGTCAGCATTTCTATCTGTGCAGTGCCTAAAACCTCAAAAATAGAGATCGGAGGGAAGGAGAGGTGGCTTTGTGGATATTAGATAAAATACATGTTTGTTATTGCTACCAAATAATACATGAAGCTTGGCTATGGTGTCAATTTTTTTGTGTGGCTAAACCATTTTTAACCATTATCATCCATTATTACACATTTTCTTTTAATCCAGGAAGCGATGGTGGTGGACAGTGTCAGGAACAAGGTGGATATGGTGGCAAATCAGGTAAAATAAATTGTATTCAAAAGACAAATATAAAATCATGGCATTAAATAATAGTTGCCATAAAGGTTAAAAAATGTAAACAAAAAAAACTTTAGAACCAGCATCAATTGTAACTATTAATTCTTGGGGTGATATCCAGAATGTCTTGGATGCATCATCATTGTCTATTCTATACAAATGACAACCACACACTTTCTCATTTAGGAGGTGGTGCCGGAGGGTACCAAGACCAAGGCGGTTATGGGGGCAGCAAATCAGGTAAACTCTGGTTATAAAACCCTGTTACTGTGCTTTTTGCCAATAGCACTACCCGCAAAATATAATCTCCTTTAGTCTACTTTTATATTTTTTATTCTAGGGGTCAGCTTAGCTTAACTCTTCAACTTTAGCATTAAAGTTTTGTTACAGAATTAAGTTACATTCATATTCCATTACAAAAAAAAAGGTGCAGATATCTGACATATCTGATTACCTCAAACCTGGATAAAAAAATATCTTAAATCTTTAGTTTTATAAATAGTCACCAGGATAACTCTGGACTGTGAAATCCAACCCTATTGTTAACAGTCACAAAAAGTCATGATTTCAGAGTATCTTTCTAATTTTTTGAAAGATTAATTCATCAATTAGTTACAGCATGTGTAGAAACAGTGGGGCAAGTGACCTTCATGAGTTGTTTGAGAAATTATGTCAATGCTTTTGAATGTTCCTGGACTTGATGTTGAGTTTTCCAATGAAGGAGAGAAGAGAAGAAAACCATGGGAACACACTCCATTCTCATACGATGATTAACCAGATTATTTGCAATGCTAGAAATCATTGCTATATAAGTTTCTTTGTTTTTTAGGGGTCTATTTATGACCCTTCGTTTTTTTCTGTAGAAACTTTTCAATCCTCATCGCATAGATGCGGATTGAAAAGTTTCTCATATGTATTAAAAATCAACACAGGAACAGCCGTTCCGAAAAACGGCTGCTCCTGTGAAGTCTTACACTTACCTAACACTGGATTCTTCTCTTTTCCTCCCTCTGCGGTGCCGATCGTCCCTCTTTCAATCCCTGTGCGCATGCGCCGACCGGTAAACTCGGGCATGCGCACAGAGATCCCTGTCTGCAGGAACCTGAGGCATGTGATGGAGGGATCATGTGATCCCTCCACACATGCGCTGTGCAGTCAGAGCAGAGCTGTTTTCAGTGTAATGTTTCACTTATGTTAATATACGCCAGTTTCAGATGGCGTACATTAACAAGTAAAAAAAAAGAGAAATACTTCACCTGCCACACTTTAATACATAGCGGTACTGAGCACTCCCCATACATTGTTATGGGGAGTGCTCAAAAAAACGCTAAAGGGTGCAAAGCAGCAGATATCTCCGATATCTGCTGCTATGCTAGATTAATACATAAGGATTTTAACGGTAAAGCCCCGAAAACGTTGTTTTCGGGGCTTTACAAGGGGAGAAAACTTTAATAAATAGACCTCTCAGAACGTAAAGAACTTCAACCAGATTAACATTTTAAAATAAAGTCCCCTCCTAACAACTGGCAGAACTGTAGTTTATAAAATCAGCAGCATTTGACTTGACTTCAGTGCTGCTCACATTGTAAAATAACTTGGTGTTATGGGGGTTTAGCATCTTGCAAACAGTGTGGGTCCATGGGGAAGGACCAGTATGATTGTAATTATTCAGGGTGGGTGTCTTTATATTAAAATACTTTTCATGACTTTTAAATCATACTTGAAACTATCAGTTCTAAACAGATAGCCAATGTGCAATCAATAATCTGAGTTATGTGGCTACCACAAAATCCTCATAACCTCTCTCTTATCCATACACTTTCAGATTCCTGTCAGTCCCAAAGCAAAGGCTGCGGAGGAAGCAAGAAGTGAACACTGCTCTAGATCGTCCAAATAGCAAATTCTTACACCCAATTAATACATAACCATGTCTTTCCTGCTGCTTTAAATTATCAAATAAAAGTGATTACTCTTATGCAATTTGGTGTATGCTGTGGTTTAGTAAAAAACATTTTCATTCACATAATTTAAGATTTCAAAACATCTCAAATAAATTTCTGATGTATAAACTAGTGCCAGCATAAAATACCCTAGTGTCACAGGTATGTCCAAAGTTTATACACAGCAGGGCAGCCTGGTATAATGTGAGGCAATTTGTTAACAATTCTGGATACACATTAGCTAAGTAGGGTTTCTTTAGGTAAGTTTACAAAAACACACTTTCGTTTGTGTCCTAAATAGTACTTAGGGTAAAATGAGTACAATACTACTGTCATGCCGAATATAGCAGTATCTTATACTGCCACACATAATACTCCTACAAAAATACATATATAAAAACACACACCTGCACAACTGTAATATATACATATACCCTTTGTGTACACAATTACCACCTTTGTCCTGGTCTTTGCGCCCCACACACTTTTTACGATGCAACTCCATTGCCATAAAAGTGTAATTTATGATCTAAAAACCTGTAAAAAGTTGGACAGCTATATGTCTGTGCCTATGCTTCTGCTGAAAAATGCATAGTTATTAGAGGTGAACTGGATTGGGGGATGTTGACAATGCTTCTATTAAACTATGCAACCCTGTACATGAGTCTGTTGTTAGATTTTGATGCCCATAAAGAACGGTCATCAAATATCTCACAAGCACAGAATACTAAGAGCTGAAAAGTTAATGTAGCCACACTGCTAATTTTTACAGTGATTGTTAAGTTTTGATGGGGAAGCAGTGGTGCTACTCAGGGGTGTACTACTAAAGTATGTGGACATCATCTGTCTGTCTAATCGCTAGGAGCAGTGGCTGTGTGCCTCCATCTCTGCGGTTTGTTTACACGAGTATGCAATATAGTACAGATACCCAGAACAGCAAGACAGATTCTGTAGACTAGTGCCTGTGCCTTGGAGTGGACTTTGGGGCCCCTAGAGTTTCGGTGCCAACACAGTTGTTCAACTGCACCAATGATAATCCGGCACTGTACATAGCAGCTTCTCCAAAACAATGTCATCCAATACAACCAATACATTATGCAGCAACCTCAACAAAACTCTGAAAGCCACCTCAAATTATTAAGCCATGGATCCACCCTATTTTACGTGGCAACTCAACCTAAACTGTCACACCTCATTTATTACACCGAAACCTCTGTAAAAATGTTGCACTCAATGCTCCAGTTTATCCCTCCCTCCATTCATCAAAATTATCATGTGAGACTCGAGGACCATTTGATCTGGCTAGCCTTTTGCTGACATATGACAGGAGTCTGAAAGGGGCTATATATACAAGCTTTCTGCAGTTATCTTGCACAAAGCAGGTCACAGACACTTAGGGAAGGAGTAGAAGCCCAGGTTCACTAGAGAATCAGTTGTATGATTTGGCAAATATCAGATGATAAAGAGATCACAGGGAAGCTGTGGCCTTATGTGTGATGTTTAGTACAAACTACTTACCACTAGCCAGGTCTGCTGCTGCCTCATCATTTCCACTAATTCTGTGTGAGCTGGATTTTCCAGAGGTCTCTTACCACAATGTGTGACATTTATAAGCCCTTTCCCTCAGTATGAGAGCTTGGCCATGCAGAGTTGGTGGGATAGGCCAGATAAAGGTGTGACCTGGGACAGTCAGCTGCTCCCTGTAGGCTTGCACCGCACCTCCAAGTATAGGTTAGGGTCCCTTAGAGCTTTAAGGACCCAGAGCAGTTGCTCCACTGCACCAATGACAAGTGAGTCTTTTGGGATGAACGCACTTAAAGGGCGACAGTGTTTGTAGCAGGCTGAACACTTACCTGAAGGGGTTAACATCGGGTGGGACCCGACCAATGTTAGTTCCTGTTGGAGGGTCCTAGATTGAATATAGCAGGATGTACTTCCTGGTTTGTCTCACTTTGCAACACGAGATCCCACCCACCCACTCCTTAGTTTAAGTATTTTATGTGTTGTTTGCGGTAGGAAGGCACTGTGTTCAGCAGCTGATTAGTGGGCACACAGGTAGTTGGCCGCGGGTCACTGTCCCCTTAGAGGCACCAGTAACTCCTTTTTGGTCCTTCGGTGAGGGAGGGCAGCGTTAGTTTGGAAGGGGCAGTCACTCTGACGCCAATTTAGCGCAAGTAATGTTGGGATGTGTTCCCCTTGGTTTGTGGACGTACAGCAGTTTGTGCCAGTCCCCATGAGTTCTAGTGGTATCAGCTTGAGAGCTGTTTCGCAGTGCCCTTTCTCCGCCACCATAGGTTTAGTTTAATACAAAATGATAATAAAAATCCTTCCATTTTTAACAACTTATACATGACTCCGTGTGTTTATTTCCATGCAAATGTTTAGAGTTTAAGGTTGATGTGAAGTTTATGGGAACATACACAGTGAGCCCTTTATGATAATTCAGTCCTTTTCATACAACTTCAGGGCTATCTCCGGCCTCTTAACTGTGGGCCACATAGCAGCTGTATCCTGAACTAGCATGATAACTCTGCCCTTAATGCTTTAGTATTATGTCACGTTGCTTGTCACTTCACTACATGAGATAAGAAAGCACTTTTGAATATGAAATTCCATTGTCATTAAAGTGTAATTAATAGTCTGAAAACCTGTAAATAGTTGGAGAACTACATTTTTTGCCTATGCTTCGGCTGAAGAATGTCCACCAGTTCAGTTTCCGTTTTTGTAAACTTTCCTAGTTTATAATATCTCCCTACAAACATGAGCACTCAACTGAAAGCAGAACTCTACATGTGGCCTAGCTAGAGATCTGTAAAGTAAAATCACTACTTATCTTTTTGCACAATAGTGACAATGCAAACCTGCATTATGTTGTCTTTTTTAAGCTAGATAATTTAGGACACAAAGTATAACTCCGCTACCATTCCATAATGTTATGAACACTAAATAGTCTCTACTCCCATCATTTCTCACAGCATTCTCTAAATTTAGATTTTTAGTGGGTAGGCAACAGCCAGACATACATAAGCTTGTGACTTCTATAAAATACAATACAAACAGGCCCGCATTTAAATATTTGCTGCCCCATGCCCCCATACACCTTTACCACCATAGGCCTGGGCATATGATGCATTTCCACATATCTGGGCCTAATAGACAATCAGGCTACAATTCAATTAAGTTTAATACTGAATGATGAGCAGAATACATGGCCAAAATTTAAGAATTTAAGGAAAAAGGGAGAACAGGGAATCAATATGATATATATGGTCTTGGGGTACTCTTAGTGCTCCTGAAAATGATGTAGGCTGTAATGTGCCTCTTAAACGTGGGGAGTGTTATTTATCTTAGTGTGAAGTTAGAGCTGACAGTGATCTTATGATTCTGTTGGTACTGTAAAATAGATATTGTATATCATCATCATCATCTTCACTTATTTATATAGCACCACCAATTCCGGAGCGCTGTATAGAGAGTAATTGTCATTCACATCAGTCCCTGCCCAATTGGAGCTTATAGTCTAAATTCCCTAACATACACACAGAGTAGTGTTCATTTTCTGAATAGCCAATTAACCTACCAGTATGTTTTTGGAGTGTGGGAGGAAACTGGAGCAACCTGAGGAAACCCATGCAAACACGGGAAGAACATACAAACTCCACACAGATAAGGCCCCAATATTATATTACGGGATTAAACTGTACACTGATGTTTCGTGACATGCAAACATTCACAAGGGTACTGTTGCCCACTGGTAAATTTACACAATAGTTTTGGTATGATGCCCACAGACTGCAGGATGAATACAATTGAATTAGTATAAAGGATAACAGTTAAAATGCACAATATTATCAAGCGGTGTCAGAGCCACAGAGGATCTGATCTGTACCGCTACTGGTTGATGGTGCATTTGGGTATATAATGCCTGTACACGTGAGACACGGTACAAAGATACAGAAATTGAAGTACATAGGGAAGTCTGCTTAAACTAACACTTTATTTATGCTTTCAAAGTTCTACTTACATTGTGGTAGATGTAACAGGCATGTGGTAAAAAGTTTGTAAGCGGTGGTTTGATCTGTCAGGTTTCAGCTCTTTGATCAGTGCTAAAATAAAGTTTACAGTTGCGTTCCATTCGTAACCTGGACTTTCTCAAGGAATGAGTTGCATTCCTTGAGAAAGGAATTGCTTCTTCAACGACTGCTACATTAGTATCCAAACCCCAATTTATAGTATAAATCAATCAACAGTGTATTCAGTAGTAAAACATCATCCAACATGAATGTATTTGTATTATTTGTATTATTTATATAGAGATACACTATACAGTGAGCAAAATTAAAAATTCCAACAGCTTTAAGAGGTAATCATTGTAAAGATCGCTGTTTGTTTAGTTTGAACAAGTCTAAGTAATTTATAGCCTTAGCTTTTCTATATACCAATTTATGTTTATTTTTAAAGATTTTATGAAGTATTTTGTCATTCAATATAATCGTCCAATGTTTATTTTTTTTCCAATGACATTAGAACCCTGATTACATTGAGTGATAAACGGTATAAAGATATTCTCAAAAACAATAGATTCACTAATTCTAGAATGGTTTAACTTATTTATTCTTAGTCACAAGAGTAACATGTCTTTCTAATTTTTTGGTTTGCTTCATAAATTCAAGTAAGTTTTGCTTTTTTATTGTTTGCCTAAAAAATGTATTTTTATCTATAAAATCCATTTTGATTGAACAATTCCTACGGGTTCTATAAAAATACATCTGTAAGGATATTGTTATTGACATTTATAATAATAGTTGATATCTACCCTTAAAATTAAATTTCCATAAGTGACCTTATGCAAATATAGGTTCAAATCCCCTCAAAAATATACTCTTGATATATGAGTCATTTGTAAAAGCAACATTTGATGGATTATCTTGAAGATATGATGTGAACTCAATGATTCCAGGTTCATCTCCAGCGTAAAATATCAAAATGTCATTGATAAATATGAACCAAAAAATTACATTTTATCTAAAAGGGAAAGTTTCTGATCATATATATATTTCTCTTCCCAATATCCTAAAACGAATGGCAAAGCTTGAGCTCATTGCAATTATTTTCTTTTGCTGATTATATGCCATCAAATAGAATATAATTGTCATCTAATATAAAAAATATAATGTCAAGCATCAGGCAGTATGAATTAGAGAATCAAGATTGTACACTGAATATCTGGAAAGCTTTATTCATTGAATTGTGACTGTGAAATAGTGTTGCATTTGCATGATTGTAACAATTTTTTTTATATATATTTATCTAATAATTGTAATAAAGAAGCAAAGATACTTCTCTTCCATTTGTAACAGTTTTTACATGTTGGGTACGAAATTCCGATGGAAGAAATAACAATACTTATCCTGCTGACATGAAAATGTCTACAGGCTAAATATTGGTATATAAATTTCCCCTTCAATGATAGATGTGCACCTAGTTAGTAACACCCTAGGAGTTTGATTGTGCCAATACAATAGACCTCATACTTGAATAGTATTGTATTTGATGTAGCTATAGCGTGGCTTCTCTGGGAATATCTGCTAGATAAAGATTCATACTATATTGTGTAATACTGTAAATATATATTGAAGTTCTGGTTGTTGATTTTAATACTGGTTGTATTTGGTAGCTTGTTGGGCTGGTGTGTGCACTCACCCCCTCCCCCCAGGGCCGGACGGGCCATCTGACACTTCTGGCAAATGCCATACGGGCCGATGGCTAGATGGGCCGGCCCAACTCTTCCTGGCTTCCTGGTGGCTGGCTCCTCCCCAGGAACCAGCCATCTCTGTTGCGCGCACCGCCGCTCCCTCCCCCTTGTGCTCTGCATTGTTCAGTGCAATCTGGACAACAGATTCCAGATTTTTCTTTCCTGAATGGGGGAGTAAACCATGAGGGGGGCACGATTCTCGTGTGGGGGGGTCGTGGGGTAGCCCCGATTCTCACTCTGGGGGGGTCGCGGGGGGAAGGGGGATGCGGTGAATTCCGCTAGGGGGTCATGGGTGTGACAGAGACAGGAGGTAGGGGATGCAGGAAGAGGGGTGAAAGAGCCAGGGGGAAGTGGAAACAGGAAGAGGAGTGAGAGAGCCACGGGGAAGAGGGTGCAGGAAGAGGAGTGAGAGCCAGGGGGAAGGGGTGCAGGAAGAGGGGTGAGAGAGCCAGGGAGGGAAGGGGTGAGAGAGCCAGGGGGGAAGGGGTGCAGAAAGAAGGGTGAGAGAGCCAGGGGGAAGGGGATGCAGGGAGAGTGGTGAGAGAGCCAGGGGGAAAGGGGGTGCTGGGAGAGGGGTGAGAGAGCCAGGGGGGAAGGAGTTGCAGGAAGAGGGGTGAAAGAGCCAGGGTGTAAGGGAATGCAGGAAGAGGGGTGAAAGAGCCAGGGGGGAAGGGGGTGCAGGTAAAGGGGTGAAAGAGCCAGGGGGAAAGGGATGCAGGAAGAGGGGTGAAAGAGCCAGGGGGGAAGGGGATGCAGGAAGAGGGGTGAAAGAGCCAGGGGGGAAGGGGGTGCTGGGAGAGGGGTGAGAGAGCCAGGGGGGAAGGAGTTGCAGGAAGAGGGGTGAAAGAGCCAGGGTGGAAGGGAATGCAGGAAGAGGGGTGAAAGAGCCAGGGGGGAAGGGGGTGCAGGAAGAGGGGTGAAAGAGCCAGGGGGGAAGGGGGTGCAGGAAGAGGGGTGAAAGAGCCAGGGGGAAAGGGATGCAGGAAGAGGGGTGAAAGAGCCAAGGGGAAGGAGATACAGGAAGAGGGGAGAGAGAGCCAGGGGGGAAGGGGGTGCAGGAAGAGGAGTGAGAGCCAGTGGAAGGGGTGCAGGAAGAGGGGATAGAGAGCCAGGGGGGGAAGGGGTGAGAGAGCCAGGGGGGAAGCTGTGCAGGAAGAAGGATGAGAGAGCCAGGGGGAAGGGGGTGCAGGGAGAAGAGTGAGAGAGCCTGGGGGGAAGCTGTGCAGGAAGAAGGATGAGAGAGCCAGGGGGAAGGGGGTGCAGGGAGAGGGGTGAGAGAGCCAGGGGGAAGGGGGAGCAGGAAGACGTGTGAGTGCCAGGTGGGTAGAGGGTGCAGGAAGATGTGTGAGAGAGCCAGGGGAGAAGGTGGTGCAGGGGGTTAAGTGAGAGGGACAAAGGAGAAGCTGGTGCAGGAACATAGGTAAAAGAAAGTGTAAATTGAGAGACATCTTTAATAATGGGAATGTCAGGGATGCAGCCATCATTAAACACAAGTAGTAATGAAGAATGGGAATGCACAGAGGGGACTTGTGTTAAAAAAATAAAAAATCAAGCCTTCATACTCCATTCACTTATATTTTCCATACCCCACTTCTAAATTCCTACTTCGACCACTGCCCTCTGTTCCTGCTCCCGACTGCCTGTGTGAGCTAACAGCTGCAAATCCCTCATCGCCCAGCGCACCCAGTAGGAAAACAGAACACAGGATGCCATAATCAGATAAGTTAATATATTTTGCTTGTGCAATGTGTTTTTAACCGTCTTATCTTGAACTGCGGGCACAACTGTGTTTCCAATTACATTTAAACACTATGTATTGCTCATTATTGCGCTATAATGTCTCTTGCATATTTATCTGTACAGAGATTGTTAATTAAGAGGAAAAAACACTGCTTGTCATAAATTTTATCTGTAATTGTTTCAATATATCTATTTTTGTTTGCATTGTAAATGGTGTATTAAGCTGCTCCTGGGACTCACACTCTCAGTATCTGATATGCTGTACCAATTTTTATTTGTGAATGAGTTTTTAGCTGGGCACTACTAATGATTTGGGGGCACTACTATGGCATAATGTTATTTGGGTGCACTGTAGTGGCATAATATGATTTGGAGGCACTATTGTGACATAATATGATTTAGGGGCACTATTGTGGCATAATATGATTTGGGGGCACTACTGTATGGTATAAGATTTGGGGGCACTACTATGCCATAATATGATTTGTGGGCACTACTGCATGGCCAAATATGAATAGAGGGTAATACTATGTGGCATAATATGACCTTGGGGCACTATGATGTGGCATAATGTGACCTGGGGCACTATGAGGTGACATAATATGAACTTCTGCCAAAGGCAAGTCTCTCATTGTTGAATATGATGGGAGCCCAAAGAAGTTGCTGTACCGGGGCCCAAAATTCCTTTTGTCGGCCCTGCCTATGAGTCAAGAGGGTAGACATCTCACATCCAATTATCCCCCTTAATTTATATACTGTGTTATTTAAAATGAATAGAAAAGACGCATATCCAGTTAATGTATTAAAAAAAAGAATTTTCTCTAACATTTTGCTTTAGATGGAAATACTTTTAATGTGGTCGTGTGGGTTCAAATGATTATTCAATAGTTATGTTTTTTCTGCTATAATTGTTTTATTTCATGTGGAATGATTCATGAAAATTCTGCCATTACTATTTAATTAAGGGAAAAGAGTACCTGTTACCTATATGTGTGTAAGTACTCTCTTGTTGTATCTTGTGGGAGATTTGATAAAAGCAAAACATTGGTTTCCCACAGTAGCGCCTGTATAATTGGTGGTATTGCTGTAGTATGGGGTGACGTGGTGGTGGCAATGTTGTAGTGTGTTTGGGGCTTTGTATTGCTAATAAGCAGGAGAGCGTATTGCTGTAATGTGGGGGATGATGCTGATTGCTGTAATGTGGGGGGTGATGCCAGTTGCTGTAATGTAGGGGTGATGCTGGATGCTGTAATGTGGAGGTGATGCCAGTTGCTGTAATGTGGGGGGTGATGCTGGTTGCTGTAATGTGGGGAGTGATGCTGGTTGCTGTAATGTGGGGTTGATGCTGGTTGCTGTAATGGGGGGGTAATGCTGGTTGCTGTAATGTGGATGGGTATTGATGTAGTATGAGTGTGTGTGGGGGGTTATTTATTGCTGTAATTTGGACAATAATAATGTATTGTCATGGTATTTATTGATGTAATTGGGTTGCTGACAATGTAATGTTGAGGGTCATTAGGAGAAATAAATACACCCCCCACACACACACTCATACTACATCATATTATACAGCACCAGCAACGTGCACTGCGCCAGCATCAGTGTGCAACAATATAGTGTATGGAGCCCACAACACGTGGGCCTGTGTGCTTTAAATGTCAGGGCTGATTTTTAGTCCCAGTCTGGCCCTGCCTCCCCCCATGTCTGTAATGGCTAAACAGATGTGTGATAAGATGGAAAGACTTCTTTGGATGCACATAGTTTGAACTGGAATTAGTGAATGTTGCTGTGAAATTTGTAGATATCCTCTCCCAGTTAGACTAAAGAAATATTAGAGGACATCATGTGATAACTGCTGAATAGAGAGCTATTTGTAGTGGACTGGCTAATACTAGTTGTAGTAAGTTAAGGGCCTGTTGCTGACTTTGCATTGTTAGCAAATTAGACCTTTGAGCTTGTAACAAAGCATTGTAAGCCAGTCATTTTGGATGGTGACTTTGCATTGTAAGAAGTAGTTTCATTATGGGCTGAGATACAAACACACAGTCACATGCACGTACGCACACATGCATAATTAGCAAGAAATTAATAAGATATTGTACCTACACACAGAATGTATCATCTATTATATGTACCATGTGTAAGATTGTTATTGAAATTATATTATTACATTACGAAAATCCACGCTATTGCGGTACAGTGGATTGACTTCGCAGCCCGTTCCAGGGTGTTCCCGCGGACCGAAAACCTAATTAAATATGCCCCATTATGTTATTTGTGTGTACCTTCCTGAATCAGGCTCTGGACACTCAGTTTTGTTGCTTTTTTGGTTTCAGAAAATATTACATGTGAAGCTTTTTCTATTGACTAATATACAATGCAGTATGCATTCTAGTGATATCTCTACAATAAGTAGAGTGTTCTATTCACCCCTATGCAATCATCTTCATCATCATCATCATCATTTTTAATTTATACAGTGTCACAGATTCTGTAGTACCGTACAGCAAAGATACAATTCAAAATAAATACATACAGTAATGATATAAAAATACAAAAATATTAGCATACAGCAAATACAGCAATGCACATAGCATTGTAAATAACAGAATACAGCATACTATATACAGCATACAATGTAAACAAGGATATACAGAAAATTAGGACTGATAGGAGACAATAGGTAGAGAGAACCCTGCCCATGAGAGAGCTTATATTCTAGAGGCAGAGGAGAGAGAGAAGGAATAGATGGGGTAGATGAGAAGGCGTGGATGGGGCAGAGCATTATAATTACCCAGATACTGTAATATACAAAGCAGGGCCGGATTTCCTGCTAGGCAACCTAGGCAGCTGCCTAGGTCCTAGCGGTCCCCAGAGGGTCCTCCCAGAGCCGACGGTGAGCAGAGTAGGAAAGGCAGAGGGGCGCTCCCCTCCGCCTGCCATTCCCCTCTGTCCGGCCGGCATAACAAACAAGAACTACGGCCGAAAATTTATTTAAGCAAAAAAAGAAAAAAAAAAAGTCAGCTGACCGTGCGCCAGCTCCCGGCAGTCTCCTCTCCTCCTCTCTCTCACTGAATGTCGGGCACGATGTCATCATGCCCGACGTCATTTTCAGTGAAGATTCGGCGAGGAGCAGGAGCATTGCTGGAGCAGAGAGGAGGAACAGCGTCAGCGCACCATACAGGAAAAAAGAAAACAAGACAAGAAGAACAGAACAGAACAGAACAGAAAAGAAAAAAAGGCAAATGAAAGGTAAGTTAACTTATGGAGGCACATATTTTTTTCCCACGGAAGTTGCATTGAACCAGCATGCTGTCCAAGTGGTTCACTGTCTGATTGCATAAAACAGGAAGGTCTTGTTCATTAAGTAGGACTTAAGGGTCAATCCCAAACTTTGAAGGGTAATAAGCCACCCAATTCTGTTGCAAGGCTCTACAGATGGTGACTGCGGGAAACCTCAGCTCTCTAGCCCACATCATCTTCACATTAGGGCTGGTTGGATAAGACAACAGGTAGGATAAATAGAGAAATGTGGAATAAGCATAAAGGGCACAGAGGGGCAAGAGAAAGGTGGAATAAGCATGAAGGGCACAGAGGGGCAAGAAAGAGGTGGAATAAGCATGAAGGGCACAGAGGGTGAGGGGAAACAAGAGACATGTGGAACAAAAACATGGAGGGCACTGTGAGGGGAAATAAACAAGGGGAGCAAAAATATGGAGGGCACAGTGTGATGGTGAAGGGTGCACAGTGTGATGATTAAAGGGCAAAAGCACGATGGAGAGCACAGTGTGATGATGAAGGGAGTACAGTGTACTAAAGGGAAAACAGTGTGAAGGAGGAACAAAAGTGATAAAAGTGATAAAGGTGGGGACATTTTTTTCTCTGTTATACTTCTCCAACTTATTTGCCAAAATACATTTTTTGTAGGAGGGAGCTGTGAGAGCTTGCGCAGGCCCAGTGTGCTTGGACTAGGCATGCAGGGAATGAAGTGACATCATACGGAGGATTGAGGTAGACTGCACAGAGTTGGACCAATAATAGCCACCGTCAGGGAGTGAAATAACCTTTCCTTTCATCAGCAAACGTGAGTAATGAAAAGTAATCATTATTAAAGATTAAAGCTATGTACAACATTGTTTGCACTCTTTTTCTAGTAGGTATTAAAAGTTAATATAATCCATGCTTTAAAAACAAAACAAAAAAAAGTAGTGCTATGGATTGTTTCCCGGAGGGGGGCCCCAAACCAGTATCTTGCCTAGGGCCCTATAAGGTCTAAATCCGGCTCTGATACAAAGTACATTCAGATGACGATTATATAATACAATAAGTGTATTATTGACCAATATATAGTACAAAGAGCAACAGTGATCATTATAAAATACAGACACCACCCCTATATTTTTGGATACTATGTGGATCCCAAATCAATCCTGGATATGCAGACCCCAAATTATAGGTGGCTATGCAATGTAGACTCCAAATTCTCCAAATAGACCTGTTATTCAGTTTGTAGAATGCCAGGATCACTTCCTGGCATATTTGGTACTTTAGTAAAGAAATAGGGAGGAGTTACTTCAGGCCTGAGTCATTAAGGATAGCACATAGTGCGCAAAAGTCACCAACACTATGCTGATTCCAGAGCTGAAGAGTTCTTAACTTCCACTGGCATTAACGTAAGCACAAAAACTGTGTGGTGGAAGCTTATTAAAATGGGTTTCCATGGCTGAGCAGCTGTATTCAAGCCTCACATCACCAAGACCAATGGCAAGCGTTGGATGGAGTGGCGTAAAGCACACTGACACTGGACTGTGGAGCAGTGGAAACGTGTTCTGTAGACTGACAAATCACGCTTCTCTGATTGGCAGTTCGATGGCGAGTCTGGGTTTGGTGGATGCCGGGAGAACGTTACCTGCCTGACTGCATTAGGCCAACTGTGAAGGTTGGTGGAGGAGGGAAAATGGTATGGAGCTGTTTTTTAGGGTTTGGACTAGGCCCTTATCTCCAGTGCAGGGAAATCTTAATGCTTCAGCATACCAAGTCATTTTGGACAATTCTATGCTTCCAACTTTGTGGCATCAGTTTGGGGAAGGCACTTTTCTATTCCAACATGACTGAGCCGCAGTGCACAAAGCAAGGACTACAAAGACATGGTTTGATGAGTTTGGTGTGGAAGAACTGGACTGGCTCGCACAGAGCCCTGACCTCAACTCTATTGAACACCTTTTGGGATGAACTGGAATGGAGAGGCCTTCTCAGCCAACAATAGTGCCTGACCTCATAAATTCTCTACTGAATGAACGGACACAAATTCCCACAGAAACATTACAAATTTTGTGTAAAGCCTTGCAAGAAGAGTGGAAGTTGTTATCACTGCAAAAGGGGGACCAACTCAATATTAAAGTAAATGTATTTGAACACAATGACACAATGTAATTACAGTCTCTGTTGGTGTAGTGGTCAAACGTCCGAAACTTTTGTCACATAGTGTAGATAAATGCAGGTATTTAACACAATATATATATAATTCTCAGAGGTGTAATGAGGCTATGAATGGTGGATTTTGAACTTTGTGGCACCCTTCACATTCATTTGATTTGGCCATCGATTACTGGCCACCACATATAACTTCTAGCAAGAATCTTCATTTTCAAAGGGCCCAGACAGCAAACCAATCCACTAACAGAGTACCTTTGAGAATCAAATAAAGTTAACAGTCATACGATGATGCGTATAAAATTTATTTATGACAGTAGATATGTGGCAAAAGAACTGATCCAACTTTTTGCTCATCATCTCTATTGTAAGTTAGAGAAGTGTATGTTTGAACAGCAACAACAACAACAACAACTACATATCTATATATACAACTATATATAAGACTTCGCCCACGCTGCCCCCCTCCACTGGAACAAGCTCCCTCCCTCCATCAGAACTTCCCCTAATCTGTCCAGCTTCAAACGGGCCCTAAAAACCCACCTTTTTCTTAAAGCCTTTCTGTCTCCCACTTAACTTCCTACCTTATCTTCTGCCTCTGTCCCCCTACTCTCCCTCTCTCCCCTGCGTCTCTCTGTCTGTCCACCCCTCCCCTTAGATTGTACGCTCCTCTGAGCAGGGCCATCTCTCCTCCTGTTTCTACCACTTCTAACTCTGCTCTCCAGCTACTTAGCCCTCCTCCTCGAGGGTCCTCCACCCCACGTCCACTCTCGTTCCCTCCTCCCCCCTGGGGGTCTCCCTGTCTTCCGCGCCCTCCTTCTTGGGCCCCGTCGTTTGCGGATCCTCCCTCCCCCTTCCCCGCCCTCTTTAGCTGTGCATTGAGCGTACTGAGTTGCTGTGTTTACTGTACTGTGCTGTCTCCCATTGTATTGTGATTTTGTTTGTCTCTGTACGGTGCTGCGGATGCCTTGTGGCGCCTTATAATAAATATTAATAATAATAATAATAATAATAATATCCTAATTGTCTGCGGCAGCCGCGACTCTTCCTGCACACTCGTGACATCCTGGCCGCCTCCATGACGACCGGGGCGTCACTTCCGGTTCCTTCGTTCCGGTTGCCTAGGCAACAACTGGGATGCTTCAGGCTCCCTGCCGCCCGCAGGGCTGTTCAGACCCAGCCATGCTTGACTGATTGTAATTAGGATTCAGCTTGATTCATTAGTGCAGCTGAGCGCGCTAGCTCTCATTGGCCCCGCTGCTATCATTACTTAGTCAGGTCCTGGGGATACTATCAGGGCTTTGCCTTGATTGGCTGTTAGTATTATTCAAGGCAGTGAGGACTGAGCCTCACTGCCAGTTATAGCGTTATATTCAAGTACTGCTGCCTGCTCCAGTTCCTGTGTATGGTGTTGAAACCTGTGATTGATTACCCGTGTATGACCTTTGCCTGTTCCTGGATTCTGAACCTGTGCTTCTGACCCTGATCTATTGCCTGTACCCGGATTCTGAACATCTGCTAGTGACCCCGACCAATCGCCTATCCCTGGATCCTGAACCTGTAACTGTGACCTTGACCCTTCTGCCTGTACCTGACATACTCTCTGGTGCTCTGTCCAGTCCGCTGACCTCTGGCCTGCCGCTACTCCGTCTGCTACCTCCTATACCTGTGCACTGCCGTGTTAGCATAAAGTCATACTACTCTGAGCATAAGACCTGGGGGCATCCGTGTACCTGTGAGCATAACCAGTCTCTATGGGAAAGGCGACTGCTAAAGGTGAAGACCTCTTCTACCTGTTCTATGAGTTTATGGCGCACTGGTGGCCATAACACTAATGTACATTGTTTCTGGGTCTGGTCTTCAGATGGATCCTGCGAAGTTAAAGGCTATCCAGAAATGGCCACAACCAACTGGTTTGAAGGCCATACAACGCTTTTTAGGGTTAGCCAACTACTATCTTCAATCCCTTGAAGGTTATTCTTCTGTCGCAGCACCCATTACCGCTTAGACTTGGAAGAATGCTAACCCTAAGATATGGTCACTTAAAACCACTGCAGCCTTTTGCACACTATGTGAGGACACCAGGGTTAGAAATTAAGTTCACTAGATACCTGGCACTCTAGGTTCACGGAATCAAACAGGTAAAGAGGCAAGAAAGAGATAATGATCCCTTTATTCACACAAGTATTCACACAGAGTAAATGCAAAAACAGTGCTCCACAAAAGAGAGATACTCCCCCCACCAAATATGCAAGAATGTCAGCTAATAACCAGTTATTATAAAACAGCAGATGGCCAGTGGGCCAGACTCAAGTAGTTGGCCTCCAATCTTGTTGATCCCAGCCGCTTGGCCAACTCTCCACTAGCTTAGTGGTACCCAGAGTACCAGTCTCCCTACTCTAAGTAGGCTCACAAGTTTCCTCTGGATCACGAGTGACCCCTGATGGAGTAAGGATTCAACAAACTTCCTCATTGTGATAGCATTGTCCAACCAGTATTTGTCCCCTGGTAGAGTTGAAAAACCCTCTCCCAGTCAGAGTTCCTTCTCCTTCAAAAGTCCCAGCACAAACACACCTCCCCTCTCCTGGGTCCTGTTTTTTTACTCCTCTCTCCCTCTGGCCCACCCTCTTCTTCAACAGTCATTGGTAATGACAGCAAAGGAGGGGTGACCGGGGTGTGGTAAGGAGTGTGTTTTCAACAATGGTCCCTCTGTGGATCCCTGCTAGCAAGTCTGAGGGGTTAGGTGCTTGATGTCACATCCACAAACATTATAAAATACACCCCATGTATTTAGATCAGAGCCAGATCCTCCCCTGTTTAGCCCCCTGCACTACTTTGTGATGTCTTTGTGGCTTCAGCTGATCCAAGCTTCGTGTGACAACCTCCTCATACCTCCTGGTACACATGTAGTATCAGATCTGTCCACCGGGTAAAATTTAATAACATTACAAGGGAACCAATATCCTCGGTCAGGCCCATTCATGACAGACCGGGTTGAACCGATTCTATCCCAATGGGATCCAGTTTCGTCATATATACCTCCCCCTTATTAAATCAAGGGGCAAGCTGGAGTCTTGTTGTCGGACTCCTGATGGATTCCTTGACCCGGTGGGCATCTGGGTTTATGGTTTCCATCTTCTTTCCTGTACAAACCATCTGCATTGGCATGTTCAGATTCCTTTTTGTGAGAGATAGTAAAGTTATAATTTTGCAGGGCCAAGCTCCAACTTAGCAATCTCCCATTTTCCCCAGAGTACTTCTGCAACCAGTATAATGGGTTGTGGTCGGTAATGACAGTGAACTCCTACCCATACAGATATGGTCAATCAGGGACAAGGCGCAGATTGCAACAGTGGCAAGGAGGTGCAGGGCCACATGTTGACACGTAGCTATTAGTTACTATTTTATATCACATAGTTATTTAACAATACTGCTTTTATTGTCTTAAAGACATAGGTATATTCTGAAGTCCCAAATGGTTGGTCTGCCACCTTTGAAAAATATTAACACTCTTTGTAGCATAGTGTTTTTGTAGACTTAATTACAAAAATAATGTACCATTAGTATTTCATTATTCTGTTTAAAAAAAATCTCAAAATTATTTATATGTTTAGTTACTCTTTACTAATTTTTTTATTCTTGTTTCTCTTTGTAGGAAACACTCTTTCTGCCCTTGGCTTCTCACTCCAATTTTAAATCCACACAGAGCAAGAAAACGCATACAATACGGCCACCAGATTGGTTATAGAGTGGACATTTGGCCTCTTATATGCCAGATTCCACTGCACTGATGGTCTGGTGGCGCTCTAATCTATGAGCCTAATTGTGATATAATTGCTCTGGGTGTGGTCTTCCACACTGTCGCCATCAGGTGCAAGGTTCTGTCACGAACAGCACTCACCTGAGTCTGCGTGATGCGTGTGTGACACAGGGCTAACCAAAACACAACCACCTGGTCTGTCTAAAATGATTAAATCCTTCCCTATCTATGCCACACACTAGCTTTGCGATACTAATTATGCCACCACCAAGGTGTTTTTTGACAAGAGCTGACACTCTTATTTAGGAAGCCTTCGGTTCTCCCTAGCATTAATCTAACACAATTTACTTTAATCAGAGTTCACATAAACCACAATGTTCGCCCCATTTCAATTATGTAGTGTCTGGACCAAACTGTCACGTGAATTCGTAAGAACACAGAGACTTGAACATATTAAGTGTAATTTAATATGGAAAATACATCCACAATGCTTAAGATAAAACAGATAATAAAAGGCATACAAATATAATGCAATTGTTTCTTATAAAATAAAAAGGATAAAACACAGAATTGATACCTCACTTATAATCAAGGTTCTGTTTCTGAGAGAAGCAGGAAAAGTGGGACCTCTTCAATATCGAATTGACTCCCTCAGAGTGAACACCAATTTACATTTTCACTACAGTTTTAAAACAAAGCTGCAGGACCCCCCAGCCCCCTATCCTGTGAAGTCAGAACCAACAGGATGGTAGAATGCAAATTAGGGTTTTATGATTCTGCTGTAGGAATACCTTTAAGTCAAGTTTTCTTTACACTGTCCTAACTTTTTAACAGTATGGTTTACAAACATGATTTTACCTCCACGTAACATGTCATAGGTTCCCCTTCATCTGCATTCCACACATGCCTCTGGTAAGTATAAGATTGGATAAAATGATATGATATTTTCCTGTGACCCTTCTGGGTAGTTTAATATAAACAAAACCCGTTGATCTAACAGCTTCTCTGAGCCAAGTCACACTATTTCTAGGAATTAATTCACAAACACATATTTGCAGATTTATGCCTAAAAATTAGCTTGCCCATGACAGGTTCTAAGGGTAGAAGAGGCCGAGATTGCTGGCCAGGAGGTGGATGACATTGACCTGAGTCCTCATAAATCACAAGATTATTCTCCCTGCAAAGAATATATGATTTCCTCATACATTTATTTTGTTTACGTTGTTTCAAATGTAATGCTTCAAGTAAATGGACAAAAACAAATGTGCATTAAGGCAAACACAAAGCACACATGTACCCAATGACCTTGGCCCAACATTTGATGAAGATTTGGCCTTGATTTGTCTTTTGGTTACCAGATGTGGAGGGTAACAGTGGGGAAGAATCAGAGTGCAGTGGGACAGCAGATGGTAGAACTGCAACAGAGGGTGGTGGTGCAGCAGCAGGCAGTGAGTCAGCAGAGGACGATGGATCAGCAGAGTGTGGAGGGGTCAGGAGAGGGCAGTGGGTCCAAAGACATGGTTTGGTCAAAAGAGATGGGTTTGCCAAAGATGTGATTTGGGCAAAAAAGGATTTGTCCAAAGAGCTGATTTGGGCAAAAGAGGTGGGTTGGGCCAAAGAGGTGGGTTTGGCAAAAGAGGTGGGTTGGACAAAAGAGGTGAGTTGGTCCAAAGACGTGGGTTGGGCCAAAAAGCTGATTTAGGCAGAAGAGATAGGTTGGTCAAAAGAGGTGTTTTGGGCCAAAGAGGTGATTTGGACAAAAGAGGTGGGTTGGTCCAAGTGGGTGTTTTGGGCAAAAGAGGTGGGTTGGTCCACAGAGGTGGTTTGGGCAAAAGAATTAAGCTGTTTGAAAGAGGGTTTTTGCGCAAAAAAAGATGGTTTGGCAAAAGAGGGTTGGTCCAAAGAGGTGGCTTTTACAGAGGTGGTGTCACACATTGGGGTTGTAGACACGCCATGTCCTCCACTGTTATCTCATCGCTATCCGTGTTTCTTCTGGTCTCCTGCAGCAGTCTTGAGTACACATTTTTTATTTGTAATCAAACAGCTCCTGTTTGTTCTGCTGCATGGGAGTGGCCATCTTGGATTCAGTCAGGTTATCCTTCCAGCCCAATCAGATGTCAGCAGCTGTGATCACATGATTTTTGCAACCAATAGGTATTAGGAACTATTTAAACCTGCTTATGAGATCTGCTCATTGCCAGAAAAATACACTCTTTCCTGAGGAAAGTTCTTTGATCCAGGCTTCAGTTGTTTCCACCACTGTTCCTGATTGCCCTGCATTACCAAGTGATCATCTCTCTGCAACTGCCCTGCATTACCAAGTGATCATCTTTCTGCAAGTACCCTGCATTTCCAAAATGCTCATCCTTCTGCAAGTATTTTGGATTCATCAAAAATGCTTGCTTCAGCAAGAACTTTGCATTTACTTGTGCTTACTCTGCAGTGCCTGGGGATTTGCCAGTATCATTGGTTCTGTAGCTTGGGCTGGATCTGAGTCTCTAGGGATCATTTCCAGTTATGTGTATCTGTTTGTGGGTTCCGGGTCACTGGCTGTCTCACTGTCTTGAGTTCTCCATTTATAGTCATGGATCAGAGTTCTGATTTATGAGTTCCTGTCTCCAGTTCTAGCTCATTCTGTTCTGAGTTTATGCGTGTTACACATTCTGAGTTCCTAATAGTGGGTTCCATTTCTGTGTCCCTGGTTACATGTACCAGAGGTGAGTTCCCACGAATAGTTCCAGAGTGTTGCTATGGCGGATTCTAGTTCCATGCTCTGACACAGACTCCTAGACTACTATCCTGCTAGTGCTACTCAGTGTACTCCAGATGAGCAGAGGGTTTCTCAAGGCCTCCAGTTTCTGTTACACTGCTGTTTCAGCAAGACCCAAGATTCCTGATTTGGATCCAGAAAAACAGATGACCATGAGAGGTGGGTTGGTACAAAGAAGTGGGTTCGGCAAATAGGTGGGTTAGGCCAAAGAGGTGATTTGGGCAAAAGAGGTGGTCCAAAAAGATGTGGGTTGGGAAAAAGATGTGGTTTGGTTCATAGAGGTCGGTTTTGAAAAAGATGTGGGTTGGGTCAAAGTGGTGATTTGGCCAAAAGAGGTGGATTGGTCCAAAGCGATGGGTTGAGCGAAAAAGGTGGGTTGTTACAAAGAGATAGGTTGAGTAAAAGTTATGGACACGGCAAAACAGGTGAGTTGGGCCAAAGCGGCAATTTGGACAAAAGAGGTGAGTTGGTCAAAGGAGGTGGTTCTGGCCGAAGAGGGGGTAGGTCCAAAAATGGTGTTTAGGAAACAGAGGGCATTTGGGCTGCAGAGGGCAGCATGGTAAAGTTGGATAGGATAACAATGGAAAAGTTGGGGACGATTAAGACGGTAAAGTTGTTGAGGATTGCGATTTGGATATTGAGTAATAGGCTCTTGTGTACAGCATTTTTGCAGAGGGACAGAACTGAGAAACTGTACAATTGGGGAAGGAAAGGAAACATGTGAAATTGAGGCAGAAGGTGTTTTGGTGAGGCATTCTACAGCAAGGTCGGTGACGCGGATCAGGGTAGTGTTGGTAAAAGTGTGATGGATGTGGGTTAGGGTAATGTCAATATTGGTGATTTTGTGATGGATATGGGTTAGGGTAGTGTCTAGGTTGGTGAATTTGTGATGAATATGGGTTAGGGTAGTGCTTATCTCCTGAGTTGTGATCTCTAGTGTTTGGCTAGTTTGGTGCATTTATTGTAGAAATCCAGGACTTTTCCTGCCCACTGCCACCCTGCTTCTTCTTCCATCATGGATCACCTCCACCAGGACACCCTCTTCTTCCTTTGGTCCAAAGAGGTGGGTTGGTCCAAAGTGGTGGGTTCTGCATCTTCATCTAACATAGTGTGAGAAAAAACAAAAATTACATAAACATTAACGATTGACTCGTGAGCATCCATGTTTTTGCATGTGTTTGTGTATTTATTAACATGCAAGTTGGTATGTATCTGTGTGGTCATCTTTTGATCAAATGTTTTAAAAAATATAATAACATATTAATGTATTGTGACTGGATCATCTATAAATAACTTATTTAAAGGAAATAGCGCAGGGTACTTATTTATATAATTGCACATGCACTTATTTTTGTTATTGTGTATATTTTGGTAAGGGAAAACTTTAATTTCTGAGACCAGGGGGAGAAAATGTGTTTTTTTTCTGTTTTAACCTTTCTAGAGGAAATACATTATTTCTGATGTATATATCTGATACAATAAGCCTTTTTTTAGAAAGCCTTTTGTATATCTTGGTGTAAGGAAATGTCTTGTTTGGGGTTTACAACTTTCCTGGGGAATTCTTTTCTTTGGAGTAAATGTGTATTCTGCCACCCTGGAAAGAAAGGACTCATGCTAATCTCATGCTAATTAGACATTTTGATGCGTGAGGGTCATAGGAAGATGTAATTAGACTTACTACTAGATTTCCTGCATCTAAAAACACTACCTGGTGAAAGGGACTGCAGAGTCTCTGTGAGAGGAAGCCTGATATTTGCTGTCAGAAATCCAACAGCAACACATTGGAGTATGACAGCAGCAATACATTGGAGAAGGTCAATAGCAATACATTGGAGAGGGTCAGTAGCAATACATAGGAAAGGGTCATCAGCAAAAATATTGGAGAGGGTCAACAGTAAATACATTGGAAAGGGTCAGCAGCAAATGTTTTGGAGGGAGACATCAGCAATAGATTGGAGAGCGCCAACAGAAATACAATGGAGAGGGTCAGCAGCAAAATACACTGGAGAGGGACAGCAGTGGCAGCATCAGAGCTCATTAGATGGACAGCGTCGGCATCAGTAGACATTATTTAACAGATGATGAGAGAATACGGACACAATGTTAAATGATGCGAGATTGCATTGTCCTTGAGGTCACCCATCCAGGTGTGATACATACATATGTTCGACAGTTACAGGATTGACATAATATGATTGGTGGGCATCATAATAGACAGGGTTATAAAGTCGACAATATAATGACATAAACAGTACTATTAGGACGACAATTGAAATGGAGACAGTATTTATTAGGTTGACAGTTCAAATATAGACAGTATTATCCCTATGCCTGTCCCTATCCCTATCCTTAACCCTGTCCCTATTCCTAACCCGGTCCATATCCCTGTTCCTAACCCTAACCCTGTCCCTAACCATAGCCCTAACCCTGCCCTTATCCCTAACCTTATACCTATAATACTGCCAACATTTGAATTGTCCACCTAATCATACTGTCCACCATGTGTATTGGTGACTTAATAATTCTTGTGACACCTGAATTGTAGACCTAATGTTGTTTATTTTCAGAATGTCGACCATATTAATGTCTAGCTGTCGAATGCATAGCATTTTACACTTACACAAGATGATATCCCAAGGACAAAATGTCAAATAGACCAATATATGTTAAAAAGGACATGTGTATAGTTTAACAAACCAAGCACTTCAGCAACAGGGACTGCCACTTTTGAGGCTGAAGTGCTTTATTTGTTTGGGCCCTTACAGAAGAGAACATTTTGGTTTTTGGTTGATGAACTGGACAGAATAGATAGGGATTTTAACAAATTACTAATGGGCATTTGGGTAACAGTGGTCTCCTCTTACTTTGTTGACAATGTCATTATCCCCCTCATCCTCATCACTGATGTCATGATCATCATCATCATCACACAATCATAATTAATCACCACTGGAATCTACATAATTTGTTTGTAATTGGCAGCAAGAACAGTATTTCTCATACAATTTGTAATTCATTGTAATTCTGTCACGGTTGGCTTACAGGAAATTGATCTCTAGGCTCTGTTGAACATGGCTAGGCCCACCCACGGGCGCGGAGTCTAACAGACAGGTGGTTTTAAACAGGAACCCCCGCAAGGAGGTATGGTCTTGGCTGCACCAAATCTGCAGGTCGCGGTCCCGTGAGTGAGTGTACAGCAGAACAATGTGCCAGGTGAAGTGGATGGAGACGATGGAGTCCACAGATAAGTGGTATAAATACAGGCACAACAATGATATAGGCTGATGGTCAGCAGCCAATGAGTCACTAGGAGAATAGGTGCTCTGTGGTATACAACGAGAGGACAGAGGCTGTCACTATGAAGCACTCTGGAGATGGTAATGGAAGTACTGGAGCAGCAATAGTTCAACACAGCCAGAGGCTGAAGACTGACTGGAGTAGCGGAGGTAACCCGTGGTAACAGCTGATGAGTCACAGATGTAGTAGAGGCTCTGAGTGGTAGTGATGTGAGAACTGAAGCTGTAACAATGATGTACACTGGAGATGGTAATAGAAGTACTGGAGCAGCGATAGTTCAACACGGCCAGAGACTGAGAGCAGACTGGAGAAGCAGAGGTAACCCGTGGTAACAGCTGATGGGTCACAGATGTAGTAGCAGCTTTGAGTGGTAGTGATAAGAGAACTGAAGCTGTCACGATGATGTACACTGGAGATGGTAATAGAGGTACTGGAGCAGCGATAGTTCAACATGGCCAGAGACTTAGAGCAGGCTGGAGTAGCGGAGGTAACCTGTGGTGACAGCTGATGAGTCACAGATGTAGTAGCGGCTCTGAGTGGTAGTGATAAGAGAACTGAAGCTGTCACGATGATGTACACTGGAGATGGTAAGAGAGGTACTGGAACAGCGATGGTTTAGCACAGACCACGAACTGAGAGCAGACTGGAACACAGGCAAACCACAAGGAGAACAGGAACCAGAACCACAGGCTGCAGGAAGTGAGCTTGAAGAACAGGCATCAGACAGGTGAATCCAGGAGGTTTAAATAGTGCTTCAGAAGTGTTTAGCAAATGAAAAAGAGGGAGGAGGTCCTGAAGTGCAATAGGCTTGCACCTGCACAGATCTGAATATAGCTGAATGAATGAACTGGAGAATGTCTGATGCTGGGACATGGCAGTTTCCAGATGAATGGACTGCAGGTAACGAGACAGGTACTATCTGTGGGACCAGAGCTTACAAATTCATTTTGATGAACACCAGTTTTTCTACATTTTTGGGAAGTAGTCTCCTCCGACAATCACTGACAGCATTCCCAGTTGCACTACACGCTGTTTTTTCCGAGGACACACTGGAGGGTGGGAAGCATAAGTACACCATAGTTAGTTTGTACAAGGGGCTTGAAATTGCCTTTTTTCCTCCTAAAATTTAAAAGGACTGTCATTAAAGTAATCCTCCATTATTCTATTAAGACAAGGTGTATCTGAGTGAGACATGGTAGAGGTGTCAGTTTATTTGGGCATTTATTTTAAGCCTCAGCAGATATCATAACCTTTTAAATTGGTGTCCTGTTGTAGTGTTCACTCATCATCAGTGTGACTCTTAAAAAAGTTTTTTTCTGACAGTGTTATTTGTAGAAGAAGCTGAAGCAGGGAACGTGTCATGTGCGGCTTGAGCCAACAGCTTCCTCACAAGAAGCTGTTTGTCTCTGAATATTTGTGTCATTTGCAAAAAAAGATATTGCATATGACTTAAACCTAGTATCATACATGGTTGCCAAAATGTATCTGTTAGAAATCTCCTGAGAATCGTATCAGTCAGTGTTAGCGCTGGCCTTCCCAAGGCACAAATTCAAACAAGCCACCCAGTCTCCACCAAGAACTAACGCTAGGCGGGATGGTTTTTGCTGCTGGAGTTCCACAGTTCGCGGCCCTTAGGTTAGCCCACAAACTTGATAGGTGACAGACATTTGGTAAGAGACTGGATAAGTTAGCTGAAGTGATACAGCACACAAGAGAAAAATCCTAAGCTGTTATCAGTAGAACACCAGGTAGGGCACACTAAACAAACACTGCACACAGGAGAGTCACACGTTGCGCTCAGTATGCGTGCCTTGATGATTCTTTCTTGGATGATTTTTCTTCATCCACGCATGTCCAAGTTGCGCCAGACCTCTGCTTAAGAGCATATACAAATAAAGTTGATGTGTATTTCACATGGTAAAAGACTGGATCAGTTAGCTGAAGTGATACAGCACACAAGAGAAGAATCCTAAGCTGTTATCAGTGGAACACCAGGTAGGGTACGCTAAACACCGTCACATTTCCTTTTTAGAACTCTGATAAACGTATCCCAAGGAGACAGTGAGAAAAACATTTTTTGTAGTACTTTGACACTTTAAACATACTGACTAATGTGTGACTTGTTTTTGTTCTTTTTTAAAAAAAAAAAACACATTTAAAAAAAAAAAAATACATTATAAGAGATGGCTGTTGTCTTTTCCTGACTCTGCTTTATTTATAGTTTTTAATTTCTCTGTTTTACAGAAAATATTTTGAAGAAGTTCTATAATAGAGAATGTAGGTTATTGAGAAATGCTTAAATTCTCCTTCATATCTGTTACGAGCCGCGGCGGTGCCCAGCCACCGCGACTCACTCACCACGTCCCGGCCGTCACTATCGCGACCGGGACGTCACTTCCGGCCATAACCCGGCCGTTGCCGGGGCAACCAGGAGACGCTTCAGCGCTACATCCCGGCAATAGGAGGAGGCCGGGCGCAGCGTTCATCCTACAGCCTGTGGGCTAATTAATATGGGAGGCAATTACAGGCATTAGCCTGCAACTGTGCAGGCCAGGGGCAAGCCCTGATTGGCTCTGTTAGTTACTGCTTTATTAACCTGCAGGAGTGTGTTCAACCTGTGATTGGTTCAGCTGGGTATTTAAGGCAATGAGGTCTGCTGCCTCATTGCCGGTTATAGCTTCTGTGCTCCAGTCTGCTGACCTGCTTGTTCCTGTTCCTGTATCCTGATACTGTTACTGATTTCCCGTGTATGACCCCTGGCTTTGAATTGGACTTCGCTTGTGTTTCTTGTGACCCTGATCTTCAGCCTGTTTACCATTTCTGCTATCTGCCTGTGACCCCTGACCTCAGCTTGTTTACCGATACTGTTATCTGCTGCCGGCCCTTGACCTCTGCGCGGACCTCACTCCGCTTGCCTGGGTTCTCCCCAGTCGGTACACACTTCATGACCCTCTGTCAGTCTGCAGCCCAGTCTGTCCCCACCATCAGGGGCTCCAGTGAACACCTGATTGGCAGAGTAGATTCCGGGTTGTGTTGTGCCGGCTGGAGGGGTTCCTAACATTATAACCAGCCCACACACTAAGACGAGGTTGCGATGGATGGAAGCGGATCCACACCGTCTCCAGCACAGGCCTTAGCAGCCCATGTTGAGTCCTTGTATCAGATGATCCAGGGATTGGCTGAACGTCTGTCGGTTCAAGAAGAAGCCGCAAAAACTTCTCAACCCACTCAAAGTTCCTCCTGTGAACCTAAAATGAATTTGCCGGATCGCTTCTCTGGAAATAGATCTCTGTTCTTGAATTTCAGGTAAAGTTGCAGGCTCTATTTCCGGTTGAGACCCTGTTCCTCCGGTTCAGAGCATCAAAGAGTCGGGATCATCATTTCCCCCCTACAAGGTGACCCTCAGTCCTGGGCTTTTTCTTTGCCGCAGACCAGTCCTGCCATGCAGTCCGTAGACTCTTTCTTTGAGGCATTGGGTCTATTATATGATGACCCGGATAGAGTTGCCTCCGCGGAAGCTCATCTACGGGCTTTGAAACAAGGCTGGCTATCGGCAGAAGAATACTGCGCGTAATTTCGTAGATGGTCACCTGACAGTGGATGGAATGACCCTGCCTTACGCAGTCAGTTTCGTTTAGGCCTGTCAGAACAAATCAAAGACTCTTTGGTGCAATATCCGTCTCCTACCTCCCTGGAGGATCTGATGCACCTCTCCATTAAAATTGACAGGAGAATTAAAGAGCGAAAAACTGAAAAAGAGGCATCTTCTCCTCCATCTGTTCTGATTCCTGTTTCCACGGATGATGAGGAGCCTATGCAATTAGGAGCATATCGTCTCTCTTCTGAGGAAAGAGACAGGAGACGTTCGCAAGGTCTATGTCTCTACTGTGGCATAAAAGGCCACTTCTCCCGTTCCTGCCCAAATAAATCGGGAAAAGACCATGCCTATGGAATGAGGGGAAAGTTCACCTAGGTCTGCAAATTATCTCCCCGAAAAATGCTGTATTAATCCCTGCACAGCTCACCTTCCGGGCTCGCTCTGTGGACCTGTCGGCCTTCATTAATAGCGGAGCTGCAGGCAACTTCCTTGATATCGGGTTTGCCCGCTCTGCCGGAATTCCGATGGTAAAACTCAAATCTGCTATTACTGTCTGTGGCTTAGACGGAAGTCCGTTGCCTGGTGGCAAGATTTCCTGGGAGACCCCGCCACTACAGTTGAAGATCGGAGCTCTCCATTCTGAGTCAATCACCTTCTTCCTGATCGATTGTTCATCGGTTCCTGTGATCTTGGGCCACCCATGGCTTTCCTGTCATAACCCTGTCATAGACTGGGTAAAAGGAGAGATTGTCCAGTGGAGTACTTATTGTACACAGTCTTGCTTGTCACTGTCTCTGCGTATAATTCAGCCTATTCCGGAGCGGCTTCCCTCACAGTATCATGAGTTCTGGGACGTGTTCTCCAAGAAGGCTGCTGATACCTTACCGCCACATGACTTTGACTGTGCCATCGAACTTATTCCTGGTTCCAAGTTACCTAAGGGGCGTTTGTATTACCTTTCTGCCCCAGAAACAAAATCCATGCAGGAATATATCGATGAAAACCTGGAGAAAGGCTTTATCAGGCCATCTAAATCTCCTGTAGGAGCAGGATGCTTCTTTGTATTAAAAAAGGACAGAGGGTTAAGACCCTGTATTGACTACCGGGGATTGAATCTTATCACAGTCAAGAACACCTATCCCCTTCCCCTCATCTCAGTATTGTTTGATCAGCTAAGAGGGGCTACTGTCTTCACTAAAATCGACCTTCGTGGAGCATATAATCTCATCCATATCAAAGAAGGAGATGAGTGGAAGACGGCTTTCAATACGCACTCCGGCCACTACGAGTATCTGGTCATGCCGTTTGGCCTCAGCAATGCGCCTGCAGTGTTCCAGGACTTGATCAACGAGGTCCTCCGAGACTTCCTGGGTGGTTTTGTTGTCGTTTATTTAGATGATATCCTCATCTATTCCAAATCTTTACTCGCACATCAGACTCATGTCAAACAAGTCTTACGAAAATTGCGAGAAAACCACCTCTACGCCAAGCTGGAAAAGTGTGAGTTTGAGGTGCAGAAGGTATCCTTTTTAGGTTACGTAATCTCTTCTGAGGGATTTTCTATGGGTTCAACAAAGGTCCAGGCTATTGTGGATTGGGTACAACCCAACAATCTAAAGGCGGTACAGAGGTTTCTGGGCTTCTCCAATTATTATCGAAGGTTCATTTACAACTTCGCTGACATTGTGGCTCCCATTGTCGCTTTGACCCGTAAAGGAATGGACCCAACTAATTGGTTGTCTCAAGCAGTAGCCTCATTCAAAAGCCTGAAAAAGGCCTTTATCTCAGCTGAGGTCCTTAAACATCCAGATCCAGCTAAAGCATTTGTTCTTGAGGTCGATGCCTCGGACGTCGGGGCTGGCGCCATCCTATCACAGAAGGATCCTCATACTAATCGTCTACACCCATGTGCCTATTTCTCCCGTTAGTTCTCTTCAGCGGAAGCCAACTACGACGTCGGTAATAGAGAACTATTGGCAATCAAGTGGGTCTTCGAGGAGTGGCGGCATTGGTTGGAGGGTGCTTCGCATCAGATCTCTGTCATTACCGACCACAAGAACTTGCAATATATACAGTCAGCCAAGCGTTTATACCCTAGACAGGTCCGCTGGTCATTATTTTTTACCTGGTTTAATTTCCTGATCACCTACAGACCAGGTTGCAAGAATGTCCAGGCAGATGCTCTGTCCAGGAGTTTCATGGCACAACATGTTCCAGTTACTAACTCGGAGCCTATTATTCCTCCTTCCGTAATCCATGCTGGGTTAACCCAAGATCTGAGTGTCACACTTCAGAGATTCCAGAAATTAGCCCCAGATGCTACTCCGGAGCAACGACTTTTTGTTCCAGTCCACTTAAGAAAGACGGTTCTTGCGGAAGCACATTGCAGTAGGGCTGCTGGGCACCCTGGAATTTACAAGACGCTAGAAATCCTTTCCCGCACGGTCTGGTGGCCATCCATGACTGCCGACATCAAGAGTCATGTCCTCTCATGTGAGATTTGTGCTAGAAACAAAGTTCCTAGGATCCGTTCAGTAGGCCAATTAGTTCCTTTGGCCCCCTCCTGCGAAACCATGGACTCACTTGTCTATGGACTTTGTAGTGGATTTACCACCTTCTGCAGGACACAACACGATTTGGGTCGTGGTAGACCGGTTCAGCAAAATGTCACATTTCATTCCGTTAACCAAACTGCCTTCTGCTCGGGATTTGGCGCTCTTATTCATTCAACATATTTTCAGGCTCCATGAACTCCCTACTGACATCGTCTCTGATCAGGGTTCTCAGTTTATAGCACAATTCTGGAGATCCTTCTCGGAATCAAGGTCAGTTTATGATCCGCCTACCACCCTCAGTCAAATGGGCAAACTGAAAGGGTTAACCAGTCCCTAGAAAAGTTTCTACGATGCTACACATCGGAGTTCCACGATAATTGGTCTTCCTTGTTACCCTGGGCGGAATTTGCCTGTAATAATTCCTGTCACTCAGCTACTAAAATCTCTCCGTTCTTCTGCAATTATGGTTTTCACCCCAGATCTAACTCCCTGTATTCACTCCAGTCCGTTGGTATCCAGGAGATCCGCTCCACTGCAAGAGATCTCAGAGTTATCTGGAAGAAAGTTCACTCATCATTGAGACAAGCCTCACTTGTGGCAAAAAAAAATTCGGACCGACATCGTACCACCTGCTCCCTTAAAGTTGGCCAGAAAGTGTGGCTGTCTACAAAAAATATCAGGCTCAGACAGCCTTGCAAGAAGTTGGGTCCTAAGTTCATCGGGCCGTTTCCTATAATCAAACAGGTGAACCCCGTCGCATTTAGGTTAAAAATTCTGGGCTCGTTGAGAATTCCCAACACATTTCATTGTTCTCTGTTGAAGCCGGTACTATATCCTGGTCAAGCCCAGTCTTCAAGTGTGCCTGGGAGAGGTTCCAGTGGGCAACAAAAATTCATGATTCAAAAGGTCCTTGATTCTAAAAAAGTTCAAGGACAGGTACATTTCCTTGTACAATGGAGGAATCGCGGATTGGAAGAGCTATCTTGGGTTCCGCGGAGACAACTCCATGCCCCAAAGAAACTGAAGGAGTTCTTCAAAAAATTCCCTAGAAAGCCAGGATGTCGGGGTCCCTCAACCCCTCCTCAAGGGGTGGGTACTGTTACGAGCCGCGGCGGTGCCCAGCCGCCACGACTACCTCACCCGCGTCCCGGCCGTCGCTATGGCGACCGGGACGTCACTTTCGGCCATAACCCGGCCGTTGCCGGGGCAACCAGGAGACGCTTCAGCGCTGCATCCCGGCAATAGGAGGAGGCCGGGCGCAGCGTTCATCCTACAGCCTGTGGGCTAATTAATATGGGAGGCAATTACAGGCATTAGCCTGCAACTGTGCAGGCCAGGGGCAAGCCCTGATTGGCTCTGTTAGTTACTGCTTTATTAACCTGCAGGAGTGTGTTCAACCTGTGATTGGTTCAGCTGGGTATTTAAGGCAATGAGGTCTGCTGCCTCATTGCCGGTTATAGCTTCTGTGCTCCAGTCTGTGCTTCTGTGCTCCAGTCTGCTGACCTGCTTGTTCCTGTTCCTGTATCCTGATACTGTTACTGATTTCCCGTGTATGACCCCTGGCTTTGAATTGGACTTTGCTTGTGTTTCCTGTGACCCTGATCTTCAGCCTGTTTACCGTTTCTGCTATCTGCCTGTGACCCCTGACCTCAGTGAACACCTGATTGGCAGAATAGATTCCGGGTTGTGTTGTGCCGGCTGGAGGGGTTCCTAACAATATCTACTGTTTTGAAGGGGAAAAGTTTGAGCAATGTAGGTGGACTAACTTAAACTAGCAATGACTGAGTTGGAATAACCGTAATTGAGACTTCTTTGATTGTGAAGAATGAGCTTTCATAGATATGTTAGTCCACTACATCCAGCACAAGAGTCCTCACTCATTATTCCAGGCCCATTGTTATAAACCCTCTAGCCTATAGACCTCTATTGATGTGATCTTTATGGTTGACCACTAAACTGGGAGCAGCCACTTTGATAAATATTATGCTGCTTACAGGGGGAATCAGTCCCCTGCCCTGATTGGCTCAGCTCCTTGTCTTTCATCTTAAGTCAGAATGCCAAGCCTGACAGAGAGGGTGCACAGTCATTCATGGTAGGGTACTGATTTTCTCCTCCCCCATGTTGGTCCACTCCCTTTCCTGTTTCTTCCTTCCCCTCTGTTCCTCCATTCCTGAATCTCCTACCCCCTCTGCTTCTCCCTCTTTTCACCTCCTGTTTCACCCTTTCCGTTTTGTTCCTTCGATTCCATCCTCTTCACATGCCCTTCACATTTTCCCCTTTTCATATAGGTGACATATACAGGACGAATCTTGACTACATGTTAAACATACATTATGCTGCTTGCTACACACTTGCAGTGCATATTATGCCTCATAATGTATTTGGCACATGTAGCTGAGACACAGATGTGGGTAGGGGCACATGGTGTATGTTAAAGGACACATCCCCCATCCTCCTTTCAGTGTTTTAGGGTAGTATTAATTATGCTTTGAAGGGAAGTCTTCCCAGAAGAGTTTCTTCTTTTTTCTCCCAATATTAGCAACCAAGAAATGAACATCTGCAGCATATCAGAAGAAATCTACAAGCAGACCTGATGGAGAAGAAGACAGATATGTAGGAAAAAGGACAGAATTCAAAAGTCCTGAACTTGCCTAACTGTAGCAGATGGTATCTCTGGCATAAGAGAAAATGGATCCTAGGATGACTGGAAAGAACACAGAATGACTGGACCTGGACACATAAGATTGAACACATGAACCAGATGCCAAAGACAATTGTACCTCACAAGACCCTCATCGTACTTTGCAAAAGGGGATGATACAGTGAAGCCACACCAAATAACATGTCAAAATGCAGAGACGGGCTGAACAACTCTAGAACTTTAGATTCAAGTGGGTAAAAGGTTTATTTATCACTCCATGGCGACACATGAAAAACAAGAGAACAATTTTAGAGAAGTAGAACTTGTTTTCTCTTTTGTTTCTCACCCATTATTAACTTGCTACTTGGGACTGTAAACAGCATTATATTTAATTCCAAAACTGCATTGACCACCAGTGTTCTAACACCCTCATACATTTTGTAAAGAAACACTATTACCACCAAGATGGGGATTGATAACTGTCAATTGTTAAAGGACACTTCTTGTCAGGATTCAAACCCAAAGCTTCTGCCTCTGTGGACTGCTGCTCTGCTGACTGAGCTATTCTGGCTGCTGGACAGTTCCTTGCCTTTATTCGGTGTTCTAGATCAGTTCTAGTGATCTCCTGACCTTCCAGCATGCCTTAGCTCCACCCCTTGACTTCCTATAAAAGCCTGGCCAGTGCTAACTGTTCCAAACAAACTGCTATCAGATACCTGCTATGTGCATTCCTGTGCTTTGCTTGCACACTGGAGTCCTGAAGGGCTGGAAATGCTGGTTCCAGGAGTCAGCATGTGGCGGCATTGTAGACCCAAATCAATACTTGCAGACAGCGACTGCATGCACAGATGGTCTTTTTGTATAATCAGTACTGGCATCATCTTTTGGTGACAGGCCTAGCTCAACCATTTTATCAACCCAGTGCTATAAGCATGTTGACCCTTGTCTAGCGGTATACTTGCTCCTGATGTATTCCTGTGTACCAGACCTTTAGATTGTTTCTTAGAATGAGTATCAGTTCTTCCTAATAGTTACTTTCCAAGCATTTAAGTAATTAACCCTGTGTAAGCTGACCAAAGCAACCTTGTTTGCTTTACCCATTAACACTGGGTTTAGTGCTCTAACTAAAGTTCTTGATATTATCTTGATTACTTGGGGCACCAGACCTTTACCTGACTTGTAAAGGAATCTGGTGAAACATACAAATACACACACACACACATACATGCTGAAAATACATATACACAAATATAAAACAGGTAAAGAATTCAAAATAAAGGACGTGTGATGAGATATTGCACCATGCTACACTGTTTTATGTTATGTTAACAAGAATATATATAACATCTCAAATGACAATATATTTGCATGTATTCTTTCCTGATATAAGTATCATTGTCCCTATGATGTGTTATGTGAATATAAGCATTTATGGTTATCTATTCATATTGTATGAATGTATTGTAGAATCTATATACAATTGGCTGGAAGGAACTTAATATATACAGTGTATATGAATTAAAATCCCAAGTCTAGGATATCCGCTATGGTATGTATGTGAATGGTATATAGTGGTACATGCTGTATGTCTAACACAGAATTAATTTAGAGCAAATATATTAGCCCCTTAGTGCTATTAGCATGTCCGTTTATACGTTTATAGTGTATTTACAGCTCAGAGCCCCAGATTATTTTAATCTACCACTGGATGTTTTTTGTTGAATGGTTCAGCAAATAGTTTGTTTTTAGTGAATCAATGTTTGGATTTTTTATTTTTTATTTTAACAGAAAGATTTGTTTGAAAAATATTTAGAGTGAAAAAATATTAATTTACATTGTAAAGTTAGTTAAAGTCTTATTTTAATTTCTTTCTTGTAAAACTTGTTGCTCACAAATGTGGTGTTAATGGAAAATCCCCTGTTAGGAAAACCTTCTGCAATTCAGTTTGCAAATTAATTTGTGCCAAATGCATCAGCAAAAAACTGATTCTTTCTGGAATATTTTCATTAAATAATTTGCTCATTACAATGTTTTACAAAACAGTGGGCCTGAGTCATTAAGGAGAGCAAAGCATAAAAAAGGAGTAACATTTGCACCTGGGCAAAACCATGTTGCATTGGAGGGGGAGGTTAATTTAAAATGTGGGGCAGATTTATAGTTGGGGTAGGGTATGTCTTAGATCAACTTTAAATTTCAGTGTAATAATATAGCTAGCAAATATTTGTGTGCTAGATGAGAAAACAGCCAGTATTTATCTTATATGCAAAATAATAAACTAATTTGCACCCCTTGTATTGTAACATGGTTTATCCCAGAGAACATTTACTCCTTTGTCTGCCTTAATGACTCAGGCCCAGTATCTCTAATAACATTGACAGCTACGTTTATAAAACCCATTACAATGTAAGTTCAACTTCTTATGTTTATGTAGGATTTGAATTTAAGACCCCCGAATTACCTAAACTCTATAAAAAGAAACTTGATGACTTGTTTAACTTCATCTCTAATAGGTTCTAGATTTTGCATTCAATAAACACTGCTTAGGTTGACTACAATTAAAAGATTGCATAAACATTCTTCACACTTACATCCCAACTTCATAATAAACACGTCAAACTGTATAGCATAGTCATATATTTTATTGGGGTGGAGATCAAGATGTCAGCTTTAATATAAGGCAGAAACTAATTATTTCTTTTCAACAATACACACTGCAAAGAAAATGACTAACAAGCTTCTACTTATCTTTCTTCACATTAATAAAGAACGTATACCTCAATTTCAGCTGTGCGTGTGTGCATTATTTATTGAAAGGACACATGACCAAGGAAGTTTTACAATGCATAATATTAAATGAAATTCAAAGGCACTTTGTCCACATGAGCCAGTATTAATGCACCCTTATTATTACAGATATCAGAAGTCATCTTGAATTTTTGTCACCCGTACAAAAGAATCCAGGCTACAATCTATTTTTATAAGGTCAAAAATCTCCTCCGTAACCAAATATATACATATAATAGGAAGTACATTGTCCTGTATAGTATTTAATGTCTGGTTAAAATTCTAATATATTCACCATAAGTACAACCAGTTTCTAGCAGTCAAAAAGCAAAACAAACATTTTGGGAATTATTTTAGAAATGCTTTAATTGTAGCCAAGATTACCTCCAATGCGGACACAAGGGAAAATAAATTGTTGAACAAAAGGTGCATAACCAACTGCATCAAAGATTTTACAGGAGTGCCACTCCAGCTCAGTGGAGCAATGGGGGCTGCTACATGTAACTGTTTCTCCCAGGCACCTTCATTTTTTTTACAGTCCAGACTAAAATCCAGGGGGGATGGGTTGAAGAGAGCGGACCAATCACGCACTGCAATCTCCTGCTACTATCTATCTAGGGCTGCTCTTCTTCTCTGTTTCCTTTGCATCCAATACCATTTCATTTTACTAGTCATAAGAAATGTATCTTTGACTGTAGTCCGTAAAATTGTCCATTTTCGCATTCAGCAGTGGCATGTAGAACACTGAAATACCTGCAGCATGGATATAGTTTGCCATGCAACTGAAGCGAGAGGTAGTAACAAGGTAGAATTCAAAGCTTTATATGCTTCAGCAACTTAAGTAGCAGCAACGAACTATCAAGAACTTTTTAGTAAGCCATGAGATGGAATGAGGAGGGACAGATTACCTAACTCCAACACATTAGAGAATAATTTCAGCTTTTTACAACCTACTTAACCCTATTGGAAAAGTAACAAGTGAACGGAGTTCAAAAAGTGTCAGCCTGATTTAAGTTAATCCACTAATTGGAAAAGCAGCTGACATTTAAGAGGAGAATAAGCAAATGGAGGAAGAGTCTGACCTCCAATCCATAGTTCAAAACCCATAAAATTAAATTCATTTTGTGAACCAAGCTCTTACGATACAAAAGTAAAATTCCTTTTCACTGAAGTGCCTAGCTTGCTAAACCCTGACATTTATTGTCCATGGTCGGGAATTGAACTCATGAATTGAACTCATGAACCCAGTGCTGTAAGGCAGAAGTGCTAACCACTACGCCACCGTGCTGCAATTAAGCAATTATCAAACAAAGCTCAAATGACATGCTTTTATGAGTTTATAACCATTTTTCATCAAATTTACAGATGCAAAAGCAAAAAACCCAAAAACAACACCAAAACATAATGATGGTTTTGTACACAAGATCAAAACTAAAACCCTTAAGCTTCAATTAAGGATTCTGTCATCCCTGAGCTTGCATTTAACTCTAATTTATATGCCACGTCTAGATCCACTGTCCATTGAGTTTAACAACTGTTGACAACAATATGGCCAAACTCACTCAAACTTTTTTAATAATGGAACTTACAATTTTATTTAGTATTATACATTAATAACAAAACAGTCTCTTCGTTAAGCTTCATGTCTGTACATAAAAATGTATTTACATAACAGACTTATACAAAATATGGTATGCTTATCTCAGTAAATAACGTCAAAGTGAGCTATATATGAGCTGTTTCAGAATAGTTTTAATGTATTAACCTGTCATAATAGGTTTAATAGTGCTCAGAAGAAAACATCAAAGGGATGAAGATAGATGTGTAAATAGATGTATAAATGTTATGTCTATTAAAATTGTATGTCTCATGTAATGATCAAAGTGCACACAAAAAATATGTAGTAGTGGTGCGTCACATAGACATTAGCCAATAAGAAAATATTTTTGTTTCTTTAAGTCCACTGCACATGTATAAAAGCTCTTGTTCAGTCAAAGATGAGAAAAAACATTTCTACCTCTCTTACACTTGCAAGCAGCCTTTAACCAATCAAAGAGTAACAATGTCTGGAGTTAAAGGAGGTCATGGACATGGGCAGCAGAGCCAACAGTGCCAGACACAGAGCCAGCAATGCCAGACCCAGAGCCACCAGTGCCAGGATGGACAACATGGAGGTCATGGATCGCAAAGCCAGCAATGTCAAGCTGGGCAACATGGCCAGCATGGACATCATGGAAGTCATGGACACCATGGAAATCAACAAGGTCACGGTGGACATCATGGACTGCAGAGCTCGTCCCAATGTGATGATCAGCAACAAGGTGGACATTAATGCTGCAAATGCTAGGTAACAATAGTTATTGCTTTAATTTAAGCAAAGTAACTTCATTATATTTGTACTGCAATGCTAGATGAGAAAAAAATAATTAAATATAGCTTATCACCATCAATGTGAAGACCACTATTGCACAGTATATAAGAGTATAACCAATGGTGAAGTTATTTGCAATAGAACAGATTAAGATTTTAGATTGTTTTCCAAAAAAATGCCAGTATATTTTCTGGGGGAAGAGGGGGTACAACTTGTATGGAAAATGTATACAATAATCAAAGAACACTACAAATTGATAGAAAGAAAAATACACATTGTAAGTGAATTAACAATGTAGATGTTAGAGATGTTAGGTTTTGGTTGGAGAATAGTGAGTTCTCAATCCCAAGCTTTGTGATGAAAGAACTTCTAAACTTAAACTTATATAAATAATAAACCTAAACTATAATAATTTTCCAGTAAGAAGTGTCATATTCATGGAAATTTGATTAAATGTAACTAAACAGACATTAAAATATTTTATATCATCTAACATTTCACACGACATGTGATTAAGTTACTGAGTCAGAATAAACATTTATTTTTATAGAGCAACTAAAATCTGTATTTGAAATGTGTACATGTAATATATAGTTATAGACCAGTATATAAAAATATTTGCTATATTGTTGGGCAGCAGAGTACCAGTATACATAAAAAATATTTTTATTCTAATTCTAAATAATTATTTAATGGCATTGTATAATATTACAGGGTATAAAGATATGTATGCTGCCGTTCTAATCTTTTGAATAAATTGCCCTGTATTATAATATTTTTAATTTCTCTTTGATTTCAGATATCGGATACTACATGTGAAAAAAATAACAAAAATAGAAGACCATACAGAGCTGGAAGGACCACTTTCTCCCATAGCATTAAGGCAACAGCTTAATTAAAAAATACCAATAAATTCTAATTAGTTGCAGTTCTAGTGTCTCTCTTTTTGTCCTTTTAAATTAATGCATATGATAAGTAAATATGTAGTGTAGGACATGTTAAAGTATTGAGAGTGTTCAGCATTACTCTCACAGCACAGAGGACAATGTGGCTCATCCGTGGAACCTGGTTTAAGGGGAATCGTGAAGAGGGAACATAGTGTTGCTCATAGCAATGAATCAGTGTTGTTATTTCTCCACTGTACTTAGAAAATGAAAGAAAACATTGCATTAGTTGCACAACACATCCTTTTCCCTTAGCACCAGATTTTATAAATACCCATACCCCCATTAAATTGCACACTTGTCAGATTAAGGGCCACATAGACCTATTTTGAGCAGCACCATGCCTCCTGACAGGGAGTGGCCAGTAATTTGGAGTGTGTGGCTAGCACATAAAATGCACTGTTTGCCCAAGAAAAGTACACCGAATGGGTTTATACTTATCAACTATAGGTTAGATACAATCAGAGCATTAAAGGGTAATCTCCAGTACGGAACAGGCAATGTTTTCTGCATCTCTGTATTTCACAGCTTTCTAGTTCACTGGGAAATGTTTTTGTTACAGTGAGAGACTGCTGATAGTATTGGCAAGCAGCTCATTAAGCTCTGAAGGGAGCAGACAAAGTGCCTTAACTCTGCAGCCAGTGGGCAATGTTGGCCATAGAAGCCAACTTTTCAAATGGTTTAGGAATATTCAAGTTACCACAACTATCAATTTCTGATAAAACCTCAACATCTTTTTGAATTTCAGCTCTAAAGTCATGAAAATTAGAAAAAGATTTCACAAGGGCAATGCTGTTTTAACTAAAAAAAACATACATAAATGCTCTCTGGTTTTAAACCCAATACTCAATGCTCTTTTTTAACTACCCCACAGATCTCGTGTCCCTATTCAGACCTTTAGTTAACCCTGCATACACTTCATGCCTCAATTTTTACCTTTACAAATCTTTAACCTTTACCTTTACCTTTTCAAATCTCCACTTTTTGCCTCTCATTCTTCATGCCTCTGCTTTTAACACACTCTTATGTCAGCCCTGTAAAACTAAATCGGTGAGGATAAATAGTTATTTCATTGCAGACATACTCTGCAAATAAACATCTCTGCTTCCCATGTCTAATACTGACAAATCAGTCAGTGCTAAAGAATGTAGACAGTTGAAAAAAAGGAAGCTGCAGTTCCATCCTCTCCTATGTACGGCCTTGACATTTGTACAGTGACAAAGTTTACGAAATTGTCCCTTTTTGTAGTACCACAATTAATTCACCCTGTGCAGCAAATGTACAATAAACACCACTTATATGCAACTATTATATAAAACAGGTTTATCATGGAGACCATTATATAAACCAGAGCTTAATTATGGTGTATAATAGAAACCACCACATTCCTGATGACTACAACACAAACCATGAACTGTCCTCACAAACCCTATTTCGTAGACAATAAATAAAGTCATGACTACTGTATAATAAAGATGCTAATTTTCTGCTGACTGGCATACAATGCAGACACCAAACTGACAGCTAATGAATAATTAAGATTCCAGTTGTTCTGATTGTGAGCAGGGCAGGTGTTAGAATTCTTGGTTGGCACCCTAGGCAAAGCTTCAACCTACCACTCCCAAAAATACCCACACGCTCACACATTTGACTTGTGTAAAATAATATCTCTTACCTCCTTCTGGCTAAGAGGTAGGGTTGCAGTCCAGATGCACTGATGTCTGATACAGAATATATATATATATATATATATATATATATATATATATACACATATATATACATATATATATATATATATATATATATATATATATATATATATGTAGAGAAAAGATGGAGGAGGAGGCGCACAATAGTGTAGTACAATAATATAAATGGAATCATACACGAATCCACAGTGGGACTTTAACACCGGTGAGAAGGAAACCAAAGACCACAATGCATCACCCAAGTGAACCAAACATGTGGATAATTCACAGCATAAAACAAGGGTATAGCAGATGTCAGGCCCCTCAGCATAAATTACAGGTCACCCAATCCAAATTTATACGGGTGTATGCGTACCAGAAATAAAAACTTTTGCGCTTATCTGTAATATTATCCCATAGAGCAGCACGATCAGGTCACTATCTCTTCACTGCCAATTCATAAGGCAAAGGTCCTCAAATGACAAAAAATGAGAGCCAACAATGTGATAACTCAAAAATACACTTTATTAAAAAAGGTAGCCACTTACATGTCTATATATATATATATATATATATATATATATATATATATATATATATATATATATACTAAAATGGCGGCTGCCATGGCCGAAAATACCTACGAGAATTTCAGTTCACTGATAAGTATATTACTTGTTCTTGCTCATTTTTTCTAGATGAAGTGCATAGGCATTACACAGACTATCTATTTATTCCAACGTTTCAGTATAGTACATTCCTCAAGGACATGTGAAAGTCTGACAAACATACTCAATACATATAGTGCACAGCATAATTAACATACCTTACACCTTGTGCAATGCGAAATAAGCTGCCTATGTTAGCACTGCCCATCCCAGCATGCATTGCAAGGGAATAGCACTCTCACTAGTTCAAAATTGCTAATGAATAAGCAATGTAGGGCAATATCATCATAAGGGGCAAGACTAACAAACATCACCATGGCAAGCCGAATTGTAAACATGCAAAAAAACAGAAATATTCTAATGCAAAAGTATTAAACCAGCATCTGTTTACCCACTGATCACTGGATAACTACCTAAAGTGCCATAATAATTTAAAAATACACTAAATAAAGACATTTAAAAAGAAAAGGAAAATGCATATATGTTGATATACAAATGGCAAAGCCACACTCATAATACAATATGTCAGTGTGACTTACTAATATCTGCATATATATGCAAGCTATATTTAGGGAATGAAGATAATTCTTACTGTTATTAATACATATATTGATCATTAATACTACCAAAAGCAGTTGCAACCTGGATTTCTGTATATAATGATACTACATAGTCTATTATTTGCATGATCATATCTAAATAAAGCAGCTATAGACCACTAACAATATATTGTATGTTCTAATGAATGTTCAAGAATGCATGCCCATGGGAGACCACCAAGGCTCGAATTAAAGAGCCTGGGAAGTTTCATAGGGGACATGCATCCAGATCTTCAGGAAACAATTTAGAGGGCGATTCTTATTAAGCGCATATGGAGCCACTGTATTCAAACGGTATATCCAAGTAGATTCCAATTGCATTCATTTATTATCTCTATCTCCACGTCTAAGCAATGATGGAACATGGTCAATAATTTTATATCGGAGCATGGCCATATTATATCTAGCATTCAAAAATTTCTAGCAACTGATTGCTCACTGTTTTGTTTTTCTATGGCCATTCTTATAGCTGATCTGTGAAGAGCTTTGTTTCCTTTCACACAATGTACCTTGTAGTCTGGAGTAGGAGGATGCCCTACAGCTGCCTAAAAGAGTGAGTGACCAGCAGAGGGGAAGAAGATACCATGCGCTGCAGCATTAAGCTGCTTCGCCCCTACCTTGAAAAAAGAGAGTCTGAGGATTGAACAAATGCTTTTTCATTCTCTCGGTGACAGCAGACCATGAAGCCTAAATAAATGCTTGGCACTAGCCCTCAGTGGTGTCCCCCAAAAGCCTTGCACCCTAGGCAGCTGCCTAATGGTAGCGCATATATGCTTGTGGGGCTTAAGTCTAACCTGTCTGGATTCATTATGAATGAATCCCTACTTATCTATTATTTAGGAGGATAAATGGTGGATGTTCCCTCTAGGGGAGAGCAGAACCATATCTAGACATTTTAGCACCCTGGGTGAGAGACAGCACTGATGCCCTCTGACTAGGTAGCAGTGATATGTAATGCAGAGGGTGCAAACTGCAAATACATGCATACATACATAATTACAAACACACTAAATGGACAAAAGTTTAGCTAAAGAGTTCCAAACTTCCACTGGTATTAATATAAGCACAATAACTGTGCGGCAGGAGCTTAATATAATGGGTTTCCATGGCCAAGCAGCTGAATGCAAACCTCACTTCAACAAGACCAATGTCAAGCGTCGAATAGAGTGGTGTAAAGCACACCAACACTGGACTGTGAAGCAGTGGAAACGTGTTCTGTGGCGTAACAAACCACACTTCACTGTTTGGCAGTCAGATGGGTGAGTCTGGGTTTGATGAATACCCGGAGAATGTTACCTGCATGACTGCATTATGCCAACTGTGAATTTTGGTGGAGGAGGGATTATGGTATGGGGCTGTTTTTCAGGTTTTGGGCTAGGCCCCTTATCTCCAGTGAAGGGCAATCTTAATGCTTCAGCATACCGAGTAATTTTGGACAATACTATGCTTCCAACTGTGTGGCAACAGTTTGGGGAAGACCTATTACAACATGACTGTTCCCCAGTGCACAAAGCAAGGACTATAAAGACTAGAGATGGGCGGGCTCGGTTCCCTGAGATCCGAATTCATCCGAATTTAGCCTATCCGAGTACCGAGCCGAGCAGGCTCGGTAATCTCCCGCCCATTCGGAATCGAAATCGAGGCAAAACGTCATCGTGGTGTATTCGGATTTCTGAGCTTGGTTCTCGCGAGATTTGAAAAGCATAAATACCCGCCTCCACAGCAATCCATTGCCATTTGACAGAGGGAGAGAGCAGGGTTAGGTCACAGGCTATATGAACGCAGGGACAGAGCAATAATTGGACACATTATTGTTTCTATTCTAGACAAATCTAATATTAATACCAATTGTTACAGCAGTATGAGGAGGATAGAGGAGGTTTTTTTTTTTCAATTTCTGACACTCCAAGTGCTTTTGGGGTGTCACTTATTCCCCATTCTTTTGCATTAATTTTTCTGGCTGTCAAAAGTCATATTTGTCAGCAGTATCTAAAACAATATTTAGCACTCCAAGTGCTTTTAGGGTGTCCCATATTCCCCAGTGTTTTACAGTAATTTTTCTGGCTGTCAAAAGTCATATTTGTCAGCAGTATAAAAAAAAAATATTTAGCACTACTAGTGCTTTTGGGGTGTCCCATATTCCCCAGTGTTTTACTGTAATTTTTCTGGCTGTCAAAAGTCATATTTGTCAGCAGTATCTATCTAATACAATTTTGGCACTACAAGTGCTTTGGGCTGATTAAAATGGATTTACAGCAGTCCACATATCAGCAGAATCAGCAACCCGGTTCTGTCACCAGTCCTGATGATAGTGTTGCCAGTACGTCATCTGGGAAAGGCGATGTCAAAGTACATAGTCTTTTTAAATCAGGGAAAAAAACACACACCAAAAAACAATTTACCGTGTTGAAGCGAAAAAGAAGTGTAACTGAGGAAAAGTTAAGTGCCGATAAAAAAAAATTGCCAACATGTCATTCTACACACGCAGTGGCAAAGAAAGAATGAGTCTTCGCCTTCCTCTATTAGTGGCAGATCCAAAAATGTTACCGAGCCTTCTTCTTGTATGGTCAAGCAAGACCAAGTAATTTGGAGTCTAAAAGTGGTGCACAACTACTGTCACGTGTCAAAGCCGAGCTGCAAGAAAACAGTGAGGCAGTAGAGGATAATGTATGCTCTGAATCAGAAATGACAACAATCCCTGTGGAGAGTCCATCCAACAGTGGTATGTCTAATCGTGAGCATTCTGTTAGTGTACCCATAAAGAAGGGCCCTTTCAGCAGTTCTGCTGATGTGTGCCTGAACAGCCCGAGTGTAGCCAAGTGAGGATGACACTTTGGAATTAGAAGAGGATGAGGGGGAGATTTGGGTAGCCGACGAGGGCGCTGATGAGGATGCGGTTGATTGTGTAAGTCCTGCGCCAGTGGCAGCAGGGTGGCACCAGTGGCAGCAGTTCTGGCACGTGAAGTTCTGGCATCAATTTGCACTTGCCAAACACAAGCAGAGATGACGCAGGCCACAACAGTTTGACATCTGGGCTGGTTTGAAGGATTTGACGAAAAAATGTGTGACCTTGCCCATAACTGCAACCAATCCTACTATTAACATGCAAAGGATGGTGGAGGGCCTAGCAGGGATTAAACTTTATTTTTCCTAATTTACACTAACACGGTTTGGGTGTAATATACCCCCAAAGTCGAGTGTTCAATTGCTAAGAGTCATTGATGAAGAGGAAGACAAGCAGGCTTGTCTGTAGAATTTGCAGGCAAATTCTACTGCGTTGTATAGGTAACAAACAAAGAGAAGAGCTCCATTGATAATTGTAATTTCTGAAATAGAAATAATAGGGCTGACACTCTTGGTCTAAATCTGCAGTTACATTTTATTGTACCATAGCTCACTCAGAGACAGGAGAGGTGCCAGGGTTCAGTGTTAATCTTCCTCAAACAATACTAATTAATCACACCATCATAGAAGTCTGTGTACTATGATGTAATTGCCAATAATGGCCTTCAAAATGGAATTAGTAGTTCATTTTAGGGCAGTGCTGTCACGATTTTTGGCCAATTCTTTTACAGCAGAGCAAATATCAAAATGTTGTGCGGAATCATCTGCATCACCACTGGGTGTCTTGGGAAAGCAATTTTTTGTACAACCAGCAGTTGCCAGAGAAACTGAAGGAGAAGACATCTAAACAAGATGTTGATAGGTCTTGGATCCTTGCGAAGCAAATTAAGTATTTTGTCTACAATTAAAATATAGTTAGCACATTTACTTTGTTTTATGCCACACGTTAAATTTCTGTAGCTCCTTGTCAAAATGTATTATTAAGGCAATCACTTGACTCAAGCTAACCGTGTCTGCACTCTCTTCACAGGTGACTACTTCGCTGGACTAAAATACATTCCCCTCAAATGCTAGTCTTCTTGCAGCTGCTGCACTCTCTTACATGCTGTTGCAGAAAACTGAAATTGCCCCTAAATTTTTCCGGACAAAAACATCATCTCCTGCATGTCATTTTTTAAAAGTTCTGTACCACCAAGTTGATTGTGTGTGCAAAACAGGAAATGTGATGGAATTCAACCCCGGTGTAATGCTTGAACAATATTGGGGTCGTCATCAGAAATGACATATCCTCAGGAGAGTCCAAGCAGGATTAGCCATCTTTCTAAGACATCCCTTAGTTTTTGGAACAGATTGTCAGCTGTATGCCTCTTTGTGAAGCTGCTGATACACAGAGTAGCCTACTTCTGAAAAATGTGACTTACTTGGGTACATGCTGCTGCTGTCCCTGCTGGTGAAGGCGAATGACCAACCCAGTGGGCTGTCACAGTCATATAATCTTTACTTTGCCCAGTTCCACTTGCCCACATATCTGTGGTTAAGTGTACAGTGGGTAGAATGCCATTTTGTAGCCCAATGATTACATTTTTAAGAACTTTCTGGTAGAGGTGAGGAATAGCTTTTCTAGTAAAATGGTGTTGTGATGGAATTTGGTAATAGGGACAGAACACCTCAAGTAACTGTCTAAAACCAGCTGCATTAATAATGGACATTGGACGCAGATCTAATACTAGCATAGTCCTTATGGCGTCTGTGATCCGCTTTGCGACTGGGTGACAGTTTTCATACTTGCTTCCTCTTGTAAAGGATTGTTTAACTGTAAATTATTGGTTCTGGGGATATTGATGAAGGTGTTGGGGGGGGGGTAGATTGCAGGTGCTGGGATGTAGATGAGAGAACTGAGGCAGATGATACTGGACTGCTTGTTGTTATTTTTTTTAACCTAATTTTCTGATTTTCCCAACAGCTTTCCAAGAACTCGCTGAAAAATGATGTAACTTGCATGAGGATTCCAGATGGTTAAGGTCCCTACCTCTAATGACTGTGGCTTTAAAAACGCTACAAATGGCTAGACAACTGTTGTTAGGATTTCTGTAAAAATAATTCCACACTTAAGAGGTGGATTTTTGGTCTTATGCCCAGGCATGACAATGGCCTTTTTCTTATCACTGGCAAGAACTGCAGCAATTTTTCTTTGAAAGTGTATGAAAATCATATTGTGACCTAGGAGGTGGTCAAAATTGAATGGAAATGACTGGATATTAGTGTTAGTGAGGTTAATAATAATGTAGATACAAAATAATATCTAAATTATGTTATTTTAGGCCAAAAAAATGTAATTTTTTAACAAATTGTAAATCAAAACCAAACAAAACCAAAACCAAAACACGCAATGGCGGTTTGGCAAAATCAAAACCAAAACACGACGGTAATCCAGATCCAAAACCAAATCCAAAACCAAAACACGGGGCTCAGTGAGCATCTCTAATAAAGACTTAGTTTGATGAGTTTGGTGTGGAAGAACTTGACAGCCCTGTCCTGAACCCCATCGAACACCTTTGGGATGAACTGTAATGGAGATAGTGAGCCAGGCCTTCTCGTCCACCATTAGTGCCTGACCTCATAAATGCTCTACAGAATGAATGGGCACATATTCCTACAGATAAACTCCAACATCTTATAGAAATCCTCCCAAGAGTGGAAGCTGTTTTTTCTGCAAAAGGCAGACCCACTCCATATCAAATATTTAAATACAATATTATTACCTGGGGCAAAGAGCAGGGCACTGGCAGAACCCCTCTCGGCTTTATGCCCTGGGTAGTGGTGGATCCTGTAAGGTGTAACAGGCATTTGTAAAAGCAACTTTAAAATTTTTTTTAAATGTACAAAGTTTTCAACACAACTCTATAATTCTAACAAACAAATTAAAAGATTAGTTATTTTATTTGCACTGTGATAACTCCACTCAACTGCCAGAAGGAAAAATGGCCTTAATTTCCTTTGCTTTTTTTATTAATGCTTGTCATTCATGTAGCTTCACAGCAATATATGGGTGTTGTCAGGGGAGAGGAGTTTCAATCTCTGCATGTGTAATGTTCAGAAAAAATCCACTAATGAATAATGAATAAGTGAGGACTTACCCATAAAGCACTGTTTGTTTTCAGGCTCACCTCAAAAGATCACAGGAGAATAAATTAATAGTTCGGGTGGGCGGTTTAGAGTTAACAAGCTTCTAAACAGATTCATAGGTTTTCCTGTTTCAATGTTTCAAAATCACATTTAGTTTACTGCATGGAAATTAATATAGATGAATCTTGTACAACTTCAGTTGTTAGTATACATCATTGGAAAATGCATCTAAACTTACTCCAATTAAGAGAAGTGATTGATTTAAAATGGAAAACATTTCAGCATACTCTGGTTAAAACTTGGCAATGTTATAGTTTTATAAAAAAGATTATGCAACTTTTTGTGGTAATAGTGGCAATGCAATTATTGCACTCTAGAAAGAGGACACCTAATTTTATATAATAAAAAGAAGAATATAGTTTTAAACTGATGTAAAAAATATTTCCAAGAATGTTATGTATATAATGTTCTTTAAACTATAACTTTCTGGTAAATTTGCATGGTACTCCCTGGTCAATCATTTTGCAGACCTCCTAACTCAAACATTTTTTGGAAAAAAGTGTGACTGGCTTGATTACATTAGCACTTGACCTTCTGCAAAATGAATAAGTGAAATGATTGTGTCCTGCAAATTTTCAAGCTAGCAGAGGATTCCACAATTTTTGGAACAAAATGTGTTAAATTAGAGCCAAAAAGTTAAACTAGCAGATAATTACTGGAAAAATCATATATTTAATGCACCAACCACCACAAGCAACTGGGCAACATCAATGATGTGAGAAGAGTGCTGCCAAGATATGTAAATTATGAGGCTATTACAGCAAAATATAAAGATATATAAAGTGTGAAAATATTAGTAATGTTCACTGACCCCTGTGCTCTGGTTTTGGATCTGGATTAACTTGGTGTTTTGTTTTTGGTTTTGGCAGCACTGCCCTTGCGTGTTTTGGTTATGGATCCCAATTTTTTTCTAAAATCCCAATTTTTTTTGCTAAACTCAAATACTTTTGTTCCTTTTTACCCTATATTATTATTAACCTTAACAAAAATAATTTCAAGTCATTTGTAGTCAATTTGGACCACCTCACAGGTCACAATATTATTTTCATACACTTTTAAACAAAGACTGCAGTGACCTGGCTGGATGCTAAGCAACAGAGCAATGACACAATCACACGGCAGTTCATAGCACAGCAGTGGCAGAAAACAAAAGTGGTGCAAGATGTAATTGTCCTATGGCCCTCCCACTCACCCTTGTGTAAGATATTGAAAAGGACATGTACAGTTTAGCAAAGCAAGCACACCAGCGACAAGCAGTGCCACTTTTATGGCTGAAGTGATTGGTTTGTTTGGTCCGCAATAAAGCAAGCTAACAATGGGCTTAAGGCGCCTAAGCAAACAGTGCTGCTAATGAACTCTACTGTGGCAAGTCATGCACTAGCGGAAGAACTTTTTGCTAGTTATAAGAAGAAGGTCATTGTCATGTCTGGGCATAAGACCAAAAAATCCATCTCTTATGTGTGGAATTACTTTTACACAAATCCTGACAATAGTTGTTTAGCCATTTGTAGCATTGTAAAGCCACAGTCAGTAGAGGTAGGAATCTTAGCCATCTGGGAACCTCATCCATGTTACGCCATTTGAAGCGAGATCATGAAAAGCTTTTTTGAAAATCAGAAACTTATGCTAAAAAATAACAATAAGCAGACCAGCATCAGATACCTCCCTCCTCTCAGCTAGACCCCAGCACCTGCAAACTACACCTCCAACATCTTCATTATCAATATTCTCACAAGTGATCGGAGTTAGTCCTGCATCCAAGTTTCTAAGGCGAGATGACTCCTCCCCTATCCAGGACTCCTCAGAAGAATCCTTGAGCGTTAGGCCAACTGCTGCTGGTCCTGCTGCTCTGGGTGGGTCTTCAACCAGGAAGCAGACCAAGAAGAAGACTACTAGTAGTTTACAACAATTGACTGTTAAACAATCCTTTGCAAGAGGAAGCAAGTATGAAAGCTGTCACCCAGTCTCAAAGTGGATCACAAACGCCATGGCGACTATGCTAGTACTAGATCTGTGTCCAATATCCACTATTAATGCAGCTGGTTTAGACAGTTACTTAAGGTCTTGTGTCCCCATTACCAAATTCCATCACAACATCATTTTAATTGAAAAGTTATTCTTCACCTCTACCAGAAGGTTCGTAAAAATGTAATTATTGGGCTACAAAATGCCATTCTACCCAATGTGCACTTGACCACAGATATATGGACAAGCAAAATTGGGCAAACTAAAGATTAAATGATTGCGATAGCCCACTGGGTTGGTGACCTTCACCAGCAGGTCAGCAGCAGCATGTACCCAAGAACATCACATTTTTCAGAGGCAGGCTACTCTGTGTATCATCTGCTTCACTAAGAAGCATATTATTATTATAATTATTGTAGATTTTTAAGGCACCACAGTGCTCCTCAGCACCGTACAGTAAGGAAGACAAGGACATACATAAAACAGGACATATGTAAAACAAGAACAGACAAGGCAGTCAAAATGAATGGAGACATGAAAACAAAGGGTATGGAGGACCCTGCTCATTAGAGAGCTTACATTCTAAAGGGAAGAGGGCACAGCTGAAACAAGAAGAGCGATTGTGGTTCAGAGTGGAGATTGGGATAGTTGTGCGGGTGCATTAGTGTGAATAGTGCTATCGAGAATAAGGTCACCTCTAAAAAACAGATGGGTTTTCAAAGAACATCTAAAGATTTGAAGGCTGTGAGAAAGTCTGATTGAGTGTGGTAGGGAATTCCATAAGAGGGGAGCAGCACGGGAGAAGTCTTGAAGGCGGGAGTGAGAGGTGGTTACCAGAGACAAGACAAGGTGCAGGTCAGAGGTAATACCACTGACAACCTGTTTGAAAAACTAATGGATGTCATTGCAACATAACTTATCCTGCTTGGACTCTACTAAGGATAAGTGATTTCTGAAATGCCACCAATATTGTTAGAGCATTAAAGCGGGGGAAATTCCATCACATTTCCTGTTTTGCTCACACAAACAACTTGGTGGTTCAGAACTTTTTAAAAAATGATAATGACATGCAGGAGATGCTGACTGTGTCCCAAAAAATTTAGGGGCATTTTCAGGATTGTGCAACAGCATGTAGGAGAATGCAGCAGCTGCAATAAGACTAGAATTTGAGGGGGAATGTACTTTAGTCCAGCGAAGTAGTCACCTGTGAAGAGAGTGCATACACGGTTAGCTTGAGTCAAGTGATTGCCTTAATTATACTTTTTGAGAGGCAGCTAGAGAAATTGAAGGAGGAAATTAAACTATGCAAATCCGCTAACTATATGGTAATTGTAGATTAAGTACTTAATTCGCTTCGCCAGGATCAATGAGCTATCAGCATCTTGTAATGACGTCTTATCCTTCAGTTTCTCTGGAAATTGCTTTTAGGAAAATACTTAGCTTTCCCAAGACACCCAGTTGTAATGCAGATGAGTCAGCACAACATTTTGACATTTGCTCTGCTCTAAAAGAATTGCCCAAAAATCGTGACAGCTCTCCCATAAAATGAACTACAAATTCCATGAGGAAGGTCATTATCGGCAATTACATCAAATTACACAGACTTCTGTGATGGTGGATTCCAGCAGGACTGAATTAGTATTGTTTAAGTAAGATGTACACAATGATGAGAGTGAATATGATGACAGTGTAGATTGCAGGTGCTGAAATCTAGCTAAGAGAAGGGAGCTACCTGATGCTGGTATGCCTGATAATATTTTGGGTAGAACGGCATCTTGGCAATTTTAGGTTTTTTCAACAGTAAACTTTCACCTTTTTTAAAGAGGTTTTGTTTTCTTCAAAATGGTACAAGCTTTTTATTTAAATTTTTGTTTCCCTGACTTAAAACCACTATGCACTTGAACATAGGCTTTAGTACATGAGGTAAAGGGATTAGTATCATCATGACTGAGACTGGAGAGTGACAACAACAATGTCACCCCTCCTGTTTCTGTATGAGCTATGGCACAGTTAAATGTCACTGGAGACTTTTAAGAACACTGACAGCCCTATTATTACAATTTTTGTTTCAGCACTGAACCCTGCCATCTGTCCTGTTCCTGAGTGAGCTATGGTATAGTAAAATGTAACTGCAGATTTAAACCGAGACAGCCAGCCCTATAATTTCTATTTCAGCAATAACTCTTGGCAATGGAGCACTCTTCTTTGTGTGTTACCTATATAACACAGTAGAATTTGCCTGCAAATTCAGAAGAAAAGCCTGCAAGGACTAGTATTTGTATTTCAGCAATGACAATTAGCAATGGAGCAATGGAGCTCTTCTCTTTGGGTGTATATAACACCGTACAGTTTTTGGTGCAAATTCAGAATAAAAGCCTGCAAGGACTAGTATTTGTATTTCAGCAACGACAATTAGCAATGCAGGTCTCCTTTTTGTGTGTTAGCTATATAACACAGTAGAATTTGACTGCAGAATTACACCAACACTGACAGCACTAGTATTTGTATTTTTTTTTGCAATAAAAATTACCAACGCAGCTCTCCTTTTTGTGTGTTACCTATGTAACACAGTAGAATTGGACTGCATAATTACATCAACACTGTAAGCACTATTATTTGTATTTTTCTGCAATGAGATTTATCCCCTCCCCTGGAAAATAAAAAAAAAAAGCGAGCTGCTTGCCATGCGCAGCAGCTCCATTTTGGCGGCACTGTATTGTACAGCAGCCGCGGCGCTGTCATACAGCACCGCCGCGGCCGTTTCTTTGACAGCGCTGCAGCTGCTGTACAGTACTATGTAGGGGCACTGTTTAGCCTCCGATCTTTGCAGAGGGGAGGGGTTTCTGGAGAACCAGAAACCCCTCCTGCGTGCGCCCCTGCACACATTTATTTAGGGTTTTTTTTTATTTCCTATAGTGGTTTCAACCCCCCCTCTATATTCTTCCTTCAAACTTCTATGTGGCTCTTCTCTCCACTTCCACATAGCTATCATCTAACACCGCCAGGCCCTGCCCCCCAATTCCTTGACAATTCCTGACTTTCCCACTTTCAGTCTACTGATCTACCCACTCTTATTCTCCTGAATTTCATCATTCGCACTGACATCACAAACTTCTCCAATTCAGCCTTCCCTCTCCCTGACCACAATCTCCTTTCCTTCCAGCTCACCTTACATCCTGCAAGTGAAAGGAGTTCAGACAGTGCCAACATTATTAAACTAGGGTAAAAGCAGCAAACACTTTAGAGAATGACAAGCAAATTGAGGAAGAGCATGAACCCTAATCCATAGTCCAAAACCCATAATCTTTAAATTTGTGGGGGCTCAAACAAAGCAAGCACTTAAGATTTAAAAGTGACATTACTTGATGCAGAGGTGTTTAGCTTGTGTGTGCATGTCCCATTTAATCTACAACATAATTGTAAAAAGGAGGGGGTAAGGACCATTCCAACTTCTTGTGCTATTCAGAAATGATAAAAAAGATCAAATGACATATTTATAAATTTGTAACTCTTTTTCATCAAATTTATATTTTTGTGTAACCAAAACATAACAATGGTTTTATACACAAAATCAAAACTAAAACCCTTCTGCACCATGGGAGGTTGCTGCAATCCCACCCTCTCAATTATCTCTAGTTTACATGCCACGATTGTCACCCACTGTTTTAGTGGCCACTAGCCCAGCTTGTCTAACAGAATATATATTTGTCTTTCTACAGAGAATATGATGCAAGTGTGTCTGGGAACAAAGGAAACTACTGGGAAGGAAATAAGGTTAGGATTGGGCAGGGGTGTTGAAAAAGTTCAGAGATTTTCACCACATTTTTAGATTTCAATCCTTTTCATTTAAAATTACATTTTTATGAAAAATGCTTGCAATGGTATTGTCTTATTGGGAAAGAAATGAGGGGCAGGCAACAGTTTGAGTCAAAAGTTACTAATTATTGCTCAAATGTCTAGATCCACTGTCCATTGGTTTAACAGCCGCTGACACCAGTATAGCCCATTATGGTTCAAATAGTCAAATTCACTTTTTTTTGTACAATAAAACTTACGATTTTATTCAGTATGATTTATTAATAAGGAAGCAGTCTTCTTGCTAAGCCTCATATCTGTACATAAAAAATGATTACATAAACAGAGTTATACAAAATAAGGTATGCTTATTTCAGTAAATAACATCAAAGCTATTAATGTGCTGTTTCAGAATTGTTTTAATGTATTAACCTGTTATAATAGGCTTAATAGTGCTCAGAAGAAACCATCAAAGGGATGACGATTGATGTGTCAATAGGTGTATAAATGTTATGTCTCTTAAAACTGTATAGCTCATGTAATGAATAATATGCCCAAAAAAAGTACACAGTAAGGGTGAGTCACACAGATATAAGCCAATAAGAAAAAAAAGTGATTTCTTTAAGTCCACTGCACATGTATAAAAGCTCCTGCATCAACCAGAGAAGAGAAAGAACATTTCTACCTCTCTTAAACTTGCAAGCAGCCTTTAACCAACCAAAGAGAAATCATGTCTGGAGTTAAAGGAGGTCATGGACACGGGCAACAGAGCCAACAGTGTAAGACACAGAGCCAGCAATGCCAAACCCAGAGCCACCAGGGCCAGGAAGGACAACATGGAAGTCATGGAACGCAAAGCCAGCAATGTCAAGCAGGGCAACATGGAAGTGATGGACACCAGGGAAGTGATGGACACCAAGGAAGTGATGGACACCATGGAAGTCATGGACACCATGGAAGTCATGGACACCATGGAAGTGATGGACACCATGAAAGTCATGGAAGTCAACAAGGTCACGGTGCACATCATGGACTGCAGAGCTTGTCCCAGTGTGATGATCAGCAACAAGGTGGACATTAATGGTGCAAATGCTAGGTAACAATATTTATTGCTTTAATTTAAGTAATGCAACTTATAAGGAAAATGTTAACAATAATGAGAACACACTACACATTGTTAGAAAGAAAAATACACATTGGGAGTGTTGTAAGTGAAATAACACTATAGCTGTTAGAGATGATAGCTTTGGAATGGAGAACAGTGAGATAAACATCATTAAGCTTGGTAATTAAAGGACTTCTAATCTTAAACATATATAAATAATACATTTCAACTATAATAAATGTCCAGTATGAAGTGACACATTTATAGAAATATGTATAAAAGTAGCTAAGAAGTTAAAATATTTTATATCATCTAACATTTCAAACAAAATTTGATTAATCTAATCTTTCTGAATATATTGTCCTATATTATCCTATTTAAAATGTCTTTTTCTTTTCAGATTACATGTAAAAAGAATAACGATTTTAGAAGCCCATACAGAGTGTGGAAGGACCCGCTTTCTCCAATACCATTAAACCAACAGCTAAATAAAAATACCAATAAAGACTATTTGCTGCAGTTCTATTGTCACTGTTTTTGTCATTTTAAAAACATTCATCTGATAAGTAAATATGTAATTTAGGATATGTTAAAGTACGGAGAGTATTCAGAGAGACTCTCACGGCACAGCAGACAATGTAGTGAATGTGTGGAACCTGACTTAAGGAAAAGAAGCATAGTATTGCCCATAGCAATGACTCAGTGTTGTCATTATGTAGTGCTACTTAGAAAATTAAAGAAAACATTGCATTAGTTGCGCAACATTTCATTTTCCCCTTGCACCAGGTTTTATAAATGCCCCCCATTAACTGCCACACTTGTCAGTGCCAGATTAAGGGCCGCATGGACCTATTTTGAGCAGCACCATGCCTCCTAATGGAGTGTGACCAGTACTTTGGGGTGTGTAATTAGCACATTAAAGCATTGTCTGCACAAGAAAAGTAACCCAAATGGGTTTACAACTACCAGCTATAGATTAGATACAAGAAGAACATTAAAGGGTAATCTCCAGTATGGAACAGACAATTCAAAGCTTTCCAATTCACTGAGAAATGTTTGTGTTATAGTGAAAAACTGCTGATATTGATGGCAAATGACTCAATAAGCTCTGAAGGGAGCAGACAGGGTGCCTTAAGTGGGGAGTCAGTGGGTACTGCTGGCCATAGGATCCAACTTTTCAAAATGATTAGGGATATTCAAGTTAGCACAACTATCATTTTCTGATGATACCTCAGCAACATTTTGAACTTCAGCTCTAAAATCTCTAGGTCCTGTGAATTTCAGCCCAAAAAAAAAATCTATTTGGATCTCCAATTTTTACTTCACTTCTCTCATGCCTCTGCTTTTAACATGGTCCTATGTCAGCCCTGTGATACTAAAATGGTGAGTAATTAAACATCTCTGCTTCCCATGTCTAATACTGACAAATCAGCCAGTATTAGAATGGAGACAATTAAAAAAAGGAAAAACTGTATTACTTCACTCATGGACCCCTCTCATGGGCCTTTCTGAAGGAGGCTGAAGCTGTCGCTCTATCAGCTCCTATGTCCGTCTTTGACTTTTGCACAGTGACAAAGTTTATAAAACTGTCACTTTTTGTAATTACATATTCATTCACCCTTGTGTCACAAATTCAAGGAATCTGATGGATCTTTGCGTTCTGCTTTGTTTGACACTGCTCTACTGGGAGATGCAGAGTCTAACGAGATAGAAGGCATTCACCAGGGACCCGCACAAGGAGGTGTGGTCTTTGCAGCTTCTGCCTCGCAAATTGCGGTTCTCAGAATAGTTTCCAAGTGAGACCTGTTGTGAGCATGAGAAGCAAACAGGTGGAGAAGGTGTGCTGGTGATGGCGATGGTCTGCAGACAGGAGCTGTCCCGATGTCCAAGTAAAGTTGATAAGCTTGTGAGCTTATCAGCTCTACCTGGTGGCAATCTGCAGGTGGGTGATGTCTGAATGTCCAAGTGCGAGGCTTGTGGGCTCAAGATTAGATGGAGCAACAGTCTGCAGGCACAGGATAGCACAGAGGTCCAGGTAAGCTGAGAAGCTTGGAGCTGGATACCAGATGGTGTAATAGTCTGCAGACACAGGATAGTGCAGAGGTCCAGGTAAGCTGGGAAATTTAGAGCTGGAGTAATTGTCTGCAGGCACAGGATGAAAGGAGCCACAGGGAACCACTTCTGAACAGGCAGAGGGACTTGGAGATATGCCACAATTGGAGAGGCTCAGATGCCTTAAATACTGTAATAGGCCAAATGCATTAGCCAATGGCTGGAGGGTGAAGTTAATAAAAGACAGGTACCCAAATCCAATATGGCGGCCAACATGAGCGAGATGCAGCACTCAGCACCTGAGAGGATGAGGACGGTGGGGGCACACAGGTAAGTGCGCCGGCCCCTGACCGGTTGGCCTGCTGGTCCAGCTCGTGACACCTGGGAGGCAAATGTACAACAAAAATAACTTATAGGCACCTAATATACAATACAGACCCCATTTTGATCAACATTATACAATTCAGAACCAATTATGGAGATCATTATAAAACCATGGGTTGTCCTCAGAAACCCTATTACTTAAATAATAAATTCATGACTACTGTATAATACAGATGCTAATTTTCTGTTGACCTACATACAATACATACACCAAACAAACAGTTAATGAACAATACAGACTCCAATTGTTCTGGTTGTGGACAGGGCAGGTGTAAGTATTCACGGGACCCTAGGCAAAGCTTCAAACTGCCCCCCCACACCCCATTACCCACACCCCACACATTCACATACTTGACTGGTGCAAAATAAAAATAATAAATCTTACCGACTCCTGGCTGAAAGGTAAGGCTGCAGTCCAGATGCACTGATGTCTGATGCAGAGTGCTGTCCCAGGGGCACACACAGGATTTCTAGAGGGGAGCTCCCAAAGATAATATTTTGAAACAAAGCTAAAACAAACATTTGTGATAATATGCCGGCAACAGCGCCTTCCCTCTCGCCACATATTACACCAACACCTCCCCTCAGCCCACACATTTCCCCATACATGCAGGGGTTGGTTGGTAAATTTTAACCTTGGGGACAAGCACTGGCCTATGAGTCAGTGGTCCATTATAACTCACTCCCAAACCCTCATAAATAACCCTTCATCATAAAAATCCTCCTCATATTATTCATTAATCCACTAATCAATCCCCTCATTAACCTGCTCAAAATCATTGAATCTCTCATCAGCATCATAATAACATTTTCATCAACATTAACCTCCCCATCATTAATTAACCCTAAACATTACAAATTAACCCTCTAATAATCACACATCATATCCATTATAATTGATTATCTTCTCTTTATAATTACTAAATCCTTTTGCCTCATCGTAACAGCACCTCAGTATCAGCATCCCCTTTATAATCATTAACTCCTTCATCCCCATAATTAATTAACCCCAGCATCATTAATTAATCCCATTTATATTCATTAACCGCCTTCATCATTACCTTCCTCAGTCTCATCAAAAGTATCCCATTAAGATCATTAATCACCTCACTTTAATAATCCATTTCTAATCCTCACCTTCTTAATCCATTTCCATTCATCATGCCTAACCCCCTAAACATTAACTTCCCCCAATTTTATTATATATTTCTAAAAAAAAAACACCTGTCTAATATTGTGTAGGACCTCCTTGTGCCATTAAACCAGCTCTGGTCCATTGAGGCATGGGCTCCACAAGTCCTTTGAAAGTGTCCTGTTGTATCTGGCACCAAAATGTTAGCAGCAGATCCTTTCAGTCCTGTAAATTGCGAGGTGATGTAGACTTTTTTTTCCAGCACATCCCACGGATGCTCGATTAGATTGAAATTTAGGGAATTTGGAGTGCAACTTAACACCTTCAACACTTTGTCATGTTTCTCATACTATTACTGAATAATTTTTTGCAGTGTGACAGGGAGCATTATCCGGCTGAAAGGGGTCACTGCTATTAGGAAAAACATTTGCCATGAAAGGGTGTTTTTGTTCTGCAACAATGTTTAGGTAGGTGGTACGTGTCAAAGAAACATCCACATGAATGCCAAGACACAAGGGGCTAGATTTACTAAGCTGCGGGTTTGAAAATGTGGGGATGTTGCCTATAGCAACCAATCAGATCTCAGGTTTCATTTATTTAGTACTATCTACAAAATGACAACTAGAATCTGATTGGTTGCTATAGGCAACATCCGCACTTTTTCAAACCCGCAGCTTAGTAAATCTAGCCCAAGGTCTCCCAGCAGAACATTTGCCTAGAGCATCACACTGCCTCTGCCGCTTTGCCTTCTACCCGTAGTGCATCCTGGTGCCATTTCTTCCCCATGTAAGCAACAAACATGCACACATATGTCAACATAATGTAAAGGAAAATGTTATTCATCAGACCAAGCCACCTTCTTACATTGCTCCATGGTTCAGTTCTGGGGCTCAAATGCCATTTTTCTGCAGTGGAGAGGGTGAAGCATAGACACTTTGACTGGTCTGCGGCTACACAGCCCCATACGCACCAAGCTGAGATGCACTGTGTGTTATGACACCTTTCTATCATAGCCAGAGCCGCATTTACACCTCATGGGGCCCTAGACAAGATATCGGTTTGGGCCCCCCTCCCCCTTCACACACACAGTGGCCCCTCACACACACACACACTGGCCCCTCACACACACATAATACACACACACAGTGGCCCCTCACACACACACACACACATAATACATTCACGCAGTGGCCCCTCACACACACACACATAATACATGCACGCAGTGGCCCCTCACACACACACATAATACACACACAGTGGCCCCTCACACACACACATAATACATGCACACAGTGGCCCCTCACACACACACACATAATACACGCACGCAGTGGCCCCTCACACACACACACACAAACACACATAATACACGCACGCAGTGGCCCCTCACACACATAATACACGGAGGCAGTGGCCCCTCACACACATAATACACGGACGCAGTGGCCCCTCACACACACATAATACACGGACGCAGTGACCCCTCACACACGCATAATACACACAGACAGCGGCCCCTCACACACACACAGACAGTGGACACACACACACACAATACACACAGACAGTGGACACACACACAATACACACAGACAGTGGACACACAATACACACAGACAGTGGACACACACACACACACACACACACAATACACACAGACAGTGGACACACACACAATACACACAGACAGTGGACACACAATACACACAGACAGTGGACACACACACACACACACACACACACTATTAATACACTACCCTACCCCTCCCCCAACTTACCTTTTTCCATCTAGGGGCTGTGGACCGGAGTCTTCATCCCCTTCACACATGGGACGGCACCTGTCATGTGGTGCACGTCCCATGTGACACACAGCAGGCCACACACAGGAGGGAGGGAGGAGACCAATAGGTGCATGACATCAGAATAAAGAGCCTTTGCACTGCAGATTTGCACAGCCATAAACAACCTTTAAAGTCATTGTTCGGTTGTCATTTGCATTCTGAATTCTTTTCATATTTGTATCTTGAGCTGCAGGTTTAATTCTTTGTTTTGTTTACTGCCACTAATAAATAATTATTATGATTGAGCAGCAGTTTTAGGGGGCTTGTACACTTTAGGAAAAATCCTCTCACTTTTACCTTTTTTTTAGATAACAAGCCCCGTGTGGCCCCTCCTCCGACTTGCGGCACCCGACCCCCCCTCCCCCGACTTTATTTATTTTTGAATTTGCTTTTGTCCCCCCTACCTGGGCCCCCCGAGACCGCTAGGCCCTAGGCAGGTGCCTAGGTTGCCTAGCGGTAAATCCGGCCCTGATCATAGCCAGCAATATCTTTTTCAGAAATTTGTGCTACAGTAGCTCTTTTGTGGGATTGGACCAGAAGGACTTGCCTTCAATCAATGTTATTCACTTCACTTGTCAGTGGTTTTAATGTCTTGGTGTATATCCCTCCATACCCACTTACCTGTTGCTGATTTATCATTCAATCAGTTCCCCTTGGTGTACTTCCACTTTCACACAATGTTCCTTGTAGTCTGGAGTGAGGGGGGATCCAACAGCTGCCTGTCAGAGTGAGTGATCAGCAGAGGGAGGTAGGAGCCGTGCAGGATTTTAGTGCCTATATGGCATGAGTTCCAGGGTATGAACATTTACTTCTCTATTATCCAGGGTAATAAATGGAAGATGATCCCTGTTTGGTTACCTTCATACACTGTTGTCCCAGTCATCCATGCATTACATAATTTACCTACTTTAGACCTCTTCTCAGCTTCTCTTGGCGTTGCAGCCTCATTAAATTAGGGCAATTGGGTAATCCCCTTCAGCTTTATGCCCTAGGTGGGGGCACAGGTCACACTGACCTAGTAGCATTTGTTGGTGAGAGTTCCTGCAATTTATAATAACAAGCATTCACTACAGCTACTTTAAAGAAATTGTGAAATGTACAAAGTAATCAACACAGCTTCATAATTCAAACACATTAACAGATTATTTATTTTATTTCCACTGTGATACACTCCACTCAACTACCAGAAGAAAAAAAAAATTAAATTAATTTCCTTAGCATTTTTCATTAATCCTTGTCACTCATATAGCTTAACAGCAAGATATGGGTGTTGTCAGGACAGAAACATTTCAATCTCTGCATGTCTAATATTCAGAAAAAATCTACCAATGAATAATGAATAAGTGAGGCGTTTCCCATAAAGCATTGTATGTTTTCAGGTGAATAAATTAAAAGTTCAGGTGGATGGTTCGGAATTATAGAGCTTCTAAACAGACTCATAGGTTTTCCGGTTTTAATGTTCCATAACTATATTAAGTTTGTTGCATGGAAATTAATTTAGACTTTAGTCGCTACTATACATCAGTGGAAAATTCATCTAAACTTACTCAAATTAAGAAAATTTGACTGATTTAAAATGGAAACATTTTCTGCTTTTGTTAAAATGTGCCCATATTATAGTTTCACATTAAAAAGAATTAAGCAACGTTTTGTGGTAATAGTGGCAATGCAATTATTTCACTCTACAAAGAGGACACTTACATTTTCTATAATGAAAATGAGAATATATTCATTACTACTCTTACATTAATGTAAAAAATATTTACAATAATGTTATGATAAGATAAAAAAAATATTATAAAATACTATAAGTTTGAACTTCCTGGGAAATTTATATGCTACTCCCTGATCAATCTTTTTGCTAACGCAAAACCTTTTCATGTAGAGTGTGACTGGCTTGATTACATCCTTACTTTACCTGATGCAAAATAAAATGGTGAAATGATTATAACCTACAAAATTTTGAACTAGCAGAGGATTCCTCAATTTATGCAACAAAAGGCGTAAAATTTGAACCTAGAGTTAAGCTAACAGATAATTACAGGAAAAGTTAAATTTGTAATGCACAAACCACCACAAACATAGGGCAAAAATGTGTGATGTGAGAAGTTCACTGCCAAAATGTAAAAGTTATGAGGCTATTACAGCAAAACATGAAGATATTTACATGATATGCAGGGATTGCATACAGCATCAGAGAAACAACTAATAGTTTGGTAAAAAATTATACTTTTTTTGGATTGTCTGTCCTATCAACCCCCCTGCAACTGTTACTGCAACCTAATGGTGAATTTTCTCCCGCTGCTCAATCCACCCTTCTGCAACTATTAGCTGAAGGACTGTTTCTTTCATCTTTGCCATGAACTCTTCCTGTTTTGTGTGCTAAACCTCTAACCACTGAGTAACTTTAACATCTGCTCTGTCATTTGACTCATACATGTTATGAACTCCACAATCAACAACTAATAACCTCTATACAGAACCTATGGTACGGAATGTTTTTCACAATTGGCAGCCGCCTTTCCCGGAACCACACTGTTCACTGGTACTCGGATGCCCTCTGGAGTTGATCCCAATAGTATGTAGTTGTTATTAGTTGTGAGTGAGTTAGGGTCAGGGAGACTCTCAACTATGGAGCAACAGCCAGTCAAAACAAGACAAACAGGACATAAAAGAGAATGGCCAATTTAAAAGCTGGGTCAAAGGACAGGAGAGGTACATGAAGTCATAAACAGGCCAGGAGTTTAAGAGGAGGCAGAGATCCAATAGCACGGCCCAGTAAACAAAGCCAAGGTCAAACACAGAATTTCAGCAGCAGAAGATCATCAAATCTCAGGATAAAGCTTCCGGAACTAGCCTAACCTTACACCAGAGAAACAATAATGACAATGAGTTTATGTAGACCCTGGCAAATCAGCTGCTGGATAAAAATCATGCAAGCTGCAAGTGTGACTGAACAGTTGCTGAGTAGAAAGCATGTGAACAGAGTGTGATGACTGCTCGTCTGTTAAGCAATGAGCAGTGATGAGTCTACCAAGAGCTGGTAAATAGTTGCAATATGGAATCCTCAGCAGCTCAGGAAGAAAGAGTAAGATTGCGCAGGAAGAGACACACAACAACTCTGATTTTCAGCAAAACCTCGAATAGATTTCTGAGACAGAGCAGAAATAAAACACAGAGCAGCAACAACATAACATTACACTCCCCCTTGAGGAGGGGTCACTGAACCCTCAACAGGATGGCTTAAGTGGATTATTCTGATGGAAAAGCTTTCTTATCCTCTTAGCATATTCTCTACTGGCACCCAGGACCTTTTTTCTGGACCTAAACCCTTCCAGTGGACAAGATATTAAAGCTGGTTTTCAACCCAGCGTGAATCCAGAATATTTTCTACCTGTAATCCAGTGTGCCTGTCAATACTAACGGGAGAAGGCTTATTATCATCATCATCATCACCATTTATTTATATAGCGCCACTGATTCTGCAGCAACAGGGCCACCTTAACAACATTATAGGCTTATGGGCCCCCGGGCAAAGCAGTGCAGCAGGGCCCCTACCTCTATATATGTGTATCATATATATATATATATATATATATATATATATATATATATAGATAGATAGATAGATAGATAGAGATAGATAGATAGATAGATAGATATAGATATATTTGCAGGATTTACATTTTTTTTTCCAGGATTATTTATTTTACTTAAGAGCCCTGTCTATGGGGCCCCCTTGCCTGTGGGGCCCCCGGGCACCTGCCCATCGTGCCCAATGGAAAAGATGGCCCTGTGCAGCACTGCTCAGAGAACTCAATCACATCAGTCCCAGCCCCATTGGAACTTACAGTCTAAATTCCCTAACATACACACAGAGAGAAACTAGGGTCAATTTAGATAGCAGCCAATTAATCTACTAGTATTTTTTGGAGTGTGGGAGGAAACCGGAGCGCCCGGAGGAAACCCACACAAACACGGGGTGAACATACAAACTCCACACAGATAAGACCATGGTCGGGAATTGAATTCATGACCCCAGTGATGTGAGCCAGAAGTGCTAACCCCTTAGTAACCGTGCTGTCCAAAGTAGGCTTGCTATAAAAGGTTCTAGATCAGAATTCGGGTTTTAGCAACAAGATATGAAAGTCTGGGCTCTAGATAAAGCATCTTGAACTTAATTGTCTTCAACCTGGTTCCCAAAGTCATCTGCCTCAGCTGTTGAGAGCAGAGAAAATGAGAAGACTCAAGGATGAAGTTCAGTATTGTAAAAGAAGGGAGATATCTTGGATGCTGGATGGGGGAATTGTTGTAAGCGAGCTCTGGCAACGGGATTTAGTCTGCCCAGTTGTTGTGAAATTGGGAGATATAGAAATGGAGGTACTATTCCAATACCTGATCGATTCGTTCAGTCTGCCCATTAGACTGTGGATGGAATGCTTGCGATAATGAAATCTCAGTTCCTAAGACTTTAAGGCCTTCCTACGAACTGTGTACCCTATCAGACACTATATTGAACAGAGCCCCATGAAGTCTGAAGATATGAGAGATGAATAATTCAAAAGTCAGAGTCCTTCTATAGGAACAAATAGGTTCATTTTACTGAACCTATCTACCACAACCTAGATGGTATTGAAACCTTTGGACAATGGGAGATCAACTATGAAGTCTATGGTAATTTGAGTCCAAGGAAATTGAGTGATAGGTAGTTATTACAGTAGATTCATAATTGCTTTTTGTGTAGACTTCATTTGTGCACAGACTGGACATTACTGGATAAAGTTTTGAACTTCTTTGTGGCTCCCAAAGAAATTGGATTACCAACTGATATGTTTTGCTAACTTCAGGGTGGTTGGCTTTTTCATGGTTGTGGGCTTCCCGTAGAACTTTTGACCATAGTTCCCTGGGTACAAATGATTTGGAATGGGGAACCCGTTTTTTGCTTGCTGTCAGCAAGTGGATAAATCTCTAGTCAATACTCTAATAATACAGACAGTGGGCAGAAGGTAAATGCAATGGATTACTGGATACACTACTAATCTTGATTAACGCTGGCTTACCTGAGGTGTGGAGTCTAAAGATCTCCCCGGTATTCACCAAGAACCGCCGCAAGGCGGGATGGGCTTTGCTGCCAGGATTCGCAGGTCGTGGTCCTCAGGTTTGCCCCAAGATGCAGTACAGCAGAATAGGAGCAAGATGAGAATAGTCGGACAGGCCGGGTAGGTATACAGGCAGGCAATGCAGACAGAATCAGGAGGCAATCTCGGAGTCAATCAAACCTGGTCAGTACACGGGTCACTAGAACAGATGCGTGGTCAGCTAGCCGGGTCAGTACACAGGAATGGCAGATAAACGTATAGAGAGAGGAGCGTGAGACAATCCGGGTCAGGAGCACAGGCAATCAGGAAGGTCAGCAAGCCAGGTCGGTACACGGGAGCAACGGAATCCAGAAGGGTCAGCAAGTCGGGTCGGTACACAGGAGGTCAAATACACAGGAAGCAGGAACAAGGAGGACATAGGAATCAAGAGCCAGGAACTGGGAAGTTGCTCTGACACTCACCAAGTGTCACATCTATGTTTTTATACTGTGTCAAATTTGAATTCCCCATCCTAGGTAGCGATCATGTGACCGCCCTAGGTAGCGATCATGTGACCGCCAAACCCGGAAGTGCGGCGTCCGGTTCCGACTGAGCAACAGGGGAACTCAGAGGGGTAAGTATTCGTAACAGTAATGGACCATCTGCATTCACATTTTTGGTTCCAGGCTGGTACATAATAATGAATAAAGATCTGGAGAAAAACAATGAACAACTGTTATGGTCACCAGTGCGGCATAAACTTGTAGAACAAGGGGTAGAGGTCTTCACCTTTAGCGGCCGCCTTTCCCGTAGAGACTTGTTATGCTCACAGGTACTCGGATGCCCCCAGCACTTACGCTCAGAATAGAACAAGTTATGCCTGCAAGGCGGCGCAAAGGTACAGGAAGTAACAGAATAGGAAGAGCCAGGGGGTCTGCGAATTGGACAGAGCACCGGTGGAGAAGTCAGATACCAGCAGGGTCAGGGTCACAAGTACTGGTTCAGCATCTTGGTACAGGCAGGAGGTCAGGGTCACAGGCAATGGTTCAGAGTCTGGGTACAGGCAGAAGATCAGGGCAACAAGCAAGTATCAAAATCCAGGGAACAGGCAGAGGTCATACACAGAAATCAATCCAAAAGGCTTTCACCAAACACAGCACAGGAGCAGGTTAGCTAACAGGAAACTGGATGCTATTACCGGGAGTGAGGCTTAGCCCTCCCTGCCTTATATAATTTGATGTGCCAATCAGAAAAGAGGAGGACAGGGCTGACAATCAGCCTCAGGAGGCTGCTAATTAATTACTAGCTTAGAACTGGCATAGATAATACCATAAACCAGGAATATGTATAAATATATAAATGAACCAATTTAAATCATAGGAGAACTCCCTCTGGTATTGAAGGATGTCCCTACACCCTCCTACTCTATGCCACAAAGAAAAGCCCTAGGAAAAATATCAGTGCATTGAAACTAATGCAAGCGCCCGGCTGTTAGATCACGCCAGGATACGGCGTACCGCTGCAGCTCGTGACACCAACAAGCTTTTCTGTAGTTGAGTCTCTTAATTGATTCTATATAGACAAGGTTCTTATGATCCATAAAAATCATGTCCACATGCTTGGTTCCTTTCAACCAATGTTACCACTCCTCTAAAGCAAGTTTAATTGCCAGCAGCTCTCTATTTCCCAAGCAGGAACCTGCTTCAGGAGACAAACAATCATTAGAGAGATGGCATATCTGGCGTTTTTCATTGCTGTGGAACTGGTAAATGGGAGCTCCTCCGGGATGAGTGGGGGTACCAGAAGGGTATTTGGGGAACCAGGAGAATGGGACTGAGGTAAAGAAGGAGGAAAAAATACTAGGTGGGTAGGATAAAGTCATTTTCTAGAGGGGAGCTGTAGTTCGGGCAGGTGGATTGAGTAAATTGAGAGGATAAAGAGTTGGAGGGAGGAAAGAATTGAGGAAGGGAAGCAGCAGAAGCAGGAGGGTACAAGGTGGGATGGGGTATAAAGGGGTTTAATTGGGTAGAAGGGTTGGAAGCAGGGGAGATATCTGAGCTGGGCACAGGGGAGGAAGCGGAAGAAAGAGGGGGTCACCTGGGAAAATAGCAGGAGGGCTGGTCAAATGCCAGTGGCTTATGTGCATGGGAGAGGCTGCACACAGATGGCTGGGCCATGCAGGATGTGGGAAACAGGTTTGGGTGTCAGAGAAAGGGCAGCGTGTTCTCCCTGCCATGGAAATTCTGGTGGACAGAGGACAGAGAGCAGAAGTGTAAATGACATGGGAATGGCGTGTCCCACTGGAAATAGCCACTTCAGTACCCATGCAGATTGCACGGAAGCAAGCGCAACTGGGGAGAAAGGCATTGCGCGTGATTCCGGATACAGATCTGGGATATTGAGAGGGGCTGAAGCTGACTGAGCAGGGTATAACACTGTGAGGGAAAGGCTGAAAGAAAGACAAATGACAGGCAAGAGAAAAAAATGGGGAGGGGGGCTGAAAACAAGTAACAGGTCAAAAAAATAAAGAAAAACAAAATGAGGGGAGAATTGGTAGGATTAGAAAAGAGGGGGATGAAGAGAAAAGATAGTGGCAAGCAAGGAAGAGATGGGGGTACAGGGCACACAAGAGCACTACAGTTACAGGATAAAGAACCAGGAGGAAAGAAAATAGGGAACAGTAAATGACAGGAGAAAAAGAAAAAACAGGTAGAAACTATAGTGATACAATTAAGAAACTGATTCTTACCAGACAGTTGCACAGTCTGAAATCCAAAAGGAAGAGAGTTATACAGGAAGCAGGAAGTTGTATATGTAAGTGATGGGAGGAGCTCCCCAGAGGAGGAACTTGGCTAAAGAACTAAAATTGTTAGGCCCTGAACTGGGCTGATTCAAATTGCACAACCTTTGGGTTTATGTTGATCAGTCCTATTTGGGCTTCATTTATTTTTATCTTTGATTTGTAAGGTACCAGAGTGCTCCACAGCGCTCCACAGTGCCGTACAGTAGGGAAAACATGACATGCATTAAACCGGGACATACCAAGTAGAAATATAATTCACAAAATACACTGTAGTGTTAAACAACAAGTTATAAAATCCCATTTAAGAAAACAATGACATATACAGAGAGAGAACCATACCCAGTATTTATTTATTATACTTGTACTTACCACAGCAATAATAAAATTACTTGTTGCTCCAATTTAACATTATTTTATTTTTATGTCATTGACAGCTGAGAGATACTCAGCTTTGACAATGAAAACTTTACAGAGCAAAGGGTTACTTTTCACTCTGAGAGTCCGTTCTGCTTCATTGAGCATGCGGGGTATCTAGTGCGTACTTGCCAACTTTTCCTCATTGGCTTCAGGGAGATCCCAGGGGAGGTGGGCGTGCGGGGGTGGGGCTTGACGAATCGCATAATTTTGGCCCCGCCCCTGAATGATTGTCACCATTTTGGCCAATAAAAGCAGGCTAAGATGACACAATATTTGCGTCATTAAGCCCCCCCCCCACCATTTATCTACTGGGAGGCGAGAACAGGGAGATTGCCCTGCTCTCCTGGGAGCCCGGGAGGTCTCCCAGAAATGCGTGAGTCTCCCAGACATTCTGGGAGAGTAGGCAACTATGTGTTAAAGAAAAGCAGCTAATGAATCTGTAGATACTGAAGTGTCTTTGACAGGTAAGACAACATGACTTCAGTAATGGAGACAGAAATGTAAGTCTTTGATTAAATCTTGGTCTCCATAAAAATGGCCACCTCCATAGCCATCAATACATGGACATAGGACACAATTTGTGAACTGTGTCATCATGCCACAGATGGCGAAGCCAACCACGTCTTGTACTGGCTCAGCATCAGGGAGAATGCCAGACTCTTCAGGGAGTGAGGGAGATCACCCCTATTTCAGGGAGTCTCCCTGACATTCAGGGAGAGTTGGCAAGTATGATCTAGTGCATACATGAAATTGGAAAATCGGTGTAAAGAAACTGTCTTTTAAAGAAATATAAATGTAGCTATAAATGACATATAGGGTCATGGATGTTAGACATCTGGGTACCTGGGACCGACTACCAAAATAGGTGTATCAGAATGTATGTAGTCTTATCACAGCTTAATTTTAAAGACACACAACAATTCAAATCAGGAATTAAGAATTAAAGCTAAAATCTTCATTACATGCATTTAGGACATTTCTTAGATGTTTCTGATGTTTCTGATCAACAGATCACAACTAAAGGTTTTATACATTATACTTTCTTTTGCAGAATTGCAAACATCAACAGTAATACAATAAAAGATAATTTTTATTTGATAGTATCACATGTAGCTATCGTACATCTTACACAAATAACTTGTAGTTTTCCTGCTTAGTAACATTTCATAGACCATCTGTTTCATCTGTTCTGTGGTTAGTCCTACCCTAGTCTTTTGGCATCTGAAATACTTCCTGTTTCACTCTGCCCTTAAACTAGCCCAAAATACTGTGTTAAGCATATTTCATTTGACACTTTTAAAATTACAATATCATCATTAATCAATATAACATAAATGTCTGAATTATGGTTCATATTTGGACTCTATCTGGTATAATGGTAAAGTCTTTTCCGTGTAGAGCCGGCAATTCATAAGGCCACTGTAGCTATCAAATAAATACCATTGCTATCACCCACAATTACCCCTTACATGAATAGCACAGTGTAACAGGGACGTATAGAACAATTGCAATTGGGATTCCCCCCCCCCCCCTTTTATAAATTGGCCACCAAAAGAGCTTCAGTAAATTAATATTGTCATGAAACAGAGTGAAATTGTCACTTCATTGTTCATCTTACTTAAAATTTAACACTTTAGGACCACACTTTTCATTACTTTCAAGTATGTATTATTGCATGTGCACCTAAAAATACAATTCCTTATTAAAGTACACCTGCAGGGAGAAAAATGCTCTGTTGCCATCTGCTAAACAAGAAATGCTTCCCTAAATGGCCATTATCCAGTTAAATAATCTCATAAAGCAGACTATATTTTTTGTGCGTGTATGCAGGAATTATGCATCTGAATTCAGCATGAAACGCCCAGAATCACAAATATACTCTCTCCAGAAGTAGAGGAAATTATTGCAGCCCAAAAGATGATATAATTTTTAAATGCAATATCTATGCAAGTTTCATAAATTCGGGAATTATGTCAGCAAAAAAATAATTTGCAAATGGCATAAGAACTATGAAAGACACACATCTTGCACTTTCATAACTAACCATTAGGGCTAAAATTGTCAAGCTGGGGGTTTGAAAAAGTGGAGATGTTGCCTATGACAACCAATCGGATTCTAGTTATCATTTATTTATTACAGTCTACAAAATGACAGCTAAAATCTGATTGGCTGCTATAGCAACATTTCCACTTTTTCAAACTCGCAGTTTGATAAAGTTACCCCCTAGTGTCTTAGTGTAAAGTGTATATTGCGGATCCCATTCATGCATAAATAACAAATAAAACCAGTGAAACAGAAATGATGATGATAGAGTTTTATTGTGTAGCAGTATCTGTGAGCAAGCTGTAAAGAGAGGCAGAATTTAGGAGCAATATATTGAAGAAGATAAATTGGGGCAAATTTTCAGGCAATTGAAAATGAAAGCTGTAGGGTCAAATATGATGTCTTCATTTATCACAGCAAAAATTCCCTTGGCTCTGGCAAGGATCAGGACAACAGGGCTTGCATGGATCTGTGTGGATAAAGATTATTAAATGACAGGATCAACTTTTAGATAAGATCAGATATAAACTGCAGATTTTTGTGTTTAATTTTGATGTGACAATCATGACTCAGTATAGCTTGTTAGACAATACACAGTTTGTAAATAGTATGAAACCTGTTTAGATTGATTACTTCTTGACTCTTGGTTTGTGCATTTGCAGCCAACAAAATAGCTTCATATACCGTGTGAATGTTTTAATGTCAAGGTTAATGAAACGTCAGTGGGGTTTAGCATTTTTCATTTCCAAAGAAACATCCAAACTATATGAACAATCTGTTTAATCAGAATTTAAATTTAATTTAATTGTGGGTGAATTCAAGTATCTTTATCATAGCTATCCAAATAGGTTAAGTAAGGTTCCCCTATTGTATCCCCTTAATTAACACACACCTGAATATATACTGTTAAATGTAATAAAAACCATTGTGTGTTCTGTGCAGTTGATTATAAGGAAGTGAACAATATATAGTAGCATATTTTTAAAAGTAGTTGACAATGGAACTCACTGGCAATATCATCCATCCTTATAGTCTACAACAGAATCGGCTTGGCCAATCCTGAAAATTAGTTTAATAACTAATCCTTATCACAGTAGAGTGATAATATCACTCTTATTCAATTACAATTTTGAAAAGTTCCAGTTTCCAATTACATGTATAAAATGTTACTTGACATCACAGTATTAAAGTTTCATATGCATCAATTGAATTTTTGTGCACCCTTTACCTTGCTGGTGATGATGCTGGTTATGGCCATGGTGATGACCATGATGATGGTGGTGGCCATGGTGTTGGGGTTTACACGCTGAAATAAATAGAATCAAATATATTTTCTGCTTTACTATCAGTTACTTTCCCCAAATATTTGCAATATGGTTATTTTTGAATAAAGTTTTTTTGAAAACTGTTGCAATTTGACATAATACATTGCAAAACCTGTTAACTTAAATAAGGATTATTGTATACAGTACTATTAGCAGTTATGGAGTAAAAATTGGTGTAAAATTTGTTTACTACACAAATTTTTTTATTATATAGAAGGGAGACTGTAGCATTGGCGAAAGGAAAATTATTCCTGTAGTATAGATTAACAGCTTAACTTCCTGTTTCTCCTAAAAATAGATATTCTTCATTCTTTAAAAATAAATTACTTTATTCACTATTAGGAAAATTACTATAAAGCCAAGTGTAGGTAGATTATATTAAGAAGTATATACAGAGTTTAACAAGAAACTTACGGTCCTGGCATGGATCTACGCAGACAGATGGCTTTTGGCATGGGTCTTTGCAAGGATCCTGACATTGGGTTTTCTGACTGCAATGTCCACCCTTGACTCCAGACATGACTGCTTTCTGGTTCAGCTGTGTCCTTGACTTGAGAATTCAGAGGTGTAGATAGGTTTGTGATGAAGTTTGAATAGCTTGAGACTGCTCCTTTTATATCTGCACATAGTGGAATGGAAATTGGGACACATTCTTCCAATGAATAGTCACAACAAACTTTACAATGTGTATAAACTTTTAACTACATAGATGCTAATTCCTTTTGGTTTATTATATATAAATGGCAATTTCCCAATCAACACTTCATGTTATTTGCTGCAATAAAATTCATGGTTTAAGCTTATGAAACATTTTGCATTATTAATGTGTGTGCCCTTAAATGGGGATTAAATCCAGGGCAGTGCAAAATTTTTTACAGATAATGTAACACATATGTGACTTATTAAATCTGCTATGTATGATTGTTAGTAAGCACGTTACAAGGGAGTAATGTTATTGAATATTTTTACCCCTGGTGATACCCATTAAAAATTTTTTGAGTAAAATCGAGATTGTTTGGATTAACTGTTATTGCTGTAGTTAATGGTAAAATGGTTAATGGTCTTCCTCCTAGTATTATTGTTTATTTATATAAACACCTGTGTAACACCATCATGTTACACATCGCTTTACAGAGAATATTTTAGAGAAGGGAGCAATAAAAAAAATAATTTATAAATAAGAAAACTATCTCAACTACTTACTAAATACTACTTGTATGGCTGCTCCTCACCAGCTCACCAGCTCTTAACCCCACTTATTCTAGAAGGAGTAGAAGAATTTCAACCACTTGAGGTGTCTGCTTTGAATAAGGTCAGTAGTACTTGGTATGTACCCAGGTGTCTCTCTGTAAAGTGCTTAGCGTACTTACTAGATCCGAGACTATCAGGAATTATCCATTACTTTATTTAATATTCAATATGCACCACAAGTTAACAATATGAAGATAGCACATGCTCAAAAGAGCAGAGCAGGGCCCTCGGCAGGATGGACTGCATTGCCTGCCCTCCCCCTTCTGTTTTGTTATGGAGGCAACAATCACGTGTTCCAACATTTTCCATGATAAAACTGCTGCTTCTTAGAATTTAACTGTGGCTCTAATTTTTGGAGGTTTGTCCAGGCCTGGATAATGTTGGGTATGGTAATGACTATATGCTGGATAAGAGAATGTCAGTAATTAGCTCTATAGGAGAATTGTGGTCATTTGCTTTATTGGAGAGTGGTGGTCATTTGCTGTATTTGACAGTGGTGGTGTTTTGCTGGGAAGAAGATTACAGGCATTATTGGATATGGTGTGTTAATCTTGCATAAATATGTATAAATATGTGTACTTTAGAAAGATATCTGCCATTTGTATCACAGTATATATGATCAAAAAGCTTTTTTTTTTTTTTTTTTTTACAGTGTAACCATCATGAACATGTTAGAATTGTGTGCAATATAAATTCAAAAAGGTAAACTAGCCTTTCATGGCTAAAATTACACTACCACCACATGCTGCTAATACTATACTAAACCTATGCAAACAAGTTAACATTCTGTTAATGCTAAAAGAGTAAATACAGTGCACCGACAATATACATTTTCTAAAGTAGCAAGGCATGTGAGACAGAAATTTAAATCTTTTATGAGAATGCCATTAGGAAAAAGAAATATGTGGCGCAACGTGTATAGGTAAAATTAAATATGTAGTGCATTGGTTGATGAATTTTTTTTTTACAGAATATGTGTCAGGAACCCCTCAAGCCAGTACAACAACATCCGGAGTCTGCTCTGACAGTCTGGTGTTCACTGGAGCCCCTAGTGGTGGGGACAGACTTGGCCGCAGACTTGGCCGCAGACTACAGAGGGTTGTGTGATTTGTACCAGCTGTGGAGAACCCAGGAGCAGAGGGTTATGGCAGACAGTGAATCCAGAGAACAGGCCGGGGTCAGGGGTCACTTGCTAGATAGAATCCAAAGTAGGCTTGCTATAAAAGGTTCTAGATCAGAATTCGGGTTTTAGCAACAAGATATGAAAGTCTGGGCTTTAGATAAAGCATCTTGAACTTAATTGTCTTCAACCTGGTTCCCAAAGTCATCTGCCTCAGCTGTTGAGAGCAGAGAAAATGAGAAGACTCAAGGATGAAGTTCAGTATTGTAAAAGAAGGGAGATATCTTGGATGCTGGATGGGGAAATTGTTGTAAGCGAGCTCTGGCAATGGGATTTAGTCTGCCCAGTTGTTGTGAAATTGGGAGATATAGAAATGGAGGTACTATTTCAATACCTGATCGATTCGTTCAGTCTACCCATTAGACTGTGGATGGAATGCTTGCGAGAATGAAATCTCAGTTCCTAAGACTTTAAGGCCTTCCTACGAACTGTGTACCCTATCAGACACTATATTGAACAGAGCCCCATGAAGTCTGAAGATATGAGAGATGAATAATTCAAAAGTCAGAGTCCTTCTATAGGAACAAATAGGTTCATTTTACTGAACCTATCTACCACAACCTAGATGGTATTGAAACCTTTGGACAATGGGAGATCAACAATGAAGTGTATGGTAATTTGAGTCCAAGGAAATTGAGTGATAGGTAGTTATTACAGTAGATCCAGAATTGCTTTTTGTGTAGACTTCATTTGTGCACAAACTGGACATAACTGGATAAAGTTTTGAACTTCTTTGTGGCTACCAAAGAAATTGGATTAACAACTGATATGTTTTGCTAACTTCAGGGTGGTTGGCTTTTTCATGGTTGTGGGCTTCCTGTAGAACTTTGGACCATAGTTCCCTGGGTACAAATGATTTGGAATGGGGAACCCGTTTTTTGCTTGTTGTCAGCAAGTGGATAAATCTCTAGTCAATACTCCAATAATACAGACAGTGGGCAGGAGGTAAATGTAATGGATTACTGGATACACTACTAATCTTGATTAACGCTGGCATACCTGAGGTGTGGAGTCTAAAGATCTCCCCGGTATTCACCAAGAACCGCCGCAAGGCGGGATGGGCTTTGCTGCCAGGATTCGCAGGTCGCGGTCCTCAGGTTTGCCCCAAGATGCAGTACAGCAGAATAGGAGCAAGATGAGAATAGTTGGACAGGCCGGGTAGGTACACAGGCAGGCAATGCAGACAGAATCAGGAGGCAATCTCTGAGTCAATCAAACCTGGTCAGTACACGGGTCACTAGAACAGATGCGTGGTCAGCTAGCCGGGTCGGTACACAGGAATGGCAGATAAACGTATAGAGAGAGGAGCGTGAGACAATCCGGGTCAGGAGCACAGGCAATCAGGAAGGTCTGCAAGCCAGGTCGGTACACGGGAGCAACGGAATCCAGAAGGGTCAGCAAGCCGGGTCGGTACACAGGAGGTCAAACACACAGGAAGCAGGAACAAGGAGGACACAGGAATCAAGAGCCAGGAACAGGTAAGTTGCTCTGACACTCACAAAGTGTCAGAGCTATGTTTTTATACTGTGTCAAATTTGAATTCCCCGCCCTAGGTAGCGATCATGTGACCGCCCTAGGTAGCGATCATGTGACCGCCAAACCCGGAAGTGCGGCGTCCGGGTCCGACTGAGCGATGGGGGAACGTGGAGGGGTAAGTATTCGTAACAGTAATGAACCATCTGCATTCACATTTTTGGTTCCAGGCTGGTACATAATAATGAATAAAGATCTGGAGAAAAACAATGAACAACTGTTATGGTCACCAGTGCGGCATAAACTTGTAGAACAAGAGGTAGAGGTCTTCACCTTTAGCAGCCGCCTTTCCCGTAGAGACTTGTTATGCTCACAGGTACTCGGATGCCCCCAGGACTTATGCTCAGACTAGTACAAGTTTATGCCTGCACGGCAGCGCACAGGTACAGGAAGTAACAGAGTAGGACAAGCCAGGGGGTCTGCGAATTGGACAGAGCACTGGTGGAGAAGTCAGATACCAATTATTGATAGAAATTATTGTGGGGGTACAAAGGAGTGTCATCATCACTCCAAAGACAAGGCCATACCATCTATTCCTGGCTTATCTGCATCAACTGACCTACTGTGTACCGACCCGGCTTGTCAGTTGGCCCTTCTCCTGCTGAATCCCTGGTTTATCTGCATCAACTGATCTACTGTGTACCGACCCGGCTTGTCAGTTAACCCTTCTCCTGCTGAATCCCTGGCTTATCTGCATCAACTGATCTACTGTGTACCGACCCGGCTTTTCAGTTAACCCTTCTCCTGCTGAATCCCTGGCTTATCTACATCAACTGATCTACTGTGTACCGACCCGGCTTGTCAATTAACCCTTCTCCTGCTGAGTCCCTGGCTTACCTGTATCAACTGATCTACTGTGTACCGACCCGGCTTGTCAATTAACCCTTCTCCTGCTGAATCCCTGGCTTATCTGCACCAACTGATCTACTGTGTACCGACCCGGCTTGTCAGTTAACCCTTCTCCTGCTGAATCCCTGGCTTACCTGCATCAACTGATCTACTGTGTACCGACCTGGCTTGTCAATTAACCCTTCTCCTGCTGAATCCCTGGCTTATCTGCACCAACTGATCTACTGTGTACCGACCCGGCTTGTCAATTAACCCTTCTCCTGCTGAATCCCTGGCTTACCTGCATCAACTGATCTACTGTGTACCGACCCGGCTTGTCAGTTAACCCTTCTCCTGCTGAATCCCTGGCTTATCTGCATCAACTGATCTACTGTGTACCGACCCGGCTTGTCAGTTAACCCTTCTTCTGCTGAATCCCTGGCTTATCTGCACCAACTGATCTACTGTGTACCGACCCGGCTTGTCAGTTAACCCTTCTCCTGCTAAATCCCTGGCTTATCTGCATCAACAGATCTACTGTGTACCGACCCGGCTTGTCAATTAACCCTTCTCCTGCTGAATCCCTGGCTTATCTGCAGCAACTGATCTACTGTGTACCGACCCGGCTTGTCAGTTAACCCTTCTCCTTCTGAATCCCTGGCTTAACTGCATCAACTGCATATAAAACATTATTTTATATGCCATTATTTTGTTTTTCCTGATTGTACATTTACAAGTTTCTACTTTTTACCTGTTATTATTCTACTATTTATATGCCTTTATCTTGTTTTTCCTGATTTTATATTTACCAGCAACTAGTTTTACCTGTTATTATTCTTGCCTATTTCCATTGTCCTTATTACCTCTCCTTCTATTATTCTTTGCCTTCCACGCCCTAATTGGTTATTGTCCTCCATCTTGCTATTGTCTCCCTACTTATTCTTACCTGTTAACCGCTGTCCTTATTATCTTACTGTTCTGCTATCATTCTTACCTGTCTTCATTGTCCTTATTATCTCACTGTACTGTTGTTCCATGCCCTCCACGCCCTAATTCGTTATTATCTTCCACCTTTTCATTGTCTTCCTGCCTTTGTTCTTACCTGTTTTTCACTGTCCCCACTATCTCACTGTTCTGTTACTCTCTCTCCCTACTATGCCTCCCCGCTCTCACTCCATACCCATACTCTCCCCCCGCCCTACCTCTCCCGTTCCTCCCCGCCATCCCCCGCGCGCTGCTCATCTTGCTAACCTCATCCCCATTTCCCCCCTCTCCTCTCCCCCTTTCTTCTGTGCCCTCTGGAATGCCAGATCCGTCCGCAACAAGCTGACTGCTATCCACGACCTCTTTCTATCCAACTCCTTTAACCTTCTTGCCGTTACTGAAACCTGGCTCTCCGATTCTGATACTACTTCCCCCGCTGCCCTCTCCTATGGTGGCCTCTCCTTCACCCACTCCGCCAGGCCTGGTGCCCGCCCTGGCGGTGGAGTTGGCCTCCTCCTCTCCTCCACCTGTACTTTTCGTGTCATTCCCCCTGAACCCTCCCTCTCCTTCTCCTCTTTTGAAGCTCACTCCATCCGCCTCTTCTACCCCATCCATCTCCGCGTCACTGTCATCTACCGCCCCCCTGGCCCCACCTCCCTCTTCCTTGACAACTTTGATAGCTGGCTTCCTCACTACCTCTCCTCCGATCTCCCCTCGATCATTCTCGGTGACTTTAATATCCCCATCGACAACCCCACCTACCCTGCTTCCAGCAAACTGCTCACCCTCTCTTCCTCCCTTGGTCTCACCCAATGGACCTCCTCCTCTACCCACTGCCTTGGTCACTCCCTTGATCTTGTCTTCTCCTACCTATGTAATCTCTCCGACTTCTCCATCTCTCCCTTTCCTCTATCCGACCACCATCTCCTCTCCTTCTCTCTCTCCTCTTCTCCTGCTCCCCTCCCCCTGCCCAAACCTACTCTGTCCATACGCAACCTCGATGCTCTTGACCCTGCCTCTCTGTCCTCCTCTCTCGATACCCTCCTTTCTCCCCTTTCCTCCCAGGCCTGCCCCAACCAGGCGGTCTCCCTCTACAATCACACCCTCACCTCCGCTCTGGACGTGGTCGCCCCTGCCCACTCCTTTCCACCCCCGCTGCTCCAAACCCCAACCCTGGCACTCCAAATTTACCCGCTTGCTCCAAAAATGCTCCCGTTCCGCCGAACGTCACTGGAGAAAATCCCGCTCCCTGGCAGACTTCCTCCACTTTAAATTCATCCTTTCATCCTACAGCTCTGCCCTCTCACTCGCTAAACAATCTTTCTTTAAATCCCTCATCTCTTCCCAGTCCTCTAACCCCCGCCGCCTCTTTGCCACTTTCAGCACTCTCCTGGCCCCCTCCCCTCCCCCCACCCCCTCCTCCCTGACTGCCTCTGATTTCGCCTCCTTCTTCTCCTCTAAAATCGAGGCCATCCGACTTGAAATCTCCTCCTCCACTCTCTCTTCCACCCCTCCCACTCTTCTGTCCTCCCCCCCCAACCACCTTCCCCTCCACTCCTTCCGTCCCACCACCGGCGAGGAAGTCCACTCTCTCATTTTATCCTCCCCCCCCCACTACCTGCCCCCTGGATCCCATCCCCTCCCACCTTCTTCGCTCCCTTTCCCCCACCACCTGCTCCCACCTCGCTCACCTCTTTAATCTCTCCCTCTCCACTGGCATCTTCCCCTCCTCCTTCAAACATGCTCTCGTATCCCCCATTCTTAAGAAACCTAATCTCGACCCCACTTCTCTCTCGAACTATCGCCCCATATCTCTTCTCCCTTTTGCCTCCAAAATTCTTGAGAGGCTCGTCTGCAGCCGTCTCACCTCCTACCTTTCTGAATACTCCCTCCTTGATCCTCTCCAGTCTGGTTTCCGCCCCCTCCACTCCACTGAAACTGCCCTGGCTAAAGTCACCAATGACCTCCTCTCTGCAAAAGCCAGGGGCCACTTCTCCCTTCTCATCCTCCTTGACCTCTCTGCAGCCTTTGACACCGTTGACCACCCCCTCCTCCTTCACACCCTCCAGTCTTTCGGCCTCTCCGGCCCAGTCCTGTCCTGGTTCACCTCTTACCTTACTCACCGTTCCTTCTCTGTCACCATCTCTGGGTCTCTCTCCCCCCCATCCACCCTTCCAGTCGGGGTCCCTCAGGGCTCTGTTCTGGGACCCTTACTCTTCTCTCTATACACCTCCTCCCTGGGTGAACTCATCAGCTCCTTCCGCTTTAGCTACCACCTTTACGCTGACGACACTCAACTATACCTCTCCTCTCCTGATCTCTCTCCCTCCCTCCTCTCTAGGGTGTCCGCCTGCCTCTCTGCTATCTCCTCCTGGATGTCCTCTCGATTCCTCAAACTTAACCTTGCCAAAACTGAGCTCATAGTTTTTCCTCCCTCTCATACCCCATCCCCTTCTGACCTCTCCATCACTGTCGACAACACCTCTATCTCCCCTGTCCCCCAACTTCGCTGCCTTGGTGTCATCCTCGACTCCTCTCTCTCCTTTGGCCCCCACATCCTCTCTCTTGCTAAATCCTGCCGCTTCCAGCTGCGCAACATCGCTCGCATCCGGCCCTTCCTCTCCCAAGATGCCACCAAATGCCTTATCCAATCTCTGATCATCTCCCGCCTGGACTACTGCAACCTCCTCCTCACTGGCCTCCCCCACTCTCATCTCGATCCCCTTCGATCCGTCCTTAAAGCTGCAGCTAGGCTTATTTTCCTCTCTCGCCGCTCCTCTTTTGTCTCCCCCCTCTACCTAGCCCTTCACTGGCTCCCATTCCCCTTCAGAATCCTCTTTAAGTTCCTCACACTCACCTACAAGGCCCTTGCCAACTCCACTGCGCCCTACATCTCCACCCTCCTCTCTATTCATGCTCCATCCCGCCCTCTCCGTTCTGTCTCTGACCGTCGCCTCTCTTCCCCCCTTATAACCTCCTCCCACGCGCGTATCCAAGACTTCGCCCGCGCTGCCCCCCTCCACTGGAACAAGCTCCCTCCCTCCATCAGAACTTCCTCTAATCTGTCCAGCTTCAAACGGGCCCTAAAAACCCACGTTTTTCTTAAAGCCTTTCTGTCTCCCACTTAACTTCCTACCTTATCTTCTGCCTCTGTCCCCCTACTCTCCCTCTCTCCCCTGTGTCTCTCTGTCTGTCCACCCCTCCCCTTAGATTGTACGCTCCTCTGAGCAGGGCCATCTCTCCTCCTGTTTCCACCACTTCTAACTCTGCTCTCCAGCTACTTAGCCCTCCTCCTCAAAGGTCCTCCACCCCACGTCCACTTTCGCACCCTCCTCCCCCCTGGGGGTCTCCCTGTCTTCCGCTCCCCCCTTCTTGGGCCCCGTCGTTTTCGGATCCTCCCTCCCCCTTCCCCGCCCTCTCTAGCTGTGCATTGAGCGTACTGAGTTGCTGTGTTTACTGTACTGTGCTGTCTCCCATTGTATTGTGATTTTGTTTGTCTCTGTACGGCGCTGCGGATGCCTTGTAGCGCCTTAATAATAAATATTAATAATAATAATAATAACACCAGCAGGGTCAGGGTCACAAGTACTGGTTCAGCGTCTTGGTACAGGCGGGAGGTCAGGGTCACAGGCAATGGTTCAGAGTCTGGGTACAGGCAGAAGATCAGGGCAACAAGCAAGTATCAAAATCCAGGGAACAGACAGAGGTCATACACAGAAATCAATCCAAAAGGCTTTCACCAAACACAGCACAGGAGCAGGTTAGCTAACAGGAAACTGGACGCTATTACCGGGAGTGAGGCTTAGCCCCCCTGCCTTAAATAATTTGATGTGCCAATCAGAAAAGAGAAGGACAGGGCTGACAATCAGCCTCAGGAGGCTGCTAATTAAATACAAGCTTAGAACTGGCATAGATAATAACATAAACCAGGAATATGTATAAATATATAAATGAACCAATTTAAATCATAGGAGAACTCCCTCTGGTATTGAAGGATGTCCCTACACCCTCCTACTCTATGCCACAAAGATAAGCCCTAGGAAAAATATCAGTGCATTGAAACTAATGCAAGCGCCCGGCTGTTAGATCACGCCAGGATGCGGCGTACTGCTGCAGCTCGTGACACCAACAAGCCTTTCTGTAGTTGAGTCTCTTAATTGATTCTATATAGACAAGGTTCTTATGATCCATAAAAATCATGTCCACATGCTTGGTTCCTTCCAACCAATGTTACCACTCCTCTAAAGCAAATTTAATTGCCAGCAGCTCTCTATTTCCCAAGCAGGAACCTGCTTCAGGAGACAAACAATCATTAGAGAGATGGCATATCTGGCGTTTTTCATTGCTGTGGAACTGGTAAATGGGAGCTCCTCCGAGATGAGTGGGGGCACCAGAAGGGTATTTGGGGAACCAGGAGAATGGGACTGAGGTAAAGAGGGAGGAAAAATACTAGGGGGGTAGGATAAAGTCATTTTCTAGAGGGGAGCTGTAGTTTGGGCAGGTGGATTGAGTAAATTGAGAGGATAAAGAGTTGGAGGGAGGAAAGAATTGAGGAAGGGAAGCAGCAGAAGCAGGAGGGTGCAAGGTGGGATGGGGTATAAAGGGGTTTAATTGGGTAGAAGGGTTGGAAGCAGGGGAGATATCTGAGCTGGGCACAGGGGAGGAAGCGGAAGAAAGAGGGGGTCACCTGGGAAAATGGCAGGAGGGCTGGTCAAATGCCAGTGGCTTATGTGCATGGGAGAGGCTGCACACAGATGGCTGGGCCATGCAGGATGTGGGGAAACAGGTTTGGGTGACAGAGAAAGGGCAGCGTGTTCTCCCTGCCATGGAAATTCTGGTGGACAGAGGACAGAGAGCAGAAGTGTAAATGACATGGGAATGGCGTGTCCCACTGGAAATAGCCACTTCAGTACCCATGCAGATTGCATGGAAGCAAGCGCAACTGGGGAGAAAGGCATTGCGCGTGATTCCGGATACAGATCTGGGATATTGAGAGGGGCTGAAGCTGACTGAGCAGGGTATAACACTGTGAGGGAAAGGCTGAAAGAAAGACAAATGACAGGCAAGAGAAAAAAATGGGGAGGGGGGCTGAAAACAAGTAACAGGTCAAAAAAATAAAGAAAAACAAAATGAGGGGAGAATTGGTAGGATTAGAAAAGAGGGGGATGAAGAGAAAAGATAGTGGCAAGCAAGGAAGAGATGGGGGTACAGGGCACACAAGAGCACTACAGTTACAGGATAAAGAACCAGGAGGAAAGAAAATAGGGAACAGTAAATGACAGGAGAAAAAGAAAAAACAGGTAGAAACTATAGTGATACAATTAAGAAACTGAATCTTACCAGACAGTTGCACAGTCTGAAATCCAAAAGGAAGAGAGTTATACAGGAAGCAAGAAGTTGTATATGTAAGTGATGGGAGGAGCTCCCCAGAGGAGGAACTTGGCTAAAGAACTAAAATTATTAGGCCCTGAACTGGGCTGATTCAAATTGCACAACCTCTGGGTTTATGTTGATCAGTCCTATTTGGGCTTCATTTAATTTTATCTTTGATTTGTAAGGTACCAGAGTGCTCCACAGCGCTCCACAGTGCCGTACAGTAGGGAAAACATGACATGCATTATACCGGGACATACCAAGTAGAAATATAATTCACAAAATACACTGTAGTGTTAACCAACAAGTTATAAAATCCCATATAAGAAAACAATGACATATACAGAGAGAGAACCATACCTAGTATTTATTTCTTATACTTGTAGTACTTACAACAGCAATAATAAAATTACTTGTTGCTCCAATTTAACATTATTTTATTTTTATGTCTTTGACAGTTGAGAGATACTCAGCTGTGACAATGAAAACTTTACAGAGCAAAGGGTTACTTTTGACTCTGAGAGTCCGTTCTGCTTCATTGAGCATGCGGGGTATCTAGTGCATACATGAAATTGGAAAATCGGTGTAAAGAAACTGTCTTTTAAAGAAATATAAATGTAGCTATAAATGACTTATAGGGTCATGGATGTTAGACATCTGGGTACCTGGGACCGCCTACCAAAATAGGTGTATCAGAATGTATGTAGTCTTATCACAGCTTAATATTAAAGACACACAACAATTCAAATCAGGAATTGAGAATTAAAGCTAAAATATTCATTACATGCATTTAGGACATTTCTTAGATGTTTCTTATGTTTCTGATCAACAGATCTCAACTAAAGGTTTTATACATTATACTTTCTTTTGCAGAATTGCACACATCAACAGTAATACAATAAAAGATAATTTTTATTTGATAGTATCTAGAGATGAGTGCACTCGGATTTCCTGAATCCGAGCCCACCCGAACGTTGCCGATCCGAGTCGGATCCGAGACAGATCCGGGTATTGGCGCCAAATGAAAACTTGAACCCGAGGCTCGGAGTCATAATCCCGCTGTCGGATCTCGCGATACTCGGAACCTATAAATTCCCCGCTAGTCGCCGCCATCTTCACTCGGGCATTGATCAGGGTAGAGGGAGGGTGTGTTAGGTGGTCCTCTGTCCTGGTAGATCTTGTGCTGTGCTGTTTAGTTCTGTGCTGTGCTGTTTAGTTCTGTGCTGTGCTGTGCTGTGCTGTGCTGTGTTCTGCAGTATCAGTCCAGTGGTGCTGTGTGCTGTGCTCTGTCAATTTTGAGTTCAGTGGTGCAGCTGGGTCCTGTGCTGTATCCTGTTCAGTCCAGTGGTCCTCTGTCCTGTGCTCTGTGCTTCTAAGGGCATAGTTCTTATCTCCCCAATATTCCCAAGTGTTTAAAAAATAAAAAAAAAGTTATAAAAAAATATACAAAAAACTAATTAATTTTTTTTTTAAGTACAACAAAATTTGCAAAACCAATCCTGCAGTATAAGCCCATTGGCACTGCAATATTACCAAGTTCACACATTCAGCAGTAAAATTTGAGTGGTACTGCAATATTACAAAGTTCACACATTCAGCAGTATCAGTCCAGTGGTGTTGTGTGCTGTGCTCTGTCAATTTTGAGTTCAGTGGTGCTGCTGGGTTCTGTGCTGTGTCATGTTCAGTCCAGTGGTGGTGTGTCCTGTGCTCTGTGCTTCTAAGGGCATAGTTATTTCCCCATTATTCCCAAGTGTTTAAAAAATAAAGAAAAAGTTATAAAAAAAAATAATTTTAAAAAAAATTAATTACAACAAAATTTGCAAAACCAATCCTGCAGTATAAGCCCATTGGTACTGCAATATTACCAAGTTCACTGATTCAGCAGTAAAAGTCCAGTGGTACTGCTATTAGAAAGTTCACTGATTCAGCAGTATAAGTCCAGTGGTACTGCTATTACAAAGTCCACTGATTCAGCAGTATAAGTCCAGTGGTACTGCTATTACAAAGTTCACTGATTCAGCAGTATAAGTCCAGTGGTACTGCTATTACAAAGTTCACTGATTCAGCAGTATAAGTCCAGTGGTACTGATATATTACAAAGTTCACTGATTCAGCAGAATAAGTTCAGTGGTACTGATATATTACAAAGTTCACTGATTCAGCAGTATAAGTCCAGTGGTACTGCTATTACAAAGTTCACTGATTCAGCAGTATAAGTCCAGTGGTACTGCTATTACAAAGTTCACTGATTCAGCAGTATAAGTCCAGTGGTACTGATATATTACAAAGTTCACTGATTCAGCAGTATAAGTCCAGTGGTACTGATATATTAAAAAGTTCACTGATTCAGCAGTATAAGTCCAGTGGTACTGATATTATACAAAGTTCACTGATTCAGCAGTATAAGTCCAGTGGTACTGCTATTACAAAGTTCACTAATTCAGCAGTATAAGTCCAGTGGTACTGCTATTACAAAGTTCACTGATTCAGCAGTATAAGTCCAGTGGTACTGCTATTACAAAGTTCACTGATTCAGCAGTATAAGTCCAGTGGTACTGATATATTACAAAGTTCACTGATTCAGCAGTATAAGTCCAGTGGTACTGCTATTACAAAGTTCACTAATTCAGCAGTATAAGTCCAGTGGTACTGCTATTACAAAGTTCACTGATTCAGCAGTATAAGTCCAGTGGTACTGCTATTACAAAGTTCACTAATTCAGCAGTATAAGTCCAGTGGTACTGCTATTACAAAGTTCACTGATTCAGCAGTATAAGTCCAGTGGTACTGCTATTACAAAGTTCACTGATTCAGCAGTATAAGTCCAGTGGTACTGATATATTACAAAGTTCACTGATTCAGCAGTATAAGTCCAGTGGTACTGCTATTACAAAGTTCACTAATTCAGCAGTATAAGTCCAGTGGTACTGCTATTACAAAGTTCACTGATTCAGCAGTATAAGTCCAGTGGTACTGCTATTACAAAGTTCACTGATTCAGCAGTATAAGTCCAGTGGTACTCTCCTGTGCCGCATATAATTTTTAAAGGCTTTGCCGAGTGTGTGTGGCTTAGGGGTACGCTCTCCTGTGCTACATATAATGGAAAACCAAAATATGGAGTATAAAGTAGGGATAGATCAAGACCCACTTCCTCCTAATGCTGAAGCTGCTGCCACTAGTCATGACATAGACGATGAAATGCCATCAACGTCGTCTGGCAAGCCCGATGCCCAATCTCCTAGTACAGGGCATGTAAAATCCAAAAAGCCCAAGTTCTCAAAAAATAGCAAAAAGAGAAACTTAAAATCATCTGAGGAGAAACGTAAAGTTGGCAATATGCCATTTACGACACATAGTGGCAAGGAACGGCTTAGGCCCTGGCCCGTGTTCATGACTAGTGGTCCAGCTTCACCCAAGGATCTAAGCCCTCCTCCTCCCCCCCCTACAAAAAATTTAAGAGAGTTATGCTGTCAGCAACAACAACAAAACAGCAAAGAACTCTGCCTTCTAAACAGATGACATCACAAAACCCCAAGGCGAGTCCAAGGGTGTTGTTGGTTGTGAACCCTGACCTTCCCATCACTGTACGGGAAGAGGTGACTCCATCCAGCATTTGCAGCACGCCCTCTGCATATGCTGGAAGAATCACCCACAGTCCAGTTACAGATTTGGCTAATGAAGGTGTGAATGTTGTACACCGGGAGGAGGATATTGATGTAGCTGGCGCTGAGGAGGATGTTGATGATTATGATGCAGACAGATACCAAATTGCCTTTCTCAATTTCTATTTATATTCTAGATTATATAACGGCTGAATAGTTTTCTATTTTACTCCTAGTGGAGAGGGGATCTGATGCAGACAGATACCAAACTGCCTTTGTCCATTTTTTTGTATATTTGAATTTCTAGTTCTACAGTCTATGCAGGCTGCTTTTTTTATATTCAACTACAAGTGTAGGGCGGGGGGGGGCATAGATAGCCACCAAAGTAATGTGGTCCATTTAATTTCACTTTCTAGCTCCACAGTCTGTGCAGCCTGCTTTTTTTTATCTTCAAAGTATTTACAAGCCTTGCAATCTAAATTAACTAGAGGTAGTGACATGGTAGAACTCCAAAAGGCAGTTTGGAAGCCCCTGTACAAGCTGGCTCTATTTTACCTGAGTTGTCCCCCCTCCAGTGTGTACTCGGAAAGAGTTTTTAGTGCAGCGGGGAAACTGGTCAGTGAGCGGCGAAGGAGGTTGCTTCCTCACAACGTTGAAAAAATGATGTTTATAAAAATGAATAATCAATTCCTCAATGAAGTACAGCACTGCCCTCCAGATAGTACAGAGGGAACTGTGGTTGTGGAGTCCAGCGGGGACGAATTGATAATGTGTGAGGAGGAGGAAGTACACACTGTAGGGGGAGAGGAATCAGAGGTTGAGGATGAGGACGACATCTTTCCTCAGTAGAGCCTGTTTAGTTTGTACAGAGAGATGAATTGTTGTTTTGGTGTGGGGGCCCAAACAAACCAATCATTTAAGCCATAGTTGTTTGGTAGGCCCTGTCGCTGAAATGATTGGTTTGTTAAAGTGTGCATGTCCTATTTCAACAACATATCCAAGGACAATTCCATCTTGCAACTATTTTTTTTGCATTATGTGACCATTCAACAGTCGTTTGCCATGTTCAAAAAGTAAAAGAAAATGTCAACAAATTAAAAAAATTTAATCAAAAGTTAAATGCCCTGTCATTATTTAAAACAAGAGGGTTTGACGTGCTAGAATTAGTGTAGTGTTGATATGTTATAAACACTACACTTGGAACTTGGAGGAGGTATTGTGGCCCCGGTATCAAATTTAGTACCGGGGCCACCCCACTACGCAGTCCAGATACTTGATTGGTGGAATTCTGACCAGTTGATGGTGTAACTATTTATTATATTGTGGCCCCAGTATCAAATTTAGTACCGGGGCCACCCCACTACGCAGTCCAGATACTTGTTTGGTGGAAGTCTGACAAGTTGAGGGTGTAACTATTTATTATATTGTGGCCCCGGTATCAAATTTAGTAGCGGGGCCACCTCACTACGCAGTCCAGATACTTGTTTGGTGGAATTCTGACCAGTTGAGGGTGTAACTATTTATTATATTGTAGCCCCGGTATCAAATTCAGTACCGGGGCCACCCCACTACGCAGTCCAGATACTTGTTTGGTGGAATTATGACCAGTTGAGGGTGTAACTATTTATTATATTGTGGCCTCGATATCAATTTTAGTACCGGGGCCACCCCACTAAACAGTCCAGAATTTTTTTTTGGGAAATTCAGAGCCGTGGAGGGTTTTTTATTAATTATATTGTGGTGACCACTCCTCTACGCAGTCCAGATACATTTATTGGTGCGATTCATACAAGTTCAGGGTTTTTAATTTATATTGTGGTGAGTGACCACTCCTCTACGCAGTCCAGATACATTTATTGGTGCGACTCATATAAATTCAGGGTTTTTAATTTATATTGTGGTGAGTGACCACTCCTCTACGCAGTCCAGGTACATTTTTTGGTGCGATTCATACCAGTTGATGGTTTTCTTATTATATATATTGTGGTGACCACTCCTCTACGCAGTCCAGGTACATTATTCGGTGCGATTCAGACCAGTTGATGGTTTTCTCATTATATTGTGGTGACCCACTCCTCTACGCAGTCCAGATACATTTATTGGTGCGAATCATACAAGTTCAGGGTTTTTAAATTATATTGTGGTGACCCACTCCTCTACGCAGTCCAGATACATTTATTGGTGCGAATCATACAAGTTCAGGGTTTTTAAATTATATTGTGGTGACCCACTCCTCTACGCAGTCCAGGTACATTTTTTGGTGCGATTCATACCAGTTGATGGTTTTCTTATTATATTGTGGTGACCCACTCCTCTACGCAGTCCAGATACATTTATTGGTGCGAATCATACAAGTTCAGGGTTTTTAAATTATATTGTGGTGACCCACTCCTCTACGCAGTCCAGATACATTTATTGGTGCGAATCATACAAGTTCAGGGTTTTTAAATTATATTGTGGTGACCCACTCCTCTACGCAGTCCAGATACATTTATTGGTGCGAATCATACAAGTTCAGGGTTTTTAAATTATATTGTGGTGACCCACTCCTCTATGCAGTCCAGGTACATTTTTTGGTGCGATTCATACCAGTTGATGGTTTTCTTATTATATTGTGGTGACCCACTCTTCTACGCAGTCCAGATACATTTATTGGTGCGAATCATACAAGTTCAGAGTTTTTAAATTATATTGTGGTGACCCACTCCTCTACGCAGTCCAGGTACATTTTTTGGTGCGATTAAGACCAGTTCATGGTTTTCTTATTATATTGTGGTGACCCACTCCTCTACGCAGTCCAGATACATTTATTGGTGCGAATCATACAAGTTCAGGGTTTTTAAATTATATTGTGGTGACCCACTCCTCTACGCAGTCCAGATACATTTATTGGTGCGAATCATACAAGTTGATGGTTTTCTTATTATATTGTGGTGACCACTCCTCTATGCAGTTCAGGTACATTTTTTGGTGCGATTAAGGCCAGTTGATGGTTTTCTTATTATATTGTGGTGACCCACTCCTCTACGCAGTCCAGAAACATTTATTGGTGCGAATCATACAAGTTCAGGGTTTTTAAATTATATTGTGGTGACCCACTCCTCTACGCAGTCCAGGTACATTTTTTGGTGCGATTAAGACCAGTTGATGGTTTTCTTATTATATTGTGGGGACCACTCCACTACGCAGTCCAGAAAGATACCTCGTTGCAACGTTTTGGACTAATAACTATATTGTGAGGTGTTCAGAATACACTGTAAATTAGTGGAAATGCTTGTTATTGAATGTTATTGAGGTTAATAATAGCGTAGGAGTGAAAATAAGCCCAAAAACTTGATTTTTGAATTTTTTATGCTTTTTTCAAAAAAATCCGAATCCAAAACCTTAAATCCGAACCAAAACCTTTAGGTAGGTGTTTTGCGAAACAAATCCGAACCCAAAACATCACGAAAATCTGAATCCAAAACACAAAACACGAGACACCAAAAGTCGCCGGTGCACATCCCTAATAGTATCACATGTAGCTATCGTACATCTTACACAAATAACTTGTAGTTTTCCTGCTTAGCAACATTTCATAGACCATCTGTTTCATCTGTTCTGTGGTTAGTCCTACCCTAGTCTTTTGGCATCTGAAATACTTCCTGTTTCACTCTGCCCTTAAACTAGCCCAAAATACTGTGTTAAGCATATTTCATTTGACACTTTTAAAATTACAATATCATCATTAATCAATATAACATAAATGTCTGAATTATGGTTCATATTTGGACTCTATCTGGTATAATGGTAAAGTCTTTTCCGTGTAGAGCCGGCAATTCATAAGGCCACTGTAGCTATCAAATAAATACCATTGCTATCACCCACAATTACCCCTTACATGTATAGCACAGTGTAACAGGGACGTATAGAACAATTGCAATAAGGATCCCCCCCTCTTTTATAAATTGGCCACCAAATGAGGTTCAGTAAATTAATATTGTCATGAAACAGAGTGAAATTATCACTTCATTGTTCATCTTACTTAAAATTTAACACTTTAGGACCACACTTTTCATTACTTTCAAGTATGTATTATTGCATGTGCGCCTAAAAATACAATTCCTTATTAAAGTACACCTGCAGGGAGAAAAATGCTCTGTTGCCATCTGCTAAACAAGAAATGCTTCCCTAAATAACCATTATCCAGTTAAATAATCTCATAAAGCAGACTATATTTTTTGTGCGTGTATGCAGGACTCATGCATCTGAATTCAGCATGAAACGCCCAGAACCACAAATATACTATCTCCAGAAGTAGAGGAAATTATTGCAGCCCAAAAGATGATATCATTTTTACATGCAATATCTATGCAAGTTTCATAAATTCGGGAATTATTTTAGCAAAAAAATAATTTGCAAATGGCATAAGAACTATGGAAGCCACACATCTTGCACTTTCATGTCTAACCATTAGGGCTAAAATTGTCAAGCTGGGGGTTTGAAAAAGTGGAGATGTTGCCTATGACAACCAATCGGATTCTAGTTATCATTTATTTATTACAGTCTACAAAATGACAGCTAAAATCTGATTGGCTGCTATAGCAACATTTCCACTTTTTCAAACCCGCAGTTTGATAAAGTTACCCCCTAGTGTCTTAGTGTAAAGTGTATATTGCGGATCCCATTCATGCATAAATAACAAATAAAACCAGTGAAACAGAAATGATGATGATAGAATTTTATTGTGTAGCAGTATCTGTGAGCAAGCTGTAAAGAGAGGCAGAATTTAGGAGCAATATATTGAAGAAGATAAATTGGGGCAAATTTTCAGGCAATTGAAAATGAAAGCTGTAGGGTCAAATATGATGTCTTCATTTATCACAGCAAAAATTCCCTTGGCTCTGGCAAGGATCAGGACAACAGGGCTTGCATGGATCTGTGTGGATAAAGATTATTAAATGACAGGATCAACTTTTAGATAAGATCAGATATAAACTGCAGATTTTTGTGTTTAATTTTGATGTGACAATCATGACTCAGTACAGCTTGTTAGACAATACACAGTTTGTAAATAGTATGAAACCTGTTTAGATTGATTACTTCTTGACTCTTGGTTTGTGCATTTGCAGCCAACAAAATAGCTTCATATACCGTGTGAATGTTTTAATGTCAAGGTTAATGAAACGTCAGTGGGGTTTAGCATTTTTCATTTCCAAAGAAACATCCAAACTATATGAACAATCTGTTTAATCAGAATTTAAATTTAATTTAATTGTGGGTGAATTCAAGTATCTTTATCATAGCTATCCAAATAGGTTAAGTAAGGTTCCCCTATTGTATCCCCTTAATTAACACACACCTGAATATATACTGTTAAATGTAATAAAAACCATTGTGTGTTCTGTGCAGTTGATTATAAGGAAGTGAACAATATATAGTAGCATATTTTTAAAAGTAGTTGACAATGGAACTCACTGGCAATATCATCCATCCTTATAGTCTACAGCAGAATCGGCTTGGCCAATCCTGAAAATTAGTTTAATAACTAATCCTTATCACAGCAGAGTCATAATATCACTCTTATTCAATTACAATTTTGAAAAGTTCCAGTTTCCAATTACATGGATAAAATGTTACTTGACATCACAGTATTAAAGTTTCATATGCATCAATTGAATTTTTGTGCACCCTTTACCTTGCTGGTGATGATGCTGGTTATGGCCATGGTGATGACCATGATGATGGTGGTGGCCATGGTGTTGGGGTTTACACGCTGAAATAAATAGAATCAAATATATTTTCTGCTTTACTATCAGTTACTTTCCCCAAATATTTGCAATATGGTTATTTTTAAATAAAGTTTTTTTGAAAACAGTTGTAATTTGACGTAATACATTGCAAAACCTGTTAACTTAAATAAGGATTATTGTATACAGTACTATTAGCAGTTATGGAGTAAAAATTGGTGTAAAATTTGTTTACTACACAGAATTTTTTATTATATAGAAGGGAGACTGTAGCGTTGGCGAAAGGAAAATTATTCCTGTAGTATAGATTAACAGCTTAACTTCCTGTTTCTTCTAAAAATAGATATTCTTCATTCTTTAAAAATAAATTACTTTATTCACGATTAGGAAAATTACTATAAAGCCAAGTGTAGGTAGATTATATTAAGAAGTATATACAGAGTTTAACAAGAAACTTACGGTCCTGGCATGGATCTACACAGACAGATGGCTTTTGGCATGGGTCTTTGCAAGGATCCTGACATTGGGTTTTCTGACTGCAATGTCCACCCTTGACTCCAGACATGACTGCTTTCTGGTTCAGCTGTGTCCTTGACTTGAGAATTCAGAGGTGTAGATAGGTTTGTGATGAAGTTTGAATAGCTTGAGACTGCTCCTTTTATATCTGCACATAGTGGAATGGAAATTGGGACACATTCTTCCAATGAATAGTCACAACAAATTTTACAATGTGTATAAACTTTTAACTACATAGATGCTAATTCCTTTTGGGTTATTATATATAAATGGCAATTTCCCAATCAACACTTCATGTTATTTTCTGCAATAAAATCCATGGTTTAAGCTTATGAAACATTTTGCATTATTAATGTGTATGCCCTTAAATGGGGATTAAATCCAGGGCAGTGTAAAAAATTGTACAGATAATGTAACACATATGTGACTTATTAAATCTGCTATGTATGATTGTTAGTAAGCACGTTACAAGGGAGTAATGTTATTGAATATTTTTACCCCTGGTGATACCCATTAAAATTTTCTTGAGTAAAATCGAGATTGTTTGGATTATTGCTGTAGTTAATGGTAAAATGGTTAATAGTCTTCCTCCTAGTATTATTGTTTATTTATATAAACACCTGTGTAACACCATCATGTTACACATCGCTTTACAGAGAATATTTTAGAGAAGGGAGCAATAAAAAAAATAATTTTATTAATAAGAAAAATATCTCAACTACTTACTAAATACTACTTGTATGGCTGCTCCTCACCAGCATGCTCTTAACCCCACTTATACTAGAAGGAGTAGAAGAATTTCAACCACTTGAGGTGTCTGCTTTGAATATGGTCAGTAGTACTTGGTATGTACCCAGGTGTCTCTCTGTAAAGTGCTTAGAGTACTTACTAGATCCGAGACTATCAGGAATTATCCATTGATTTATTTAATATTCAATATGCACCACAAGTTAACAATATGAAGATAGCACATGCTCAAAAGAGCAGAGCAGGGCCCTCGGCAGGATGGACTGCATTGCCTGCCCTCCCCCTTCTATTTTGTTATGGAGGCAACAATCACGTGTTCCAACATTTTCCATGATAAAACTGCTGCTTCTTAGAATTTAACTGTGGCTCTAATTTTTGGAGGTTTGTCCAGGCCTGGATAATGTTGGGTATGGTAATGACTATATGCTGGATAAGAGAATGTCAGTAATTAGCTCTATAGGAGAATTGTGGTCATTTGCTTTATTGGAGAGTGGTGGTCATTTGCTGTATTTGACAGTGGTGGTGTTTTGCTGGGAAGAAGATTACAGGCATTATTGGATATGGTGTGTTAATCGTGCATAAATATGTATAAATATGTGTACTTTAGAAAGATATCTGCCATTTGTATCACAGTATATATAATCAAAAAGCTTTTTTTTTTTTTTTACAGTGTAACCATCATGAACATGTTAGAATTGTGTGCAATATAAATTCAAAAAGGTAAACTAGCCTTTCATGGCTAAAATTACACTACCACCACATGCTGCTAATACTATACTAAACCTATGCAAACAAGTCAACATTCTGTTAATGCTAAAAGAGTAAATACAGTGCACCGACAATATACATTTTCTAAAGTAACAAGGCATGTGAGACAGAAATTTAAATCTTTTATGAGAATGCCATTAGGAAAAAGAAATATGTGGCGCAACGTGTATAAGTAAAATTAAATATGTAGTGCATTAGTTGATGAATTTTTTCTTTACAGAATATGTGTCAGGAACCCCTCAAGCCAGTACAACAACATCCGGAGTCTGCTCTGACAGTCTGGTGTTCACTGGAGCCCCTAGTGGTGGGGACAGACTTGGCCGCAGACTACAGAGGGTTGTGTGATGTGTACCAGCTGTGGAGAACCCAGGAGCAGAGGGTTATGGCAGACAGTGAATCCAGAGAACAGGCCGAGGTCAGGGGTCACTTGCTAGATTGAATCGTCAGAAAACACGCCAGGGGTCGGGTTCACAAGCAAATCAGCAGAAACAAAGGTACAAGCCAAAAGGTCAAGAGCACAGGCAAAAAGACAAATCCAGAGTACAGGCAGGGGTCATACATGGCAAAACAGAGGTCCAAAGGTAAAATACCAAAAGCACATCAGCAGTCAGCAACACAGAGGTCTGGAAGCTATAATCGGCAGGGAGGCTAAGCCTTAAATACTACAAGCAGCCAATCAGAGCCTGGCTCTGAAGTATACACAGCCCCCTGCATAAGAATAAATTATATTCATTAATTAGCCCGCAGGCTGGTGGGGCCAATTTGGGCACGCACCCGGCTTTCATTCATTGCCAGGACGCGGCGCTGCGGAGGAAGTGTCCGACCGTTGCCTTGGCAACGGCCGGGTCACGGCCGGAAGTGACACCCCGGTCGTCAAGGTAACTGCCGGAAGTGACGTCCTGGTCGTCAAGGTGACGGCCGGGACGCCGGGGAGACCAGGAGACGAGTCGCGGCGGCGGTGAGTACTCACAATAACAATATGGTGTTTGACGGAAAAAGATGTACTTGGACATCATAGCGCATTCTTGTCATGTTCAAAGTAAACGGAATATGCAATGACTATTCCATTATTTGTCAAAGAGTGCTACGATCAGATACTGAATTAGTGCAGGCTGAATCAGTACAGACCAGAGAGAGAAAGGTTATGGTTGATTGATAGCAGCTCTCCTAGTCTGCTTAGGGGCATGTGGCTTATGATTGGGCACAGTGATGATTGGGCACAGTGATCAGTTGATTGATAGTTGATTGATATGTTTGATTTATAGCAGTTCTCCTAGTCTGCTTCTGCTTATGTGCGACAGAGACAGGGGAACAGAGACTTATGATTGGGCGAAGGGATGAGGTAGAGGTGTCAGTTGGAATGCAGAACTTTTGGTGATACTGGTGAAAACTCACTGGTTAACCCACAGCAAAGCCCATTAACTACTTTCTTTTCATTCTCCTAAAAATAGTGGGGGTTCATTAGACTCTATGTCTCAGGTGAGCCAGCTCAATCTGCTAGCAAATAAGTGACTCCACTACTTGTGATCCTGACAGATGCTAAATAAACTGTGGGAACTTGAATTGATGGTATCACAGTAAATTATTACTTCCCTCAGGTGGTCCTGGCTACTTTGAGTTGTCGAAGTCAGCTAACTGGATATGGTCATTTCAAATTAATATCTAACAATCCGATTGCCTATGTCTGAAGTTATGTGAATAGTATGCTACGGCGTGGAGGAGCGTAACTAACCACAACACATGCAAACATTTATACACGCATTTACACAAACGCATACAAATGTAATTAGCTCATACTAAAATTAGTTGCAACACATAGTTATTTGTAATGAAATGTAGCAGAGTTTATGGTGAAATATTATAATGTTATATACACGTTAGTGAGATCTAACGTTCAGGTCACAGGAAACATATCATGTCTGGTATCATTCTAATCCCCTATTTATCCACAGACGTATGGTTCAATCGCCTAAAGGATCGCACCTTGCTTATGCTAGATATGAATTATAGGGAATAAATGATCTGAAATGGTATTGTCTGTGTAATGTAAATAGACCAGTTTTAACTAGTTCTTGGCTTGACGATTAGTATGCATCTTCTGGAGAGCTTACCCCCACCCTTGGATGGCATTGTTTGAACTGGCCAATGACCTGCATTACACTGGACCTTCCTGAACCTATGGAAACATGCCAAATCATCTGTATTGTTTTCACTGTATCACTGACTGTATATAAGCAGGGGCTCTGGGACCAGTAGTCAGTCACTTTGATCACAGACTTCAATACTGAATGACTGTATGCTGGATCCAGGGCGCCTGCAATAGTAACGCCTGTACTTATTTTATTTTTGAATCATTACTCTGCTGCTTTTTGCTATTAAATCGCATTGTCCTTTGGAACCACATCACTGAAAGTGGACAATAGTTATTGGATAGTGACTAGACGTACATAACAGAGTGATAGGAGCCACTATTAGAGGGCTGTTAATCCATACAACAAATATGCTATGCTCCTCATTTTGAAGAGCCTTCATAATCCTTAACGATCATCCCTCCTACCAAAATAAATGTTACTATTGCCCAAAGGTACATGGCGTTGTTCATTAACTCGATGTCAGTAGTTAAAACGATAAACACAAATATTAAACTTAAAGGTGTAGCAGAAGGGAAAGTGTGTTAATATGTTTACAGACTGCTTTCAGGGAACTGATTTCAGCGATGCTGTGGGTCTAAATCACAGTCAATCACGTTATTCCAGCATGCTCTTCTTTATGGATAGTTACCCAGACTTGTACCATTGTTGGCTGAGAAGAAAATGCTTAGACATTTATGGTTGGCTCAGACAAATTTAAACCTTCTGGGAAAGCCAAGTTTTGGCGCTATTTTGTGTTGAGCGTGCTGGAAAAGAGAGTCAAACTATGTGCACTGATCGAATGGTTGTGATTTTTTATAGGTTATTTTAAGAGATGAGCAGGCTCGGATTCCGCTAATCCGAGCCCACCCAAACAGTGCGGATCCGAACGGAGCACTGTTCGGATATTTCCAGCGGGCAAAAGAATTAAAACGAGGCTCTGTCGTCCAAGTCTTGCGTCGAATCTCGCGAGGGGTGGGAGGGAGGTCCCAGAACAATTCCATCTTGTACCTCTTTTTTTGGCATTATGTGCTCAAGCTAGCTCGGTGCAACCTTTTGGCCTAAAAACAATATTGTGAGGTGTTCAGAATAGACTGGAAATTAGTGGAAATGATTGTTATTGAATGTTATTGAGGTTAATAATAGCGTAGGAGTGGAAAAAAAAACCCACAAAACTTGTTTTTAGCACTTTTTATGTTTTTTTCAAAATAAATCCGAATCCAAAACCTTAAATCCGAACCAAAACCTTTCGTCAGGTGTTTTGCGAAACAAATCTGAACCCAAAACCTCAAGCAAATCCAAAACACAAAACACGAGACACCAAAAGTGGCCGGTGCACATCCCTAGTTAATTTGACAGATATGACTTTACTTATCGGAGCCTTGGAATGACTTGGAATGATTGCGCGTATTGGATGTGAAAGTGAAGAAAAACATGATCTTCACATTATAGGATCTAATGAGATTTGGAAAAATCCTGTTTCAGCATATACTTTGTCTGTTCCTGATCTATTCCACAGTTATCTTTGCTGTAAAGTATGTGACTCAGTCAGAATTGATAGCTATAAGAACATTGGTACTGGGAAAATAACTCTTCAGCTTTTGTATGTTGAAAGACCTCAGACTATCCTGAATACATACAAACAATATGAAAAACACATTCAGCGTTACAGAATTGAATAAAAGCAAATTCTACTATCCTCAGGGTATATTCTGTCATTTCAGGTTTACCTATAGTAGGTGCTTGGCATATAGGATGTTTAACAATGCTGTTGTGCAGCAGAAGTGAATCCTTTAACTAAAAAGTATTAAACAGCTGATTCGTCAAATCGCTGATTTTCCATTATTTTGACAGCCATATATAAAATAGAAATTTTAAATTTCTGTTTTAAATATAGCCATCAAAATTGGTGATTTTATGAACATGCTGTTTAATACATTTATCCCCTGGTGTACAGCAAAAGTCTCTCCTTTTGCTGATATATGCCATTTCATGGTGCACATAAGCAAATTATGGGAATAGAAGATTTGGAGCCACTGGCCAATTATTTGGTGTATTCCAGAGGTTATTAATATCAATGTACATCCAAAACACCTATAGGTAGCATTTTCAGACTCAGGAGCTTCAGTCTAAAGTACAGCAAGATTCTTTTTAGCCATAAGAAAATTGGGCTGCATTGCAAACAACATATGTGTTATTCTTGTAGGGATCTCAGAAAGGACTGATGTTATGGCAAAGTTAGTCACCAAAGCATTACCTGTGAAATATTATGAGTGAGTAAAGTGTGAGCTGAACATTTGATAATAGCTTTCTCAGAGGTTAACATGACAGCATTTATTAGCTTATCTAAATAAGGACAATTTTTAATCTGCACACCTGCTGATGTGAGGTAACCTTCTTGTTTTCAGTGCTGCATATAATCATTTACAACTCCAAATATTTCCCTGGAGTCAGTAAAAATATTTGCTGACTCTCCTTTTGCTGATACATATGGACATGTCAGCACGGTCGCTTAGTGGTTAGCACTTATGCCTCACAGCGCTGGAGTTATGTGTTCAATTCCTGACCATGGCCTCATCTGTGTGGAGTTTGTATGTTCTCCCCGTGTCTGTGTGAGTTTCCTCCAGGTGATCTGGTTTCTTCCCACACTCCAAAAACATACTAGTAGGTTAATTGGCTGCTATTAAAGTTGCTCTTAGTCTATATCAGTCTGTGTATGTAAGTAAGGGAATTTAGGCGGTAAGCTCCAGTGGGGCAGGGTCTCATGTGAGTGAGTTCTCTGTACAGCACTGCAGAATTAGTGGCGCTATAGAAATAGCTGATGATGATGAGATGTCCAAGCTATAAGCACTACTACATGTGCTGAGTAGAAAGAGGGTAGCTAACTACTCTTAATACATTGTGCTGAGAACAGACACAAGAGATCAAACATAATTTCTTAAAAGAACCAACAGCATAGAAAATAATGTCAGTATTTTGTAGAGGTAAGTATTTTAGGTCAGTCCTAGGGATTTGAATACAATCAGGTTCCACTTCCACTTAAGTACGGAACTTCTGAGGTAAAGATTACAATAAAGTCTCAATTGTGGTAAGCCTTGCAGTTAACTAGAGATGCTCACTGACCCCTGTGTTTTGGTTTTGGATCTGGATTACCTTCATGTTTTGCTTTTGGCAAAACCGCCCTTGCGTGTTTTGGTTTTGGTTTTGTTTGGTTTTGTTTTGCAATTTGTTATAAAATTCAATTTTTTTGGGCTAAAATAACATAATTTAGGTATTATTTTGTACCTACATTATTATTAACTTCACTAGCACTAATTTGCAGTCATTTCCATTCAAATCACAATAAGCTTTTCATACACTTTCAGCCAAATACTGCAGCGATCTGGCTGAATGGTAAGCGACAGAGCAATGACTCAAACACACGACAGTTCCTTCCACATCTCAGAAACATTTTTTATGACCGCTCCACCTGTTTCTTGGATAGGTGAGGTAATTCTACAGCTTTTAAATGTCAACGAGCGCTGACCCCCCCAGGATGTGTGCTCTTATCAGACACACACCAATCCAGCGTGCCAGACAATGCACTAAAAAGAGCGATCGAAATTCATAACAAAAAGTCAGTTGGGTGTCTATCTGTATATTACACCTTACACTTAAAGTTAAATAGAAAAAAAATCAGCCTGCAAAGACTGTACAATAAATCAAAATGCCCAAAGCATCTTTTGTGTTTGGGTGTATATTACACCCAAACTTTATGGAAAAATACAGTGTGATCCCTGCTAGGCCATCCTTAATTCCACAGCTAATACATGTCAACGAACGCTGAATCAATGTAGGTCTTAAATCTAGGATCAACACAGTCGCCAAAACGTAGGGATCCGACTTCAAGATTTTAATAACTCTTGGATCATTGCGAAGTGAATTAAGTACTTGATCTACAAGGCCAACATACTTTGCCGAATTGCTGTACTTCATCTTCTCCTTCAGTTTGTCAAGCTGCTTTTCCAATAGTCGAATTAAGGGAATGACTTGGCTGAAGCTAGCAGAGTCTGAACTCACTTCACACGTGTGAACTCCAAAAGGTTTTAGCACCTTGCACAGCACAGAAAGAATTTTCCACTGAGCAAGAGTGAAATACATTCCCCCTCCTTTCCCAATGTCATGGCTTGTGCAATAGGCTTGTATGGCTTTGTGCTGTTCCTCAATCCTCTGAAGCATGTACAGGGTGAAATTCAACCTTGTTAACACCTCTTGCTTAAGTTGGTGGCAGGGCAAGTTAAATTGTTCTTGGAGCTGCTGCAATCTCCTACATGCTGTGGCAGAATGCCGGAAATGTCCCGAAATTTTACGGGCCACCGAAAGCATCTCCTGCACCTCATGTTTATTTTTCAAGAAGCTTTGCACCACCAAGTTTATTTTGTGAGAAAAACAGGGAATGTGATGGAATTCACCCAGCTGTAATGCTCACACAATATTGTTGGCGTTATCGGAAATAACATTTCCTGGGGAGAGTCCAAGTGGTATAAGCCAATTATCAATGACAGCTGACAACTCTAGGGTTAACTAATATTGTGATCAATTTTAAGGACCAGTTCAAATTAGAGATGTTCACTGACCCTCATGTTCTGGTTTTGGTTTTGGTTTTGGATCCGTATTAACTTCATGTTTTGGTTTTGGTTTTGGCAAAACCGACTTTGTGTGTTTTAGATCTTAATTTTTTGAAAAATCGCTCAAATATTTTAAAACGGCCTGGCTGGATGCTAAGCAACAGAGCAATGACTCAACACATGGCAGTTCTTAGCACATTTTGGAAACATTGCCACACAGCAGTGTCAGAATAGAAAAGTGGTGCAAGATGGAATTGTCCTTTGATCATGAAACCAGTTATAGTTTCTTGGATAACTGGGATAATTCTAAAGCTAATGCATGGCAATGAGCACTGCCTCTTCCCTTACCCCCCCCCCCCCCCCCCCCACCGGGATGCGTGCTTTTATCAGTCCAAGACCAATCCAGGGAGCCATTGTAATTCCCAGCAAAAAGCAAGTTCATCACTTAGCTTCAAATCAGCCCCAATTCTCACAAAATTATAATATAGTTAGCTACCTTTGATGTAAAGTGCAGATTACAAACACTTGATGAAACAGCAGCAAAGTGGAAGGTAATACATATACACATCTATTTAGACATCAATGCTTACATTACTTCTGCAAGCAACGTTGTTCTTTGTTAATAAAATTGTTGTCTTTATACCGTTCAAAAAAATTAAAAATGATCCTACACCATTCTTTGGATGTTGATAATTGATAGTAGGATCAGGAGTTACAGCAGAAGTGTCACTAATTCTGATCAATTATTTTACAGTAGGAAGGACCAGATGTCAAAATGTTGTGCTGAGTCATCTGCATCATCAATGGGTGTCTAAGATTTTTGCTAAGCACACAACAGTATATATCACATGTAGTTAACATTGGCACACAGCGGTAGCTGAAATTTGAAGTGGTGCAAGATGGAAATGTCTTTGGGATCTCCCACCCACCCTTATGTTGGATCTTAAAAATGACATGCACACTTTAACAAGTCAAGCACTTCAGCCACAAAAGTGCCACTGGCTGAAGTGCTTGGTTTGTTTGGGCCCCCACAAAACAAGGTAACAATGGGCTTAAGGCACCTAAAGTAACAGTGCTGTTAATAAACTATACTGTGGAAAGAATGTTGTTGTCATCATCCTCAGCCTCAACCTCACCCTCATCAGTTTGTACATAATCCTCACACATTATTAATTAATTATCGCTGGATTTAACCATTACAGGAGTCTCAGAATTTTGACGTAACTGGCGGAAAAGGCCTTCCTCGTTTTTATGAATATCATATTTTCCACATTTTGAGGAAATAGCCTCCTACGCTGATCGTTGATAAGGTTCCCGGCTGTGCTGAAAACTCTTTCCGAGTACACACTGGAGGGTGGGCAGCATAGGCAGTGCAAAGCGAGTTGGTATATGGGTCTCCAAATTCCCATTTTTTCCTCACAGTATGTAAAGTGACTGATGTATCTATTTCTATGCTGTCGTGAAAATAATCCTCAACATCCTTTGAATGTTGATAGTAGGATCAGGCAGAGGTGTCACGTTTTTTGGTCAATTTTTTTAGACCAGACCAGATGTCAAAATTTGGTGCTCAGTCATCTGCTTCATCCCTGGGTCTCTTGGGAAAGCTAAGTTTTTTCCTAGCAGCTGTTGAGTGAGTAACTGAAGGAGGAGACGCCGTCCTCTCACATAACACTTGAGCTGTCATCTTGCTCACCAGGAGCTCCTTGCATCTCTTCAGATCTGGGTCAGTTGGAAACAAAGAGAAGACAAAGCTCTAAAACTGAGGATCAAACACAGTCACCAAAATTTATTGATCCAATTTCAAGATTTTGATAAATCTTGGATCCTGGCGAAGCGAATAAAGTACTTGATCTAAAAGTCCGACATACTTCACGCAATTTCTTTGTTTCATCTTCTCCATCAGTTTCTCAAGCTGCTTTTCCAGAAGTCTAATTAAGGGAATCACTTCACTCAAGCTAGCAGTGTCTAAACTCACTTCACAGGTGACTACTTCGAATGGTTTCAGCACCTTGCACAACACGAAAAGTATTCTCCACTGTGCTTGACTAAAATACATCCCCCTTCCTTTCCCAATGTCATGGCTTGTGGAGTAAGCGTGGATGGCTTTTCACTGTTCCTCCATTCGCAGAAGCATATACAGGGTGGAATTCCACCTTGTCACCACCTCTTGCTTCAGTTGGTGGCAGGGCAAATTAAATTGTTCTTGTAGCTGCTGCAATCTCCTACACGCTGTGGTCGAATGTCGGAAATGTCCAGAGACAGCATCTCCTGCACGTCCCTGTCATTTTTTAAAAAGCTCTGCACCACCAAGTTCATTGTGTGAGTAAAACAGGGAATGTGATGGAATTCACCCAGCTGTAATGCTCTCGCAATATTGGTGGCGTTATCAAAAATTACATATCCTGAGGAGAGTCCAAGCGGGATAAGCCATGTTGCAATGACATCCCTTAGTTTTTGTAACAGATTGAAAGCTGTATGCCTCTTAGTGAAGCCGGTGATACACAGAGTAGCCTGCCTCTGACAAATGTAACGTACTGCTGGTGAAGGCGAATCACCAGCCCAGTGGGCTGTCACAATCATATAATCTTTAGTTTGCCCAGTTCCACTTGTCCACATATCTGTGGCTTAGTGTACAGTGAGTATAATGGCATTTTGTAGCCCAATTACTATATTTTTACAAACGTTTTGGTAGAGGTGAGGAATAACTTTTCTAGTAAAATGGTGTCGTGATGGAATTTTGTAATAGGAACAGAAAACCTCAAGTAACTGTCTAAAACCAGCTGCATTAATAGTGGATATTGGACGCAGATCTAATACTAGTATAGTCGCCATGGTGTCTGTGATGTGTGCTTTGCAACTGGGTGACAGCTTTCTTACTTGCTTCCACTTGGAAAGGATTGTTTAACAGTCCATTGTTGTAAACTACTAGTAGTAGTCCTCTTCTTGGTTTGCTCTTGGGAGAATTTCCACCCCCAGCAGCAGCAGCAGCAGTGGGACTAACACTCAAGAATTCTTCTGAGTTATCCAGGATAGTGGAGGAGTCATCTAGCCTTACCAATTTGGATGCAGGGCTAACTCTTATCACTACTGAGGATATTGATTAGGACGGTGTTGTGGGGGTAGATTACAGGCGTTGGGATGTAGGTGAGAGAAGGGACCTGCTGATGATGGGCTACTTGTTGTTATTTTTTTAGCATAAGTTTCTGATTTCCCCACCAGCTTACCATGAACTTGCTTCAAATGGGGTAACATGGATGAGGTTCCAAGATGGTTAAGGTCCCTACCTCTACTGACTGTGGCTTTACAAAAGCAACAAATGGCTAGACATCTGTTTTCAGGATTTGGGTAAAAAAAATTCCACACATAAGAGATGGATTTTGTGGTCTTATATCCAGGCATGACAATGACCTTCTTCTTATCACGTGCAAGAACTGCTTCCACCGGTGCAGGACTTACACAAACAACATCATCCTCATCAACATCCTCATTAGCACCCTTGTCAGCTCACAAATATCCCCCTTATCCTTTTGCAATTCTAAAGTGGAATCCTCAAATTGTGTATCACCTACTACATTTGGGCTGTTCAAGCACACATCTACAGAAATGCTGAAAGGGTTCTTCTTTATGGGTACACTATCAGAATGGTCAGGATTACACATAGCAATCATGAATAGACTCTCCTCAGGGATTTGTGTCATTTCTGAATCTGAACATACATTTTCCTCTAATGCCTTACTGTTTTCTTCCACCTTGGCTTTTACACGTAAAAGTATTTGGACACCACTTTTGGAGTCCGAATGAAAAGGTTTTGCTTGGTCACGACTCACCTTTCAAGAAGATGCCTCAGTGACAGCTGCAGAAATAGCACTCATAGAGAAAGGCGAAGGCCTGATTCTTTCCTTGCCACTACGAATGTAGAATGGGATGTTGGCAATTTAATTTTTTTCTGCAGATAACTTTGCCTGGATACAGGTCTTTTTGTCTTCTCCAAGGTGAAAGGTGGTTTTTTACATTTTGGTTTCCCTGACATACAAAAACTATGCACTTTAACATTGGTTTTACCAACTGACGTAGAGGGTTTACTGTCATCATGACTGGTCCCAGCAGCTCCATGGTGCTCCTGCTCTTCTGTGTACTGATGTGAATCCATTTTGATAACACTGTACAATTTGACAGCAAATTCAGAAGACCTGCCAGCCCTAGTATTTGTATTTCAGCAATGACAATTAGCAATGGAGCAATGGAGCTCTCCTCTTTGTGTGTAACCTATATAACACTGTACAATTTGACTGCAGATTTACACCAAGCCTGCCAGCCCTAGTATTTGTATTTTTGCAATGACAAATAGCAATGGAGCAATGGAGCTCTCCTATTTGTGTGTAACCTATATTATACCGTACAATTTAACTGCAGATTTACACCAAGCTTGCCAGCCCTAGTATTTGTATTTCAGCAATGACAATTTGCAATGGAGCAATGGAGCTCTCCTCTTTGTGTGTTACCTATACAAAAATGTACATTATGGGACTGCAGATTTAGAAGACCAAGCCTGCCAGACCTATTATTAATTCTATTCAATTTAGGGCAACTAGCAATGGAGCAATGGAGCTCTCCTGAATGTCACTGTAGACATTGAAGAACACTGCTAACCCCTCCTCTTTCTATTCTACCTATGACGCTGCCCAACTGCTTTACAGACTGTGCTAGCCCTTTTGTGTCCCTCTGTGAAATGGCGCTGTATCACCGTTCTCCGGGAACCGAGCCTGAGCATCTCTAGTTGAAATACAGCATGCCATACGTCAACTGGTAGTGGGGAGACTAAAAAAAACATTATCAGAAGATAGCAACAGCTGTTATGGCCTTCATGCATGGAAAAAGCCTGAGCTACCATATCAATACCACCAATGCATAACAGTCTGGGCTAGTCACACTATACCAGGGCAATCTGCAGTGTGTGGTCCAATACCATAAATTGACACATGCTCAGCCAGTTCAGCATGTGGCTGAATTCCCAAAGAAAAAAGACAGTCTCTTGGTGAAAGCACAATGACTCTTCCCAAACACCTGTGCCCAGTTGTTGGGAAGGTTACTATGACTATTTAAAGCAACATTTGTGAATACATATTAAAAATAAAATCAGTTTTGCATACTTCAAAAGAAAATAAAGCACAGGATTGGATATTACATGGATGATTGATAAGACTTCACTATTAACAGCTGTATAAACGCAGCCGTGCGTTATGTCACAATGTCACATCACGCGGCCGCGTAGGACTGGCTGTAGAGGGCGCACAGTGGATTCCCGGAGGCTGCTTATGGTAAGTGTATTTTTTATTTTTTTCAGGGAAAATGGTGCTGGGGGGGGGGAGAGAAAGAGGACCCGACAATGTGTGGATGGGGGGGAGAGAAGAGGACCAGACAATGTGTGTATGGGGGGGAGAAGAGGACCAGACAATGTGTGTATGGGGGGGGAGAAGGGGACCAGACAATGTGTATAGGGGGGAGAAGAGGACCAGACAATGTGTGGATGGGGGGGAGAGAAGAGGACCAGACAATGTGTGTATGGGGGGGAGAAGAGGACCAGACAATGTGTGTATGGGGGGGGAGAAGGGGACCAGACAATGTGTATAGGGGGGAGAAGAGGACCAGACAATGTGTGTATGGGGGGGCAGAAGAGGACCAGACAATGTGTGTATGGGGGGGGGAGAGGAGGACCAGACAATGTGTGTATGGGGGGGGGAGAAGAAGACCAGACAATGTGTGTAGGGGGGGGACCAGGCACTGTGTGTATGGGGGGGGAGAGGAGGACCAGACAATGTGTGTATGGGGGGGAGAAGAGGACCAGACAAAGTGTGTATGGGGGGGAGAGGAGGACCAGACAATGTGTGTATGGGGGGAGAAAAGGACCAGACAATGTGTGTATGGGGGGGAGGAGGACCAGACAATGTGTGTATGGGGGGGAGGAGGACCAGACAATGTGTGTATGGGGGGGGAGAAGAGGACCAGACAATGTGTGTATGGGGAGGGGAGAAGAGGACCAGACAATGTGTGTATGGGGGAGGGAGAAGAGGACCAGACAATGTGTGTATGGGGGGGGCGGGAGAAGGAGGACCAGACAATGTGTGTATGGGGGGGGGGAGAAGAGGACCCGACAATGTGTGTATGGGGAGGGGGGGAGAGGACCCGACAATGTGTGTATGGGGGGGAAAGAAGAGGACCTGACAATGTGTGCAGGGGGGAGAGGACCCAAAAATGTTTGCAGGAGGGGAGAGGACCCGAAAATGTGTGCAGGAGGGGAGAGGACCCAAAAATGTGTGCAGGGGGGAGGGGAGAGGGGCTGAAAATGTCTACAGGGGGGGGAGGGGCTAAAAATGTCTACAGGGGGGGGGAGAGGGGCTGCAAATGTCTGCAGGGGGGTGAGGGACTGAAAATGCCTACAGGGTTAATGAAATGTCTTGCGTGGTATTTAAAAAATAGAGCAGTTTTTTGGGGCATGATATCTTTTTTGCGTTGTAGTTACATGGCTGCTCTCTGGTCTCATCTATCACTAGAATATTAAATACCAGTGAGATGGGGCTGGTAGGGGTAAATAATTTATTTACCACAAGTGTTCAGATGTTAGTTATATATGCCTGTACAATGGGGTAGTGTTATCTGTCCATAATGGTTTTTTTTTTTTCTAATTAAAGAGCCTAACCATTCAGGGTTTGTTAACATTTTGCAATATAGTAAAATTTTTGCATTTTCAATAGAGGACTCCAAATTTCCAGAAGCCAGCGGGAAGACAACAAAGCAGCAAGAGAGAAGAGCAAGAACAGGTAAGAGACAACGGCGCAATCAATCTAAATTTGAAAGCTGGAGAATATTTCGGAATATTTATATTTAGGAGTATTACTATACATTGGGGGCGGGGGTAGGGAGGCGCTCTTGGTGTATTTGCCTATGGTGACCGAAACCCTTAATCAGGCCCTAGGTTTTCTGTAGTCATTTTATGTTTTCGCACACAGTCCGAACAGTATGCTTTTGTAATTCAAGCAAACTGATTTGCACAACAAAGGAATTGATCAGGGTGGGCAGAAGACAAAGCGTGATTCACAAGTCTGTGCTGCTGCTTAACATGTTCGACTGCATAAGCAACGCCACTTCAGCGTGCAACAATATCGCGCATGGAGCCCACAGCAGGTGGGCCTGTATGTTTTAAATGCCAGGGCTGATTTTTAGTCCCAGTCCGGCCCTGCCGGCTACACTCGGGCTCTTCAGGTACACATCAGCAGAACTGTTAAAAAGGGCCCTTCTTTATGGGTACACTAACAGAATGCTCACTATTAGACATCCCACTGTTGGATGGACTCTCCACAGGGATTGGTGTCATTTCTGAATCAGAGCAAACATTATCCTCTAATGCCTTACTGTTATCTTTCAGCTCGGCTTTGACGCGTAACAGTAGTTGTGCACCAATTGTATGCTCCGTGACTTTTTGGGATCTGCCACTAATAGCCAAAGGTGAAGGCCTCATTCTCTCTTTGCCACTGCGTGTGTAGAATGGCATGTTGGCAATTTTTTTTTTATCGGCACTTAACTTTTGCTCAGTAACACCTCTTTTTCGCTTCAACACAGTAAATTTTTTTGTTTTTGTTTTTTGGACTGATTTTGAAACACTGTAGTTTGACATCGTTTTGCCCAGATGACGTACTGGGAACACTAACATCAGGATTGGTGACAGAACCTGGTTGCTCATTCTGATCATATGTGGACTGCTTTGAATCATTCTAAGCCTAAAAATTAGTTGGTAGATACTGCTGACAGATAGTAATTTTGACAGCCAGAAATATTTATGCACAATTATGGGGGACACCCCAAAAGCACTGGGGAGTGCCAAATATTGAAAAGAAAAAAACCTCTATCCTCCTCTCTTCTCTAGCGATTTTTGTTACAACAATTGGAATCAGAATATTGGATTCTCTGTCCCTGCTCTAATCATTCTGTGACTACACCCTGCTCTCTCCCTCTGTCAAATGGCGATGGATTGCTGTGGAGGCGTGTATTTATAATCTTGAAGTATCGCGAGAACCGAGCCACGAGATCCGACGACGTCACAATGACGTTCGGCCTCGATTTGGATTCGGAGCGGGCGGGAGAGTACCGAGTACCGAGCTATTCAGCTCGGTACTCAGATACCCAAAGTTCGGGTGGGTTCAGTTCTCGGGGAACCGGACCCGCCCATCTCTAGTATTTAGTCAATTGGACGCTCTCATCCTTAATGTTTACTAAGTCTCTCATATCTATTTCAAGCACCAAGTTAAAAGTAACAGGTACAGAAAGGCGAGGGAGAATTAAGATAAGGGCGAAAGCAAGATACGCTTTCTTTTATGTCTTACTATTATGAAGGCGGAAGAACTACAGCAGCAATGAGAAGGGCTCTGGCTAGGATATACATTTTTGCTAAGCTGAAGTGGAAGATTTATGTGACCGTGGGTAAATGTGTTAACTTCCGATTTTTGCAAGTCGCTGCTATTCAGCGAGTTTGCAGTGAAAATTTAAAGCGACAATGGCTTTAAAGGCATTGTTTTGCATGCTCAGATATCTTTCATTCAGAGCCGTGCAGTGACAATGGAAATAGATGCAGTCTCAGCATTTTGACCTGCATCAGGTCTGGATGCTACCCTGAAGATTTTGGAGAAGCTTCAATTGTCTGTAAAGGACTGTGTGTGGGGGGGCATGGGTAATAATTTACACACATATGAACATGAACAGCATTAAAAATAAAAAAATTAAAGGATTGTAGCCTCATTGAAGATACACATAGTGTACATTAATATGTATGATACAAGTTGTTTGAAATGCAACACAGCAGTATATGCTAGGAACAGACTGACTATTTTCACCCAAGCAGGCAAAAACATTAACAAAAACAGGTTTGCTTCAACTTTAAAACAGCACAAAAGTTTTATCCCAGTCACTTCAAGTATAGCACCACTGCAGACTGTTTCTGGAATGGAACCAAATGGTAAATGTATCAAGCTGCGAGTTTTCGGCAGGTTTGAAAAATGGAGATGTTGCCTATAGCAAATAATCAGATTCTAGTTACCATTTTTTAGTACATTCCACAATGCTTCAAGGATCTAGGGGATATTAGGTGGGAATGTTCTATTTATTACCAAACTAAAAATGTACTTTTCACTGTCTCATTACTTGGAGAATGCTTTATTCACCCCTCACTATGTGCTTCTGGTCACTAGTATGTCCCTCAATCCATTTACAGCAGGAGGACAAGATCAGGGATTAGTTAGTGCGTGACACAATTACCATGTATCTGCTCCTGAATCAATGTCTTGAGGAGCAAAACATTTTCCTCAATAAACCAAAGCAGGACCAATCACCACACTTTTCCTGTTAGAAATCATAAAAGTTATTTTTTATTAATACAATTACTTTTTGTGTCCCCTTTCCCTACTGGAAGGAAATAGGGTGGGCAGGCTGTGATATTGGCTAGGTATCATTACTTTTTTCCTAATGGTCACAAAGATAATGGTCCCTTTTAATATTAACTATGTGGATACCAACAATAAATCACTCCAAACAGCTTTTTATTTTAAAAAAAATAATTGAATCAGTATCACCTGTCAAATTGTAGCCCGGGGTGCAAGACTGTACTCAGCCGCCTATTAGGAACATTATAAAGGAAAAAAATGCAGGTGGCTCAGTGACCCAGCCCAAGGTAGCCCACTGTGGGCCGGGGGGGCAGATGCCCCCCTGCTCCCCAGCACAACCTGCTCCTGTCAATCGGTATTACAATATTCAATAATATTACTCCCCTGCACGTGGTTACTAACAATCAGACATAGCAGTTTTAATAATTCACACACACGTATTACACATGTTACATTCTCTGTAAACCTTTTTCACTGCACTCATCCCAATTTAGAAATGATCTCTATTTAAGAGCATACACATCCACATAACATAATATTTAATGATCTTAAGCCATGGATTTTATTGCAGCAATTAATATGAAGTGTTGATTGTGAAACACCCATATATAAATAGTAAACCATAGCAAATAATCATCCATGTATGAGATAGTTAAATGTTTATGCAAATTATAAAGTTTGCCTTACTATCCAGACACAAGAATGTGTCCCAATTCCCATTCCATGTGCATTTAAAACATTACAAGTCTCAAGCTAATCAAACAACTTCAAATACATCTGTGCCTCTAAATTCTCAAAAGAACACAGTAAATCCATAGGTCAAGTACCTTTACACAGAACTCTGAAATGACTTCCAACATACTTAAAATCTAAATAGTAAAATATACATTGTCCACCACAATATAAAAATAGTACTTTTTGATGAAGGAGCAAGAATGTTCTTTTGATGAGGCATCATTTAGGTGTTTGCACCAATGCTCATATCTCTATTCTATACAATAGATTCACCTAGTGATGTAAAAATAAATAAAACTATGTATGTTAATAGTAACTTTGAGGGGGGGTTACAACAATTAAAAGCCTATAATAATATGCATGCCTTTACTTTGCTAACAGGTTGTATTGTGTAATATTTCACAATTCAATTGTTCTCAATAAACTTGTATTTAGAATCTTGTAATGTGCAGTTGAAAATTACTTAAACATTTAAACATTGTGGACCTGTAGAGAGCCCTCATAGCAGAGACTCCCCCCCTTTTTTCATATATTGAACATGGATGGATGTCTTAAAATCTATGTATGTATTTCTTTTAAGAGAAAACAAGCACATCTATCTTATTATACCTATTATAATATTATATAGTATCTATTATATTATAACTGAAAATCCTTCTACTGGCAAACTTTATTTCCTACCAAGGATGCGTAGGAAAATACATATATCTTTAGTCTAAAATTTAGTCCAATTTCACCTTCTCGTTGGGCTATGTTTTAATGTATGATCTTTTCCGTGGCAGTTCCATGCCACCCCTGTTTTCCTGACCCTTTCCAAGGCCATGGAAGTTTTTGCTGTGATAAATGAAGATGTTGCACCTTACTATAGAACTTGGGATGCCTTTTCACTTGCCTGCAAATATAAATCTCCCAAATCCTAAGTTTCTTCCAGACAGCAGTCGCTTTCTTCCAAGTTTTGTCTATATATTGCTCCATTCATTTTACCTGCAATTTTTGACAAAATTTCGTGTCCCTAAAACAGAGAAGCAATTCCATAACTTGATTCGCCTGCCACCATGCTTCAGAGTAGGAATAGTGCTCTTCGGATAATGTGTTCAACTTGTGCCAAACCTTGCACCCGGCATGAAGAATGAAAAGGTAAAGCTTAGTCTCATCAGTGCATAGAATCTTTCTCCAAAACAAAAAGACAGTTGTTGTCAGCACTTATCTTTAGCAATGCATATTTCTGTGTATCTAGCAAAATGAAAACATGAGGTTCATTTTTTGATCAAATACATTTAAGCCTGCATTCCAGTGTCAAGGGTACCTCATTGTATGCATCTCATACACTGACCAATATGCTTCAAACACCATTAAAATGCAGTTAAAATCAGATGCATTCACCTCCTAGGTATAGGGGCTTACATCTTACAAGGGGAGGCTTGTGAGCCACATCCAAAAACACTTAAATAGGCTTGATAGACAGTGGCTAAGACAACATAAGGCAACATTTTCAAACACAACCAGAGAAGAAATAAGCTCACACATGTGTAATCTAATATTATGTATGGTACCAGCAGCATGGCAAAATAAATGCCCTTTATGTATACAATACAAAGAGACAGTTGTTGTCAGCACTTATCCTTAACTCTGCATATCTGTGTGCACATAGCAAAATGAAAACATGAAGTATTGGTTCATTTTTTGATCAAACTTAAAACCCAGCATCAATGGTATCTCATTGTATGCAGCGCCTATACTGATCTATATCCTTCAAACACCATTAAAAGTCAGATGCACTCACCCCCCAGTTTGTGAGCCACACCCAAAATGGCCTTAATATGGCCTGGACAACATAAGGCAATATTTTGATACAAAATTTATTTTGACTTAGCAGTTGTCTCTTAAGCAAGTGCAGTGGTAAGAATGTCCATTAAGTATGTGGAGAGATGGCTTTTAGCTTTGCACAATGTGGCATGACCTGCATGCCGTTCTTTATTCAACATCACCACTGCAACACCAACCCCACCACAACCACTGACATTCTAAATGCGCCAGAATTCTCGCTGTGGCTGAAGCAAAGTTGGTCGAAAAATTACTCTAGTCTATCAAGGAAGCAAGTATTACAGTGGGTGGGAAAAAAAGTTCACTGGGGCTCCAGTGCAAACAGGGCATACATAAATAAAGGACATGCAAGATAGGTAAAGGTAGGTAAACTAAATCCATATATAATAACAGAAGGTATTGAGGACCCTGCTCATGAGAGAGCTTACACTTTAACTGGAAGAGGGTACAGCTGAAGCAAGAAGAGTGTGGCTTAGAATAGATATTGGGACATTTGTGAGGTTGCATTAGTGTGTGTAGTATAGGTGGGGTAAACTCTAAGAAAAATAAAGGCTTTCAGATTGCGTTTAAAGATTTAAAGGCTGTATTAGAGTCAGATCGGATGTAGCAGGGAATTCCATAAGTGGGTAGTGGCAGGGGAGAAGTTAGGTGGGAGTGAGAGGTAGCTACCAGAGATGAGGTGAAGCACAGGGCAGAGGTAGATCTCAGTGGGAGAGTATTTTTAGAATAAATTTGAGATGTATGAAAGGTTGGTCTTGTTGTGGGCCAAATCACGAACCAGAATGTTGGCAGCAGAAACCATAGAGGCTGGAGAGGAGGCTAAGTCAGGTACAATGGAATGGGTACCAGAGACCATAGAGAAGGGGGAGGAGCCAGAGGAGTCGTGGACATGCTAATTATGGGTGAACTCTGCCCAAGGAAGTAAATTGCTCCAGTCAGACTTATTGCCAGAGGAGAAACAATGAAGAAACAACTCCAAGTCCTGATTTAAACGCTCTGTTTAGCTATTGGTCTGGGGGTGGGAACCCAAGGAAAATTTTAGGCTAACTCCCAGCTCTTTACAAAAGGCTTTCCAAAAGCGCAAAACAACATGGACACCGCGATCAGTAATGATCACTTGAGGGCAATCATGGAGATGGAAAATCTCTTTAATAAAGACTTGGGCAAGCTTCGGGCCCTTTTAATGGGACAAAGTGGGCCATTTTTGAGAACCTGTCCACATCAACCCAAATTGTATTAAACTCATTGCTGGGAGGTAATTCGGAAATTAGATCCATAGAGACACAGAGCCAACGACATGACGGAACAGGCAGAGGCATGAGTCATTTTGCAGAGGAGTGCCTAGGCATCTTATTCTGGGTACAGACCTTGCAGAAGGGTACAGATTCTTGAACATTGGCACAAAGTGTGGGCCACTAATAAAACAGAGAATGTAGAACAAGAGTTTTCTGAAAACCAGCATGACCTGCAAACTTGGTGGCATAAGCCCAGCGGAGTGCATTGAGGCGTAGAGGAGGGTCAAGGTATGAGCATCCAACCAGAGGGGTCCTGGGAGAAGTTCTGGTTAAGCAACAATGCTAGATGGCTGAAACATAGATCGAGACACAGAAGCTGGAAATAAATCAGAATCATCAAAAGATGGGGATATGGTGTCAGTCTGGAAATTCTTGGAGCCAGACTGATAGGTGAGTCTAAGGTCAAATCGTGAAAAAAAGAAGACCACCTGGCCTGGGGAGGATTCAAACAATGGGCGTTCCTCAGATATGAGGTTTTTGTGGTCATTAAATCAGTTCGTCCCGAAGGACAATACGCTTAAACTGAATTGAGCATTGATTCAGATATCCACGGCACCTCTTAGGGTCCCCATCAAACTTTTCAGGTAGAGGGATCTGCAGCGTGGTAGTGGTTGCCATGGAAGATGAAAAGGCAGACAGGATCACCCCTGAGGTGGTAACAGTCACCGATTGGGAGGCAGTTAAAGAGGCTTGAAGAGTATCCAGATAGGAGCCCCCTCCCTGAAAGCAATTGAAGTATTTGGGTTTGCTCAAATTCCTGCTGATCGACACGTCAAGCAAAATTAAGTAATATATTATGAGCCAATAGTTCACCCGTACTTTCAGTGGACATGGCCAGAGAATTCTGTCACGGGTTTGCAGAGACGGGTTGGGTACTATATATAACGACGCTCTAAACACCAACAGTACATACCCCAACAGGATGACACCGAAGAGCTCATTGCCGACAGAGTTGTAAGTCAGACTGCTTGAAACGCAGTCTTAAAGAAATTGCTATAGCTGAAGATCCCCGCACACTCTGAAGACGTCACATTGAAGGGCCACAGTATCATGCGTGCTGTTAAAGTAGTAATTTAAGGAGGCAGTATCTGTGCAAGGTTCTTTACAAAGCCTTGTATATTCTACAGCTGCCGCTTCCTTAAATTACTACCTTTCGTGCTTACTACTAACACTGTCAAGCCACATTTCTACACTATCATTGATCACATCTGTAAGTATAAGCATTTGTACCCCTAATGTAAAATACTGCTGTGCTTTGTGTCAGGCTTATTTTGATACATGTGTGATAATCCTGATAATACCATTCAAAAAGTGGCAAAACCATCTCCATTACTTAATTACTTTAAAATAACAATTTCAAGGATACCAACAGAAAAGAAAGAAAATGTATTCAAAAGGAGGATGATTTGATTTCTAGATTGCGAGCTTTTATTGTAATTATTATCCCAAGAAACTCAATTATACCTCAATCAAATTGGATTGGTAAATAACCTTACTAGGGGAAAACCCTTACTAAAAAATAAAAATCTTTTTTTCCATTATCATATATTAGTATTACCAGGGATGATAATATTAAAAAAACAATTGCTCGCCTACACGTGGTTCCTAACAATCATACATGGCAGACATAATAAGTCACACAAATGTGTTACATGTTTTTACAATGTATTCATCTCAATTTAGAAATAATACCCATTGATTCACATCTTAAATCATGGAATTTATTACAGTAAATAACATATTTTGAGTGGGAAACACCCATTTATAAGTAATAAGGAAATAAGCATCTATGTATTAAATAAATAAATCTTTATGCACCTTGTAAAGTTTGTCATGACTATCCAGTAAAAGAATGTGTCCCAATTTCCATTCCACTTTGTGTATATATAAAAGGACCGATCTCAAGCTATTCAAACATCTTCAAAAAAGTCTCTGCACCTCTAACTTCTCAAGAGAAGGACACAGCTGAACCAGAAACCAGTCATGTCTGGAGTCAAGGGAGGACAATGCAGCCAAAAGACCCAATGTCAGGATCCTTGCAAGGACCCATGCCAAAGGCCATCTGTCTGCCTAGATCCGTGCCAGGACCGTGAGTTGAAACTCTGTATATAACGCTTAATATAATATAAGAAACAATATATGTACTGATGACCTATGACCTACACTTGACTTTATGTTATTTTTCTCTTTCTCACTAAATGAACTATTATATTTTTTAGGCATTTCTTACTACAATGGACTAATTCTAAATCACTATTTGTAAAGAAAACTAATAGTAAAACGTAAAATGTCAATTTTTTTGCCAACCATAATCCTGCTAATTACTGAAGGACAGCAGTAGAAAACCACCACTTATCTGTCTTCTTAGGTGAAGGAGACCATTAAGATATTAATATAGACTACAGCAGTCACTTTTCTTGACACTGTATAGTGCAACTTCGACCACTATTCTCGTTTCATTTCTATACAATACATCCTCACCGTAAACGAACCAGTTTTTATACCACCATTTATTCAATAACTGTTATTAGTAGCCATGGATACAAAAATTACAGCAGAAAGCCTAGCATAAAATATAAAATAAACCTTATTTATACTATCATACAATGTAATATGTCATAATGTAATTGTTTTCGATAAACCTGTAGTGAACCAGTTTGTAGAGAACAGCGCATGGAAATGACTTGCTATTAAAGCAGAAAATACACATGTTTTTATTTATTTCAGCATGTAAACCTAGGCTCCAGCACCATGGCCACCATCATCATGGTCATCACCATGGCCAAAACCAACATCATCACCAACAAGGTAAAGATGAATGATATCATGGAGGGGGCAAAGCCTGCACAAAATCTGAAATGATGCACATGAAACTAGATTATTGATATAAAGTTATTAATATGCTATCATTATAATTAGACATTGTTGTTTCTAAACATATTAATTGGATTAGAAAATTAGCATCACACTACTATGTTTTACGATTATTAATTATACTTCTATACTCATATTTTAATGCATGGCTAACCCCATTCTATAGAATTCTGTAAGGATAGATGATATTACTTGTGAGTTCCATGGTAGTACTCAACTACCGATATTGTAAATTTTGCCTTTATAAGATGCTCCACCTTATAATTAAAAGTGCAGAATAGACTATCCATTATATACTCACTATAGTATATTTTTGGTTGCATGGGAAGAATAGAAAGCTGGGAATTGAAACTATTTGTATAGTTGTGATTAAGAAACTTGAATTCCCTCACGTATCTGAAGTTCAGGTTAAAATTGTGCACGTATGCCTTTGATGAGTCTTTGAAAATTAAATATCCTAAACCCCATTCATTAACCTTGAAATTAAAACACTCATTTTAAATATGTATCTATTCTGTTGGCATCAAATCCACAAACCAGCATTCTAAAAGTCAAGTTGTAGTTGATCAGAAAAGTTAACAAAGTTTTCATTGGCTACCAAGCCTTACTGGGGCATGTCTTCTCTGACCAAAACTAAGTACATCTATCTGCAGTCTGTATGTAAACGTATCTTCAAGTTGATTCTATACACTAATGTTTGAGCTCTTTCCTGGCAGATCCATGCAAACCCTGTTGTCCTGATCCATGCAAACCCTGTTGTCCTGATCCATGCAAACCTTGTTGTCCTGATCCATGCCAGAGCCAAGGGAATTTTTACCATGGTAAATGAAGATATCACATCTGACCTTATGCCTTTGGATGCCTTTTCACTTGCAGATTTACCCTCATTTATCTTCTTTAAATCAGCACTCCTAATTTCTGCCTGTTTGTGACTTGCTCATGAACACTGCTTCCCAATAAAATGCTATTATTGAAACTTTATTTCTGTATAACTGACTTTATTTGTTTTTTATGCATAATTGGATGCAAATGTGTCCAATTTTATGCATCTCTTAGATTTTGAATATATAAAAGGCAGTGTCAGTTGGGTTGAAAAGTTTTGTTTCTTCTGGAGGACTGTTCATTGCTGAGTACACGCTTTGCACATGAATACATTTACAGTAGTCATGTACCCACATACAAATAAGAGATTTTGCTTTGTAGGTGGAAAAGGAGAAGGCATTTTAAGGGGAGAATTCCCTGTTCAGCAGAGGGACACAGAGCATTTTTCTCCTTACAAAATGTCTTGGTTTTTTCACGTACTCAGAGATGGTGGAAAATAATCAGTCTATTCATTCATTAAGACACCTTTTGTACATTCAATGGGTACGTTATATGAAAATCACATTGCTAGGGGCTCGCTCAGCAATGTATTAAAAACAATAAGCACACTGAAGTGATGCCTGTAGGAGTCCCAATGTCTTCTAACTGGAGCAAAATCATTTAAGACATAAATGGAACCGAACCGAGCAATATTTTAGAAGGAAAACTGAAAACTGGACATTTAATGGTTTGTTCTGCCATTTCTAGTCCAGATGGAGGGCTGCATTAGCCTGTTATGAGCATTTCCACAGCTACCCTTTATTTCTTGCTTTTGTTCCATGAAAATGTCAGTTTACAGAATACTTTGGACTTGAGTTTCTTTCTTGACAAGTCATTGTTTCCTTGCATGGGGATATAGAGCTTATTAGCTAACACTACAGATGAGCAGTAGGAATTTTGTTATACTACTAGCAGAGGCATAACTAGAAATTAATAGGCCTCATCTGAAAAAGAAGAAATCCTCCGACTATTTCCACAGCTACTATATATTAGCTGCATTGTCCCAGTTCACTGATTATATAACACCATTGTTACCCCCATTGATTGTATAGCAGCACTGTCCCGCAATGGACTACATAGCAGCTCCCTCTCAAAATTAAATATAACAGCACTGGTAAACCCATGTGATGAAAGTGGTGTGCCAGACACTATCAATAAAGGTTAAGGCCACCTCGGGCCCCCTCTCATGAGTAATAATAATGATGGCATTTCCTGTTGTGTTCTCAAATGTCAACATATGGCATTTTTGTATGTTAATGACAAAATACTATTATACTGTTTACATATGCCCTGACAGAGATACGGTCATGCTAGATACTTGGTAACAGTAAGGACTTGTAAGGAACTCTTTTTTATTGCAGAAGCAGTGAGCACAGACTGCTACTACTCCACTTTATTGGTAGTGCTTTGGTTGTCAGCCACTATGGACCAGAACTGCTGATCAGCTTAGAGCACCAACTCACCCAAATGGGTTAATTCTTGGAGACTATCAATCATTCTTTTCTGTGATTAACCACCTCATGTGGAAACAAATTGGTGTCTATTATACATGTCCCTTTTCTTCAGAATCTGGTGGTATAGCTATAGCTGGGGGTCCCAGAGGACATGCAGCAGAGGGTTGACCCTAAACCAATAAGTCCAGGAAGTCAAGGAAGATGATTTCCTTCTAATACCCAGCATTCAACATCATGGGAACCAGAGGGGACATAAAAAGTAGTGTCTTGCAAGCCTTCTGACAGAACTGGTGTTAACAGATTGCACTGGACTGTCTGGAAACAGTGACTGCAAGCTGGGAGTTGAATAAATAACTAAATATTAAAAATATAAGGGGAGTCTGTGTAATGGGTGAGTTGTTCAACGTGGTGGTTAATATAGCAGGCAATATGGTATGCACAAATGGGTCGAGCAACATTTCTGGCATTGAGACATGTGAAATTACTATTAGCCACTAGTACACAATTCACTACATTAACTTCCCACATTACCATTCACTCCCACTTACTCTCGAATGTCCACCCACTCAATGGATGCTGGGTGCAGCAATCTGCTTTTCCTTAGATGTGGGTGTGCTGTATGTAACCAATGCTTATTAGTGCAAAGTTGTTTGTTTTCGCTTTCTGTGTTATTTGTTGTTTTTGAAGGCTTTGGGAAAACTCATAGTGTTGTATAATATGACATAGCACCAACACTGTGCATGCTGCTTGAGCATCCAAAATATTTGTGACGCCTGACATCACTTCCAGTATAGTACCCAGGGTGAAAAGTGGTAAGCTTGGTGAACACAGAGAATATATACTGATCCATCAGAATCAGAGATTCTTTAAATACAATTAAAACAGTTTATAAGCATGTAATTTTCCTTTAGAGTAGTTTAAATAACCAAAGATATTATGTTATTAAAATGTAAACACAACAAAGTATTCACACAAATCATAGAAGAAGAAAACATCTGAAAATTATACAATATATGGCAAACAATACATCTGCCACACAAAACATTTCTATTATTATATATATACAAATATTTATAATACTATGGACCCTCATATTGAAAGATAGAAGCTTGTTTTGAGAAAATTTGAAGGAGGATGTCACAGTGCAGACATAGTTGAGATGGATATTCCAAAATCTTTCTGCTCACTATATCATGTGTCATGTGCCTGTGGTTGCCATGGTAATCCAGAATCATAAATCATTAATAGCAGACTAAACAAAGGGAAAAGGGTAAATTCCAACATTCTTCTTTTTGCCTACCACAAAAAAACACAACTGATTTTAACCAAATTAACCTAAAATATTCCTAAACTGCGCCCCTCTTCAGTATTGTGACCTGGGCGGTTGCCCCCTATTGCACAGCCCTAGTTACGGCCCTGTACTTATACACATACAGCCTTCTAACAGAACATATGCATATGGATGCCTAAAACTGGATACATAAAACAACCCATCCCCCACCAACAGCAAGTCCATGATCCCTCTTCTAGCTGATATTAATAGATGGTCAATGAGTCGACAACCCTCTTGCACCTGCTGCATGCTCTGATGTCAGATTTTCACATATATCAGTGAACATGAGAGGCTCTGGGGCCCCTAGAGCTTCCTTTTTGTCTTCTAACTATGGATTTCTTATCGAAAGAAAAAAGGAAAGGGAGGGAGAAAATACACAGTGCGCTCGGCCAGTGTTATATGTCACTTATTTCACAATAGATGGGATTGTCCATTGTGCTGTATATCTTCATAAGGATAGGCTTCAGTAACGAGCATGTGAATTCCAAGGATAAGGTTCTTGGTTTCTGCACTGATCACAACTGGCAGTAGTACTGAGAGTTCCTCAAGGTTCGCACTCATTAGATGGGGTGTACAGTACAGCCGTTAAGACATATGTGGTAACTTTAATTTTTCTGGAAGAGGAAAACTTAGCTTTAATACACTTGTTAATAAGCCACATCATCAGTTTCATTAATATATATAATAATAAGGATTAGTAACAGTCCTTGAAGTACTAAATATAAAACCTGATAACCATCCTCCTATACCCTTGAACCAATTGGCTAGGAACAGCCATGAAAACTATCCTTCTAGATAAGCATCTCCAGTGTGCTCCTTTAAAAAATTATATTCCATGTCTTATTTTTTGTAAGTATTAGTTATTTTCCCTGGATTATCTGTGTCATTAGTTAAAAAGGTGCAACCCTGGGCTTCAATTTGAATATTTAGGGTCAGGCAGTACCCTCCAGACTAACTGTGAGGTAGTCCAATATTAACTTATTGTCTTGTGTAAATGTAAATGTAATAATGTGTTGGGCCACAATACTCACAAATACATTTTTGTATTGGGTATAAACCCCTACAGTCATGGGTTACTCTTTTCATTATTTGGTTGGGTTAGACTTTCATATTAGATTTTTTCTCATTATGTATAATGATCTCTACATTACTATTGGCGTGAGTCTGGTTCTTCCAGATCTGTCTTTCTTTTCTAGACTAGTACACATCCACAGCCTACAGCAAAGGAAAATAACATGTAATCAATATTCCTCCTGCTAATTTCAATGAACACCACTCTCTGGTGTCCCTTGCACCTTTAAATAACTTGTAAAATACATTTTACTCAGACTCCCCTTGTCTGAAGATCTTGCAATGGGATGTGTGTATCCAGGTGTCATTTCCTTGTGTTTCCACTGCCATGGGAGTCATCAATAAGACCTGGAAGGACTCTCATATCTAGGTTCAAGACTCTTCCTGACGTGCTTTTTCATGGTCACCTAGTCCCCTCAGTGCCGGATTAAGGGAATGGAGGCCCCTGGGCTAAGGGGGCCTCCATTCCCCCATGAGTCCCCCCCCCCCATGATCCGAGCTGCCCCCTCCCCGGCACTTACCTCCTTCTCCGGCTCTTTACTGAGGAGATCTCGTGAGAGCGAGACTCACGAGCTCTCCTCAGTAAGGAGACTACAGCTTGCCGGGGAAGGACCGCAGTGAAAGTGCTCAGCAGTACTGATCGCGCCGGGGGCGCCTCCGCCCCTGACCGATCAATACTGCTGCTGAGCACTTTCAAGGGCCCCCTGCATGCCATAGGCCCCTGGGCTGTAGCCCAGTTAGCCCTATGATTAATCCGGCCCTGAGTCCCCTGGTTGCAGTTTATGGGTACCTGCATCAAAATTAGGGCCTGGAATGGAAAAGATCACTTGAGCATGTATTTCAGTTAGTTGTTTCTATAATAAAGCAACATAGTTCAACAAATAACTATGTACATGTTGTAGTTGCTATAGAAAATAACAGCCTGTTCTGTGTGCTATGCCAAACAGTATCTCATTTGGTGCTAAACCTGTGTCTTTCCTAGGAGTGTTTCTTACTGAGTGCAGGGCCATAGATAAACAGTGGATCCATGGCAGAGTACCATTAAGGCGCTCCACACATCTTGAACTTTGGGGTCTGTAAGGGATGTGATGGGCAGATATGATTCCCATGTCTTTTAACAGTTCCTGGAATCCTTCCCCATAAAGTGTGTCCCTCTGTCACTTTCAATGACCTCTGGTATCCCATATCAGCAGATTACCTCACTTGTAATTTTCTTGGCTACTGCTTTAGCATTTGCTTTCCTATACAGGCATGCCTCCAGCCAGTGACTAAAGAAGTCAACACAGACTAGCACATTCTCAAAGCCCGAGCATTTGTGAAGTTGTATAAAGTCTATCTGTATCCTCTTATAGGGATACTGTGTCTGGGCTGTGCTTTTCCATGGAGTTGGGACAGACTTACCCAGGTTATTATGTGCACAGATTAGACATCCTGCCACTAATGCCTTTGCTGCTTGGGCAAACCCTGGTGCTATCCATAACCTGTTAGTGAGTACAACCATAGCATCTTTCCCCAGATGCACTTTCCTGTCAGCTTTATTGGCCATAATGGGATAAAGTGCTTTTGACAGACACAAACGCTGACCTTTACACCACACTCCTTGCACTTCTAGTGCTCCACGTTTTGCTCAAGTCTTTTTCTCATTCTCTGTTGCTTGTCTCTACATAAGTTGGAGTGTGGTACAGTCAAACTTGGGGTCAGGGGGGTCACCATGTAAATAGACTCCCCTTGGGGTACTGGGGCTATGGCTGCTTCTCGTGTGGCCTGGTCTACCAGTTTATTTCCCTTAGCTTTGGGTGTATTGTCTCTGTGTGTGCCTTCACCTTTATCACTGACGGTTTGGAGGGAAGCTGGAATGCAGTGAATAGGGCCCTGATATGTTCAGCATGTTGACTGGCTTGCTTGCTGAACCCATAAAGTCCCTACCTTTCTATATAGGGCCATATTCATGCGCACTTACAAACGCATGATTTGAATCAGTGTAAATGTTTACTCTTTGTCCTTTTGCATATATGCATGCAAGTGTCATGGCCTTTAATTCAGCTTCTTGCGCTGACATGTGACTCGGTAGAGTCTGTTGAATCACTATTTCTGTGTGTGTGGTTACAGCACACCCTGTATAAGAAACACCATCTATGTGGTAGTGTAAGATGTCTGCATTTGGTAGCGGTATATCTTTAAAACCAAAGATCCTTGTCTCATTAGTTCTACACAATCATATTCAGCAAAAATTTTGTGTTTGCATTTTTTTTCCTTCCTGTTCAGGCTGGGATGGGATTCCCCCAAATCCCTAAGGGAACCCCGATATATACAGGTACTTCTTGCATCTTTTGAAACTTGCTGCAATAAGGCAGCAGGATTCAACATTGTGCACTGCTTGATTGTAACATTACAGGGAGTTAGTAGTGCTACTTCATATTTGGTAAGTCTGGCTGCTGCGAAGTGTTTTGTCTCTTTAGTTTTAGTTTTAGGTTGAATGTTGATGGAGGAAGACTTTAATGTTATCCTCAAAATAAAGCTTGACCCCACTCCACCACCATTACGCACCTGACCAACTAACCAATAGAGTAGTGAACTTTAATCTCTTCTCTCAATGAATAATCTGTATGATACAAGGTGGGTTCTTTACTCAACCGATAGAACTTATACACATTACTCGGTGTCTTATGGCACTTACTCTAGATTGAACATGATATTGACAGATGCTCTTATGATTTTTGCTCTTATTACATCAGTTCCTTGATCTGATCATTCAGCTGTGCTGTTACAGTTATATGTCCTCCCCTGCTTTGCAACCTATCGTAGATGGAAAGTAAACGTAAGCGTAAGTATCACCTGTTTCTGAAACTAGATAATATTATCATGATCTGTCAAGCTCTAGTAGACTTCAAGGCTGACAATACTCAGGATAATGTTTCTCCCTCTATGAAGTGGGTAGCTCATAAAGCTACCCTCCAGGAGTGCTTGATCAGTTTCACCTCCCATTAGAAGAAACTTTTTCACCAATCAATTAGAGACTTAGAGACACAGACCCAAACTCACTCTGCTCTTCATCAGAAATATCTCAAAAGGAAGACCTAAATTACAGTTTTGTCCCTCAAAGGTCAGCTCCAAAAGTTGGTCACCATCAAAGCAGCCAAAACGTTCCAGTGGCTCCAACACCGCTTCTACGAAAAAGAGGACAAGGTGGACACTTTGCTATCTTGTAGGTTATAAATCAAGCGCACCTGCAATCAAACTATCTGAATCAAAGTTCTCTTTCAGCAATCTTTAAATGATCCTCAGGCCATAGCAAATAGGTTTTGGGCCTGTTATGGATCTCTCTACAACCTTTCCCCATCTTCCCCTCTTCCTTATCCCCTGACCTCCATTGTCACCAAATAGCTGAATACCTCCGCTCTTGCTCTCTTACCCATCTTATGCCAGCCCAGTTGACAGCTCTGATTAGCGACATCACTGCAGAGGAGATCATGCAGACATTTAAGGCTCTCAGAAATTCTGGAGCTCCTGGACTGGACTATCTTACTGTTTTATATTGTAAAAAGTTTGCTTCCACTCTTGTACATATGCTTCTCTCACCATTCAATGATATTCAAAGTGGTAAAAAGTTTGAGTGAGACCCTACCAGAGCAAATGTTATAGCTATCCCAAAGGAGGGTCAAGACCCCAGTCTCTGTGAAAGCTATCACCCTATCTCACTTCTCAATGTAGGCTTGAAATTATTTGCTAAGCTATTGGCAAACAGACTCATCCCTATGATCTCCAGTCTGCTCCATGCAGTTTAGGTCCAGATCAAAACCTGATGGACTGGGACAGTTCTGCGATGTGTGGTCCCTTTAGGTTATTAATACCTGGGTTGCGGCCTGAGACACTTTGATGTTGCCTCCTGTGAGTGATTGCCTCATTACTTCTTTCCTTCCTTCTCCCCCTTCCTGTCCCTTACCGCCTCCATTTTTCTTCTTCTTTTCTTCTCCACTTCTCCTTATTACAATTGTTTAAAGTAATGTTGCTTATTATCTGTTTACCACTGTGAAGAAACTTGTTATGTCAAAGAGCTAGAATCAAATACAACACAGCCCCATGCGGACAGTATTAAATGCAGATATACAATACGAAGAAGATTCTAGTAACCTCTATATAATACAGAGAACATTGTAGTGATGATGTATATCCAATCTACAGTGCAAACTAGTGATCTCTATATAATGCAAAGATCATAATAGTGACTTCTATACAATATAATAATCTTCTAGTCACCTCTTCAGAATAAATTCATATTTCTAGTATACAAGTTACAATATAAAGAGCATTTTAGATCATGCAAGGTAAAAGTTGATGGAGGAGAGCAGAGTCAATTAAGCCCTGCTCATTATGACATGTAAAATTAAATAAAGGGATAAATTTGAATGTACCCAGACCTAGCACTGCCCCTGGAAGAAATATAAGGAAAAGTCTAGACACTTTTGGATGCACATTAAGTAAGTAGGCCTAACCTCCATTTACTGCTAACAATCACAGGGACAAATATAATTTTAAGGAAAATTCTCCCTTTGCCGGTACTAGTAAACATTCTGATAAATGTACCTTGTTAAAAAGTTTAATGTGGACAAATTTGAAACATATTCGATACTATGGTGGTTTTATTGAATAATTAGATTACACCATGTGTGAGAAAATTTAATATCAGCCATATGTAGCTCCAAAATTTATTCTCTGTAATTGATCACAGTTTAAAATGCTGTGTAGTATGCTTCACATGGTACCTACCTTATTAGATAGATCCTCTGGGGAAAATACTGGTTGTTTCTAGCGGCCTTACTGGACAGAGCCATTAATGCATTACATTTTGCACTGATCAGGTTTTTGTGAATCAGGCAGGGACATGATGCCATCAAGTCAGGTAATATAAGGGTCATGTGACATGACTAGGAATTAGTTACTTGCATTATGGGACAAGGAGTAAGCTGATTATATGAAATCACTTGATATTGCTATAATGGAACTCATCATGTGCCAACCCTCTTGAAGCCCTTCACCTATCCGCATCTCTCTATGCATTGACAACATTACCTTTTCATCTCTCCTGGAAGTCATTGGCATAGGATTTACCTAAACTCCGTCCTCTCTTTCACTCCCTACATTCAAACCCTCTCACAATTATGCCACTTCTGTATTCGTAATATCTCCAGGATCAGACCTTCTCCCTGGACACAACCAAGACTCTCTTCCACTTGCTAGTCCACTCTCGTATGCACTACCACAACCTCCTTTCCTCTCACCTCTCCCCACACACTTTCCATTCTGCCAAAAACAACCTCCTCATTCATCACCTCTTATCAATCCTGCCTGCAAGAGTTCTTCCATGCGGCCCCTGCTACCACCACTGGAACTCACTTTCTCTCCCTATCAAGCCCTTCATCTATATCCAGTTCTTCAAACAGGCTTTCAAAACTGACTTTTTCACCAAAGTCTACCAGCTCTCCTTCTAACATTGCCAATACCATCAGCACACCGATGTCATCTCTCCTTTCTTCAGTCAGTGGCTGTGTTCCTGTTTGCTGCACCCATTTTCCTGGGTACAGGCTCAGCTTGGTTTACTCCCTATTCTGCCCCCCATTCGCCCTCCACTCTTACATCAAGTATTAGTGATAGTTTATTCCATGTAGCCCTCATTGCTGCTTTAAAACTTATTTAAACCTACTGCTGAGATCTGTTTATTGCCAGAACAAAACACTTCTCTCCTGAGGATAGTTCTTGGCTTCAGGTTCCAGTTGTTCCTGCACTGTTCCTGTTTACCCTGTGGTTTCAAAGTGATCATCTTCTGTGAACATTACCAACTGAACTTCACTTTGCAAGTATCCTGCATTTTAAAGTGCAAATCTCTTTTCAATTACTTGCAATTTCAAGTGCATTTCTTCCTTCAAGTATTCTGCATTACCCGGAGTTTATCTTTCTGCAAGTACTCTGCACTTCTAAGCTACTCATCGTCCTGCAATATTCTGCATTCAGCAAGAGTGCTTATCTCATTAAGAACTTTGCAATATCCAGTGTCTATTCTGCAGTATCAGTGGCTTTACCAGTATCATCAGTTCTATTGCTACAGCTGGTTCTCAGTCTCTAGGGCTTATTTCCAGTTCGGTGTATCTGTCTATGGGTTTCAGGTCTGTGGCTGCCACGCAGTCCTGAGTTCGCCATTCTATATCATGGTTCTGAATTCCTAGTCCCTGATTCCAGTTCCAGTTAATTCTGTTCTGAGTTTCCATGTGTTTTCTATCTGAGTTCTTATTAGTGGGTTCCAGTCCTGTGTGCCTGTCCACAGGTGCTGGGATTGAGTTCCTACGAACAGTTCCAGTTCGTCATTACACCGGATTCCAGTTCAGTACTCCTATACTGCTTGTGCTACTCTGAGTACCCAAGATGAGCAAAGAGATCATCAAAGGTTCCATTTCAGTCCTGCTTTAGCTAGGCCCAAGGATCTCGAATCGGATCGACAAATACAGTTGATTGTGACAGTGAGGTCATATTATTCCCTACTATGTGAATGCAGCTATAACAGCTTGATCATGCCCAAGTACACAGCTTCACTCACTGCACTTGAGACTTGTGAATACTTTTTTTTGTAACACTGGCTTCATGGAGATGCAAGGCATCCATGTCTTATGGAGCAAAGGACCTTTTGCTTTTACTCTATTTAATTTACATTACATATAAGTTATACAGCTCGCTACCTACACTAGTTTCTAATTAGAGCGCATTATGATAATATATTAGATGGTAGCAACAAGGAGATCATTTCAGACTCAAACCTAATCTTTCACCCACTACACTTTGCTAAAATGCAGTTAGCACTATTTCTATAATCTTTCTGTAAGACTGTCTTATAGTCTAGGGAATTACCTACAGCTATTGTCTCCTTGAATGGCTCTATGGCAGAGACACTCTCTGTTTGGCCAAAATTCAGAGGTCTGAGAATAAGCATTTATGTAACGGGCTTTGTTCTCCATCGCTTCACCTGCAGACCCGACGATATATATCCGGTTGATTTTGCATGGAGTATAAAGTCTTTGGATAATAGGGTTGATACACATTAAATTTTCTCCCTTAACTAAACTGCAAGGAGGAGCTACCTTTCCACCATTAAGTGATTTGTATCAGCTTAGCTCAAAGAAACTTGCCACCCATTCGATTAGGATTGGGGCAGCTACTGCTGTGGCTTTGGGGCATGCCACTGAGGCTATAATGCAGAAGGAAGGGGGGAAGTCTGATAGCTACAAGGCCTTGCAACATTGGTTAGGCAATGTTGCGAGGCTTTGTTAAAACGGCAATGTTCGGTTAAGTGTTTAACCACTAAACCTTAGGGGACCCCACATTGCCGCTTTAAATTATGCTTGACTCACGTTACGATGACGTCAGGCAGCAGAGGCGGTCAGTTCTCCAATCGGAAAGACTTCCTGTCATTATGCCGCTGTCTTCGGGGATCTCCAGCGTCGTCTTCAAGGTAAGTCTAATTATTTTTAAGTCGATTTTCTATTCTTTCGGGGTTTTTCTGGAAGCATGACAGGTGTTGGAATTACAAGCATAGTTTTATCATACCCCATCCGTTCTAGCTTGCATACACAGCTGTTATGACTAGTAATCAGATCTTACACCAGGCCTGTAGTTGGTGCAAGTGTACCGAAAAGATGGATAAAACTTGCATCGGACGCTGCTATGTAAGCTCAAGCTTAGCATGCCCTTACTGTTTATTGACTACATGCATACGCCCATTACCCTCTCCGTTCCGCCCCTGATGTTGTAGGCTGTGGCAAGGGTCCTTTGCACTTAAAGGTGAATTGGACGTTGCTGCATTCACTGGCGTATGCTCCAGTACTGGGCATGCGCAGTGGGATTTTTTGCAAAATACGGCATGTATCGGCATTTACATTCCTTGATGACTCAGGCCCTATATCTCACAATAGTGCACCTTCAACTTTACATACACTTTGTTGTGAAGTCTTCTTGTTTGTTTGCTCTTTTTATTTGTTTACTGGGGACATATATATTTTTATGGATGTCCTATAATATTTATTAAACATTTATTTGTAGGGAACCACAATTTTCAACACTGCCGGATATCATAAAAGGTATCTTAAAAGATATCATTAAAGGATTTTAAACTCATAAATAGCTTTGAATTCAGCTTACTTTGTGCGTCAGAAAAAAAATACTTCAGAAGTTCTAATCATAGCTTCCTATCCTATTATTTATCTTATGTCTTCTATGTGTTATTCACCTAAAATTAGATTGTATCCGTAATTCATAACATTACTTGACAGGTGCTTTCAAAGGCATAAGCCATATAATCACATTATTTCAGGATATAAGTGGCATGAATGGTTCTCTAGGAAACACCCAACTTTAAGGAAATAATTAAAACGGAATCCATTTTTCTGTCAGGAATATCCTTGATTTTTCGGTCTCATAAAAACTGGTTTGCTTTGCACATCCCCTAGGAATGCGTGACATGCAGACCTGTCTGTATAAAAGAAGTTTGATTCAAAGCATCCCTACAAACCATCAGGAATCTCCGAATCTTGCTTAGGTCCAGAAACCAGAGATCAGGAAACCAATCATGTCTGGAGTTAAAGGAGGACACTGCCAACAGAAGTCCCAGTGCAAGGATCCCTGCCAGAAGCAATCTGTGTGCCATGACCCTTGCCAGAAGCAAAGTGTCTGCCAAGATCCATGTCAGAAGCAAAGTGTCTGCAAAGACCGTAAGTAATATGTGTCTTACCATGATCATTATTATAAATGTTACAAATTTCATTTAACATATTACATATCATTTTCTCACTACAATTTCAATACAACACAAACATCCTGGGAAAAAGTGGTTCATATTAAATCAGGTTAGTTTTAAATTAACTTGAACTCAATACACACAATTTGTCACCACAATCTTCATACAACACATTATAGAAAGTGCTAAATGGAGAGCCACTAGCAATGCAGTGCTACTGCTAGAGACACTATCTCCTGCTTGTCTAAAACGCATTAAATATAGCATCATAAGATGTCTTAAATTTGTGAACAACTCATATTAGGCACAAAGTGAAATATATTTTTATTGTTTCTTACAGCCTGCAAACCTGTGCAGCATTGTCAAAGCTCCGGAGGTCACCAGAAAGGTACATATGTCAGAGGTTTTTTTTTTATCTATTAAGCCTGATGACAGAGGTTTCATGTTTAATATCATTTTAATGGATTAAGTGTGGTCTGTTACTATACTGTTATTATACACAAAGCTTTACACATGGAAATTGTGCTAACTAATGTTGAAACATGATTTTTAAAACACAATAACATTATAGCATACAATTATAACCAGGGGCCGGCTGGCCCGGGTGGCATCGGTCCCCCGGGCCGCTCATTCTCACTGCTGTTAGGGCCGGCCGGCCGCCCCCCCGGAGGCAATTTCGGCTTATTTTTAGCGGAGGCCGCATCCCATGACACGGGATGCGGTCGCGTCAGCGCACAGGCGGCCGCATCGCATGACACACGGCCGCATTGCGTGTCATGTGATGCAGCCGCCTGGGCGACCCCCGGGCTGAACTCTGCCAGCCCGCGCCTGATTATAACAAGAGGACCATGGTGCCCCACATAAACAGTATGATTACTAATAGTTATGAAGGAAAAATGCAAATAAGTTTTTATTATTTAAATACTCGTGTGGTCAGGTAATGTAGTCACCTTGTATCTAATGTATCTTTCTGGGATTTAATAACATACATTTGTGGGCAGCACGGTGGCTTAGTGGTTAGCACATCTGCCTCATAGCACTGGGGTCATGAGTTTGAGTCCCAATCATGGTCAGATTCACATTTTTTTCTCCTGGCTCACAGAGCTGCGAGCAAAAATCAGCATTGAAATTACCGTAGTAACTGTAATAATGCGCATATATTACTGTAGTAACAGTAATAGTACGAGGCCTGCATTGTTCTAAAGAAAAGATCGGAAAATTGAATCTTCCCCATAGTGCAATTTGTACAAAAACCTTGAGAATCAAAACAAGATAAATCAAATGCATCACCAGTGTAAACATAAACACCAATATTTAAAGTGTCTGGTATAGACACACCTGTGTTTTTAATTCTATGGAGCATATTCAATTACGATTCGCGGCTGCGCATATAAAGCGCCATTACGGTAGCGCAATATCACAGATTTCTGTGCGCACCCATATGGGGTGCGCACCAAAATCCACGATGTTGCGGTACCGGGACCCGTGCGGCCGCGCAGAATCGCGGCCGCGAATCGTAATTGAATATGCCCCTATATGTTTATAATAATAAATTAAGAACATAAATCATTAAATTCTTTCAATATGTATTATAAAATCATAAAGACTATCTGTGTGTTATTCTCTCTTTTGAATTAATTCATAAAAGAGATATGAGGAAAAAATATATAATCTTTATTACCAGAAAAATTCTGGATACAAGCATGAATATTAATGCACTTTAAAGTATTCAACACTGGTATAGGTGGACTCTTACTAAAGGAAGAAAGAAAACAATCACGTACTTAGAATTCCATCAAAATGGAATTAAATTCTGTTATCTGAATCATAAATATGACACACAAACTTGTCCCATCAAGTCCGCTCTTGACCCGGTGGTTGATATGATATTATAATCTTACATATACTCTCTTGGCTAGGTTATGAAGATATTAAATAGGAATCAAAGGAGTTAAGCCTAACAACTCCTTTTCTCTGTGTACTTCTCATTAAAGCACAAATCTGTACTTGCCATAAATCTGACTGTGAAGTGGACACAAACATTCCAAAATAATAGAACAAACGGTGTCATCTTGAGACAAATTTGTACCAAAGTTGCTATTTACAGTTTGGTACCAAGTGCTACACCCAGACAAAACTTTTTAACACAAATCCAGTGGTACATTGAAAGTATTTGATTATGCAGTTCAAAAGTTAAATATATATATTCATGTCCATAAATCCACAAAAAATATATGTCAAATAGGATTCCAAAAATATCCAATATATTGTTTATTAGATTAGGTTTAAAAAGATGCACCAATAATGCTCTAGATCTACAATGTTCTGTTTATTCTGACATTTTCTGTTTCACACTTTTGAACAAGTAAGATGCAATTCAATTATGTTTTAGTAATATTTACAGAACTATAATATAAATATTGTTCCATGCTGCAAACTAGCAGCAGAGACAGGCAGATTTGTACTGTGCAGCACCGGTCATCAGAAATCAGTTTATTAGTCATGCTTCCCTCCTGAATTATCTTTATAATATCTATTTTTGCTTCACAGATCCTTGTAACCCCTGTGCTCCTGACCCTTGTCAGGCCCAGGCAAAGCATCACTGAAAGGATAGATTGAATCTCTTCGAACAATGGACGAAACAAAACTACATATATCTTTATATATTTTATTGCTAATAATGCAATCTCTTTATAGATACTACATATTTAAATAAAGTGAGTAGATGCATATTGTTGTATGTCATTTTATATACACTAAACACTGAACATTCTGAGACTGGAGAACTACTGGAAGCTTATACAGGATGCAACTGTCACATAAGTTGTCTGCCTAGATGATTGCCAGTTGAACTATAAGGTTAAGATTAATAAATAGTATCTTTACTGGTGATTTTGCAGATCCAAACAGAAATTGCAGTACCTGTTAATAATAAAGGGTTTCGGTTTATGGTTTAGCTGTAGTTAATGTTGAAATTCACAAAAAAACTGCAAACTTGAGCGCTCCCACTGATACTCCTAACCTGAATAATACGATAATACAAAAAGATCATATGTACAAAATATAAAACACGTTTGTCATAAATACACCACAAATGTGTGTCCTATATTTCCTTTAATGTTCTCAAAGTTTAATTAAAATATTTTAAAAATAATATTTTCAAACCACATGTACATTTCTGTAACTCATTAATCCATGCATCTGTCGAAAGCCGAAAGAAGTGCTTCTCTTCTCCAAATTTATATGAAAACATGCAAATAAACAAACAATAGTGCAATACTGCAATAATAAAACACACAATTATGTGTGAAAACAAAGGGATAGTACTCCCAAAATTTGAGGATCATGGAGGCACTCAGTTCAACGTGATCTTTAGAAGCATTCTCATGGCTTCTTTTTAACACTCAAGTCCTCTCTGGGGAATGAAATTCTTTTCAAGTTAGTACTTTCAAATGTTTTTGGTGTACAACAAACGAAAAAAATGGCATCTGGCATAATACCGTCTGAATTTTTTTTTTCTACAAACTAAAACTATACACTCACATTAATAATATATCACATGATTTATCACATGAAATATTAAAACTCTCCCACTGGGATTAGGTCTGGTTATTTGCTTAGTATTCCTGAGCCACATGTATCTTGTGAAATAGTACAAAAATGATCCTGATTCATCTTGAAACACAATTTGAACGCAATTTGCGGTTTTTAAAAATGGATATAAATTGCACGCACGTACGCCCGTATTCAAGTACAAGCGGATCTCAAGAAACAGTTCTAATTGAATATGACTATAAGTATGCTCTGGCTAAACTTAACTTGCTGTATGCAGACCGACAGAACACACTGCAGGATGCATACAATGCATATGTCCTATATAGTTCTATCAGAGCGCATGGAAAATAAATATTATTAAATACACTAAAACAACTCTTAATGCAATAATCATTAATAAAAATATATTTGTAAATGTAAACATTTATTTGAAATAATCACTCCCCTAGACTTCCCTCTTTTATCCTGTGGGCATCCTCTTCATCTGTTATAGATCCCAGCCATGGCAAAAAAAGACAAACCATATAGTACGATGAAGTACTAGTTTGCTAGAAGCTCCCACCGTGAATGAGCTCTTAGTTGCAGTACAGTCATATTTATAACCAGGGGATTATTTGCCGTATGTAGATACAGACAACAGACTGCAGTATCCAAATAAGCATCGGTTCACTAAAAGGTTATATCAGAACACATAAAAATAAAATTTAACAGTATACTCATTTATAAAAATATGTATTTCAAAAAATATATATTTTTTTACATTAAATACATAAATCAATGCTTTTAATGCATACTGTGCATACAATGCATTTATATAGTCATTCTTCCTTGAATACAGAGGCATGCACACATGTAGTTTTTAATACAAAAACTATGCCATGTGAGTTATCTCTATCAGTCGGCCCTGAAGTTGGTCCAAGGGATATGGCTGAAACCAGGCATACTTATGATAAACACATGACTTGAATTAGTTGCATCTCCGTTGACATGCCCTTTGCATGCCTCTACAATACATGGCCTATGTTCATCTGCCTCTTCTCTCCCCTGTTCTGCCACTCAACTTATAGGCAGTCGTATCATTTGTATTTATATTTTGCAAAGGTGCTAGACCTACCATTTATGATGACAATGTATACCAATGTATTAAGGACAACAAAGGGTTACTTGTAAGTAATGATGTAATAGAAAATAGTACCTAATAGCCATAAGTCACTATCTGTTGCAATCTGTGCCACATGCCTGATTGCCCAAAGGCAAAGTAGTTATGGGGGCTCCCCAGGTTTCTAGCAACCAGACATTGAATCTGGAGAGCTGCAACACATATTGCTTGTACATTGATAGTGTGGAAATGCCGCTATTCAAAGAAATAAAAGCGTTTTGACCTACCGGGACCAGGGCTACATGTGTGCCAACTACAGCCCCTATAACGTGCTGAAAGTCGGCTATGGTGGAAAACTGTGCTTTATGGGCACAAGGTACTCATCGAGTGGCAGATGGATGAAGTGCCGCATGCGTGACATGAAAAGTCCTTAGTACAACCTTCAGCACATGACTGAAGGTGGCTTGGGACATTCCTACCCAGATGGACAGAAGTTCAATATTGCTAAGAGATTGGTAAGCGTCTGTATTGCTGTCTGGATGTTGCACCAACACTCTAGGTCACTCAGCAAAATGTGATGATATGAGGTGTTATCCGTTAGTGACAGACCACCTCAGCATCAGACATCTCAAAGAGGCTGACATGTGGCCTGAAGACACACTCCCTGGGCTAATGACAGTGTACCAAGTGCTGATTTCGGAAAGAACAATGCCTGTCCAGGCTTCCATCATGCCCAAGCCAGTGCCTGGCTATATGTGAGAAAGATTACTTAATGTCTTGCAGATTTTGGAGTCTACTTGTACATTAAACATTATAGACACACTTACAACTAATAAGGATCTATTCATGTTCATCACTAAGTTTCTGTAAAATAGTTTCAGTTTAATTAAAGTATAAAATAAATAAATAAATAAACACATTACACATGTATGCTACTAATAGGCATACATAGTAGACAACATAGGAAAGACTTTTAAGAGCATTTACAGCACACAACCACAATGCAAATGTATGCAGGCATGTAGGAATTATACAGCAAGCGGATAACAGACAAGCATTGGTAATGTGTGACATTACTATGTTAAAAATGTCTGAAAATAATTTGAAAAGCAGTGTCAATTTCAAACATTAGCACAATATAAAATATAAAAGAATGCATATACCTTTTTAGTAGAAGTATCCTCCGATATGATAATATTTCACTTCCAATACCAGCGAAACCGCACCCACCAAAAGACTTATAGCACAATGGTAATCTCTCTCTGTCAGTCTTATATAGTGTTATATAATAAGATGAGTGTGAGCAGGTGGGCAGGTTTGCAGGTAAACAGTTAATTCTCCCATTAGTTGAGGAATGCTGTGTTTGGTCAACACTATCATCCATGAGTTAGACTTGACCTTAAGCAGATACAAACCTTACATCTGAAAAACAGCATACTTCTGCATGTGCTGGAGCTGGATCCTAAATATCTCTCTGTGAATGCCTTTACTGTACATTGACTACATGCATACAACCCTTCCCCTTTCCATTCCACCCCTGAAATCGTAAACTGTCATAAGGATCCTTTGCACTCGAAAATCAATTGGACATTGCTGTGTTCACTGGCATATGGTCCTGTTCTGGGGCATGCACAGAGTGATTTTACACAAAATATGGCACATATGGCATTTGCATTTGTTAATAAATCAGGCCCTATATTTACAACCACAACAAGGACATACTGTATAAGGTTGACAACGACATGAAATAGAGAATAGAGATGCCTGTGAGAGCTTACAAGATAAACGGAGTGGCTAAAGCTTAGATCAGCGGTTCCCAAAGTGTGTGCCGTGGCTCCCATGGGTGCTGTGGCGCTGTCACATGGGTGCCGCTGCCAGGGCAAATAAAAAATAAAAATACTTACAAATTCGGCAGCGCCCAGGATCCAGCATTCTCCTGCCTGTTCTCTTCTCACTGAATGTTGGGTGTAACATCATCATGTCCGACATATTCAGTGAGGAGTGGCACGAGAGAGGAGCCGGAAGAAAAAAGACAAAAGAAAAAGAAGAAAGAAGGCCAAGTAAGGTAAGTAAAGGAATGGAGGCAAAATGGTAATATGAAACAGCAATGGAGGGAGCAGTGTAATGGTGAAGGGGTAGTGTGAGGACATGAAGGGGAAGTGTGAGAATATGAAGGGGCAGCATAAGAACATGAAGGGGCTGTGTGAGGACATGAAGGGACAATGTGAGGACATGAAGGGGCAGTGTGAGAACACATGAAGGGGCAGTGTGAGAACACATGAAGGGGCAGTGTGAGGACATGAAGGGACAATGTAAGGACATGAAGGGGCAGTGTGAGAACACATGAAGCGGCAGTGTGAGGACATGAGGTGGCAGTATCAGCACATGAATGGGCAGTGTGAAAACACATGAAGGGGCAGTGTGAGGACATGAGGTGGCAGTATCAGCACACGAAGGGGCAGTGTGAGACATGAAAGGACAGTATGAGCATGAAGGAGCACAGTGTAATGGTGAAGAGGATATACGGGAGAGTATCACATGATGAGGTCAGAGATGAATGTGGATGAGGTGTTAGTGAAGGGTATAAAAGTGAGAGTGAGTATCTTTAATTGGGTTCTGGAGAATATTGTGAGCTAGTGTAGAGATTTGCTTGGCAGTGCAGCGAAAGTGTTGCGGCATGAGGGAAAGAAGAATTTTGCAATAGTATTTATGATGAATTGTAGCAGGGATAGATTGGTAAGAGGAAGGTCAGATAGTTGGAGGTTACAAGATTCAAGGCAGGAGATTATGGGAGAGTAGCTAAAGGTTTCAGAAACATGCCAAGAAAGGGGTGTGTTATGGCAATATTTTGACGGCAGAGGTTATGTGACAGCTAAATGGACTGGCTGTGTGGTGTAAAGCTGAGGGCAGAGTTAAGAATGACACCAATACAACAGTCATGGGTGACTGAGGAGAGTGTGATGTTGTCAGCAGTGAGGATGGGAGTGGGTAGGTCAGTGGATAGAAAGTAAGAGACCCAGGTTGCAAGAAATTGGAAGCCTGGATATGGGTGAGAGGGATGATAGATGACTGTGAAGCAAAGGTGGATAGGAGAGATATAGATTTCATTAAAGGGAACAGAAAGGGATGGTTTTGAGAGAATGAGTTGAAAGGTACAGCCTGGGAAGAGAACTCCACCACATTGTCAGCCACCGGGTGAAAGAGTGTGGGTGAGGTAGAGACAATTTAGGAGAGCACTCCAGGGGAAGAAGTGTCAGAGGGAGAGAGAACACTAACTTGTGCTATTGTTTGTTGGGTCTGGCCAGTGAGCATTATACTGATTATACTCCTCTCTCCATTGATACTCATGCCTCTCTTGTGCGCTGATAGTCCTTTGCAGTTTAGCATATCTGCAATTATATAGATAAGGCATTGTTTAGGTATGATCAAAAGCTACTTGTCATTGTTAAATAAATTCAGGCAGCTGATTTCTCTTAGTCTGCCCTAACAGGATGAGATAGGGAAACTGTAATAAACGGGAAAATTACACTTGGGGAAAATAGCCTGACACCTGAGGTTGTGCCATGGGTGCTCAGGCCTACCAACATCCCTTGAAAAATGGAAAAAGTGTAGAAACTCCTGAAAATATGGGAGTACCACACATTTACAATTAACAGTCACAGAGACAAACAATAAAAAAAAAACATTACCTTAGCCAGTACTAACAAACATTATGTTAAATGTACCTTTTAAGAAAACATATGTAATCAAATTGAAAACATATTCAGTGGTATAATGGTTGTATGGAATAGCTAGATTTCAGTAGGTATGGAGAAGCATTAAAACAGTAGCTCCACAACTGATTCTCTGTAATCAGAATTTAGAATACTATGAAGTTGTTAGGGAGAGCCCCTGGGGAAAGCACTGGTTGCTTATAGTAGCTGCACGCGACTGAAGCTTTAATGCAGTGTAATTTACATTGGCCAGATCTTTATGAATCATGCAGGGACATGGTGATATCAAGTCAGGCAATGCATTGGCCATGTGACATAAATTGGCAATTTAAATCCATGAGTTAGCTGGAAATATAAAGATAGTTGCTACAAGGTTAGTCAAACCTCTCCAAAAACAGCATTAAATGAATATTATCATCTATTTATATAGCACCACTAATTCCACAGTGCTGTACAGAGAATTAACACACATCAGTCCCTGCCCTAGAGCTTACAGTCTAAATTCCCCAAAACACACACACTAGGGTCAATTTAATAAAAGCCAATTAACCTACTAGTATGTTTTTGGAGTGTGGAAGAAAACCAGAGCACACGGAGGAAACTCACGCAAACACATGGAGAACATACACACAGATAAGGCCATGGTCATGAATTGAACTCATGACCCCAGTGCTGTGAGGCAGAAGGGCTAACCACTTAACCACTATGCTGCCCTATCAGTGTGGACATTATAATAATTTATATGAAGACAAATCTGGTCAGTCTAATTCATCTTCGGACACAAGTCTCATTGTGTGCCAAATCTTACATGAAATTCATCTGCGAATGCTCAGAATCTGACTTTAAGCCGAGGAGGAGCGCACACACATTCATCAAAATCAGCTCTGGGAATCTCTGAGTTACATTATTTTTAATACAGAAATGGAAGTTGCTCAATTATTTTATAGGTTCATAGCAGGTGCTTGAAAGGTTGGATTTATCCAGAAAGGAAAAAATACATAGAAAAATCCACCAGCAACAGTACTGTGAACCCTATGCTTCCCAGGGAGATACAATTGCAGGTTTGACAGCATCATGGGGCACTGTATGTGACAATGTGCATATGCCCTGTCCCTACCTCCATTACTGTATCACCCTACTCTGACGGGGTAATTCAAGTTCCGGCGAAGTACCTCCGGACATCACCGTGGTATCGATGAAGCTTAATACATTGACCACCATGTTTTTTTTTTTAATATTTAAACATATGAGATTTATGTACACTTAATCATGAGATTTGTTTGTTTTGTTTGTTGTTCTGGTCTATTTATTTTTTGCATATGATGTATCATATTTGTTCAAGCATTTTCTTAGAATGTTTCACAATACTCAGCAGCGCTAGATATTATATAAGCTTTTAAGGACATTAACCTTGTTAAAAATAGAACTCACTTTGTGTGTCGGCAAAATACCAGTACCGGTCATAGCTCTCTATCCCATTATTTATCCTATTATTTATCTTCTCTGTGTTGCTCATCTAAAATAAACGAATATCCTTATTTCATCATATTATGTGACAGGTGCTGTTCAAAGACATTAGCCATAAAAGTACAGCATTTTAAGATATAAGTGGCATGAAATGTTCTTTAGGAAACGCCTAACTTTAAGGAAATAATAATTAAAATGAAATAAACTTTTCAGTCAGGAATATTTTAGTTTTTCATTCTTGTAAAACCTGGTTTGCTTTGCGCATCCCCTAGGAATGTGTGTCATGTAGACCTGTCTGTCTGTATAAAAGGAACTTGTTCAAAGCATCCCTACAAACCATCAGGAATCTCCCAATCTTGATTAGGTCCAAAAACCAGAGATCAGAAAACCAATCATGTCTGGAGTTAAAGGAGGACACTGCCAACAGAAATCCCAGTGCAAGGATCCCTGCCAGAAGCAAAGTATCTGCCAAGATCCATGCCAGAAGCAAAGTGTCTGCCAAGACCGTAAGTAATATGTGTCTTACCATGATCAATAATATAAATGTTACCAATTTCATTTAACATATTACATACAATTTGCTCACTACAATTTCCATGCAACACACAGAAAAAATAAAAAAAGTGGTTCATATTAAATCAAGTTAGTTTTAAATGAACTTAAACTGGATACTTAACATATATGTTTAAGCATAGTTTTAAGAAGGACATTATTTTCTTTTTTTTGTGTGGATAACATTTTCACATACATTTACATTCTTGCAAGATTTCCATTGGAGTTAATGTCCATACTTCTGGAGCAGCAGCTGATACTGTGTGCTCTTCAGTTTAGATAGAGATTGGGTGTTAGCAAAGGTCTAAGTGTGCTGTAGAACAATCTTTGGTTTAGTGTATAGGCAGCACCACGTATCTACATCAGCGCATTTAGGCTTAAATGCAAAATCTTTATTGGTAAAGTGTTGATAGATACATACTACCGTTCTTCCATATAATATTGATTTCTGAAGCCGTGGCCACTCCCACTGATTGTGGTGTTACTAGGCAGCTCTGTCTATATCTGTTATCCTATGAGTATATGGAGTTGCTCACATTGCTATCTCATCACTATCAAATGCTGAACTGCTAGAGTTAGTGGTATTATCTACATTTCTGGTATTATCTACATGTCTAAAATATACATATTATATTTTAACTCAAGATGCTTTCAATTTGTGAACACTTCAAACTAGGTATAAAGTGAAATATATGTTTATTGTTTTTTTCAGCTTGTAAACCTGTGCAGCATTGCCAGCACTCTGGAGGTCATCAGAAAGGTACATATGTCAGCTTTACACAGTTTTCATCTTTTATGACCCTAGTTCAGGTTTACTGTTAAATTACCTTTTAATTAATTTACTGATATAATATAATCAAAATATAAAGCTTAAATCATGGAACCATCTAATAATAACTCATGATACACAACTAGTTTTGGGAAGCACAAATATTGAGAGAACAGAATTAGAACAGAGCGACCCTGTTGGCCCCCAATAATCAGTATGATTACCCATTTTTGGCCATCAATATTTGAGGTTATTGGAATGACTACCATCCAAACACGTGATGATTTTTAATAATTTTATAAAAATAATTAAAATTAATGATTGAATAACATGAGTGGTCAGATTAACCACCATAGATTTCCGGCACTATGTTTGAAGTTTATCTCTGATGTGCTGTTTATTTGTAATGGGAGTCAAGCATTACCAAGTGCAACCACTGATTATTGTTTTCTGAATATGAAAAAATGCACATTTCTGTAATTACAACAAATCTGACTGTAATGTGGAAACATCTCAAATACATTGTAACACCCAGTGTTGTGATAAAGTTGTCCCAAAGTTCAAAAGTAGGTTGATGCTAATTGCTACACTATAATAATTAAATCTGTAAGTATTTAACTTCTCACAACAAATCCTTGACAGTATTTCTTTATGAAGTTATTTCAGCCAAAAGGTAAATTTATAAATATATATATATATATATATATATATATATATATATATAGCATTGTATATAGTTAAATAGTTGCCCATAATTGCACCAAAACTAACACCAATGTCAAGCAAGATTCCAAAAACTATCTACAGTTTTGTTAGAGATTAGATTTTAATAGATGCACCAATATTGTGCTAGATTTCAAATGTTCTGTTTATTCTGACATGTTCTTTTTAAAAATTTTGCACACTGATAAAGCAATTCAATTATACTATCCACTTCTCTATAGATACATCATATAAATTTTAATCCATGCTGCAAACTAGCAGCAGAGCAGGGTTATACTGTGCTGCTATGATCATCAGAAGTCAGTTTATTATTCCTGTTTCTCTCCTGAAGTTCCATAAACATTATTAATGAGAATATATTTTCATTATATGTATTATTACTCGTTATTTTTACTTGACAGATCCTTGCGACCCCTGTGCTCCTGATCCTTGCCAGGCCCAGGGAAAACATTACTGAAAGAATAGAATGCATCTCTGAGTCAAATGGAAGAGGCAAAACATTACTGAAAGCATAGAATGTATCTCAGACCATGGAAAAAATAAACTTAGCTTTGATTTATTTTTTCTTCTTTAATCATATACATTGTTGCCATCTCCATATGGATAATGCAGATTTAAATAAAAAATAGCTGATGTACATTTTTGTCTTTGTCATTTTATACTCACTAAATGGTGAACTTTCTGAGACTGCTGTGACTTATACAGGATGTCACTGACACATGATTTGTCTGAGTGGATGATTAGCAGTCTAATGAAAAGGTAATATTTAATCGTTGGGCTTATAGCAATACAGATATATTAATTTATGCTTATATTATTTTGTGTTTTATTTTTTGGTCTAAGTCAAATTACTCTTATGCCAATCAGAGATATGGAGTAAGGGGTATGAATATGCATGCACTTGATAAAGCATTTGTATGCTTTATTGGTAAGGTGAGGTCCAAACAATGGTAAGCTACAGGCATGCCCATCACTATCACTACATCTTTTGCCTAATGTCATTGGATTTAAATCCACATTCCTTCTGAAAATTGAACATTTTTACTTTTTAAATTTACGAAGTATCTTACAAACCAAAGAAGAGGGGCTGAGCAAAAGAATTTGCGGTCTATTAACTGCAATAAGATTAAAAACAACCCACAAGTAGATATTGTCAATAAAGGCTCTGGTGTCTTGCAGGCAGGAACACAATCTATAAGGTAGTTGTTCTCAGCTGTGAGATGGCCTTCATTTTAGGTTAGGACACAACACTCAACTACATTTGCAGGCGCAAATAAAATGGAATTTTTTTTTAAGACACAGTGATCTGAATGAAGAAAATCAAAATAGACCACAGGGTAAGATAAGATAACTACAACACACATAGAAAGTAAATCAACTGAATCTAGCTTCACAGTCCAAGAATGAGGAATCAGAAGGAAAAAGTGTTGACTCTTCTGGATATACAGTGAAGTGAATAGGCCTATCTAAATTTACTGATAGCAGTCACAGGAACAAACAGAAGTTTTAAAAACACTCCCACTGTCAGTACTAATAAACAGTATGTTGAATAAACTTTTATAAAAATATACAAAAAATAACTGCAGGTGGTCACATTGGAAACAGATTAAGCTTCATTAGAATGATTAGATTTTCACAAACTTCTGCCATTTATTTGGTAATTTCATGGCTGATAATTCACTGTACATGTGTGATACACAAATGAATCCTGTGCTGAACTCGTTCTGAATGAATAAATACACAAATCACAGCTTTAAATATAAGGGGTAATTGCTAAACCCCAGCAGAATTAAACATAGAAAAATATAAAGAACAGCACTGAAATGTATCTCACAAGAAATAAAAATAAAATGATTACTTTGAATGCTATGAAATAAATAAAATTTAGTCTAACTATGGCAGTATTCAAATGACACCAATCAACTAGGAATAGTTCATAGCAAATAAATAAATATTTATTAAAACCTAACTAAAATACAAACTAATAACAAAACATCAATTGGAATTAAAGTAGTAGCCGGTAATTGTAGTATTGCATGCAGATTCTTTAAAACCCATTAGTAATAGATTATGTTAATATGATGTTAATAGAAACACAATCCAATAAAGTGGTATATTCCTCCTTAACAGATCAGTAACAAACAAATGACTGTTCTCTTAGTATGTACATTACAGTTTTAGCTGAATTCACGCTAAATCCGTCCAGGTGTTTGGGACAGCAGCTGGGAAGAACTATCACACAGTTCAGTTCAGCATATTCCTTCACCATAGATGTCTGTTTTTTCAAGTTTAAAAGATTCCACAGATGTATTAGAAGATTTGAGTGTTTATTAAATAATATGGTATCTGTAAAGATTTAAGCAAAAGATCCAGTACATAAAGCTTTGTTTCTGTCATTTTGTTTGACTAAAACTTTCTCAATGACAATACTTAAATAGGCAGGAATAGTGATCGTTCAGTTACATTTTCCATAAAGCAGCTTCTAAATTTCCTCTTTGACCCCTGGGTGGGGCTATATAAATAAATAATAATAAATAAAAACACTAATTCTGTAATCACAAAGTGTTTATTGGTGGCAGGGGCGAACGGAGGATTGTCGGGGGGGAGGGGGGTTTCCCCCCCGACCCCCCAAAAAAAACACCCCCCGCGAGAGCTGCTGCGCATGCGCAGCAGCTCCGTTTCTTCAGCGCTGTCCTATTCAGCAGCCGCGGCGCTGTCTAAGAAGCTTCTTTGACAGCGCCGCGGCTGCTGTATAGGACAGTGCAGCTATAGCGGCCACTTAGTTAGTGCAGGGGGGGGGGTTTCTGGAGACTCAGAAACCCCCCCTGCGTGCGCCACTGGGCGGAGCTTAGCAAGCCAAACACATGCACATGTATTTCCAGTTCATCTGTATTTTTAAAAAAAACAATTTTTTCATCCCAGTTTGTTTTGGGAGATTTTCTTTCACCTGTCAGGTGTCATAAATAAACAAATGGTATATTTGCAAAATACAATGTCTTCTGAAAAAATCCAAGATATGATTTGTGTGGGTACTTGACAGGGAGAGCCGACTCCGCTGTCTCCCTGATCTAATAACTTATCAAATATTCAAACAACTACTGGGAGAAGGGTGGTCAGAGCTCCTGACAGTGGTGTGCTGTCAGTTTTTACATTTTACATAGAACAGACAGACAAAATAGCAGGACTCATTTGGTGCCCAAGAGTCCAAAATCACAGTATGGGGGGAATTCAATTGTCTGTGTTACTTGCAAAAGTAACACAGTTTTAAAACTATTACCGTTACCACAGTAATAGTGCCCGTAATCACCGTTATTATTATTATACCTTTAACGCCGTCTTTCAGGGAGGTGCAAGCTGAAATCCGGCTTAGAATTACCGTAATAACGGTAATAGTTTTAATGCCATGTTACAAGAAAAACGGACAATTGAATTCCCACCTATGTGTTCAAAAAGAAACACTCATCAGGTACATACTCAGTCATGTGTATACCCAGCCTAAATCTAATACAAAATTACAAATCTACAAATACAAAACAAAGATAAGTCAAGTGTACTAGTTGAACTTATACTAATTTCTTCTCATTTCCTGCGTCACAGACAGCATTACTCTACGTATCCTATTTATGAATATGTGTTTGATCAGTAATTATATTAATTGTAAGTGACATTTTGGGAATGGAATTAGGTTTGCTTATAATGAATCTGAAAAGCAATTATGTGGTCACAGCACAAGTCTACTGGTGTAAGACCCCCTGCTAGGTTTATTCTGTAACGTTTCTTTAGATGCCAAAAACCACTCCAGTACAAGGACAGAATCTGTTTACTTCCCCCTAAAGGTGACAATGTTATTTTGTAGTCCTTAGTACTGCAGAGCCATAGAATAAACACAGGCAAGTATTTCTGGCCTCACATGTTATCCATTGAGTTAGGTCATTAACCTGGAAAGAAACACATTACATATGACTTAAACCTAGGATCAAGCATGGCTGCCAAATTGGAGTGATCCAATTTCAAGATGCTACAAACTCTTGGATCATGGCAAAGTGAATAGAGATCTTGATCTACAAAGTGACATACTTTGCAGACGCTAAGTTGTATCACCTACTTCAGCTTCTCCAGCTGTTTTTCCAGTAGTTTTCCAGTAGTTTGATTAGGAGTGTGACTTGACTAGCAATGTCATTACTCACTTAATTTGTTACAACTTCAGATGGTTTCAGTAGCTTGCATAAAACAGTAAGTATTCTCCAATGTGCTGGCCTAAGGTAGCATGTCCTCCTCTCCCTATCTCATGGTTTGCTGTGTAAGTCTTGATGACTTGTTGATAGTCCTCTAGTCACCATAGCATATAAAGTGTGGATTTATACCTTGTTACTATCTCTTGCTTCACTTGGTGACATAGCAGATCACATTTTGTTTGCAGCTGCTGCAATGTTCTACATACGGTTGCGAATTTCAAAAATGTCTAGAATTTTTAAGGGCCAAAAACAGCATCTCCTGCACTGATTTCTAACATTTTAATGAATACTGTACCACCAAGTTTATTATGTGTGCAAAGCATGGTACATGTTGAAATCCACCCATTCATACTGCAATGTTCGCATCATTATCGACAATGAGTTATCATGAGGAGAGCCTTAGTGGAATGAGCCATTTTGCTATGACAAATGTTTTTCTAACAGATTGACACTGATATGTTTATTTGTGAAATATGTGATACAAAGAGTAGCTTGCCTGTTAGTGCTAGGTCTACTATGCTGAAAGGATGATAAGGATGATGGTGAAACTACCGGCGTTGCTGCTGCTGATGGCGACCTACCCAGTGAGCTGTCACGGCCATTTAGTCTTAGGTTTGACAAATACAGCTAGTCCATATATCCGTAGTTAAGTGAACAGTCAGTACAATGGTATTTTTTAGGAACTGAATTACTTTTTTCTGAACCTCCCGGTACAGCTTAAGCATTGATGCTCGGGAGAAATGGAATCGAGATGGATCAGGGTAGGGTGAACACATGACCTTAAATGAGCAAAAACCTGATGCATTTGTGGTGGCAACTGGAAACACATCCAATGCTAACATAGCTGTCATGGCTTTAGTGATCTGCTGTGCAACAGGATGCTGACTGTCATATTTGCTTCCCCTTGCAAACAATTGTTTCACAGACAGTAATGTAAAACTATGATTTTTGATTGAAAAAGTAACTTTATTTGTATAAAGCTACAAAAAACACACAATACATTGCATTCAAGTGTACACAGTACACCGTGAGACATAATCATTCAAACATTTAGTACAATACAAGGCATAAAGTACAAGATATGACATCCTACACTATATTGAGTACTGCACTAACAGTGCAAATTTTTAAAAAAAGGCTTACAGTTAAAATGGGCATCGAAATTCAAATACTTGGGAATATGGATCTCTAATACCCCCGCTGAATATGTAGAACTTAATTTGCGGCCCCAGATCAAATACATTAAAGAAAAAACTCATGTATGGAAGAAGCTCCCACTTTCTGTCTCCGGTAGGATAAATTTAATTAAGATGATGGTGCAGCCAAAGTTTTTATATATACTCCAGCAGTCACCTGTATATATTCCACCCTCCATTTTCCGATGCATTGATAGCTATTTGATTTCATTGGTTTGGGGAGGGGGAAGGGCTAAGGTCAAGCTCAGCTCGCTGTATAGATCCAGATCTTCTGGTGGATTTGCACTTCCTAACTTGAAATTATATTATTTTGCCTCTCAATTGGTCCACCTTAAGGCATGGGTTTCGGACCCCGATTACCATGAGCTACATTGGGTGTTGGTACACCAATTTAATTCTAATCACACTCCCTTACAGTCACTGCTGGCGGGGCGGCTTTGTATGCGGGCTCCTCCGCTCCTGATTCAGGCAGTTAAGATTTGGACAATTTGTAATAAAATAATGAAACAAACTGACATTGATCCATATACTCCTATCTGGGGGGCAAAGAAATTTGAGAAGTTGAATACAGTGAAGAGGGCCAGGGAGTGGTCTCGGTTGGGTGTGGTGTCGGTAAGTCAGCTTTATGATACAAATGTACTTAAATCCTTCGAACAGTTGGTTGGGGAATTCTCTGTACCCAGAACAATGTTTTATTCTTACCTTCAGTTACGACACGCCCTAAACACACAATTTAAAGGTGAGACTTTGGTGTTTGGGGTGGATCCACTGAGGAAACAAATACAGGCCTTGGGTTATAGAGGTCTGATCTCTCGAATGTATTCATGTCTTCTGTATGAATCCACTGCAGATGATTTGGATGGTTTGAGGAATCAGTGGGAAATAGATATTGGCCCTTTATCAGACAAGGAGTGGGAAATGGTTACAGACAGTACTAAAGGTTATACTTCATCATTAAAATTTCAACAAATACAGGTGTTTATCTTACACAGGGCCTACTTTACCCCTATTAGATTGGCAAAATTTCACCCGGATGCTACCCCTAACTGTCCGAAATGCAATTCGATCAATGCTAACTTTTAGCACCTTCTATGGGAGTGTTCATGTATACAAATCTTCTGGCGAAGGATCAGGAGATGTATTCAGGTTACTGGAATTGAAGTGTCTCTTAGTTCACCGGCCACTTGTCTCTTTGGGCTCCGATTGAAGGGGAAAGTTAATAAACTGACAAAAATGTACATTTCACAGATATTGATGTTGGCTAAGGTCTGTATAGCGAGGCTGTGGTTGGCCCACGGTTAAAAATTGGAAGGCACTGGTCAATACCACCATAAGGCACGAGAGATTTGTTTATACTAGCAGACAGGCTCTGAAGGAATTTGAGAATATATGGTACAGATGGTTAGAGTCTCCATTCTATCCTATGTCATCTAGTACAGATGCTCTATCTACTTAAATGTATGGCTACCGCAGTTCTTATGATAAGTATCTGAGTCCATGTAATAAACCCTGCATGTGTAACATACTTATGTATAAGCATTTACAATGTATGATCCTGAATGAATATAGCACATTTATTATTACTGTGCTTTAATGTAATCTTGTAAATTCCGTCATTTAATTCCGATATGTATGCGATTGTTTTTCTTTTCTTTTTGTTGTTTAGTATGTTTATATCTTAAAAAATTACAATAAAAATACTGGATTTAAAAAAAAAACAAAAAACATGCAAATTTAAACAATATAATATATGAAAAAAACAATGGATGTGAGGGGACGGTAGGTGAGAGGGGAAGGGTGGGGAAGTCACGATCCCGAAGCTTTGTTGAGGACAGACACAAATATGGGAAGGGTGCATAAATAAGGCATGACATTCAATAACAATTCAAACAGTGATAGGGGAATGGGTTGCAAAGAGTAAGGGAGGGGAGGCACAAGCCCAAGGTTTTAATGAAAAAAAACACACATAGGAGGGGGCAAAGGAGAAGAGGGAGACAACAATCAATCATCTTCCTTTTCCTCAAGACTGTCAAGGGTATTATAGTCTCTGAGCAGGCTGTGGATCAGCTTGCAGCAGTCCTGGATGGTCATCTTCTTCGGCTTCAAAATGAGGCAATTCCTGCCAAGCCACATAGCGTCCTTAAAACAATGCATAAGGCGCCAGGCCTCCTTGATTGCCCCAATGGTGTGGGTCCCAGGAAATAATCCATAAAATACTGAATGCCATAAAAGGCAAGTCCTGGGCACACTATCCTTAAGCTCATGTTGCAAGGCATCCAACAGTGCCTGTGCAGTGGGGCAGTCCCAAAAAATATGCTGTGCTGTTTTCCTTCTGGTGATACAAAAGGGACAGTGAACATATCTGCACAGGTTCCGGGAGTGCATGAGTGCATGAGAGGCAGACCCCCCTACTATATATATAGAAGATATTGATCCAAAACTCGCAAGAGTTTTTGCATTTTTCCCAAAAAATTATGCTTTGCCTTGTTTTCAGATACAAATTTTGCTTCAATTGTAAGTGTTTATACTTGGATCCACAAATCTTGGATCTATTGGATTTTTCTGATTCCAAACCTCTCACCTCTAATACAAATGGACTGCAGAGTGCAAGTTCTGGAAGGAGAGGATGAACACCATACACAATAGAAAACAGAGTAGCAGAGGTGGAGTCGTGAAAGAAATTGTTATGGACAAATTTTTCCCATGGTAAGAGGTTGACCCAGTCATCTTGGTTAGCAGAGGAAAAGTTTCTAAGAAAGGTTTTGAGGTTTTTATTGACCCTTTCTGCTTGTTCATTAGTTTGAGGGTGGTGCATTGAGGAAAACTTCAAACGGATACCAAGAAGACGACAGAGAGCTCTCCAGAATCTTGACCCAACTTGGACTCCGCAGTCGAAGACAATCTCGGAGGGGCTACCATGTAGGTTGAAAATGTCCTTGATGAAATGCCGAGCCAACACTGGAAAGGACGGAAGTCCATTGAGAGGAACGAAATGTATCATCTTAGTGAAACGATCCCCTATTACCCAAATAGTATTACATTTCCGGCTAGGAAGTAGATCTGTAGAGAAATCCATACTAATATGGGTCCAAGGTTTGATGGACAATGGAAGTGGATGGAGCACGTCAGATGGAGATTGACGAGGAGATATATGCTGAGCACACATGTTGCAAGCTGCCACAAAGTCCTTGACATCAGACCAAAGGTTAGGCCATCAGTAATTCCGGGAAGTGAGTACTGAGGTCTTAAGAGAGCCGACATGGCCAGTGAATTGGGAAGCATTGAAGTCACTGTTTGAAGTCTTTTTCACAGGTGAGGAGGAACAAAGGTCTTCCCAGTTGGATGAGTAGGCACCGGAGACAGCGGAAGAGTTTAGGCACTTTGGACCCAGAATTGGATGATAATGGAAATCCTCAGGTTCCGATGAAACATAAAAGGCTTGAGACCGAGCAACAGCTTTTTTATTTTTTTACCCCGGTTTAAAGGTGATAAGGAGATTAAAGCTTGTGAAAAACAGAGACCATCAGGCCTGTCAAGGGTTCAAATACTGAGCCGTTTGGAGGAAGTGCAAGTTATTGTGGTCTGTAAATACTGTAAAAACAGTATGTCCAGCCCTTTCCAAAAGATAGCACCATTCAATCATAGAGTCAATATCATGGCCAGCAGTTCCTTGTCACCAATAGTGTAGTTTTTCTTCACTGGCAAGAATTTGCAAGAGCAAAAAGTGCATGGGTGAAACTTGATTTGTGGAGACTTTTGAGACAGTACAACTCTAGCACCTAATGTGGAAGCATACACCTCTAGGAAGAATGGAAGTGAAGTGTCAGGCTGCTTAAGAATGGTAACCGTGGAGAACACTGTCTTAAGAAAGGTGAAAGCCTCGATGGCTTCAGGTGACCAAGACCGGGTCTCAACTCCCTTCCGAGTGAGGGCTACTATAGGAGGAATAAAAGTTGAATACCCAGAAATAAATCACCTATAATAATTAGCGAATCCCTAGAAACGCTGGATGGACTTAAGAGTGCAAGGTTGTGGCGACTCCAATATGGCTTGGACTTTCTCAGGATCCATCTGTAGACCTGAACCCAAAACAATTTACCCAAGGAAAGGCATTTTTGGAGCTTCAAATGAACATTGTTCAAGCTTACAGTAGAGAATGTTCCTTCAAAGCCTGGAAAGGACTTTAGTAATGTGGCAACGGTGAGAAATAATGCCCTTGGAAAATATCAAGATGTCATCAAGATAGATCAACACACAAGAATAAAGGAGATCCCGAAAAATTTCATTGACAAAGCTCTGAAAAAGCATTACATAACCCGAAAAGCATAACTAGATATTCGTAGTGACCATCCTGAGTGTTAAAAGCCGTTTTCTATTCGACTCCTGCTCGGATCCTAATGAGGTTATAGGCCCCATGGAGATCTAATTTTGTGAAGATATTAGCTCCTTTGATGTAATCAAAGAGCTTGGTGATCAATGGAATGGGATAGTGAATTTTGAAGGTAATAGAGTTAAGACCATGGTAATGTACACAACTTAATCTCTGGCGTTAATAGTACTAAGTCTGAATGTAAAATACTAAAAAAGGTGTCAATTGCAGCAATTCATTAGAGGTAATGTTGATCCTCTAGTATAAGGAAAACATATAAAGAAAGAAAAGAAATGCGCAGATGGTACCTAAGTATAATATATATAAACACTTTATTGAATAGCACACTTAAATGTCCATATTATGACAACCAATATATAAATGTCTACAATAAAGGCAATAGAGCCCTATAATTATGTCAGGGAGATAGTGTTGCATTAGTAACCAGCTGAAAAATCAAAAAGCATATCCTGGATGTTTTGCATCAAAAATAATCTATAGATTACAGTGGTGATATGACCACACAATACATCCATGGCAATCTATACAAGGGCATAGTGTCCCATACTTCTTCTTCATGAAAAAGAAACCTGCATCAGTCAGAGAAGTGGACGGCCTAATGAAACCACGTTGCAAATTTTCCTTGATATAATCAGCTATTGCCTAAGTCTCAGGTAGGGATAGAGGATTCACTCCCCCACGAGGAGGGATCTTGCCAGGTTGTAGATAAATAGGGCAATCCCAGGGGTGATGAGGCAGTAGATGTTCAGAATGAGCTTTATAAAAGATATCGAAAAAAGAGTAATACTGAGATGGCAGAGTAGTAGAGGAAAGGTCCACTGATGAAAGGGTAGTACCCAGCAGTCGAACTTGAGTAAGACACCTTCCCGGGCAAGCTGTGCTCAAGGACAAGAATTGGGAGGAGGACCAGTCTACAAGAGGAGAGTGTAACTAAAGCCACAGTATACCCAAAATAATAGGACTGGTGGTTAGGAGTAGGATGAGGAAAGAAATCTTCTCTCAATGTAAAGCCCCTACTTGGATAAAAATACGTTTGGTGCGCCTATTAGTGATACGAGAACCGTCTATACTGGTGATCACAACAGGAGTTTTCAAAGGAACCAAAGGCAGAGTCAGTTGTGAAACTAGAGAAAGAGAAATTAAGTTCCCAGCTGCACCCAATTCTAGTAATGCGTTAGAGTGTAGGGGAACCTGAGGACCAGTGTAAGGTAACAGGAATGGAGCAAGCTTGGGCTACACAAGAAATTGGAGAAGTTTGGAATGCCCCCAGGCCAACCCCGCTTGAACAGGCTAGGGCTTGTCGTTTCCCGAGCGTTTCGGGCAAGAGCTCAGAATGTGACCTGGGTCCCCACAATAAATACATAATCTGTTCTTCATTCTACTTTCTCTCTCCTCCAGTGTTAACCGAGAACAACCCAACTGCATGGGTGTGTTTGGAGGATTAGCATGCTGGAAGTGAGGTGCCAATTTGAAGAAGGGATGCCAGGGTTGTTTCTTTTCCGAAGATCTCTTGCAAAATCGAAGATCAACTCGATTACAAAGCAAAATCAAGACGTCTAAGGTGAAGGCAGTTCTTGGGACGAGAGGACGTCCTTGACCTTGTCCGAGAGATTCATCATTCCAATTGAGATCAGAAGAGTGGGTTTGAAATTCAGTAGCATACTGTGCCACTAAACGTGACCCCTGGTTAAGTCTGAGGATGCTGGAGGCAGCTGAGGTAACTCGCCCTGGTTCATAAAAGATGAAGGCGGTGCTATCATTAAGAAGAGCATCATTGCGCTCCCATAATGGAAAGACCCAGGCCAGAGCCTGACCAGAAAGTAGGGAAACAATGTAAGCAAATTTAGATCTTTGTGTAGGGAAATTCTGCGGATGTAGCTCAAATTGTATGGAGAACTAGTTTAAAACTTCCCTACAAGCTTTTGGATCTCCATCAAATTTGGAAGGGGTGGGTAAGAGCATGGTGGAAGACGCGGCAGGAAGTTCTTCGGGAGCCTGGGCTTCTGCCGCCATTGGAGGAAAAGGAGGAGGAGGAGGGGTAGCTACCTGCAAAGGATCCAGACGAGTAGCTAAGATGTGAATGCACTGTAATAACTGTAATTGGACAGCGTCTTGTCGCATTAATCTTTCAGTGTTCTCTCACTGGTTCCATTTTTGCCGGTTTTTTATGTCAGGTTTGTCAAAGAATGGTTTGATCCTTCTTGGTTCTTGTGGGGTTGGTACTACTCCTCCCAGAGGCACGGAGTCTAACAGTGCAGATGGTTTTAGCCAAGGATCCCCGCAAGGACATTTCAGAAGTACCCAACACGACCTGGGAGAATAGAATAACTGCGAGGTACTTTGCAGTAATGCAAGAGCAGAGCAGAGCTATAAATCAGAGGATAGATAAACTTGGAGGTAGTTGAAAGGATGTGATGGTCTGTGGAGAGTTATCACTAGGCATTGGAGATAGTACCAAGATGCAATAGTCTGCAGACCAATTCACAGGGGATGAGGAAGACAAGAGCGTTACCACTGGACCGTGGAGAAGACACACAGGATGCGATAGTCTGTGGAGCGATTCACAGGGGATGCTGAAGACACAGGGAGCCAAGTCCTATAGAGACAGGTAACTGACTAAAAGAGTCGGCACCTAGAGGAGGAGGGAGATGCTAGTTATAGTGCCATCAATGAATCTGCGGCCAAAAGGAGAGGGGCAGGAGACATAGAAAGTTGAGCGGTTCTGTGCATGCGCAGAACCGCCGAAGACATGGCCGCCGGGAGCATCTGTACAGAGTAGGGACAGGAGAGCAGGTAGGCGCGTCAGTCACCGGCGGTGAACCTGAGAGTCTGGAGTGTGACAGCTCTCTTCCCTCTTGTTTCTCTACTTATTTTTCCGCTCCTACTTCACTATGCAAGCTATGTTTGGAGTGTTTGAAGTTCTGGTAGTATTTGTTTAATGTTCGGTACTGTTTTACTCTGTATGATCTTATGTATGTGTCTGTACGGCGCTGTGGAAATTTTGCAGCGCCCAATAAATAAAGGCTAATAATAATAATAATAATTCACATCAGTCCCTGCCCCATTGGAGCTTACATTATGCACTCCCTACCACACAAACACACACAATATGGTCCAATTTCCCAGGAGCGTTCACACTCTATAGATAAATATTAGCACAGTTGATAACGTCATAAAAATCTGCTGTACAAGAACCATAGGTCCCAGAACACAATTGTAAAATCCATTATCTAGAATGCAGGGCCAGTGTGCAATACTAGTTTGCAGATTATTTCATCTGAACATATTCCTTGGCATATGCACATGTCATATGCAAGCTACTTATAAGTCACATAAAACTGCAAATAGGTTTTTGTGATTTAATTCATATTATTAACTTGGTGTGACTTACAAGAACTCTGCTTCCAATCATGAGTTAAAACCTGAGAGGGAGAGACTAAATTACGCTGTTATCTATTTGATTGTCTCTAAATTCTTCTGCTCTGCCCATGATACTTATGAATAGGGAAATCAAGGTGAGTGACTAATACCAATTTATAGCACGGTCATAAAAGCTATAACCTTTTGGAATCTATCTTTAAGGTTATATCAATATTATCAATATGTTATGTCCATAGTATCGTATAAAATGAAGATTTTACGATGCGATTGCTGTGGTTCCAAAGCACAAAGGTTTTATTTGCAAGATAGATACTGGGCAAAGTATTGCATACATACGCCTATGCAGTTGGCACCAACAACAAAACGCTTCTATCGGAACACTCTTGTTTCCAAATCTAGAGGTGAACAATTTTTGCACTGTACAGTCATATAAAGAAGGTACATTTCAAAGATACACAGTTACAGTATTAAGGGCCACATTCATAAGTTGATGGGTCATGACCTCCCATGAACCTATCCAGGAAGATGCCCTGTTGGTTGATTTCTCGGGTCATTGGTCCTTGTGGGGGCCATGTGTCCTTCTTCAGTTTTCCCACCTCCAGACCTGTATAAACTGGTTCTTTTATGACATCTCTGGACTTGCCAGTTGTTATATGAAAAGTAATATTAGTTATAACTAGCGTTCACAATGTGCGAATGCTACATAAATAATACCGGAAATATTCTTATGCAATTGCGAACAGAATGAGTCCAAACTGAAATAAATTGATTAAACTTATTTGCATTTTGCTATTTGCTATGATTATTGTTCAGTTGTGTATTAATCGCATCACAACCAATAATAGTGTACAGAAATTATTGATTACCACCTTCATCCATTTATTTAACTTCAACAAATAATATCGAAAAACAGACCCCTTTACATTTTTTGTGTTTCCCTGATAATTCACGACACATCAATGGGCTGACATGAGGCTAAGTAACTGGGATAATTGTGATGAAATGGAAATAAAGGCACAGTAAAATGTCTGGTATGTTAATAAAGGAAAACTTATGACCTGCTCTGTGATTGTAATATTATTTTTGTAGGACATTCTGGAAAAACATTAGGCCAGTATAAAGAAACCCTATTATTAATATTATCTTTAACTTAGAAGGCGCCACAAAGGGTCCGCAGCACCGTACATTACATATACAGAAAACAGAGACCCAAGACACAACATGATACAGAAAGAGCAAAAATATATACAAACACGGTAACAAGGTAAAGCAAATCAGATTATTTTTCTGGGACAGATAGTAAAGGGATGGTAGATATCAGATAAGTAGGCCGAAGCTTAAGAAAACAGGGCTAGCAAAGCAGGCCAAGAGGTAAAGAGGGTGATGGAATAGTAGAAGGAGCACACAAAGAAAGAGGGCCCTTCTCCTGAGAGCTTACATCCTAAAGGGAAGGGGGAGACACAAATAGGGTGGTACTAACTGGGGGATAGAGCCAGGACAAGGGAGTTAGGAGGAGTACTGATAGACTTGAATAAAGAAATAAGTCTTAAGGGCACGCTTGAAGCCTTTGAGAGTAGATGCTAACCTGATGAAACGTGGAAGATCATTCCACAGAAGGGGAGCAGCCCGGGCAAAGTCCTGAAGACGGGAGTGAGAAGAGGTGATCAGTGAAGTAGTGAGGCGGCGGTCACAGGCAGAGCGGAGGGGGCAAGTAGGAGTGTAGGTAGAGATGAGATTGGAGATGTAGGGAGGGTGAAAGGTGTTTTAAATTTATAAAATTACTATTTGCATTTACATATAAATGTCCTGTAAATTTAACAATTTTTGTTAACATTTTGGAGTCAATTTCATATTGAGAAGTTTTCTAATTGTTTTTAGTTTTAGATTTATTTTGCATATTAAATTACGCTTAACAAGTTCAGGTCTCTCTGTTCTTCTGTATGTTTTTATGTGAATTTTTCTTGGCTTAGAATTAGAATGCTACATAGCTGAAACAGAGGAGATCATTTGGTTTATGAGAGATCATTTGGTTTATGATAACTCTGATTAATGTAAGGTGTGAGAGATAAGTTTAAATAAAGGGATAATCAAAGGCATCCTGAGTAAGAGTGTTAGTTGTTCACAAAAAACATTGATTGTGTCAGAATTTGTAAGATAAAGTCAATGTGTGGAATAGACAGAGAAAGTTGTAATCATTTTTATCATGGTCGGCATGGTGGCTCAGTGGTTAGCACTTCTGCCTCACAGCACTGGGATCATGAGTTTGATTCCTGACCATAGACATATCTGTGTGGAGTTTGTATGTTCTCCCCATGTTTGCGTGGGTTTCTTCCGGGTGCTCCAGTTTCCTCCCACACTCCAAAAACATACTGGCAGGTTAATTGGCTGCTATCAAATTGACCTTAGTCTCTCTCTATCTCTATGTTAGGGAATTTAGACTGTAAGCTCCAATGGGGCAGGGACTGATGTGAATGAGTTCTCTGTAAAGCGCTGCGGAATTAGTGGCGCTATATAAATAGCTGTTGATGATGATTTTTAAACAGACCAGGTGATTGTTTGTTTTTAATGAATTCTTTGTCACATATAAGTCACGCAAGCTCAGGTGAGTGCTGGATCGTGACGCAAATCATATAGAAGAACATAGGACATGAATGTTTTATTAAAATATGGTTTTGATTTCATTTTTTCTGAGACTTTAATATTTGTTAAGCTTAAAATATTTGTTTACAAAAAAAATATAAAATCTTAAAATTCTGTAAAAAAAATCAAGAAATCTTTCTATATATCTGTGTGATCTGTACGATCTGTATTTCAATTGAGGGGTGGGTATTGTGGGTAAGGTATGTTGCAGCAAGAGTGACTAATAGGCTACAATAGCAAGAGAAGGGTTATTATATATTAAAAAATATGTTGGAATACCTGTTCTTCCTATATTTCAGCTACTGAACTATAATGAACGCAAAATGAACGCAATTTGCTTTTTCATAATTAAATGGAAATTGCACGCCAGTACGCCTGTATTCTAGTACAAGCGTATCTGAAGAAACGTTTCTAGGTAAATACGGGCCTAAGTACGCTCTGCTTATACGGCAATTGCTGTATGCAGACAGACACAAGGCACTGCAAGGTACGCACATGCATATGTATATTTAAAGTCTCAGGACTCACAGATAAAAAATATACATATTATATACATATGAACATCTGCTAATAAAATAATCATTAATAAAAAACTATTTTTTTTATCTTTTTTACATGAAAATACATATATCAGGATGTTCTTAATACGTATTGTACACAAAATGCAATTTAACAGTTGCTTTTAATTGCAAACTGTCACTCACCAGACTTCTGGACCTAGAGTCAGGCCGCTCGTTCCCCTGCCAGCGCCTGGGCTGCGCTGCGGCCATCAGCCATCTTGACTGTGCTTCTGCACATGTGCAGACCAAGAGGGACTTTTATAACCTTTCCTTACTTGGTATTGACTATCCATTAGCCTTTCCCTATTTAAAGCACTTTTGACCTCTCTCTAATTGTCTGTTCTTGATTCTCACTTTCCTGTGACAGCCGTGGTCTACATTCCTGTGGTTCCTATTGCTCTCAGCTTTTCAGCATCTCCAGACTAGTCTCTGATCATCTACACCTGTAACATCTCTCACCTGTCGACCGGATACTCCTCAGCCACATCCATGGTAAACCTGCCTCTCACTGAGCTCCGTGGTGCCGCTGCTTCTCACCTGTTGGCTGGATACTCCTCAGCCACATCCGTGGTAAACCTGCCTCTCACTGAGCTCCGTGGTACCGCTGTCTCTCATCTGTTGGCCGGATACTCCTCAGCCACATCCGTGGTAAACCTGCCTCTCACTGAGCTCCGTGGTACTGCTGTCTCTCATCTGTTGGCCAGATACTCCTCAGCCACATCCGTGGTAAATCTGCCTTCCGCTGAGCTCCATAGTGGCTGCCGTATCTCACCTGTGTACTGGATACTCTATAGCCACGTCCGTGGTAAACCTGCTTCTCGCAGTTCATCATATCACCTGCTTTACCTTACCTGCTAGCTGGATACTTTTCATCCACATCTGTGGTAAATCTACTGCTGGCTGATCACCATAGCCTCCGCTATACCTCATCTGTTGGCCGGACACGTTATAGCCACATGTGTGGTAAATCTGCCTCCAGCTGATAATCCTGAGCACCCATTACATCTTACCTGTTGGCTGGACATCACATAGTCTCATCCGTTGTATATACCTGAACTCCTATGAACTTTAGCATATCTTCTATTGCCTAATCTTATTCTCAGTATTGTGGTGTCTGCCAGCTGCCTACCATCTGATTATACTTCTGCCTTTAGGGCTGTCTCCTGGAGCATCGCATCACCTTCTATTGCCGGGATTGCAAAGCCTCCTGTATCTAAGCTGTATTCCGTTGCTCTGCCGCACTCTCTTGAGGGCCGCGACCTGCGCAGGGGCACCACAAAAACCCAAACCCTCTTGCGAGGGTCCCTGGAGAAGACCAGTAGAGTGTAGCATGGCCGGATTTATCGCTAGGCAACCTAGGCACCTGCCTAGGGCCTAGCGGCTCTCAGGGGGCCCAGATAGAGGGGGGGACAAGGGAGAAGAAAAAAAAATGTCGGCCCCTCCCCCGACTCGCGGGGGGGGGGGGGGGTTGCTGCGAATCCGGGGAGGGGCTGGTGTTAGAACTAGGGGTAGAGGCAGAAGTGGCAATATACCTGTAGTGTATGGCATCAGGGTCATGTGATCGCAGCGGTCACATGGTACACAGTAAAGGCGGGCTGCTGGAATTCTAAAGTGGTCGGTGCAGGAGCTCCATCATTTCTTCTGTTCCTGTCATCATTCATGTAGAAAAAGGTAAGAAGAAGGGTACTTGGAAGCTGCAGGGGGGGGCATATGTGATAGAAACTGCAGGGGGGATCATGTGTGATAGAAACTGCAGGGGGGGCATATGTGATAGAAACTGCAGGGGGGGCATATGTGATAGAAGCTAAAGGGGGGGCATATGTGATGAAAGCTGCAGGGGGGCATATGTGTTGGAAGCTGCAGGGGGGGCAAATGTGATGGAAGCTGCAGGGGGGGCATATGTGATGAAAGCTGCATGGGGGCATATTTGATGGAAGCTGCAGGGGGGCATATGTGATGGAAGCTGCAGGGGGGCATATGTGATGTAAGCTGCAGGGCATGGGGGGGCATGTGTGTTGGAAGCTGCACTGGCACAGGGTGCATGTGTGATGGAAGCTGCGCTGGCACAGGGGGCATGTGTGATGGAAGCTGTTCTGGCGCACGGGGCATGTGTGATGGAAGCTGCTCTGGCACAGGGTGCATGTGTGATGGAAGCTGCTCTGGCACAGGGGGCATGTGTGATGGAAACTGCGCTGGCACAGGGGTCATGTGTGATGGAAGCAGCTCTGGCACAGGGTGCATGTGTGATGGAAGCTGCGCTGGCACAGGGGACATGTGTGATGGAAGCTGTGCTGGCACAGGGGGCATGTCTGATGGAAGCTGCACTGGCACAGGGGGCATGTGTGATGGAAGCTGCGCTGGCACAGGGGTCATGTGTGATCGAAGCAGCTCTGGCACAGGGTGCATGTGTGATGGAAGCTGCGCTGGCAGAGGGGACATGTGTGATGGAAGCTGTGCTGGCACAGGGGGCATGTCTGATGGAAGCTGCACTGGCACAGGGGGCATGTGTGATGGAAGCTGCTCTGGCACAGGGGCCATGTGTGCTGGAAGCTGCAGGGCACAGTGGGGGCATGTGTGCTGGAAGCTGCAGGCGGGGCATATGTGATGGAAGCTGCGCTGGCACAGGGGCCATATGTGATGGAAGCTGCTCTGGCACAGGGGGCATGTGTGATGGAAGCTGCGCTGGCATAGGGGGCATGTGAGATGGAAGCTGCTCTGGCACAGGGTGCATGTGTGATGGAAGCTGCGCTGGCACAGGGGGCATGTGTGATGGAAGCTGTTCTGGCGCACGGGGCATGTGTGATGGAAGCTGCTCTGGCACAGGGGGCATGTGTGATGGAAGCTACGCTGGCACAGGGGGCATGTGTGATGGAAGCTGCTCTGGCACAGGGGGCATGTGTGAAGGAAGCTGCGCTGGCACAGGGGTCATGTGTGATGGAAGCTGTGCTGGCACAGGGGGCATGTCTGATGGAAGCTGCACTGGCACAGGGGTCATGTGTGATCGAAGCAGCTCTGGCACAGGGGTCATGTGTGATCGAAGCTGCGCTGGCACAGGGGACATGTGTGATGGAAGCTGTGCTGGCACAGGGGCCATGTGTGCTGAAAGCTGGAGGGCACAGTGGGGGCATGTGTGCTGGAAGCTGCAGGGCAAAGGTTGGCATGTGTGATGGAAGGGACAGGGGGGTATGTGTGCTGGAAGCTGCAGGGGGGGCATATGTGATGGAAGCTGCGCTGGCACAGGGGCATATGTGATGGAAGCTGCTCTGGCACAGGGGGAATGTGTGATGGAAGCTGCGCTGGCATAGGGGGCATGTGTGATGGCCGCTGCACTGACACAGGGGGCATGTGTGATGGAAGCTGTTCTGGCGCACGGGGCATGTGTGATGGAAGCTGCTCTGGCACAGGGGGCATGTGTGATGGAAGCTGCTCTGGCACAGGGGGCATGTGTGATGGAAGCTGCGCTGGCACAGGGGTCATGTGTGATCGAAGCAGCTCTGGCACAGGGTGCATGTGTGATGGAAGCTGCTCTGGCACAGGGGGCATGTGTGATGGAAGCTGCGCTGGCACAGGGGGCATGTGTGATGGAAGCTGCTCTGGCACAGGGGGCATGTGTGATGGAAGCTGCGCTGGCACAGGGGTCATGTGTGATGGAAGCTGTGCTGGCACAGGGGACATGTCTGATGGAAGCTGCACTGGCACAGGGGGCATGTGTGATGGAAGCTGCACTGGCACAGGGGGCATGTGTGATCGAAGCAGCTCTGGCACTGGGTGCATGTGTGATGGAAGCTGCGCTGGCACAGGGGACATGTGTGATGGAAGCTGTGCTGGCACAGGGGGCATGTCTGATGGAAGCTGCACTGGCACAGGGGCATGTGTGATGGAAGCTGCTCTGGCACAGGGGCCATGTGTGCTGGAAGCTGGAGGGCACAGTGGGGGCATGTGTGCTGGAAGCTGCAGGGCAAATGTTGGCATGTGTGATGGAAGGGACAGGGGGGGTATGTGTGCTGGAAGCTGCAGGCGGGGCATATGTGATGGAAGCTGCGCTGGCACAGGGGCATATGTGATGGAAGCTGCTCTGGCACAGGGGGCATGTGTGATGGAAGCTGCGCTGGCATAGGGGGCATGTGTGATTGACGCTGCGCTGACACAGGGGGCATGTGTGATGGAAGCTGTTCTGGCGCACGGGGCATGTGTGATGGAAGCTGCTCTGGCACAGGGGGCATGTGTGATGGAAGCTGCTCTGGCACAGGGGGCATGTGTGATGGAAGCTGCGCTGGCACAGGGGTCATGTGTGATCGAAGCAGCTCTGGCACAGGGTGCATGTGTGATGGAAGCTGCGCTGGCACAGGGGGCATGTCTGATGGAAGCTGCACTGGCACAGGGGGCATGTGTGATGGAAGCTGCTCTGGCACCAGGGGCATGTGTGATGGAAGCTGCGCTGGCACCAGGGGCATATGTGATAGAAGCTGCTCTGGCACAGGGGACATGTGTAATGGAAACTGCTCTGGCACAGGAGACATGTGTGATGGAAGCTGCGCTGGCACAGGGGGGGCATGTGTGCTGGAAGCTGCAGGGGGGGCATGTGTGATGGAAGCTGCATGGTATAGGGGGGCATGTATGGCTAAAGGTGTTGGGCAGAGGGGGCATATGTGAAGGTGCTGGGCAGAGGGGGTGCATGTGAATTAGAAGTCTGTTCCCCCCACGGCCCCTCCTCAGCTAACAATACCCTGACAACACTCACTATCTTTTCTTTGTTATTCCCCATGACCCGCGATCATTATCTATTCCCTCACATGACCTGCTGCCTCAATCCTGACACCTCTTACCGCAAAATGAAAAGAGGCACCCTTTATATTAATATAATATGTGTGTGTGAGGGGCCAGTGTATGTATATTATGTGTGTGTGAGGGGTCAGTGTATTTATATGATGTGTGTATGAGGGGCTCTTTGTGGGAGGGAAATAGGTTTATTTTTTAAATGGTAACACTATTAATTTAATGTTTTGGTTGGAGGGAGGTCTACTTATAAAATGTGGGTGCTATATTGATTTAATACTGGGGCTGGTTGCAGTTTACTAAATTTCGTGTACCCATTTTTTTCCAAATAGGGTCTCCAACATTTCAGGATCCAGACAAGCAGCAGCTGATCTAAAGACACCAGCAGCCACAAACCGTGAAAGTGACGAGAACAGGTAGGAGAGAGCAGGGCAGTCTGCCAACTATCCTGAATCTGGTGGGATTCATATTATGAGGAGGTCTGACTTGTTTAAATGTTGCACTATGGGATTAATGCAGAAGACTGATATATTAACATAATTATTGCATTCCAGCGCTTTTTCATGTTTCTATAGGTAGAGGGCTGCAGTCAGTAACTGTAGTGGCAGACAGTCTGCGACGAGGTAGTGATAGGAGACTGCTATTCTTTTATTACAGGGCTTGCTAACCATGAACTGCAGTTTCTTGACATGTTAATTATGATTAATACCTAAGTTTAGTTAAAGATAAAGTACAATTTGTGTGAATTGAAAGGTAAGCAGTGGTGGAAGTGGGGTGTATATGGTAGTATGCCATACCGCTACTTCTCGTACTACCTTCATTGTAAAATAATAAAATTCCATTCACTTGTTTACATTCTCATTACATTTTTCATACCGCCACTTCTAAATTTCCACTTCGACCACTGAGCTTAATATTCATCATATGGAGTATATGACAGCATAATTCAAAATTCTGGTAGATCCTTTGACAAAATATGGGGTCCATGGACATTATTCTTTAACTGCTGGGACCACAGTGTGATGCAGTGTAATGATAAAGGAGGGCACAGTGTGATGAGAGGGACAATAATAAGGGGCTGCAGTGTGATGCAGGAGGAGCAGCGTGATGTGCAGCGGCACATAGTTTACCCTTCTACTTAACTATAGGAGGGCCCAAACCAATATCTTGCCTAGGGCACCATGAGGTCTAAATCCGGCTCTGGAGTGTAGTGATAACTACTGGCAGAACTCTGGGTCGAAAATCCTAGTGACCGTGACACAAACACATGTTCTGGAATACATACGTGATTGCCATCACTATTATCGGCAGTTACACCTGTCCTGTAGCTGGTGCAAGTGATTAGATTAAAAATCACGTACCTGAGAGATGCACAGATCTTGAATCGGACGGTTTTGAATGCAATCCACCTTGGCCTACATGTGCCATTCTTGAAATCATTGACTGTTGGAAGTGTCCTTTGCGTTCAAAGGTGAATTGGATGAACTTGCGTTTACTAGTGTATATTTTATTTCTATAAACACAGAGCAATTTTATGCAAAATACAGCATGCATCAGGATTTACCTTCCTGATTGAATCAGGCCCATGATGTTTCATTTTGTTTTTATATAGAAACCCCCTTCTAGAAAGCATGCATTTGCCCCAGAAAACAGTATCCAACAGTGAAGTCAACAACAGTAAGGGAGAGACAGTACAAAACAGTCCACACCAAGAATTGTCCAAAACCAATGACAATGTGTGATGGGCACCCTTATCCATTCTGCACATTACTCTAAATGCTCTCTATAAGGTGTGATCACTGTAATATCAGCTGTGTATTAATGTAAAACATATGTAAAAATATTTTAAATGTTTTTTTAAAATGTTCTATAGTAAGAGGCGGTAAAACACTTACCCTGCTCGACTAGAGAGGGTCACATGTAAGTATACGAAGATCATAACAAGGTTGGAATATCAGCACTTTCTTTACGGTCAATACTGAGATTTAAAACTATATGATTATAGAATTCAATCTTAAAATTGGTGCATTAACAAAAAACTGAATAAGAACTATACTTTGTCATCCTGTTCAGAATATAGATACAGGTTTCCTGACTCTAAAGTCTATGAAAATAAATGAGCATGATGACATCTAGTGGGAGAAACTGAGAAAACAAGTTTGAGTGCAAAATATGGCTCCGGTCAAAAATAGTTTTTAGAAAAAAAACTGATTAATAAGCAATTCAGCCTAAATATAAGATCAATAGGTCCTTAAAGTTGTATACTTTTTCATTTATACACTAAGGCCCCGATTCATTAAGAAGCATAACTGACGATAGGCTGCGTATAATGCGCACAATTACACTGTGCATGCCCAGAACCGGACCGTACGACATAGAATACAGCAGCGTCCAAGTCATCTCTGAGCACAAGGACTCTTACGTTAGGTGGATGCACATAGGTAATGTACCATAAAGGAGTTCCCCTATCAATACGGTTGGTTCAAATTCCAGTGCACATAGAAGTACGCTGTTTTTCAGAAGTAAATTATAGGTTAATAATAGATTTTAGAAAAAGAACTGATTAATAAACAAACCAACCTAAATAGAAGACTAATAAGTTCTTGAAATTGTATAACTGTTTACCCATACATTAAGGACCTTATTCACTAAGAAGCGTAACTGGCGATATGCAGTTTCTCTTTGCATGCAAAGACCCGGACCATACACCACAGAACGCTGCAGCCGGAGCACAAAGGACCCTTATGAAGCTTACAATTTCAGTGAGAGTATGAGGTGGGGAAGGGGTGGATCAGTGCCGTAACTAGACATTTTAGTGCCCTGGGCGAGACAGGGCACCGGCGCCCCCCATCTAAGTTGGAGTGACATTTGCCAAGTGGGTGTGGCCAACCTAATGTGGGGGTGTGGCTAGCACTTTACTGAATGAATTCTTTTGCATCGCTGTGTAGTTGGTAGCCTCAAAAATACAGGTGTAACCTATACAAATTTCTCTCACTATAGGGAAGAAATATAAGAGCCCTTGGCTACACCTGTATTTTTTGCAATAGACACTATGTGGAGGAAAATAGAAATCATAGATTATGAATATGAAAATGACAAATTTTCTATTTCCTGTACTTTACACGACATACACTATATAAATTTGGATTTTTACATACATATAAACCCAGTGCTGGAAGTGGGCTGCTGGATGACAAGTAAGAGGAATAGGGGAGAAGATGGTGCAAGGGGGTAGATGAGAGGGACAGGGGAGAAGGTGGGCCTGGGGACAAGGTGGCACAGAGGGGGTAGTAGATGAAAGGGCCTGGGGACAAGGTGGCACAGAGGGGGTAGTAGATGAGAGAGCCTGGGGACAAGGTGGCACAGAGGGGGTAGTAGATGAGAGGGCCTGGGGACAAGGTGGCACATGGGGGGGGAGTAGATGAGAGGAACTGGGGAGAAGGTGGCACAGGGGGGTAGATGAGAGGGACTGTGGAGAAGGTGGGACAGGGGGGGTAGATGAGAGGAACTGAGGAGAAGGTGGGACAGGGGGGTAGATGAGAAGGACTGGGGAGAAGGTGGCACAGGGGGGTAGATGAGAGGGACTGTGGAGAAGATGGGACAGGGGGGTAGATGAGAGGGACTGGGGAGAAGGTGGCACAAGGGGGTAGATGAGAGGGACTGGGGAGAAGGTGGCACAGGTGGGGTAGATGAGAGGGACAGGGGAGAATACATAAATGCAAAATACCAAAAAATACAATACCAAAAAATAATCATTATACATTTTCATGTCCCCTGCCCCCATAGCTTTTGCTTCCCCACTACACTCCCTCAGTTTTTGCTCCTGGATGGAGCACCCTATTTCCTATTTTATTTTTTTAAAATATATATTTTAATTACAATATAACATTTACTTACCTATTTTTCTTCCCTCCTGGATGGTCAGCATAGCAGTCAGCAGTAGATGCAGGGGACTCACTCTCTCTGCTCAGCAATGGCCGCTCCTCAGTTTCTTTTCAGAGGGGGGGGTGGAGCGGAGCACAGCATCCTGGAAGGGGAGGGGGCGGGTCCTGACAAATAACTTTATACACACTGTCTGACAGACAGTGTGATCATTCTTTGACCAGCCACCACACTAGCCCCTCCCCCGACTCGCGGCACCCGACCCCCCCTCCCCCGACTCGCGGCAACCGACCCCCCTCCCCCGACTCGCGGCACCCCCCCTGCATGAGTCGCGGGGGGGGGGGGGGGCAATATTTTTTTATTTTATTTTTTTTAGATATTTTTTTTTTACTTTGTGCCATAGAGGGGAAGGTAGCGGGCGGCTGCTGCGCCCCCTCGGGCTTGCGCTCTGGGCGACGGCACCGCCCGCACCACCCTAGTTACGGCTGTGGGGTGGATGCATGTAGGTAATGTGCAGTAAAGGCTTTTCCCCTCAGATATGGTCAATTCAAACTCCGGCATACTCGGAATAACGCTATTTTTCAGATATAAGGTTTGCACCTGCTCAGGGTCATGTCTAACTCACGGATGATAGTGATGACAAAACACAGCATTCACAACCTCGCCATCTAATGGGAGAATGGACTATTCGCCTACATCCATGCACACCTGCACACACTCATGTCGTTATAAAACAAGACTGCCAAAGGGAGATGACTATGGTGCCATTTTGTTGAAAGGATTGTTTATGGTAACATTTGCTGAGGATTATAGGATTGTTATATACCAAAGTTGTAGGTGTATTTTTTAAGATTTTACAAGCACTGCATACTTGTGCGAATGTCGAAATTGTCTCTGCTTTTCAAATAATTTTTTAACATGAGTCTGGACATTATCAATGGTTGTCTGTTTTAAAATGTTATGTGCATGTTATATATTTCTTACATACTTGCATACATGTGCATTGTGGTTGTGTGGTTTAAAAGCTTTCAAATATGTTGCCTACTATATGTAATGTTTGTTTTTTTTCAAATTTATTAAAATTACCATGTTTCTTAAAGTTCATGCCATGCTTACTTTTATATCTTTTTGAACTATTTAACAGAAATTTGGGAATGGGCATTATTAGAGCTGTGCTATTTGTAAGTATATCTATACTGTATAATGTACAAGGAGACTGCCAAATCTGCAAGGCAAGTGGCCCAGATTGCAACAGAGGTAAGGAGGTGCAAGGCCACATGGTGACACGTGGCGATTAGGTTCTATTTTCACATCATTATTTACATGTAACGATTTGTTGTCCTAAATACATTGGTATACATTGTGGTCATAAATGATACACCTACCACCTTGGCAAAATATTAACACTCTTTGCACTATGGTGTACTTGAATAATCAATTGTTAAATATTGTAGCATAACAATAGCATCATATTGTGTTCAAAGATCTCCCTAATTGTTTGTTTGTTTACTGTCACGTACCAGACCCTGCAGCTCACTTACTGGGGTCCGGTGCAAAGATCTGGGGGTAAATGTATGAATGTCCGATTTCTGCAAGTCGCCGGAAATCGGCGACTTTGCAGTGAAAATTTAAAGGGGCGATGGCTTGTATAGGCAAACTTGCCTTTACAAGCCATCGCCGCTTTAAATTTTACCTGCAAAGTAACCGATTTCCGGTGACATGCAGAAATCGGACATTCATACATTTACCCCCTGGTCTCCTCCGTAGAAACTCCTCCAGGCGCTGACGGGTCCGCCAGCGTCCCATGGCGGCCGCTATCTTGGATTCATTTTTGCACATGTGCAGACCCATCTTTTATATGTTTCCCTATTCAACCATTAGTTGATTTCTTGGCACTCCCCCTCATTCTCCAAACTATTCAAGGCACCTGTTTTGGCAAAATGGTGCCAAATCATCAAGTCCTGCAACCCGCTAAACTGCTGGATTATTTTTCTACTCTGAATCCTGGTATTCTGTATTCATGTTTTGTCATCAGGTCCTGGTATCAAGCACCATATGCTTATCAGCTAATCCTAGTATCCTGTATCTGTGTATTTTTATCAGGTCCTGGTATTAAGTGCCATATGCTTCTTAGCTAATCCTGGTTTCCTGTATCCATTCCTATTCTACAGATCCTCGCATCTAGCACTAATTGCTTCTCAGCTAATCCTGGTAGTCTGTATCTGTTCCTACTCTAGTCACTGTTTATCAGCTATAACATCATCTAATGTCAATCTCCCCAGGTACCCATCCAGAGGACCACAACTTGCGGGGTGAAGCAGCAAAGGCTAAACCCCTTGCGGGGGTCCCTGGCCAAAACCTTCATCTCGTTAGACTCTGCACCTTTGTGGTGTGTGGAATCAAACCAGGCAGACTGCAAAGAGTCCAATTATCTCTGTGAAATCTGTGACATTTAGTTACTTATTAATAATATTTGTTTATCTTTCTTGTTATTCTTTATTGAATTCCCAAGACTATTCCAGCTATAAAGAATATGGGATTTCATGATACATTACATGTATGTACCTATTGGGTTTTTCTTTAAGCGTAATTGTTAGGAACTCCCAAGTCAGTACAGTGAAACTCGGGAACTACTCAGAAGGCCAGGTGTTCGCTGGAGCCCCTAGTGGTGGGGACAGACTGGGCTGGGGGCTGACTGAGGGTCGAGTAGCGTATACTGACTTAAAGGAGAGAAGCGAAATCCGAATTCCAGGCAAAAGGTCAGGGTCAGAAGAGAAGGTCAAAGTTCCAATAACAAGCAGGGGTCAAACACGGGTGGTCAAATCTAAGGTAACAGGAACCTAAATGGATAGCACAAGCAGGCAGCAGGACTGAGGACAGAACGCTATAACCGGCAATGAGGCAGCAGACCTCATTGCCTTAAATACATAGTTGGCCCAATCAAAACTTACATGCACCCCTGCAGACTAACAAGAACATAGCACCAGGCCAATCAGGGCTAATCCCTGATAGGTGCACCCAGATGCAGGCTAATGCCTGTAACTATTCCCCTAATTAGCCCACAGGCTGTGTCCACTTTTGCGCATGCGCCCGGCTTCCAACAGCGCCGGGACGCAGCGCTATGTAACAGTCGTCCGGCCGTTGCCTTGGCAACGGCCGGGTAGGAAGGGGAAGTGACGTGCCGGTCGTCATGGTGACGGCCGGGACACTGGAGCAGGTAGGAAGCGAGCCGCGGCGGCTGTGAGTACCGCCGCGGCTCGTGACAGTACCCCCCCCTTGAGGAGGGGTTAAGGAACCCCGACATCCAGGTTTAGTGGGAAACTTCCTAAAAAATTCCTTAATGAGTCTTCCAGCGTGCAGACGTCTCTGCGGTATCCAAGATCTCTCCTCAGGGCCGTAACCCTTCCAATGAACGAGGAATTGGACTTGACCCTGAACCCTCCTAGAATCAAGGATTCTTTCAATAACATATTCGTGGTCCCCGTTCACCATCAGAGGCCTGGGCCTGTTAGAGAGGGACCGATTAAACTTGCTGGGAGCAGCGACTTTCTTCAGAAGTGAACAATGAAAGGTCGCAGGTATTTTCAAGGAAGTGGGTAGTTTCAATCTAAATGCCACTGGATTAATTTTCCTCTCAATTGGAAACGGTCCGATGTATCGGGGCCCCAGCTTCCTACAAGGTTGCCACAACTTGATGTTCCGTGTGGATAACCAAACATGATCCCCCACTTTCAATGAACAGGGTCTACGGTGACAGTCAGCAAAGATCTTGGATTTTCAGGAAGCTTGACCTAGTGCAGCGTGCACCTTTTTCCAAATGGACCTTAGCCTGGCCGTAAAAGCCGGCGTTCCGGAATCTCCACAGGGAACAGTAGTAGAAAAAGAATTGGATTTTGGGTGAAACCCGAAGTTGCAGAAAAACGGGGATGTGTGAATAGTAGAATGGCAAGAATTATTGTACGCAAATTCTGCCCAGGGCAGGAGAGAGGACCAATTGTCGTGAAATTTAGACACATAAATGCGCAAAAACTGTTCCAGAGCTTGGTTCGTCCTCTCTGTCTGTCCATTCGACTGAGGATGATATGCTGAAGACAGACTGATAGAGATCCCGATGGACTTACAAAAGGCTTTCCAAAACCGGGCAATAAACTGGGATCCTCGATCTGATACTATATCTTCAGGAGTCCCATGAAGACGAAATATATGCGTCAAAAACAAGGTGGCCAGGGTCCTGGCATCCGGTAGCTTGGGCAAAGATATAAAATGTGCCATCTTACTGAACCGATCGACCACTACCAGGATGGTGTTATGTCCTGCGGATACTGGTAGGTCAACAATGAAATCCATCGACAGATGGGTCCAAGGTCTGCTCGGTGCCGGCAAAGGTAACAATAGCCCAGAAGGACGGTTCCTATCGGTCTTGTTTTTAGCACACTCAGGACAAGCCCGAACATAATTCTCCACATCGTTTGACAAGGTGGGCCACCACAACCAACGAGAAAGAACCTCAATAGTCCTACGGATTCCCGGATGGCCAGCAGAGCAGTTGTTGTGGCCTTCAATGAGAACAGATTTCCTTAAATGGACGGGGACAAATAATTTGTTGACCGGTGTCTGAACTGGAGCGATTCTCTGGAAACGCCGGATGGTTGCTCCTAGGTCCTGGGTGAGACCAAGATGAACAGCAGTTGTAGGAATAATAGACAATGGTTCCGGAGACTGAGGATGATGGGCCAAAAAACTTCGGGACAAGGAATCGGCCTTAGTATTTTTTGCACCTGGACGGTATGTAATAATGAATTTGAATCTGGTGAAAAATAGGGCCCAGCGGGCCTGCCTAGGATTCAGAGTTTTAGCGGTCTGAATGTATTGGAGGTTTTTATGGTCCGTGAAGATGGTGATGGTATGGGTAGCTCCCTCTAACCAATGCCGCCATTCCTCCAGTGCCAACTTAATGGCCAACAATTCACAATTGCCGACATCATAATTACATTCGGCCGCTAGAAATTTTTTAGAAAAGAATGCACAAGGATGTAATTTTTTGCTCCTTGGGTCTTTTTGAGAAAGGATAGCGCCAGCACCGATGTCAGAAGCGTCCACCTCTACAATGAATGGAAGTTCCGGATCAGGATGTCTCAGCACTGGAGCAGAAATGAACGCGGGTTTGAGTGCCGAGAAACTCGCCAATGCCTCCGAAGGCCACTTCGCTGGGTTAGCTCCCTTCCGAGTGAGAGCAGTGATAGGAGCTACTAATGAGGAAAAAGAGTCAATGAACCTACGGTAATAATTCGCGAATCCGAGGAACCTCTGAATCGCCTTCAGATTAGTCGGGAGGTCCCAATCCTGGATTGCTTGAACTTTGGCAGGGTCCATGGCGAATCCTGTTGAGGAGATGATATATCCCAGGAATGACACGGTGCCCACCTCAAATTCACATTTTTCCCTTTTTGCATAAAGGTGATGTTCCCGCAATTTCAGCAGAACTTGTCGAACATGCTGACGGTGCTGAAGTAAAGACTCCGTGTAGATTAAAATATCATCCAGATACACAACTACCGTTTTACCCAGGAACTCTCGTAAAACGTCGTTGATCAGGTCCTGGAAAACCGCCGGGGCGTTGCATAACCCGAATGGCATCACGAGATATTCATAATGTCCCGACTGGGTATTGAAGGCGGTCTTCCATTCATCCCCTTTCCTGATTCGAATAAGATTGTACGCCCCTCTGAGGTCAATCTTCGAGAATATAGTGGCAGATTTTAATTGATCAAACAACACCGAAATCAATGGTAACGGATACATATTCTTAATAGTGATGTTATTCAGTCAACGGAAATCGATGCACGGTCTAAGACTGCCATCTTTTTTTGACACGAAGAAACAACCTGCGCCTACGGGAGATTTAGAAGGACGTATGAATCCTTTTTTCAGGTTTTCCTCCACATATAGCTCCATGGCCTGAGTCTCTGGAATGGACAAGGAGTATAACCGCCCTTTGGGCAACTTGGAAACCGGGACTAAATCAATGGCGCAGTCATACTCTCGATGAGGTGGAATGGACTCAGCTTTTCTTTTGCAGAACACATCAGAGAAGTCCTGGTAGGGTAACGGCAACAAGTCTGGACTAGGCTGTAAGATTCTAAGCGGCAGGTTCAAGCAAGACGTAGAACACTCGGGACTCCAACGAGTAATCTCTCCACTTTTCCAGTTGATAAGGGGATTGTGACTGCGAAGCCAGGAATACCCCAATATCAAAGGAGCAGAGGGACAACTAATGAGATAGAAGGAGAGCTCCTCTGTATGGAGAACTCCTACAGTCAACCGAACCATTGGAGTCCTAGCGAGAATCCGTCCCCCAGGCAAGGGGTTACCATCCAAACCACACGTGGTGATGCTTGATCCTAGCCTGATATGCGGAATATCAAGCGTCTGAGCCAAATGTATATCCAGGAAATTACCAGCCGCACCACTGTCAAGAAATGCTTTCAGGTCCATGGATCTCCCACGGAAAGTTATGTAACAGTCGTCCGGCCGTTGCCTTGGCAACGGCCAGGTAGGAAGGGGAAGTGACGTCCCGGTCGTCATGGTGACGGCCAGGACACTGGAGCAGGTAGGAAGCGAGCCGCGGCGGCTGTGAGTACCGCCGCGGCTCGTGACAGTAATGCTTAAAAAAAATGGACAAAAACTTAAGGAAACCTTTTTTTTGTTCTAAATTGCGTATTAGTGCAATCAAAAAAGTGAAAGGTAAAACCACAAGTGCAAATAAAAAAATCATATTCTGCTTTTTTGGGCCAGTTTGCTCCATGGAGAAGTGAGAAGTGTTTTTTCTCTTGACCTGACTTCTCGTTACAAATGATGTAGATTGCAACAGAGGGTGAAGGAGCAACAGATGGTGGAGAAGCAACAGAGAGTGGATGAGCAACAGAGGGTAAAGGAGCAACAGAAGGCAGTGGGGCATCAGAGGGTGGAGGAGCAACATAGGACAATGTGGCAGCAGAGGAAAGTGGGAAAGCAGATGTCAGTGGGGAAACAGGGGGCAATGGGGCTGGAGATGGCAGTGAGGCAACAGGGTAAACTTGGGGAGGATAGTGAGGGTAAACCTGAGGAGGATAGGAAGGGTAAACCTGGGAAGGATAAGGAGGGTAAAGTTGGAGAGGATAATAATGGAAAACTTGTTGTACAGGGGCCTGAATTTGCCTGAGAGGCAGGAGTGAGGAAATGTGCCATAAGGGAAGGAGGGGAAACGTGTCATAGGGGTAGGAGTTGTAGTATGTGACACAAAGGGTTATTAGGGAAATATGTAGCATTGGGGCTGGAGGGTTTGTGGTGATGTATTATGCAACAAAGTCGGTGAGACGGGTCAGGGTAGTGTCAATATTTTGGAAAGTGTGATGGATATTGGTTAGGGTTGTGCTGATGTCATGGGTGGTATTTTCAAGGACTTTATTAGACTGGGCCATCTTGCAGAAAAATAAACATCTATGTTTGACTCATGTTAATAGATTTCATAGCAATTTTTATTTATATAATTTTTAAAAAGAAAGTCTGTGTTGATATGTGGGCTCATCTTTTATAAAAATGTTAAATTTTTTTGTACCATATAAATTTAACAACCAGCATATGTGTGTCATAAGTAGAGATGGGCGGGTCCGGTTGCCCGAGAACCGAATGCATCCGAATATCGCCTATCCGAGTACCGAGCCGAGTAGCTCGGTACTCTACCGCCCGCTCCGAATCCAAATCGAGGCGGAACGTCATTGTGACGTCGTTGGATCTCGGGGCTCGGTTGTCGCGATACTATAAAATTATTAAATTGCCTCCACAGCAATCCATTGCCATTTGACAGAGGGAGAGAGCAGGCTGTAGTCACAGGCTGATTAGAGCAGGGACAGAGAATACAATATTCTTATTCCAATTGCTGTAACAAAAATCGCTAAAGAAGAGAGGAGGATAGAGGAGGTTTTTTTTTTTTTAAATATTTGGCACTCCCCAGTGCTTTTGGGGTGTCCCCCATAATTGTGCATAAATATTTCTGGCTGTGAAAATTACTATCTGTCAGCAGTATCCACCAAATACTTTTTAGCCCTCCACAGTGCTTATGGGGTGTCCCCCAAAATTGTGCATAAATATTTCTGGTTGTGAAAATTACTATCTGTCAGCAGTATCTACCAAATACTTTTTAGCACTCCCCGGTGCTTTTGGGGTGTCTCCCATAATTGTGCATAAATATTTCTGGCTGTCAAAATTACTATCTGTCACCAGTCCTGATGGTTGTGTTCCCAGTACGTCATCTGGGCAAGGCGATGTCAAACTACACAGTGTTTCGAAATCAGTCCAAAAAACAAAAACAACAAGATTTGTGGAGGTGACGAGGGCGCTAATGAGGATGTTGATGATTATGATGCAGACAGATACCAAATTGCCTTTCTCAATTTCTATTTATATTCTAGATTATATAACGGCTGAATAGTTTTCTATTTTACTCCTAGTGAAGAGGGGATCTGATGCAGACAGATACCAAACTGCCTTTGTCCATTTCTTTGTATATTCGAATTTCTAGTTCTACAGTCTATGCAGGCTGCTTTTTTTTCTATTTTACTACAAGTGGATGGGGGAGGGGGGTCTGATGCAGACAGATACCAAACTGCCTTTGTCCATTTCTTTGTATTTTCGAATTTCTAGTTCCCCAGTCTGTGCAGGCTGCTTTGTTTATATTGAACTACAAGTGGAGGGTGGGGGGGGGGCATAGATAGCCACCAAACTACCGTGGTCCATTTAATTTTACTTTCTAGTTCCACAGTCTGTGCAGGCTGCTTTTTTTAATATTCAACTACAAGTGGAGAGTGTAATATACACCCAAAGACGATGGCTACATTGCCAATAATCAAATATGGAGGAGGTAGACAACCAGGTTTGTCCGTATAATTTGCAGACAAGTATCCGAATTAAGGACGGCCTACCAGGGATTAAACTGTTTTTTTCATAATTTATTAGCTTCAATATTACCTCACTTATCTAAGAAACTGGTGGAGCACTAAATTAGGTTATTTTTAGAGATGAGCGCACTCCGATTTATGAAATCCGAGCCCACCCGAACGTTGCCGATCCGAGTCGGATCCGAGACAGATCCGGGTATTGGCGCCAAATTCAAATCTGAAACTGAGGCTCTGATTCATAATCCCGTTGTCGGATCTCGCGATACTCGGATCCTATAAATTCCCCGCTAGTCGTCGCCATCTTCACTCGGGCATTGATCAGGGTAGAGGGAGGGTGTGTTAGGTGGTCCTCTGTCCTGCTATATCTCGTGCTGTTCAGTTCTGTTCAGTTCTGTGCTGTGCTGTGCTGTGCTCAGTCCAGTGGTGCTGTGTCCTGTGCTCTGTCCTTCTGAGGTCAGTGGTGCTGCTGGGTCCTGTGCTGTGTCCTGTTCAGTCCAGTGGTGCTGTGTCCTGTGCTCTGTGCTTCTAAGGGCATAGTTATTTCCCCAATATTCCCAAGTGTTTAAAAAAATAAAAAAAAGTTATATAAAAAAATACAAAAAACTAATTTATTTTTTTTTTAATTACAACAAAATTTGCACAACCAATCCTGCAGTATAAGCCCATTGGTACTGCAATATTACCAAGTTCACACATTCAGCAGTAAAAGTCCAGTGGTACTGCAATAATACAAAGTTCACACATTCTGCAGTATCAGTCCAGTGGTGCTGTGTCTTGTGCTCTGTCCTGCTGAGTTCAGTAGTGCTGCTGGGTCCTGTGCTGTGTCCTGTTCAGTCCAGTGGTGCTGTGTCCTGTGCTATGTGCTTCTAAGGGCATAGTTATTTCCCCATTATTCCCAAGTTTTTAAAAAATAAAAAAAAAATTATAAAAAAAATTAAAATAAAAATTTTTAAAAAAAAATAATTATAACCAAATTTGCAAAACCAATCCAGCAGTATAAGCCTATTGGTACTGCAATATTACCAAGTTCACACATTCAGCAGTAAAGTCCAGTGGTACTGTAATATTACAAAGTTCACACATTCTGCAGTATCAGTCCAGTGGTGCTGTGTCCTGTGCTCTGTCCTGCTGAGTTCAGTAGTGCTGCTGGGTCCTGTGCTGTGTCCAGTGGTGGTGTGTCCTGTGCTCTGTGCTTCTAAGGGCATAGTTATTTCCCCATTATTCCCAAGTTTTTAAAAAATAAAAAAAAAGTTATATATTAAAAAAAAATTAAAAAAAAATAATTATAACTAAATTTGCAAAACCAATCCAGCAGTATAAGTCCATTGGTACTGCAATATTACCAAGTTCACACATTCTGCAGTATCTTGTGCTACATATAATGGAGACCAAAAATTTGGAGGATAAAGTAGGGAAAGATCAAGACCCACTTCCTCCTAATGCTGAAGCTGCTGCCACTAGTCATGACATAGACGATGAAATGCCATCAACGTCGTCTTCCAAGCCCGATGCCCAATCTCGTAGTACCGGGCATGTAAAATCCAAAAAGCCCAAGTTAAGAAAAAGTAGCAAAAAGAGAAATTTAAAATCATCTGAGGAGAAACGTAAAGTTGCCAATATGCCATTTACAACACGGAGTGGCAGGGAATGGCTTAGGCCCTGGCCCGTGTTCATGACTAGTGGTTCAGCTTCACCCACGGATCTTAGCCCTCCTCCTCCTCCCCCACCTACAAAAAATTGAAGAGAGTTATGCTGTCAGCAACAAAACAGCAAACAACTCTGCCTTCTAAAGAGAAATTATCACAAATCCCCAAGGCGAGTCCAAGGGCGTTGGTGGTTGTCAAGCCTGACCTTCCCATCACTGTACGGGAAGAGGTGGCTCGGGAGGAGCCTATTGATGATGTAGCTGGCGCTGTGGAGGAACTTGATGATGAGGATGGTGATGTGGTTATTGTAAATGAGGCACCAGGGGGGGAAACAGCTGATGTCCATGGGATGAAAAAGCCCATCGTCATGCCTGGTCAGAAGACCCAAAAATGCACCTCTTCGGTCTGGAGTTATTTTTATCCAAATCCAGACAACCAATGTATGGCCATATGTAGCTTATGTAAAGCTCAAATAAGCAGGGGTAAGGATCTTGCCCACCTAGGAACATCCTCCCTTATACGTCACCTGAATAACCTTCATAGTTCAGTGGTTAGTTCAGGAACTGGGGCTAGGACCCTCATCGGTACAGGGACACCTAAATCCCGTGGTCCAGTTGGATACACACCAGCAACACCCTCCTCGTCAACTTCCTCCACAATCTCCATCAGATTCAGTCCTGCAGGCCAAGTCAGCAGCATGACTGAGTCCTCCTCAATACGGGATTCATCCGAGGAATCCTGCAGCGGTACGCCTACTACTGCCACTGCTGCTGTTGCTGCTGTTAGTCGGTCATCTTCCCAGAGGGGAAGTCGTAAGACCGCTAAGTCTTTCACAAAACAATTGACCGTCCAACAGTCGTTTGCCATGACCACAAAATACGATAGTAGTCACCCTATTGCAAAGCGTATAACTGCGGCTGTAACTGCAATGTTGGTGTTAGACGTGCACCCGGTGTCCGCCATCAGTGGAGTGGGATTTAGAGGGTTGATGGAGGTATTGTGTCCCCGGTACCAAATCCCGTTGAGATTCCACTTCACTAGGCAGGTGATACCAAAAATGTACAGAGAAGTACGATCAAGTGTCCTCAGTGCTCTAAAAAATGCGGTTGTACCCACTGTCCACTTAACCACGGACACGTGGACAAGTGGTTCTGGGCAAACGAAGGACTATATGACTGTGACAGCCCACTGGGTAGATGCATCCCCTTCCGCAGCAACAGCTGCATCAGTAGCAGCATCTACAAAATGGCTGCTCGTGCAAAGGCAGGCAACATTGTGTATTACAGGCTTTAATAAGAGGCACAACGCTGACAACATATTAGAGAAAATGAGGGAAATTATCTCCCAGTGGCTTACCCCACTTAGACTCTCATGGGGATTTGTGGTGTCAGACAATGCCATAACATTGTGCGGGCATTAAATATGGGCAATTTCCAGCACGTCCCATGTTTTGCCCACACCATTAATTTGGTGGTGCAGCATTACCTCAAGAGTGACAGGGGTGTGCAGGAGATGCTTGCGGTGGCGCGCAAAATTGCTGGACACTTTCGGCATTCAGCCAGTGCCTACCGCAGACTAGAGGCACATCAAAAAAGCATGAACCTGCCCTGCCATCACCTCAAACAAGAGGTTGTGACGCGCTGGAACTCCACCCTCTATATGCTGCAGAGGATGGAGGAGCAGCAAAAGGCCATTCAGGCCTACACAGCCACCTACGACATAGGCAAAGGAGTGGGGATGCGCCTCAGTCAAGCGCAGTGGAGACTGATTTCCGTGTTGTGCAAGAATCTGCAGCCGTTTGAACTTGCCACACGAGAAGTCAGTTCCGACACTGCCAGCTTGAGTCAGGTCATTCCCCTGATCAGGCTGTTGCAGAAGCAGCTGGAGAAAGTGAGTGAGGAGCTGGTAAGCCATTGCGATTACACCAAGCATGTAGCTCTTGTGGATGTAGCCCTTCGTACGCTTTGCCAGGATCCGAGGGTGGGCACTCTTTTAAAATCAGAGGAATACATTCTGGCCACCGTGCTCGATCCTCGGTTTAAAGCATATGTTGTGTCTCTGTTTCTGGCGGACACAAGTCTACAGCGGTGCAAAGACCTGCTGGTCAGGAGATTGACCGTGACATGCCAACAGCTCCACCCTCATTTTCTTCCACATCTATGGCTGCGAGGAAAAAGCTCAGTTTTCCTAAAAGAGGCGCTGGCGGGGATGCTGATAACATCTGGTCCGGACTGAAGGACCTGCCAACCATTGCAGACATGTCTACTCTCGCTGCATTGAATGTTGTCACAATAGAAAAAATTGTGGATGATTACTTTGCTGACACCATCCAAATAGACATGTCAGACAGTCCATATTGTTTCTGGCAGGAAAAAAAGGCAGTTTGGAAGCCCCTATACAAACTGGCTCTATTTTACCTGAATTGTCCCCCCTCCAGTGTGTACTCGGAAAGAGTTTTTAGTGCAGCGGGGAACCTGGTCAGTGAGCGGCGAAGGAGGTTGCTTCCTCATAACGTTGAAAAAATTATGTTTATAAAAATGAATAATCAATTCCTCAATGAAGTACAGCACTGCCCTCCAGATAGTACAGAGGGACCTGTGGTTGTGGAGTCCAGCGGGGACGAATTGATAATGTGTGATGAGGAGGAAGTACACACTGTAGGGGGAGAGGAATCAGAGGTTGAGGATGAGGACGACATCTTCCCTCAGTAGAGCTGGTTTAGTCTGTACACGGAGAGATGAATAGCTTTTTTGGTGTGGGGGCCCAAACAAACCAATCATTTCAGCCAAAGTTGTTTGGTAGGCCCTGTCGCTGAAATGATTGGTTTGTTAAAGTGTGCATGTCCTATTTCAACAACATAAGGGTGGGTGTGAGGGCCCAAGGACAATTCCATCTTGGAACTTTTTTTTTGCATTATATGACCAATCAACAGTCGTTTGCCATGTTCAAAAAGTAAAACCAAATTTAAACAAATTCAAGAAATTAAACCAAAAGTAAAATGCCCTGTCATAATTTAAAATAAGAGGTATTGACGTGCTCTAAAACTACTGTATTGTTGTTTATATTTTATAAACACTACACTTGAAAGCTTGAGTCTTTCAATGAAAAAGTAACTCTCCAACTCGCACGAATATTTGCAACAGGGACAATTTTAGGGTTAAGAAAGTGAACTAATAACACTTCGACGCTGTCTGTCTTTATAAACACTACACTTGGAAGTTGGAGGAGGTATTGTGGCCCCGGCACCAAATTTACTACCGGGGCCACTCCACTGTGCAGTCCATATTTAGGTGTATCAGATATTAAACAACAGTGACAGTTGATGCCCAATTTTTTAATTATATTGTTGGCGCTGTAAAAAATTGTGTTCCGGGCACACCACACTACGCAGTCCATACCCTTTTTTGGTGGAATTCTGACCCGTGGAGGGTTTTTAAATTATATTGTGGCCTCGGTACCAAATTGTGTACCGGGGCCACCACACTACGCAGTCAAGAAAGATAGATGCGTATCATAGATAAAGTACATTCAGTGTTGTGGGGCAAATTGAAAAATATTCAAAATGCACTGACATTATCAAAAACAAGAGGTTTTCACACGCTGAAACTCCAACATGTATATGATGGAGAGGATGGAGGAGCAGCCGTATGTGCAGTGTAATGCAGACCTGTTGAAGGTTTTTTATATATTTTATTGTGGTGGCCAGTGCCCACTACTCTATGCAGTCCAGATACTATTTTTGGGTGTAATTCTGACCTGTTGAAGGTTTTCTATATATTATATTGTGGTGGCCAGTGGCCAGTCCTCTTTGCAGTCCAGATAATATTTTTGGGTGTAATTCAGACCTGTTGAAGGTTTTCTATATATTATATTGTGGTGGCCAGTGGCCAGTCCTCTACGCAGTCCAGATACTATTTTTGGGTGTAATTCAGACCTGTTGAAGGTTTTCTATATATTATATTGTGGTGGCCAGTGGCCAGTCCTCTACGCAGTCCAGATACTATTTTTGGGTGTAATGCAGACCTGTTGAAGGTTTTCTATATATTATATTGTGGTGGCCAGTGGCCAGTCCTCTACGCAGTCCAGATACTATTTTTGGGTGTAATTCAGACCTGTTGAAGGTTTTCTATATATTTTTTATTGTGGTGCCCAGTGCCCACTACTCTACGCAGTCCAGATACTATTTTTGGGTGTAATGCAGACCTGTTGAAGGTTTTCTATATATTATATTGTGGTGGCCAGTGGCCAGTCCTCTACGCAGTCCAGATACTATTTTTGGGTGTAATGCAGACCTGTTGAAGGTTTTCTATATTTTTTTTATTGTGGTGCCCAGTGCCCACTACTCTACGCAATCCAGATACTATTTTTGGGTGTAATTCAGACCTGTTGAAGGTTTTCTATATATTATATTGTGGTGGCCAGTGGCCAGTCCTCTACGCAGTCCAGATACTATTTTTGGGTGTAATGCAGACCTGTTGAAGGTTTTCTATATATTTTTTATTGTGGTGCCCAGTGCCCACTACTCTACGCAGTCCAGATACTATTTTTGGGTGTAATTCAGACCTGTTGAAGGTTTTCTATATATTATATTGTGGTGGCCAGTGGCCAGTCCTCTATGCAGTCCAGATACTATTTTTGGGTGTAATGCAGACCTGTTGAAGGTTTTCTATATATTTTTTATTGTGGTGCCCAGTGCCCACTACTCTACGCAATCCAGATACTATTTTTGGGTGTAATTCAGACCTGTTGAAGGTTTTCTATATATTATATTGTGGTGGCCAGTGACCAGTCCTCTACGCAGTCCAGATACTATTTTTGGGTGTAATGCAGACCTGTTGAAGGTTTTCTATATATTTTATTGTGGTGCCCAGTGCCCACTACTCTACGCAGTCCAGATACTATTTTTGGGTGTAATTCAGACCTGTTGAAGGTTTTCTATATATTATATTGTGGTGTCCAGTGGCCAGTCCTCTACGCAGTCCAGATACTATTTTTGGGTGTAATTCAGACCTGTTGAAGGTTTTCTATATATTTTTTATTGTGGTGCTTAGTGCCCACTACTCTACGCAGTCCAGATACTATTTTTGGGTGTAATGCAGACCTGTTGAAGGTTTTCTATATATTTTTTATTGTGGTGCCCAGTGCCCACTACTCTACGCAATCCAGATACTATTTTTGGGTGTAATTCAGACCTGTTGAAGGTTTTCTATATATTATATTGTGGTGGCCAGTGACCAGTCCTCTACGCAGTCCAGATACTATTTTTGGGTGTAATGCAGACCTGTTGAAGGTTTTCTATATATTTTATTGTGGTGCCCAGTGCCCACTACTCTACGCAGTCCAGATACTATTTTTGGGTGTAATTCAGACCTGTTAAAGGTTTTCTATATATTATATTGTGGTGTCCAGTGGCCAGTCCTCTACGCAGTCCAGATACTATTTTTGGGTGTAATTCAGACCTGTTGAAGGTTTTCTATATATTTTTTATTGTGGTGCTTAGTGCCCACTACTCTACGCAGTCCAGATACTATTTTTGGGTGTAATTCAGACCTGTTGAAGGTTTTCTATATATTATATTGTGGTGGCCAGTGGCCAGTCCTCTACGCAGTCCAGATACTATTTTTGGGTGTAATGCAGACCTGTTGAAGGTTTTCTATATATTTTTTATTGTGGTGCCCAGTGCCCACTACTCTACGCAGTCCAGATACTATTTTTGGGTGTAATTCAGACCTGTTAAAGGTTTTCTATATATTATATTGTGGTGGCCAGTGGCCAGTCCTCTATGCAGTACAGATACTATTTTTGGGTGTAATGCAGACCTGTTGAAGGTTTTCTATATATTATATTGTGGTGGCCAGTGGCCAGTCCTTTACGCAGTCCAGATACTATTTTTGGGTGTAATTCAGACCTGTTGAAGGTTTTCTATATATTATATTGTGGTGGCCAGTGGCCAGTCCTCTACGCAGTACAGATACTATTTTTGGGTGTAATTCAGACCTGTTGAAGGTTTTCTATATATTTTTTATTGTGGTGTTCAGTGCCCACTACTCTACGCAGTCCAGATACTATTTTTGGGTGTAATTCAGACCTGTTGAAGGTTTTCTATATATTATATTGTGGTGGCCAGTGGCCAGTCCTCTACGCAGTCCAGATACTATTTTTGGGTGTAATGCAGACCTGTTGAAGGTTTTCTATATATTATATTGTGGTGGCCAGTGGCCAGTCCTCTACGCAGTCCAGATACTATTTTTGGGTGTAATTCAGACCTGTTGAAGGTTTTCTATATATTTTTTATTGTGGTGTTCAGTGCCCACTACTCTACGCAGTCCAGATACTATTTTTGGGTGTAATTCAGACCTGTTGAAGGTTTTCTATATATTATATTGTGGTGGCCATTGGCCAGTCCTCTACGCAGTCCAGATACTATTTTTGGGTGTAATGCAGACCTGTTGAAGGTTTTCTATATATTTTTTATTGTGGTGCCCAGTGCCCACTACTCTACGCAGTCCAGATACTATTTTTGGGTGTAATTCAGACCTGTTGAAGGTTTTCTATATATTATATTGTGGTGGCCAGTGGCCAGTCCTCTACGCAGTCCAGATACTATTTTTGGGTGTAATGCAGACCTGTTGAAGGTTTTCTATATATTATATTGTGGTGGCCAGTGGCCAGTCCTCTACGCAGTCCAGATACTATTTTTGGGTGTAATTCAGACCTGTTGAAGGTTTTCTATATATTCTTTATTATGGTGCCCAGTGCCCACTACTCTACGCAGTCCAGATACTATTTTTGGGTGTAATTCAGACCTGTTGAAGGTTTTCTATATATTATATTGTGGTGGCCAGTGGCCAGTCCTCTACGCAGTCCAGATACTATTTTTGGGTGTAATGCAGACCTGTTGAAGGTTTTCTATATATTATATTGTGGTGGCCAGTGGCCAGTCCTCTACGCAGTCCAGATACTATTTTTGGGTGTAATTCAGACCTGTTGAAGGATTTCTATATATTCTTTATTATGGTGCCCAGTGCCCACTACTCTACGCAGTCCAGATACTATTTTTGGGTGTAATTCAGACCTGTTGAAGGTCTTCTATATATTATATTGTGGTGGCCAGTGGCCAGTCCTCTACGCAGTCCAGATACTATTTTTTGGTGTAATTCAGACCAGTTGATGGGTTTTTAATTATATTGTGGGGAACAATCCTCTACGCAGTCCAGAAAGATACCTCGTTGCCACGTTTTGTACTAAAAAAAAAAAAATATTGTGAGGTGTTAGGTGTTCAGAATAGTCTTTAAATTAGTGGAAATTATTGTTATTGAATGTTATTGAGGTTAATAATAGCGTAGGAGTGAAAATAAGCTCAAAAACTTGATTTTTACACTTTTTAGTTTTTTTTCAAAAAAAGTCTGAATCCAAAACCTTAAATCCGAACCAAAACCTTTCGGCAGGTGTTTTGCGAAACAAATCCGAACCCAAAACATTGAGAAAATCCGGATCCAAAACACAAAACACGAGACCTCAAAAGTCGTCGGTGCACATCCCTAGTTATTTTAGACCAAAAATTTTTTATTTTTTTCAAAAATAGCAAAACAAAACCAAACAAAACCAAAACACGCAAGGGCGGTTTTGCAAAACCAAAACCAAAGCCAAAACACAAAGGTAATCCAGATCCAAAACCAAATACAAAACCAAAACACGGGGGTCAGTGACCATCTCTAGTCATAAGTGGAATTTTACCTAGGTATTCTTTGGGAATTTCTAAGTGATCTTTTCTGACAATACTCATTAATATTGATGACCATTGCCGGATTTTACAATAGTCTGGCTAGGTTGCAGCATAAGTGACAAGGATTTAGTACTTTTATTTGCATTCAAATTGGCAAATGCTAAAGCGTTAATTAACAGCTATTGTTGGGTGTGTTTATAATTCTGTAAACAAAACGTTAGTCATTAATACTTTTATGCATGTATTGTGATTGGAAGTTTACGTCTGGGGGGCATATTGTTATAGTTAGGAGGTGGCTATCTTTGGTGTCAATCACACTCACCCCCTGCACCAACCAATGGTCTATGCAGGACAGTGCTGTGATCCACAGGGGACTGAGGTCCAATATAGCTGGGGGACCACCCTGTTCCCCTAGCATGCCTGTGGTGATCATGAAGTTTGTCCTTGATGCATCACTTTAAGTCATGTCACCTGTGTGAAATGTTCAAATATAAGAATGTTGCAAGGCATACTATCCAAAATATTTTCAAAAGACTTGTGCAAGCATACATATAGATAAAAAAGCTACCCAGTGCTAATACTTAATTTGAAACTTTAAAACACAGGTGTCAAAGTAGGAATGATAATTTACAAGTTTTTAAAGCTATTAAGATATGTCAAACTTACAAATACTTGTACTAGGTATGCAGAGCACAATAAAACAATCTAGAAACAAACAAAAAATACAGTTTTTACCTCAGTCTCCGTTTTTCTAATTGAAGCCACAACATTGACTTGCATAGTGATATCTTCCCAGATTCTCATTTTAGCTGGGCTGGAGAGCTACTGGTCGGTAGTGTGCAGTCTCTTCCCCACTGGCTGTACCAGAAATTCTACTTCTCTTAGATTGAAATTTGGCTGCCTCCACTTCCACAAAACTAAAGGAGCCAGAGCCTTGATTTGGCCCTGGTTGCTGTGGCTCAGCAGGGGGAAAAGGAAGTCATAAGTAAAAACATTAAAGGGCCTATAAACTGTCTCACATATATCTTTGTTCTAAATTACAAAATGGCATTGCTAAATGATTGCCTTGTTGTATAGAGTATGCAGGTGTGTTCTTCTGTGAATGCCTGGTGGCTAAACTACTAATTTTCTGGATACGGATGATTATTGATACTAATTGACAGATTAAAGTCACCCATTTTAAAAATGCTACAGAAGGGATCAGCGACTGACGTGTCTACGCACATACGTGGCCTGAGAAATATTCAGTGATAAAAGTGTTGAAAGGTCTCATTTGCTTGCAAACATGCAGGCTGCTATCTTCTCCCGTGCTGAGCTGTGGGGAGTTACTGCAACAATGGACCATTGCTTTGGTCCCACAGCTCAATGAGGTGAAGAATTATGCCTACAGGGTAGTACGGTTGTGTCTGTAGCACAAGTTCAGCCGCAGACACAGCATTGTACAGGCGCTAGAGCGATCTGAGGATAAGGCAGCCAGAGCTCCTCTCTGATTTGAGAGGTGAAACTACAAGGCATATGTTCAAAATTAATCTTAACAATTATTTTTTTCAATATAAGATTACTATTATAGCTGGCCCATTACAAAGCAATGTTGCTTGTAATAACCATCATTAGTACAAGGCCTGCTATGGAATAGTAATGTTTCAGAATCAAAATGTGATTAACATAAACCTCCCAGGTCGGGTCCATATGAAAGGGGTGCAGTGGTGTGTTTATTTGGCCAATAATGGTCCATGTTTAGTATTGGATATTTTACATTGCAACCTAACATTATCTGTAAGTCTCTATGTATGTGTTAGGGATAACCTTTAGAAATAAAATAATGTGTCTTATTTCTTCCAACAGAATACCACGTCAACGCCGTCGCCTATGCCGTGAACATATGCAGGAGTGGGAGAAGGCCAAGGAGGATGAAAGGGAGGAGGCTCAGGAGGAGGACAGGGAGGAGGCCCTGGCGCAGGAGGAGAACAGGGAGTATGCCCAGGAAGAGTTGGTCCTTTCCACACTCCTCTACCAGCCAGTAGGAAGAGGCCATGGAGGAGGCCCATGAGAAGGCTGCGCAGGAGGCCCAAGTGAAGGAGGCAGGGAGCCAATTGCCAGGCCACTGCAGAAGAATGTAAATGTCTTGATGTTATAATGTAGTATAATATGAATTATTTTGCTTTGCAGCATAAAAGTGTAATCTTCAGAAAACCTTTGTCTCCAAAATGTGACCTTCCATAGGGCTAGACAATGTTTGCCATTCCGTAGGTGTCTGACATCATGTTTGTCTGACATCACTGCCCATGTTTTATTAAAAAATATCAACAATTACCAAAAAAAAAACCAATTCCTGTTTGCCATCCTCGCCGCACAAGTGTCCATCCAACCTAGTCCAAGTTGCCATCCCATTGCCCACTTTGCTATCCCCACTCTCCAATTTGCCATCCCTCTCGCCTAATTTGCTATCCCCCGCCCATGTTTTTTGCTACATAATGGCATAATATAAAAAAAAAATAATAATAAAAAAAATAAACAAATTACTTTCCTGTTATAAAAATATCATTTTAATTCTTAATTTTTTTTATAATTTTGGTTGTTTAGATTTTACAGAAATGTTTTCTTATGGGAAAGCTGAATGTTTAAAAAAAATTGGTGTGTGTGTTTTCTTGGTAAGGAAAATGTGTACTAATGTACATTTGCACTAGCACTGGCTGTGCATAATTAAAAAAAAAAAATATTGCCCCGCTCACCCTCTCACAGCACCACCAATGGTAGCATATAAAAAATTAAAAAAACAATGACCCTCCCCTCCATTAAAATAAAAAAAATGTCAGTGAATACATTTTAGAAAACAGAGCGCCCCAATCATCCCCAAAACAGCTTAATCCTAGTGAGCCAGTCTAGGCTGGAACTAGCAAAATCTGGGGTCACATATTATACTAGTACCAACACTAGGCTTCATCAGCTGGGGTTCCCAAATGTGAAGCGCTGAGGCCATGGAAAATCCTCATTTTATAAATAGCCCTAGTGAAGAGATAGTTTGTTAGTTAGTTAGTTAGATAGTTAGTTAATTAGTTAGTTAGTCCTAAAAAAAAAATTGCAAAGCAAGGATTCTATGGATTATTTTTGCTGTTGTTTACTTTGAAAGCTGGAACACCTTCAATCTACTTTATTTTATTTTATGGTGGGTTGTTTTTTTAAAGCTTGCAAAGCCCTGGGTATATTTTCTTTTTTTATTTTGACAAAGCAAGGAAATTGTAATTATTGCAAATGAAGAAACAATATATTGGGGAGTACTCCAGAGCTTTTATAATTTATTATGATTATTTTATATTTATTGTAATACTTATTTTTAAATGGGGAGTAAGTGTTATATTTGCAGTTTTGTGGTTCCCCAACTGCAAGGATGCCTTGGCAGCCATGAATATGTAGGTGCTTCTAGTACTACAATCCAAATTGTTGCCCAAACTATTAATGTCAGCCTGGGCTTGTTGGGATCTATAGTGCAAAAAATGTTTTTTCATTAATTACTTTACAACTACCCCATACCCACTACCCAGGGGTGTGGGAAGAGCCCTAGTGCTTTTTAGCTGGGTACCCTTAGGGGGTTGTCTGCATTTATTTTTGTTTTGCGGACCCCATCACCCTAGGGAATCCAGCCTTGTGCTGACCAGCCTGGGACTGGTTTGACATTATTGCAGGGGCCTCTCATGTTATAGTGCCACCAGACCTGGCTGGCAAGGCCTAGTGATGGTAGTAATAAAATGGTGGGTTCCACATGCTTTTGGTCCCCCGATCTTACTAGCATCAGTCTAGGCTGGCAGCACTAGTGTTAAGCTGTTTGGGAGGTTGGGGGAACATGCTGTTTTTTATTTATTCATTTATTTACTGTTTTATTTATTAAGGCAGAGACAGCGGTAGTACCGGCATTGACATTTGTTTATTTGTTCTGTAGTGAGGGTGATAATGACAGTGGGGAGGAGGGATCTTGTTTATTTTATGTTTTTATATACTGCTGCCAATAGTGCTGGCCTTGCCACTTTTAATTTAATGCTTTCTGTCGACATTGTGACTGTCCACATTGCAACCTATCGGCAGTCACAATGTCAACATTTTAACTGTGGCAACATAATGAATATGTCGATATTCTGAATGACGACATTTTCTTTGTCGCCATTTTGACTATACCCCTTTGTACCATAAATAATGGACACTTTGAAGATAACTGAATATATTAAATACATTTGTATTTTTTTTTCTTGGACCACTGATCCTCTATAATACTGTTTGGTGAGTGCTATCAAAGAAGACTTTCATACAAAAATGAAAAATAAAAGCAAAGAACATGGGATAAAGATTTAAAGTATGTTAAAATGTAGATTTCAGCACATTATGTACTGGCAACTGCAACTAGATTAAGAGAGAGCAAAGTTATAAAGAGTGTAATTCAAAACTGTTGGGGGTCTCTAAGATGTCTTAAAAGCAATGATGGGAAAGTAAAGTGAATATAAAGGTAACATTTTACAATAGTTGATAGGGATGTTCACTGACCCCCGTGTTTTGGTTTTGGTTTTGGCTTTGGATCTGTATTTTAAAAAAAAAAATCAAAAAAATTGCTAAAAAATGCTAAAATCACATAATTTGGGTCTTTATTTTGTTCCTACATTATTATTAACCTCAATAACATTAATTTTCAGTCACTTCCAGTCAATTTTTGTCAAATGACAAAAGCACTGCTACCCCTCCTATTTCTGTATGAGCAATGGCACTGAGCAATGGCACTGGAGAATGGAGAGTGACAAGAACACTGCTACTCCTACTTTTGTGTGAGCAATGGCCCTACATCTCCTGGGGAGGGAGGTATTTGTAGAATCCAAAACCTCCGAGATCAGACAACGCAACAGTGATGTTTTAGCTTGATTCAGATCTGTGGAAGCAGAAAAGTACCGAGCTGGCTCGACTCAGTACTCAGATTGGCGATGTTCGGGTGGGATTGATTTTCAGAAAACCGAGCCTGAGCATGTCTAGTAGTAGCACAAAAACTATGAAATGCAATTCCTGATAAAAATAATGTGATTCTCTAGAACACTATTTATGAGCAAAATCAATGTGTTCCCATGTTTGAACTGCAACATGAGTTTATTATTCATTATACTAGAATCCATTTAATTCAATGAAAGGAGTAGTGTCCAGAAAATTTAAAAAAAGCATGCAATGCGTTTCAAAATTGCACATGCATCTCCGATGAGAAAAAAGCCCATCTAAGCTACGCTGCACTCTGTATATGATATGTTTTAAAAATGTATGCCTTTATATGTAAGAAAAAAGATGAGGGGAGCTCGGAGGATACGTCACCCACAGAGCTGAGTAATTAGACGGCTGTCTTAGTGAGTACTGTCAAAGTCGTATAATTGGATGAACGAAACTATATTGGTTAATATTGTTTTGCAGTGCGATTGCGATCAGTATGCCATGCAACACGTGGCATATCGCGATCGCGCGGTAAAATACGCACGCACTCACTCGTACTCTAACATTTAGTTATTTATATAATTCATATTCATATTGGTTCCGTTCTACAGTGATTTATGAGCAGATAGTATTTAGTCTATTATTAGTTTATATATTATGATTATATGTACACTTTAGTGTTATTTAAGGTTCAGGTTACAGGAAACCTGTCATGTTTAGAATCCTTTTAATCCCCTATTCATCAGCAGTTGTCCGGTTCTTTCGCCGAAGAGATCGCACATTGCATACTCTAGTTAGTGATGTTAAGGAATAAATACTTAAAGTGATACTGACTATAAAATGCTAATAGACTAGCTGAAACTGGAGTCTTGGCGGGAAAGTCGGAGCACAACCCCTGGAGAGATGACCCCCACCTTTGGATATTTTGGTTTGAACTGGCCTATGACCTGCAGCACACTGGACGTTCCTGATACCTGGACCAATAGAAGCAAGCCACACCATCTGCATTGTTTTCACTGTAACACTGAGTATATATAATACTGCTCTAGCTGGCACCAAGTCAGTCTTCTCTGACCACAGTATTCTGGAGTGAAATACTGAACGCTGGTACCAGTGGGAGCGCAGCTTAGCAAGCGCATACTGTATGTATGTATCTTTTTGGTATTGGCTGTGCTGTAATATAATTATGTATTGAACTGCTAAATTTTACATCTGGTAAAATAAATTACTTTGTGCCTTGGAAACACAACACAATCGCTTGGGCAATGCTTATTTGAAAACGATAAAATTACTTTAATAATTTGGGGGCTCTTAGCAGTGAGGTTACACTACCGGATGGTACACAACTCTTACAGATTTCAGTTCCTCAACAAAGAGTGGATTGACGCGTCACATATGGGAAAGAACGAAATGTGTTCAAAACCTGTTGTTCATTCTGTGTTGCGAATTCGAATGTCCATTGTTGCATAATCTGAAGGAACGCTAACTTGAATCTAGGGACAAGAAAGAAAAATGTTTCTTTTATTGTCATTTTGCGTTTTAAATGTATTGCATTGCATAGCGTATGTGTACTTCCGGTATTGTTGCCACGTGTTTAAACAGTCGTGTTCATAGTCTGTTATATATGCATAGTATAATCACTTGTTAAAGCCTCTGAAAAGATATCACTATTGTTTGTGAAATTTATTTTCTGTGCAGAAAACAAAAGGTTGTGTGTGTATGTGAATAGTATGCATAAAGACAAGAGTTTACTGTTGAAAGGAGACAGATAAAAGTTTGTATCTTGTTAAAGTTTGTATACAGTTGAAAAGAGATAGCGCTATGGTTCAGGTGTGTCTGACGAGGCACGGTAAAAAGGTGAGCTGACAACAAAGGTTCTGTTCTAAGTGTGAACAGGATATAAAGAAACCTTTGTGTGAAGTGGTGTTCTGTTCTAACAAAGAGCAGGGGAAAACGAGACGCCACAGAGTATACATGGCAGGTATACTAGAAGCGAAAATAACAGGTTTTCGCAGCATTCCCAATAGTAATCGCAAAGCTTACTGATAGTGGTTGATTTTGTGCAGCCGTGATTGTGACTTGGGAGATGTGGGAGGAAATATGCTGCAACCACTGATATTCTTGATTGATATCGGTTGCTAACAGTTGTAAAGTACTCCAACTAGGAAAAGCAGGGTATTGGGATGTTGGTACTTGTCTGATCCCAGTTGTGTTAGGTTATTTCTCCAGTGAGTACACTGACATTCGCGTGTTATTGTTCAGTTGTACTCAATAACGTGGAGTTGAGGGGACGTACCTGTTGAAATCGTCCAGGGCCAAGAAGAGATGGCAAGTTGTGTGCTGCCTAAGGAATGGCCGGTTGGTTCGGCAAAGTATGTTATGCATAATAAATATAGTGCGTATGCAACGGCATACTGTGACAAATGGATCAAGATTACCCGGGAGTGTGTGAAACCTTTCCCAAACATAGGTAGTTTTAATTCAGAGGTACTCAATAATGTTAAAGAAAAGGTGTGGTTGATTAAATCAACAAAAGTGAAATTTAAACACAATGATTGTTTAAAGTTGTGGCAAATGGAAGGTAACACGTGGCACAGTAGCAAGTGCACGGCGGAAAGAGGCGTGGCGCAAAGCGCGCACACAACGGAAGTGAGCGTTGCAAAGCGTGGCGAACTGAGCGCATATGCGCCCTCGCCGCCAAATGCGGTTGGGGTGGTAGGTACAGCCAATACCAAAATTTTTAAAAATGTAATAAGTAATTTGTATGATGTCTTAAGTTATGATGTGAGTAATGTTTTAGAAGAAGAAAATGTACCCACCGTCATTTCAGCCATTGCCCATGCCAGTAACATTCAAGAAGCAGTACATGGACAAGGAAAGGGAGCGGTTCTACCAGCAGGTGCAGCGGCTGAAATCGGTGAGAATAATATGGAAATTAATAGAAAGGGGGACATTCATTGTACTGCAACAGCAATTCCAGCAACTAGTTCAGAATGTAATGATTTGGTAGGTCTGCATCCTGTCCGCACAACAGCAGTTTCCAATGGGAAGGCGGACAGAGATGGTGTAGCTCCCATAAAACATGTAGTAACGCATTTTCCATGGACTAGGACGGAACTGTTTACAATTATGTCTGATTTTCCTGATCCTAGAAAAGATTTGGAGAAGTGTCAGAAATTTATTAGACATTTAGGTAATGCACATGAGTCTACTAATAAAGATTGGCGAGTGGTGTTTAGAGCCTGTCTTCCTCTTGATACTGATATACAAAAGTTCATTAAAGATTTTATATTGGAGGAGGATAAATCCTTAACCGAGGATGATAATCAGGACAATATTAGATGTATATTCACCCAGTTGGCCATATATTTTCCAGTGATAGTGGAATGGGGAAAAATTTTCATTATCAAATAAAAAGGTAGTGAGATTACAACTGACTATTTTGCTAGGGCTCTAGCAGCCATAACTAAGTACACAGGGATACCAGAGAATCCACATCATAGGGAGGTAGCTGTTGCAGTACTAATGGATGGTCTCCGGGAGGATTTAAGGACCTGGATACAAACCTCTTTTACTAATTGAAGAGGTCTCACGGTAAATTAAATTAGAGAGAATGCCGTAGAACATGATAAAAATATATGTAAAAAGGAAAAAGCGCAGAGTGATAGGCTAATGATGGTGGGTATCCAGGCTTTAGAAAGATTACATTCACAACCTCAGATTTATAAAAACCTCTATAAGGGACGAAAGAAACAGAAATCTTTGAATTGTTTTAACTGCCTTAAGAAGGGACATTTGAGGAAAGATTGCAAAGAAAATCTTAGAGCGAAAGCTAGGAAATTAGGACCAGGCAAGGGAAATAATAATCAATGGTAAGTATTAATGTGCAAGTTTAGAAAGAAACTGATTTAAAAGTATACTTTGCTGATTTTGCTTGCTTGTTTTATGTTGTCACATGTTTGCTTTCCTTATCACTGGCCGATGGTAAGGAATGAAAATATTTGTTTCGTTTGTTGTTTAAAGATAACTATCTTGTCTTTTCTTCTCACAGATAAGGGTAGACAAAAAGAAATATAGACTTAGTGATTAAGGGGGTGGGATAGAGAAGTAGAAAAACTACTCTTGAAAGACAAATTAACAATGGATCATTGGAATACTCTTTGTTTTAGGCTGCAGTGGCTCATGATAATTTGTTTGGCTGAGAATCATTATTCAAAAATGAAATATATATATATATATACTTTGCTCTAAAATATCCTTTTATGTATTTCAGATAAGTATGAGTCACTAAAAGTAAATTTTTCATTTCTCTATTATAAGTCAGGAAGTCTGTCACAAAGGTATATAGTTATGGTGATACCGAGTTCTTAATGAACAAATGACAGACGACACTGGATTGCACGGTTGATGTAAGACCCCCTAGTCAAGTATGGGGAGGGGTCATAGTTTAGTGAATAGCTAAGGGGATTAGTGGAATGAATACAGCCATTTTCCCATAGTGTCCAATCCAGCTGTCATGTTTACTGTAAAATCCCCCTTTCATTTCTGTTTGTTTTCAAACCCTTGTTTTCAAATCTTCGTATTCTTATTATTCATTGCTTTCCTATTCTTTTGTCTTTACATCACTGTTAGTATTTTTCTCTTCTCTTGTATAGAGGTACAAAAAGACGTAAACACGGTCTCATTAATGGGGCTAAGACATTTGTGACATAAGACAGACTCAGGGATATACACACTAGACTGACATAAGTCACAGAAGCAGCTAGTGGTTTGGTGTTATGTGTATAGAAGCTGCTAATTTTAAGCAGAAAGTTTTTTTTGGTGTGGAAATACGATTCATGTTTTATAGATTGCATATCTGCTTTGTTTTGTTGTTTTTCGTGTCTCCTGTACAAAATGTGCCTTTATATGTATGCACAAAGGGTGGTTAGGAGATTGCTGGAGGTTAGACATACAGATATGCATCTCTGTGTAGAACATTGGAGTAGCATTTTTGCCACAAGATACGACATAATCAGGGCCATCTTAACAACATTATGGGCCCCCGGGCAAAGCAGTGCACCGGGGCCCCTAGATATAGATATAGATATATAGATGTATACAGATACAGATATATATATAGATATATAGAGATAGAGATAGAGATGTACTTGCTCAGTGACCCTTGAAGGTTTTTTTTGCAGGTTTTTTCTTTTGCAGGATTATTTATTCTCATTAAGAGCCGTGCCTATGGGGCCCCCTTGCCCGTGGGGCCCCCGGGCAGCTGCCCATCATGCCCAATGGAAAAGATGGCCCTGGACACAATGTGAAACCCTAGAAAATGTAAAATTTTCAGTTTTATGTTTTTTTACTGTTAGACAGACATGTACTGGATGCTGTTATTATTCCTTGAGAAAGACCCGCGACGGACAGGGTTGAAACGCATTGGCGGTTTTTCCCGGATACCGAGTGACCAGTGTGACACATACTTGTGTTTTGGATCCCAAGCTGCAGCAATACCATCTTTAAGTGGAATCCTTCACAGGCTGTATACACAGTGCCATCCGGTACGGGACTTTTATATTATTATGTGGATGCGTTTGCACATGTGAGGAAAAACGACATATTTTAGGACTTTTACACATACTATCATTCTGGTGGTGGACTTGAAGTATTATATCATATGTTTACATAATACGCTATGTGGTCTTGTATGTTTTTGTGTTTTTCCATACATGTACACATTTCATATGATGATATCATTGAGTCCTAAGCAGGAAATACCATCTGGTTATGAATAGAACACTTGGTTTATGATCATCTATGGGCATGAACGGAAGCGCAAGTGTATGTACTCATTTTTTGTATATATCTATGTGATTTTGAATTAGTTGTGGAAATTCTAGAGTATACACGCGGCTGCATGCCGGAGTGGAGCGCCTGATAGAACTGATTATCTATTCTATGGATACTGTTATATTTGAAGAAAGTGTTATAGAGATAGACCCCTTTGCCCTTCTCACTTAGCCAAGTAGCTGAATGTGGGGTACTGAAAATGGCATGTGAGTTGGCAAAAGGGAAAATAGATTGATATACATTGGTCTTCAGCATTTTTCTAGTCTAGGGGGCGACGTTGAGATGACTGAAAAATCTTTTTATAGCAGTACCAGCACATGAGTATGACACTACATAGAGGACTTGATAATTTGACACAGTTACCAACTGAAGTAGCTGCTAGCAAAATCCACACTTATACACACACGACTATACATGGCTGTCACACCAGGGCGAACATAGCTGTCAAATAGACAGCAGGGTTTTATGTGACAGCTGACAAATCTATGTTTTGTTTTGTTGTTCGTTGTATTGTTTTAAAATGTGAACACACACACACATGCAAGCATACACATATTAGTTAATATATGAAGATTTGGGTTAACTGAAGAATTTCTCCAGGTGAAACAAATCCACGTCATCCAAAAACCACCTTGCAGGATCCTCAAGTATACACTGGTGTACCGATGAAATATGTCTGGGTAAAGGTGTATTGAAATGTGTCTAATGTATTACTGTATCATACTCAAAGTTTTTGTTATTCAATGTGATAGCCCTAGAGTTATAATAGGTGATAGGGGTATTCATGTTATTGATAATAAATGTATAATGTATGAGTAGTGGTAACAAATTACATACTTTTGATTATCTACAAACCACTGTGAACATAAAATAACGGTACTAGTTAGAACAAATTGAATAGAATGAGGGTTGGAACTTGAATGAAGTGGCTGGTAGCTTTGGCCACTAGTCCTCCCCACTATCAAGATCACTCCTGAGCTGCCTCCTAACCTGTTGACTTTTGAAATGTGTATGACTTTTCTTGTGATGAGTTTGTAACTGAGAGAATGGTCTAGACCTTGAGAGGAGAGGTAAATAGTGAGACAGCAACCGAGAACGTTCAAAACACTGTCTCCTGAAAAGTTACACTAACTGTCAGGTTGTTGGACTGGGAGAGTAAGTTGTGGAACAGTAATTTCCTAGGCTCAGGTTATTTGACAGACAGGTACCAAGTGTAGGCTACCAGCATCATGACCTCAAGGGTAGCAGAGACACACTGGTACCCATTCCACCCACTGCAGAGGAGCCAACACCCAGAGAAGGGTCCAAGGGCATGCATGAATCTGTTCTGGGAGGCCTCGAATGCAGTTAGTAGCACCTGAGCCAAAGACTAAGACAGTTGTCCAGCATGAAGTTGTAGTTTTTCCTGTTCTGTGTTTCTCTCATTTCATTCTCTTTTCAGAACAGTCAATTCTTTTAAGTGTGGACAGGTAACAGAGGCTGGTTCAGGTAATGATATTGAGGAGTTGGGGATAAAGGAGAAGTTGGTAGCACAATCAGTCCAGCCAATTACTTTATTCAATTCAGGGATAAAGGAAAATTTGGAAATCTTGGAGCTTGGAGAAAGTACGAGGGGCTATTGTCTGAGTAGCATTATGTCCGTAAGTACTTTGACCCCATAGTTGAAGAGAGGTAATCCAGCGATGCCGGTCCAGTAATATTCAGACTTGAGTAGGCATCCTTGAGAATGATTATCATTCTTGGGTGGGTAAGGTTGTAGACCAAAAAGTGCTGGGTGTGCTCTCATGTGCCTCAGTGGTTATATCGAGTAGGACTAGTTGTTTCCACTAAATATTCCTGAGGTACCCGAATTATGGGTGGGAGGTCCCTAAAGGAAAAGTATGACTGCTGGGTACCTTAGGCTGGAGTCTCCCTATATTTGGCAAGCCGATCACTGTTTCCTGTACAAAGAAACTTGAGTATTGGGAGACTGGGAAGAATGAACGGACAATAGCCCGCCCCACAAGTGTTGATGAAAAGAACTTATGACATTATTAGAATGTATATACTAACACAAATGAAGGAGATTGTACATGACATGATTGATAGACAAAGGATGATGTTATTGATGAACATGTATTATCTAAATGTTGTCTGAGCTAAAAGACATGCTTTGGACAAATGAACCTGTTAGACATGAAGAACTGTAGTAGAGTATTCTGTATAACTGATTCATGTTCTATTGTACTCTGTACCCTTCCAAATAATGTATTACATGTTTTATTGTACCCTTGAAGGGCAGACAAAAAGGTTATCTCCAAGCTCCAGAGGTATACGGTCTATAGTAAAAGCAAAAAATTGTTTTGAGGATTAAGATTCTCTATTATGATAACTTGTTAAGATCTACAGACAGCCTGGTCATACACCAAGGGGAACTTACATTACAGAGCAATGAAACGTGGTACTGAGATCCTGCATATAACATCTTTAAGGTGATAGTTTATTATACTATCAAAGGGTGGAACTGTCGAAGTCGTATAATTGGATGAACGAAAGTATATTGGTTAATATTGTTTTGCCGTGCGATTGCTATCAGTATGCCACGTAACACATGGCATACCGCGATCGCACGGTAAAATATGCACGCACTCACTCGTACTCTAACATTTAGTTATTTATATAATTCATATTCATATTGGTTCCGTTCTACAGTGATTTATGAGCAGATAGTATTTAGTCTATTATTAGTTTATATATTATGATTATATGTACACTTTAGTGTTATTTAAGGTTCAGGTTACAGGAAACCTGTCATGTTTAGAATCATTTTAATCCCCTATTCATCAGCAGTTGTCCGGTTGTTTCGCCGAAGAGATCGCATATTGCATACTCTAGTTAGTGATGTTAGGGAATAAATACTTAAAGTGATACTGACTATAAAATGCTAATAGACTAGCTGAAACTGGAGTCTTGGCGGGAAAGTCGGAGCACAACACCTGGAGAGATGACCCCCACCTTTGGATATTTCGGTTTGAACTGGCCTATGACCTGCAGCACACTGGACGTTCCTGATACCTGGACCAATAGAAGCAAGCCACACCATCTGCATTGTTTTCACTGTAACACTGAGTGTATATAATACTGCTCTAGCTGGTACCAAGTCAGTCTTCTCTGACCACAGTATTCTTGAGTGAAATACTGTACGCTGGTACCAGTGGGAGCGCAGCTTAGCAAGCGCATGCGGGCGCTGTATGTATGTATCTTTTTGGTATTGGCTGTGCTGTATTATAATTATGTATTGAACTGCTAAATTTTACATCTGGTAAAATAAATTACTTTGTGCCTTGGAAACACAACACAATCGCTTGGGCAATGCTTATTTGAAAACGATAAAATTACTTTAATAGTACAATCCTAAATAGGAGACAATCTGTGGACTGCTAATTCCGGATGGTCCGCTCACACATACAAGTGTAGGAGGGACTTATAGTTCCACAATTATTGGAAGCTATCGTCCATGAGTTATAAATTGTTATACGGCACAGATTAAGAGTTAATCTCTATTGGACTGCTGATAAAGTTAAAGAAACCTCCTTACTATCCACTGTTTACAGCGGTAATAGATTATTTTATCTAATGTGCACCATCGAGTTTTACAAACAGAGACTGTTATATTCAATACGTGCCTTTTTTTTTTTGTGTATTTGAGCTCTGAATTTTATTACTGCTTTTTCCTCCATTATCCTATGAGTTATGCATAATTTGATTTATGGGTATATATAATTGTTTTTTAATAAAATATTTTAATAGAATATTGTGCTGGTGGTATATAATTGTCGAGGAGAATATATATTTTTTGCGCTTGTCTTCTCTAGTTTTTTTATTTTCCAATAAGATTGATTACACAACAATCTCTATAAGAAGCTGCATACATTCTTATTCCCATTAATATAATAGTGCCTACAAATTTTATATAATTTTAAATATTTTATATGATTTATGATACTAATATAAGGTTTAATTTTTGGTTGATTTTAATCAGTGCCCAGGGATATCTTGCCTTGTGTGGATATAGTATTGCTGTAACAAAAAAGATACCTGCATCATGTTTAAACAGTAAAACAATTATTTAAACAATTTCAGAAGCTCCTAAGGTCTAAATTACACTGACATTTTTTTTTATTTGTCTGTCCTCCATTCTGTTTTTTACAGATGAATGGTGGAAATCATTACTGCCTATGAAGAACATACAGACATCTCATCAAAGTAGATGACTGAGCAGCAATGGATCAATCTTGCATATAGTCTACTTTTCCCCTTGCCTATTCCATTATCCACTTTGGAAATATTGTTGTGTGCTCTACCTGAAAAAATGGAAATGAGGAGAGACAGAATGACATAACACACTTTGTGTAGATAGCCCAAGAGGTCTGGAAGTGCAATAAAACAAAATAAAAATAGCTGTCTTCCAGATAAACCTGTACTTCTTGCAAAGCAGTTAAATAAATAAGTTATCATGACTGTACACAGTAGTCCATTGTATTGTCACTCACCAGAATACACCTAGCTATTGGGTTTATGGCCCACCCTTGCATGATAATCCAATATATTGTAAACACTACACAGAATAAAACAGAAATTATTTTGAAGGTGGATCTTGAAATTCTTATTCAGGTGAAGGGGACCTAATGGGAACACCTGTGCTTAAGGGTGGGAATTAATTCAAACAATCCTAGTGATGAATCTGAAATATGCACATTCCTGATGTGAAAAAATAATTCCATTTGACATCATCTTTATGTCCTTCATATGTTGGTCACTGGTGTATAAAAGAGGCTGCCTTTAGAAAATCAAACAAATCTTCGGAGAGAGTAGTTAATATCTGTTCAGGTTATCCAAATCCAACCACGAGCCATGTCTGGAGTCAAGGGAGGTCACGGACACCACCACAGTGAACACAAAGAACAGAAACAGGATCAGCCTATCCTGATAGCAGACCCAAGTGGTGGAGGTAAGAGATTCAGCCAAAGCAGGCAATATTACACACTGCTTTTATAGCACAGACTGTCTCTGGATAAAGGATGATTGTCAATTCATTTCAGTTGATATTCATAAAAATGTATTTATATAGGACAGCATACTTACACACAGCATTTTACAGTTGGGAGCAAGTACAGTTATAAAAGCCCTGCTCACAAGCTTACATTCTATGGGAAAAATATGAGTTTGACATGCGAGATTAAGTGCAACAAAGTACATAATGTTCCAGTCAGAGATGGGAAAAAGTGTTTTGTGGGGTGGTATGATTCGGTCACACCGTATTGCTACTTTGCAGATCTCTTTGAGTATAGAAGTAGAATAAATGTAAGTTTGAGTGAACTGCGTAGACGGGTGGTAAATGGGTAATTCAGAAATTTGATAAAAAGAGATGAATTTTCAGAGAACATTTGAAGGTTTAGAGACATGGGGAAAGTCTTGTTGTACAAAATTCCACAGAGTTTGTCCAGCCCGAATAAAAGTCCTGAAACTGGGATTGGGAGCAGGTAATGAGGGAAGATGAGAGGCTTAAATCTTGGCATAGCAGAGTGGTCGAGATGGATGATATTTTGAGAAAAGGGGAAGAGATGTTTGTTGCTGCAGATTTGTTAATGGCTCTGTATGTTAGTATAAGTATTTTATCAAAGCAATGCTGACATATAGGAGAAAAACATTCTAATATTAACAATCATCAGTTGTTAATGGGAATGAGACTATTCATTATATATAGCAGAGAGATACCAAATGTTAGTAATGATGATGATGCTTTACACTTAGTTGTGCCCAAGTAGAAGGACAGCAACAGTGGGATTGAATAATAAAGCTCCCGTCACAATTGTAAGCTCTTGGAACTGGGATAGATCTGCACAATTGATTACTGACATATAAGTTTATACCAGACATATTTTAAATTATGGTCTAAATAAACAGCAGTGTTTTAATATCAAATGGAAATGCAGGAAAATTCAGTTTTTGGTCCTCTTGAACTTTAATGTCGCTTCTTCGAGTTTATTGTCTGCATAACAATAATAAATTACATTTTTAAGCATTTTTTGAGCTAAATGTTACATGTTTTATCAGCATATAATACTTCCATCTTGTTAACTGTATAGTCACACAAATCACATTGTTATAGTTGTGCAACAGCTGTTCTATGAATGTTCTAAATATAAGAAGCAAACACATACAACACACAATAAAAAAAACCCATAATAATCATAAAATGTAAAAAGTGTTAATATTAGGAACTAACATTTTCATTTCCATTTTTTATTAACAACACCTGCAGTTGTGCCTTCCTGTGTGAATCCAGGTATGTTGGAATTAAAGCTATAAGCAATGCAAAAGTAAATTAGTTGGTAGATGCCAGAAATGTGGAGGTCACTGAAATATATTAAAGTTCAAGCTGCTTGGTGGTAATATCATGCCCATGAATTGAGTGTCTCCACCTAGAGTCACTGTGAGGAGAACTAATAAAGAACAGGGGTAAAATAGGGACAATTTGAGGAAGGACAGGGTTATTTTTTAAATACAGTTTAACACATTTTAGGCATGGTGCTCTAATACAGAAGTAGTAGACCGCTTATTTAGAAACAAAAATCCAGTCTGTATATTTTATATAATATTAAATATTAAATATATAGCCCCAGTTTCTTGATTGCTTATGCTGTAATATATAGTGTACCATAAAATGTATAAATTAAGTACAGATAGATCTGAAAATATTTTTAGATGATCATAGATTTGAAGTTACTAATGATACTACTGATAAACTTTTGTACTTCTCAGACCCAGCATTCATACCACAACCGGACGCACTTCAGTATGTGACGCCACAACCTGTCGCATCTCAGTGTGTGACACCACAACCTGTAGCATCCCAGTATGTGACACCACAGCCTGTTGTACCACAGCCTTCAGTGAGCAACGTGAGCAATGTGGGCAACGTGAGCAACGTGAAGGGAGGATGCCGGAAGTAAATGCACCGCCACTGATGAAGATTGGCATTGTCCCCAAAAGGCTGCTTTAGCATACAATTTTAATGCATGTAAAATTATTTGATCCCTATAATCATGTTACTGGTACAATTGATCTTATCCACATTAAATTCAACAAAGCATTTACTTTGTGTTCTGTTACATATGTGCTATGGACATAAAGAGCTAGCTAGAATATTCAAATATTATCACATTGCACCCTCCAGTTAAACAGAATGTAACATACCCAAGGGAGAATATATCTAGTTCATATACCATGTATTTTCTAAAGGTAATTGTATTCTTCATACCTTTACATTTCGTTTTTTAACATAGTTTAAACACATGCCCAAATATTTGAAATATGCATAGATGAATCTTTACTTGTTGATATGAGAAGACACACCATCATACTTTCAAAATATATCAGGCTTTCAAATACTAGTCCAACAATGCACATACAACATGTTAATATAAACTGTTCAACTATTACAAAGAAATACAACACATAGGGTAATAGACAAATTAATTGTTAAGGTAAAACCCAACACTCATAAATATAGAAATAAAAAACAAAGGGTCGGTTTGAAAGGAAAGAAAAATAGAGGGACTTGGATACAAAGACAGACAATTGGTTATGCTTGACTTGACTGTGTGTAGGAAAGAGTGTATCAGTACAAATCCCACACACATAACTTGAAAATTTATCTGCTTTTCTGAAATACACACATACTTTACGGAGTGTCTAAAGTTTGAAATACACCCTCAATTATTGCTTGTTTTCTGTGGACAGACACAGGGGCGGGCTGGCCCGGGTGGCAAGGAGGCAACGCCCCCCCCCCCCGGGCCGCTGGGTCAGACGGCTATTAGGGCCGGGGGGTAGGCCGGCCGGCCGCCCCCCGAATGCAAAAAACATAGTTTTCCCCCGGCGGCCGCATCAATGACGTGGACGCATCCCCTGTCATGTGATGCGGCCGCCTGTGTGCCCCCCGGCCATCCCTCTCCCAGCCCGCGCCTGGACAGACAGTATTAACTGATATCTCTAATTTATTAACTTGCCCAAACAATTGTTCAGATAAACTTAATTAGGAACCATAATTATGCCAATGATATTGGAGAAGACAGGACAGGCTTATAAAGCAGTTTATTGTAGTTTGCATGGAATCGGTCTTCCTAGATATGGACATATTAATTCTGGAAACAAACGTTACTAATTATGAGCTTTCTGGAATACATGCAGATTCTTAGATATTTCCCCTTTAATCTTTTATCTATTTAGATTTTCTGCTAGTTAAGCATAATTGATTGGTCAATCAAGTGTCTATTTAACAACACAAAACATGATGGACTAGCACAGGTAACATCTAATCAAAAACTTTAAGGGGTAGAGCTATCAAACCTTCCAAAAAGGAAAAGTGGAGGAATGGCCCATTTCAACCAATTACATCCTAGTTATCATTTTCTAGTATGTACTAGATAAATGATAGCTAGAATCTCATTAGATGTAATGAGCAACAATTTCACTTTCCCATATAGACGATATAATAAATCTCTACCTTAAAGTCTTACAACTCATAAAACAACACAAAATCCACCAGGTAAAAATTAGAGCCTCTATGCATAAACTTTTTAGCAAACTATTCACGCCTCCATTAATTACACTTTTTACATGGAAAATCCTCCTGTTTACATAGCAACCAGCTAAATCAATGAGGCATTGGTTGCGTTAGAGGAGATGAGGCAACTGTTGTTGTTAGGCAACTAGTCCAGGGCTTATCGGCGAACATACTGTACATACACAAGACTTAGTACACTGCTGCTTAATAAGGAGAAAAGCTGGTAACAGATCAGACATGCGGTGGTGGCCACCTCATAACCAAACACATCAGGGCAAAATCAAATTCTTAAACACATGAGGGCCTGAGTCATTAAGGAGAGCAAAGCATAAAAAGGGAGTAACTTTGCATATTGGTAAAACCATGTTGCATTGGAGAAGGAGGTAAATTTAAAATATGTGGACAGATTTATAGTTAACTTTAAAATTCAGTGTAAAATTCAAGCTATCAAGTGTTTGTGTGCTACATGAAAATGCAGCCAGTATTTTCCTTATGTGCAAAATAATAAACTAATTTGCACCCCCTGCATTGTAACTTTGTTTAACCAGGAACATACTTTTTTTGCTTTGCTCTCCTTAATGACTCAGGCCCATGAGAGCATAATCCACTTTCACCTGACAGGGAAAGAACACTGGTAATAGATCTGGTATAAGGTGGTGATCACCAGACACTTGATACATCAGGGTACATTCGGACTGTTGCCTGAAAGAGAAAGCTATTGTTGCTTGGCAACTAATATGCTTCCTACAGATAAAATGATTGTCATGGCTCTGAGGTTTTTTGCAGATCCCCTGCCTCTACTATTGAGGATGGTGGAGGCAGAATACAATGATATTCACAGGATAAGTTCATGGCTAACAAGCATCAATAATAACACAGGAGAAAGTAGTAGTGCTGCAACGTAGTGTATTGAATGTTGGTACAACAGGAAGGAAATAGATATATATATATATATATATATATATATATATATATATATATATATATATATATATATATATTGGCAGAGATGAATACACGGCAATTCGTAGTAATGAAGACACAATTCACATATGCTACTTCATAATCTGTAACCCTTGGCAACCGCATGAGATGAGATGATATACAGTTCAACGCAGTGATGATAAACAAGAACACTAGGATCCAATAGAGAACCACACAGCAGATGAATGTGAATCACTGGTACAGCTTACAGTCCAAACAGAGTAGTACATAGAACTTAGCTGATCCGAGAGTAGAGAGGACTCAACATAGCAGGTGGTACCAGGGCCGGTGCAAGGTTGCCCGGCACCCTAGGCAAAGCTTAAGCTTGGTGCCAAAGCCCCCCCCCAAAAAAAAAATCTATTTTCCCAGCCCCTAACACACTTAAAAATAATTACTCTTACCTCCTCTTGGCTGGCTAGAATGCAGTCCAGATGTCTGAGGCAGCACTGATGTCTGATGCAGAATGCTTTCCAGGCTTCACTGCTGCCCAGGAGCAAACACAGGATATCTAGAAGTCAAATGCTAGACTTCAGAACAAAACAAAGAAAAGAAAAGAAAACTTGACATCACTCACCGGTTAACACACTGACATGTACCCCGCTGCACACCAACTTCTCTCTCACATGCCCATCTGCCCACTAGCTATTTTCACATATGTCACCCCTTGCCCATCAGCTTGTGTCACATATGCTAGCCGCATAACACCAGCTTTACTCACATGCCCCCCTGCCCATTAATTCCTCTGTTGCTGTCTATTAATGTATTCTGTAGATGATATATTAAATATACTAATACATGCAAATAAATAGAGAAAGGTAAACTAAATGACAGATAATCTAGACCGTTCTATTTTATTTGCTTTTGTAAATGTATTCTGCAGATGTAAAATTAATTATACTAATAGAGGACAACAAAGGAGAGCCAAATAGAGGGCAAATACTAAAAAACATAAATAGTTCCTTAACTATCCTAGAGTAGCCCCAGCAAGGTGAATTAAAGCTGTGCTTCATTATGCATCGCTGCATTTTGTCATGACACTATTTTAGTACAAGACCCCATAGTCTCTAACTCAAGGACATTTCTAATTGTAATCCCCCAATTCCCTATTTTCTCCAGCCTCCTCCCCCTCCCCAATATTCTGTAGCATCCATTCTCCCCCACACACATTTTCTGTAGCATCCATTCCCCCCCTTTCTGTAGCATCCATTCCCCCCCTTTCTGTATCCTCCATTCTCCCCCCTTTGTATAGCCTCCATTCTCTCCCCTTTCTGTAGCCTCCGTTCTTTCTCCCCCTTTGTATGGCCTCCATTCTCCCCCCTTTCTGTAGCCTCCATTCTCCCATCCCTTTCTGTAGCCTCCATTCTCCCCCCCTTTCTGTAGCCTCCATTCTCCCCCCTTTTTGTTGCCTCTGTTCTCTCCTCTCTCCTCCTTTCTGTAGCCTCCATTCTCTCTCCCCCTTTGTATAGCCTCCATTCCCCCTCCTTGTATAGCCTCCAATATCCCCCTTGTCTAGCCTCCATTTCCCCTCCTTGTATAGCCTCCATTCCCCCCCTTGTATAGCCTCCATTCCCCCTCCTTGTATAGCCTCCATTCCCCTCCTTGTATAGCCTCCATTCCCCTCCTTGTATAGCCTCCATTCCCTTCCTTGTATAGCCTCCATTCTCCCTCCTTGCTGTAGCCTCCATTCCCCCTCTTTCTGTAGCCTCCGTTCTCTCCCCCATATGTATAGCATCCGTCCCCCGTCCCCTCCTGTTTTCTGTAGCCTCCTCTTTCCTGTACTCACCTTAGTTTCTTCATTTTCTTTCCTTTCTCTTCTTGCTCGATTCTTTCTTCTTTCTCTGTCCTCTGCTCCTCTACACTCACAGCGGCTGCGGTAGCGGCCGCGGCAGCGTCGTGACGTCACTACCCGGCGCCAGAAGCCGGGAACCAGGCGCCGGGTAAATTTTCAAATGCGGTGCTGCTACAGTGCAGCACCACATTATTGCAGGCGGGCGGGCGATATGCCCTAGGCAATCACACGCCAGCATTTATGTCTAAATTATTACTGGGTCCCCTGCTTCAGTTGCCCTAGGCAACTGCCTAACCTTGCCTAATGGGAGAGCAGGGCCTGGGTGGTACTGGAATCACTGATTCTTATTAAGTAGAGCAGTAAGCGTTAAACATCACCCAAGGACTTGGATTAACACTGACACATGCAGTAGAATGTTGCCTAGAAGTAGCAGAGATGTGAGTAGTATCTGAATCATGCGTGGAACTACAGGTAGCAGGATTCGTTGTAACTGCAATGGTAAGTTCACTGTAGTATGGAGCAACTGAACAGAGACACGCAACTTGAGCCCAAGTACTAGCCACCGGCACAACAAGTAGTTCACAATAACAGTCCAGTAACCAGGTAACAGCAGAGTAAGGATAACCCATGTCAGATGTGGAACTACAGGTGACAGGTAACTTGATAGTAGCTCTAACAGCGAGATGCAGCGATTTTAGCCAGCTAGCAGTAAAGTTGAACCAATAGATAAGGCACAGGTTAGCAACAACTCACGATACTCATTCAGCGTGCAGATGAATAGCGGTGAGGCGTTTGCAGCTTGTAGATGAACAGTGGTAAGGAGTTACAACTTGCAGGTGAACAGCGGTGAGAAGTTTGCAGCTTGCAGGTGAACAGCAGTGAGAAGTTTGCAGCTTGCAGGTAACGGACACACAGAAGGAGAGGTATACAGCCAGATCCAAATGCAACCAGAGTAACACGAAGAACAGGCAATGAGCTTATAACCATGGGAGGTTAATATAGTGCTCCAGGACCAATGAGGTTCGGGAGGAGGTCCAGATCACAGTAGCCAGGAACACCTGTGAAAGTAATGTCTCTGAGGCAGAAGCAAGCAGACTCATGGTTCATAAAGGGAAAGTCACAGCGCCAGCACCTAACTATGGGACAGGCATGTGACAGTGATATAAAAGTCATCTTAAAGAAATGCCATAATGTATATTCAAATCAGCATCTCATGTGTGGTCTTTCACAAACACATAAGTGCAACACCCCAGTGGTGACAATTATTATTTACCCCACATTAGTCTTTAAGGCTCACAGGTGTTGCGAGATGTTCTGTAATAAGGTGATGGATATTTGGATTCAGGGCCGCCATCAGAAATCGTGGGGCCCAGTACAATGAAGCAGGCAGGGCCCCTCGATGACCCCCCCTCCCCCCCCCCGATGAACCAGGGCCGACTGGGCACGATGGGCAGGTGCCTGGGTGCCCAGGGGGGAAGGGGGCCCAAAACAATGAAACAATTTTGGATCTCGCACTCATAGAGACTGCTAGCTTGAGCCAAGTCATTCCCTTACTTTGACTTTTGTAAAAGCAGCTTGACAAACTGAAGGAGGAGATGAAATAAAGCAATTCCGCAAAGTATGTTGGCCTTGTAGATCAAGTACTTAATTCACTTCGCAATGATCCAAGAGTAATTAAAATCTTGAACTTGAATCACTACGTTTTGGCGACTGTGCTTGATCCAAGGTTTAAGACCTACATTGAGTCTTTGCTTCAAAATGAACGAGATGTGAACAGCTGCTGCTTGTAAAAATTTGAACTTTGCAAAGCGAAGCAGGGATGACGCAGGGGGCAGACCACAACAGTTTGACATCTGGGCTGGTTTGAATGATTTTAGCAAAAAATGTGTGTCCTTGCCCCTAACTCCATCCAATCCAACTATTAACATGCAAAGGATGGTGGAGGATTATTTTCAAGAGGTAATTGATATGGAAATGTCAGACAGTCCCTTTCCTTACTAGGAAGAAATGCAAGCCATTTGGAAACCCATGTACAAACTTGCTTTGCAATACCTAAGCTGCCCACCCTCCAGTGTGTACTCTGAAAGAGTATGCAGCACAGTCGGGAACCTTGTCAGTGATCGATGTAGGAGGTTACTTCCTAAAAATATGGAAAAGATGATGTTCATCAAAATGAACTACCTCTTCCACGAGGAAGGCCTTTAGCATGAAAGACATCCAAGCAGTTCTCTAATGGCGGATTCCAGCAGAGATGAATTAATAGTCTGTGATGATGATGTACACACTGATGAGGGTGAGGATGATGCTAAAGATGATGACGACAACATATTTTCAAACCTTTCTATATAAGTGTAGGGTGTAATATACCGCCAAACAGGAAAGGGACTTGGGGCATTTCAATTTAACATACAGTCTTTAAAGGCTGCTGTTTTGTCAATTTCAATATAAGTGTAGGGTGTCATATACAGACAGTCACCAAACTGCCTTTGTCCATTTCTATTTAATGTGCAGTCTATGCAAGCTGGTTTTTTTCTATTTTACTACAAGTGGAGGGTGTCATATACAGACTGTCCCCAAAACTCCCTTTGTCCAATTCTATTTAACTTACAGTCTATGCAGGCTGTTTTTTTCTATTTAACTACAAGTGAAGGGTGTCATATACATACAGACACCAAACTGCCTTTGTCCATTTCTATTTTATATTACAGTCTATGCAGGCTGGGTTTTATTTCTATTTACTGACAAGTGTAGGGTGTCATATAGAGACAGACACCAAACTGCCTTTGTCCATTTATATTTTATAGTACACTCTATGCAGACTGCTTCTTCTTCTATTTCAATTCGAATCTAGGCGAATATTATACACCCAAACAGAACATCTGTTTTGGGCATTTATATTTTATTGTACAGTCTTTGCAGGCTGCTTCTTCATCTATTTCAATTTTAATCTCTGGGAATATTATACACCCAAACAGAACATCTGCTTTGGCCATTTGTATTTATAAAATTGTCTTTGCAGGCTGCTTCTTTTTCTATTTAACTATAAGTGTAGGATGTAATATACACCCAAAGACGATGGCTACATTGCCAATAGGCTAAGATGGAGAGGAAGACAAGCAGGCTTGTGTGTAGAATTAAGGACGGCCTACCAGGTATTAAACTGTTTTTTTCCTAATTTATTAGCTGTTGAATTGCCTCACTTATCCAAGAAACAAGTGGAGCACTAAATTAGGTTATTTTGGCCCCCAAAAAAGTGATTTCTAAACAAATTGCGAAACAAAATCAAATAAAACCAAAACACGCAAGGGCAGTTTTGATAAAACCAAAACCGAAACCAAAACACGAAGATAATCCAGATACAAAACCAAAACCAAAACACAGCGGTCAGTGGCCATCTCTATTAGAAAGTGAAATGTAAGCATAGATCATATAGGAAAGTTTTGCAGTTCTGCATATACTGTCTAATGCTGGATAGATTTCATGGACAACATGGCTCCTGTGTTAGCCATGTGAGAGACATGATAGTTAAATTTTGTTCTACGGCCAGAGACACATGATCTGGACTCCATTTTGCAAGGCCATCTTTGTCTATCTACCATGTGGACTGATTGTGACATGACAAACAAACTGGCCCCATAACTCCATTTTATTGTTCTTGTACATTTATTGTGTGTATTATAAAATGCTGATGTAACAAAGGCAAAGCTGGGATATGTCTATATACATATATCAGCTAGGCGTTGTCCCAGCGCTAACTGTGCATGTACTGGAAAGTGCCATGTAACTTCACTGCTATTGCACTTGTGTAGAAAAAGTGAAACTGTTTAATGCTCATAGCTGTACCAATAAAAAATTCTTAATTCAGTTTATACCTTACATGTTAGTAATATCCGGCACCCTTAGTTTCCTTTCTATAAAAGCTGGTTTTGCTGCTAAACAAGTTGCCTCATTCTGGACCGTCGGTAATGGTGCCAGTCATTTGTTTATCCAGCAAGAGAGAGAGAGTGGGGCCCTGAATAATTGCTGATTAAACATATTACTGAGAGAACTATCAAAGCTAAGTATATGATTATTATATTTTTTCTTGTATGCAATAAAAGATTGATATTTAAACTTTGCGGTCACGACTCTTTAACTCCTTGCAACCTGAAAGGACCTGAAAACGTTTCACTGGAAACACTGATCAATCCTCATTCTACCCCCTACTTGCAATTAACATATGCATATACACACACTGTCTGTCTTACACACATGCACACGCTGTTTTACAATCTGATTGCACACATTGTCTTACAATCTGATTGTACCAATGCCTTAGTAAAAATAAAAATTAAAACAAACAACATTGGACGAAGATTTAACCTATGAATAAAAAGTATGTTAAAATGTATATTTTAGCACAAGACGTACTGGCAACGGCAAAAAAATTGAGAGAGAAAAGTTTTAAAAGGGTATTTTAAAAGAGTGGGGGGGTCTCCAAGATGTGCTAAAAGCAATGATGGGAAAGTAAAGTGAATATAAAAGTGACATTTTACAGGAGTGCCACAAAAAAGATGAAATGCAATTGCTAATAAAAATAATGTCTTTCTCTAGGACACTATAGATGAGCGATATCAATATGTTCCCATTTTTGAAGTGCAAAATAAGTTTCTTACATGTTGTACTAGAATTCATTCAATTCAACGAAAGAAGGGTTGCCCAGAAAATTAAAAAGGCATTGTGACTGGATTACTTATAAGTAAATTATGCTATAAATTTATTTAAAGGAAATAGCGCAGGGGGCTTATTTATATAATTGCCAATGCACTTATTTTTGATATTGTGTATATTTTGAAATAGGAAATCCTTATATCTGAGACCAGGGGAAAAAAATTGTGTTTTTTTTTTCTGTTTTAACCTTGCTAGAGGAAATGCATTATTTCTGATGTATATATCTGATACAATAAGCCTTTGTTTAGAAAATCTTTTGTATATCTTGGTGTAAGGAAATGCCTTGTTTGGGGTTTGCAACTTTTCTTGGGGAATTATTTCCTTTGGAGGAAATGTGTATTCTGCAACTGTTGGAAGAAAGCACCCATGCTAATCTCATGTTGATTAGACCTTTGGATGTGAGTGTCCAATACCCCTTAAGGGAAAGGAAGGGGTACTTAGACTAGCTGTCAGATGTCCACTGTGTCCAAATTAAGATGTAGGAAATCACAGCAAGGTTTTAGGATATCACAGATAAGCATAAATATTGTTAGCTTTGCATTGCATGTAAATCCATGTTTTGGTAAACAAATTGCATCCTGATTCTAAAAATAGCCTGTGAGGCTGTGTCTAAAACTGTATAAAAAGAGAGCCCTTGTAAACTGAAATGTATCATTCTGATGTTCCATCTGACCTGACTACTGATACCTTTAATGAGTGGAACTGTCCTTGTCAGGACACTTTAGCGAAAATAAACATCACTCTTTGCTTCAAGATCCTGCTTGACAACTTCTTCAATATTGCTGTAATCCTGTGACCTACAGATTAGACCCTAAATCTCATCCGTCCTCCGCCTGTTTCTGAGGTTTGGACCCAGCTCTTCAGCACCACTGCTCTGCCACTACCCAGCAGCTGTGGCCACTGTAATAGGCCAGGGGGGATCCATCCCCAACACCCTGATCCATAGTAAGCGGTCAGGGGTATCAGCCCAAGAGAACCAGCACGGGAGTAAACTAGCAACGACAGTTACCCAGAATTAACGTGGTTCTGGACACCATCAAGGAGTCCAGTGGTGGCAGCAGGCTCTTCCTACTGCGGCAGGAGGGGCGTATTTGGAATAATGATAGGGGACGGTGTCAGAGCAAGCCCAGCCAATTCCCAGCAACAACATACAGGGTGGCATAGGCGGTCCATCCAGTCACAGGCATGAAACACATTTCAAAACTGCACATGCATTTATGAAGAAAAAAGTTCATCTACACTTCACTCTTTATATGAAGTATACAAATGTTTACTGTTATATGTAATAAGGAAGATACCTGCATCATGTTTAAACAGTAAAACAATCATGTTAAAAATTAAAGAAGCTCCCAAGGTCCAATATACACAAGCATTTTTTAATTTTTTTATTTGTCTCTTCTCCCTTCCTCCCTTCTGTTTTTGAAAGATGAATGGAGGAGAAAGGAGAGACTGAGACAGAGATAATTACTGCCTATGGAGAACATACAGCCATCAAAATGGAAAAGAGGAGAGACAGAATGACATAACACACTTTGTGTAGATAGCCCAAGAGGTCTGGAAGTGCAATAAAACAAAACAAAAATTGCTGTCTTCCAGATAAACCTGTACTTCTTGCAAAACAGTTACATAAATAAGTTATCATGACTGTACAGTAGTCCATTGTGTTGTCGCTCACCAGAATACACCTAGCTATTGGTTTCATGGCCCACCCTTGCATGACAATCCAGGAATTTGAAAACACTGTACAGAATAATACAGATTTTTTTCTGCTGGTGAGTCTTGAAATTCTTATTCAGGTGAAGAGGACCTAATGGGAACACCTTTGCTTAAGGGTGGGAATCAGTTCAAGCAACCCTAGTGATGAATCTGAAATATACACATTCCTGATGTGACAAAAAATTAATAATTCCATTTGACGTCATCTTTATGTCCTTCATATGTTGGCCACTGATGTATAAAAGAGGCTGCCTTTAGTAAATCAAACAAACTTGTGACAGAGCAGTTGATATCTGTTCAGATTATCCAAATCCAACCACGAGCCATGTCTGGAGTCAAGGGAGGTCACAGACACCACCACTGTGAACACAAAGAACCGAAACAGGATCAGCCTATCTCGATAGCAGACCCACGTGGTGGAGGTATGAGATTCAGGCAAAGAAGGCAATATTACATACTGATTTTATAGCACAGACTGTGTCTGCATAAAGGATGATTGTTAATTTATTTCAGTTAATATTCATTAAAATATATTTATATACATGCAGCATTTTACAGTCGGTAGCAAACACAGATATAAAAGCCCTGCTCACAAGCTTACAATCTATGGGAAAACAGATGTGTGACATGTGAGGTTAAGTGCAGCAGATTGCATATTGTTCCAGTCAGAGATGGGAAAAGTGCTTAGTGGGCGGTATGATTCAGTCACACTGCAATGTTACTTTGAAACTCTTTTTGAATGTAGAAGTAGAATAAATGTAAGTTTGAGTGAACTGCGTAGACAGATGGTTAACAGGTAATTAAGACATTTTAAAGTTGATCTAGGACATTCCCTACCTCAACTAATAATCTGTTCCGCATTTTTTATTTACCTCCCCCTCCAATGCAACATGGTTTTGCCAAGGTGCAAAGTAACTATATATTTTTTGCTTTGCTCTCCTTAATGAATCAGGCCCTGAGATTGCAGGCGAGGAAGAGGAGGTGATGGATAGAATTGTTGGGATTTGATAGGATAGGCAAGCTTGAAAAGTTGAGTTTCAAGTGAATGTTTGAAGGACTTAAGGTTGGGGGAGAGTTGAGTGAGACGGAATAGGGAGTTTCAAAGATTAGGAGCAGAACAGCAGAGCAAGGAAAAAGCTATACAAATGATTATTGACATATAATTTTATACCAGCCATATTTGTTATTATAGTCTGAATAAACAGCAGTGTTGTAATATCAAATGTAAATGCTAAAAAATGCAGTTTTTGGTCCTCTTGAAAAGCAATATTACTTCTTCTGGTTTATTGTCTGCTTGACAATACATGAATTAAATTTTAAAAATTTCCATCTGAGCCCCATCCCTGCAAAAACCCATTTACCTTTAGAATGTCTAATATTTGAGTCATTTCTATTAATAACTTTTTTCAGCTAATTGTCGCTTAAGACTGTTAGCTTGTTAACTGTATATTCTCACAAATCAAATTCTTATAGTTGTGCAACAGCTGCTCTGTGAATGTTCTAAATATACAAACACATACAACACACAACAAAATGTCATAATAGTAATACAAATTAGGAATTGTTAATATTAGGAATTAACATTTTAATTTTGAATTTTTTTGAAAAGCACCTACAGTTGTGTCGGCCTGTGTAAAACCAGGTATGATGGAATTAAACTTATAAACAATGCAAAAGTAAATTAGTCGGTGCCAGGAATGTGGGGGGTCACTGAAATATATTATTGTTCAGTGTGCTTGGTAGTAATATCATGCACATGGATTGTGTGTCTCTGCCTACAGTCACTGTGAGGAAACTGCAAAAGAACAGGAGTAAACCAGGGACAATGTGAGGAAGGACAGGGCTAATTTTTAAATACAGTTTTATTCATTTTAGGCATGGTGCTCTAGTACAGAACAAACCGCTTGTTCAGAAAAAGGAACTTCTCACAAGGGTTCCACTTACTATATCCCATATTTGTATATTTTTTACAATAAATATATAACCTCAGTTTCCTAGTTGCTTTTTCAATAATATATATTGTAACTTTAAATGTATTATTTAAGTACATATCGATTTTGAGAATACTATTTTTAGATGATCATAGTTTTGAAATTACTATTCTGATAAAATTTTCTGTACTTCTCAGTCCCAGTATTGACGCCACAACCTGCCGCACCTCAGAATGTGACCCCACAACCTGTCACACCTCAGAAAGTGACACCACAACCTGTTGCACCTCAGAATGTGACCTCACAACCTGCTGCACCTCAGAATGTAACACCACAACCTGTCGTACCTAAGAATGTGACACCACAACCTGTCACACCTCAGAAAGTTACACCACAACCTGTTGCACCTCAGAATGTGACCTCACAACCTGCCGTACCTCAGAATGTGATCCCACAACCTGTCGCACCTAAGAATGTGACCTTACAACCTGCCACACCTCAGCATGTGACTCCACAATCTGTTGCACCTAAGAACGTGACCCCACAATCTGTCGCACCTAAGAACGTGACACCTCACCCTGTTGTACCACAGCCTTGCATGAGCAACGTGAAAGGAGGATGCAAGAAGTAAATGCACCACCACTGATAAAGATTGGTATTGCCACCAAACGGCTGTTTTAACATACAAGTTTAATGCGTGTAAAATTATTTGATTCTTATAATCATGTTACTGGTACAATTGAGCTTAAATCACATTAACATTAAATTAATCAATGCATTTATGTTTGTGTTCTGTTACATATGTGCTATTTTCAAGTAGAATTAGCTAGAATATTAAAATATTAGCATATTATACAGTCAAACAGAATATAACATACCCAAGAGAGAATATATCTAGTTAATATACCATGTTTTTTCCAAAGGTAGTTTTATTCTTCATACCTTCACACTTCTTTTTTACATAATTATAGCACATACCCAAGCATTCGTATAGATGAATCTTTACTAGTTCATATGAGAAGGCAGGTCATCATTCATACTTTCAGAATATATCCACAAACTATATCAGGCTTTCAAATAATAGTACACCAGATGCACATAAAACATGTTAATATAAACTGTTCAACTATTACAAAGGATTACAACATATAGTGTAAAATACAAATTCATTGTTAAGGTAAAACCCAACATTCAGATATAGAAATAAAAAACAGAGGGTCGATTTGAAAGGAAAAAATAATAGAGGGATTTGGATAGAAAGACAGACAATTGGTTATGCTTGACTTGGCTGTGTGTTGGAAATAGTGTGTCAGAACACATCCCACACACACCTTTAAAATGATCCTGCTTTGCTGAAATACACTCATACCTTAAGGAGCGTCTGAAGTTTGAAAAACACCCTCAATTGTTGCTTGTTTTATTGTGGACAGACAGTAATAATTGATATCACTAATTTTTTAACTTGAAAAAACAGTGGTTCTGTTAAGTAGGAACCATAGGTTATGCCAACAATATTGAAGAAGACAAGTCAGGCTTATAAAGCAGTTTACTGTAGTTGCATGGAAACTGTCTCCCTGGAAATGGACATATATACTTCTGGAAACAAATATTAGTCATGACTGAGCTTTCTGGAATATATGCAGATTCTTAGACTTTTCCCCTTTAAAATGGTATCTATTTAGATTTTAAGCATAATTGACTGGTCAATCAAGTGTATATTTAGCAAAACAAGGAACTATGCATGTTTCATAGTACTCAGCTGCCCCTAGGAATTAAGCTCAAGTAGTAGTAGTTGTTGATCTTACTATTGCCCAATGGAGTGGACAGAACATGGTAGGAGGTAGTGAGCAACCTAGATGGTAACTGCAGAGTAAACTGAGATTTAGACTGGCAAGGGTTAATGAAGAGTAACAGACAAGCCAAGATCAGGATCAAGATAGTACAGAAATTATTTAAACAATCCAGATCTGGGTACAAAGTAAACTAGGTGAAGCAGAAACTATCACCAACATTGCTATGGTAACAGGAGGTGATTATAACTAGAAATGCTCCCTGACCCCCGTGTTTTGGTTTTGGTTTTGGATCTGGATTACCGTCGTGTTTTTGTTTTCGTTTTGCCAAACCGTCATTGCATGTTTTGGTTTTGTTTTTGGTTTTGTTTGGTTTTGTTTTGCTATTTTGATCAATGTTTTGGACCTAAAATAACCAAATTTAGTACTCCACCTGTTTCTTGGATAAGTAATGTAATTGTAAAGCTAATAAATTATCCAAAAAACAGTTTAATTCCTGGTAGGCCTTCATTAATTCTACACACAAACCAGATTGTCTTCCTCTCCATCTATGCATATTGGCAATGCAGCCATCGTCTTTGGATGTATATTACACCATACACTTATACTTAAATATGTAAAGAAATGGACAAAGGCAGTTTGATTTCTGTCTCTCTAGGCCCCCCTCCACTTGTATAAAATACAAAAATTTCAGCAGTTATAGACTGTACAATATTAATTGAAATGGAGAAAGCCAGTTTGGTTTCTGTCTCTCTAGGCCCCCCTCTACTTGTATAAAATACCGAAAAATTCAGCAGTTATAGACTGTACAATATTAATTGAAATGGAGAAAGCCAGTTTGGTTTCTGTCTCTCTAGGCCCCCCTCCACTTGTATAAAATACCGAAAAATTCAGCCGTTATAGACTGTACAATATTAATTGAAATGGAGAAAGCCAGTTTGGTTTCTGTCTCTCTAGGCCCCTTCCACTTGTATAAAATACCAAAAAATTCAGTCCTTATAGACTGTACAATATTAAGAGAAATGGGCGAAGACAGTTTGGGGTCACTCTGTCTATGACACCCTACCACTAAGGAGAAATTGTCCAAACAGCAGCCTTTCAAGACGGTACGTGATATGAAAATGCCCCAAGTCCCTTTCCTCTTTGGGGGTAGATTGCACCCTACACTTAAATAGAAAGTTTTAAAAAGATGTTTTCATCATCATCTTCAACTTCATCCTCACCCTCATCAGTGTGTACGTCATCATCACAGACTATCAATTCATCGCTGCTTGAATCCACCATTAGAGAACAGTCAGTGCTTGGATGTCTTAAATGGTGAAGGCCTTCCTCGTGGAAGATGTAGTTCATTTTTATAAACATCATTTTCTCCACATTTTTGGGAAGTAACCTGCAAAGGCGATCACTGACTAAGTTCCCTGCTGTGCTGAACACTCGTTCAGAGTACACACTGGAGGGTGGGCAGCCTAATTATTGCAAAGCAAGTTTGTACATGGGTTTTCAAATGGCCTGCTTTTCTTCCCAATAAGTAAAGGGACTGTCTGACATTTCCATATCAATTACCTCTTGAAAGTAATCCTCCACCATCCTTTGCATGTTAATACTCATATTGGATGTAGTTATGGGCAAGGTCACACATATTTTTGAAAAATCCTTCAAACCAGCCCAGATGTTAAACTGTTCTGGTTTGCCCTCTGCGTCCTTCCTGCTTCTTTTTTGAAAATTCAATTTTTTACGAGCAGCAGCTGCTTGAAAAACTGAAGGAGGACACGTCGTCAAGCCAAGGCCCAGTTCTGAGCAATTGTTCCTTGCAAAAGTTCACATCTCGTTCATTTTGAAGCAAAGACTCAATGTAGGTCTTAAACCTTGGATCAAGCACAGTGGCCAAAACGTACTGATCCGAGCTCAAGATCTTAATAACTCGAGGATCATTGTGAAGCGAATTAAGTACTTGATCGACAAAGCCAACATACTTTGCAGAATTGCTTGCTTACATCTCCTCCCTCAGTTTCTCAAGCTGCTTTTCCAATAGTCTAATTAAAGGAATGACTTGGCTCAAACTAGCAGAATCTGCACTCACTTCACTCGTCACAACTTCTAATGGTTTCAGCACCTTGCACAGCACTGAAAGGATTCCCCACTGTGCAAGACTAAAATACATGCCCCCTCCTTTCACAATGTCATGGCTTGTGCAATACCTTGGATGGCTTTGCGCTGTTCCTCCATCCTCTGCAGCATGTACAAGGTGGAATTCCACCTAGTTACCACCTCCTGCTTAAGTTGGTGGCAGGGCAAGTTAAACTGCTCTTGAAGCTGCTTCAATCTCCTACATGCTGTGGCCGAATGCCTGAAATGGCCTGAAATCTTACGGGCCACCGAAAGCATCTCCTGCACCTCACGGTTATTTCGTAGGAAGCTCTGCACCACCAAGTTGATGGTGTGAGCAAAACAGGGAATGTGTTGGAAATCACCCAGCTGTAATGCTCGCACTATATTGTTGGCGTTATCAGAAATTACATATCCTGGGGAGAGTCCAAGTGGTATAAGCCATGTATCAATCACATCTCTTAGTTTGCGTAACAAATTGTCAGCTGCATGCCTGTTAGTGAAGGCGGTGATACAAAGAGTGGCCTGCCTGTGACAAATGTTACGTTGTGGTGTACATGCTGCTGCTGTTCCTGCTGGTGAAGGTGAATGACCAACCCAGTGGGCTGTCACGGTCATATAGTCTTTGGTTTGACCACTTCCACTTGTCCACATATCTGTCGTTAAGTGGACAGTGAGCAGAATGGCATTTTTCAGTGCAATCTCTATATTTGTACACACTTTTTGGTATTGTTGTGGAATAGCTTTACGGGAAAAATGGTGTCGCGATGGAATTCTGTAATGCGGACACAAAACCTCAATTAACTGTGAAAAACCAGCTGCGTTTATTGTGGATATTGGAGGCAGATCTAACACTAACATAACAGCCATGGCGTCTGTGATTCGCTTGGCGACGGGGTGACTGCTGTCATACTTGCTTCCCCTAGCAAATGATTGTTTCACAGTTAATTGTTGAAATGTAGGACTGCACTTTTTCTTGGCCTTCCTTTGTGCTGACGATTCACCCCCAGCAGCAGCAACAGCAGCAGCAGTGGGACTAACGCTTTCTTCAGAGGAATCAATAATAGTGCAGGAGTCATCCAGCCTTAATAAGTGGGATGCAGGGCTAACTCCGAGCACTACTGAGGATATTGATGAGGATGGTGTGGTGGGTGTATTTTGTAGCCGTCTGGATGTCGGTGAGTGGAGGGTCCTAGCTGATGATGGAGTGCTTGTAATTTTTTTGGAAGAACTTTTAGCTTTTCCCAACACTTTGCCATGAACTCTCGTCAAATGGCGTAACATAGACGAGGTTCCAAGATGGTTAAGGTCCCTCCCTCGACTGACTGTGGCTTGACATACACTACAAATGGCTGTACATTTTTTGTCTGGAATGGGGTAGAAATAATTTCACACATAAGAAGTGGATTTTTTGGTTTTATGGCCTGGCATGACAATGGCTTTTTTCTTGTCACGTGCCAGAACTGCTGCCACTGGTGCAGGACTGACACAAACAGCCTCATCCTCATCAACATCCTCATTAGCGCCCTCGTCACCTCCACAAATCTCCCCCTCATCCTCTTGTATTTCCAAAGTGGCATCCTCAATTTGTGTATCACCGGCTGCACTCGGGCTGTTCAGGCACACATCCGCAGAACTGCTGAAAGGGTCCCTCTTTATAGGTACACTAACAGAATGCTCACGATTAGACATCCCACTGTTGGATGGACTCTCCAAAGGGATTGGTGTCATTTGTGATTCATAGCGAACATTATCCTCTAATGCCTTACTGTTATCTTGCAGCTCGGCTTTGACGCGTAACAGTAGTTGTGCACCACTTGTAGGCTCGGTAACATTTTTTGATCTGCCACTAATAGACAAAAGTGAAGGCCTCATTCTCTCTTTGCCACTGCGTATGTAGAATGGCATGTTGGCAATTTTTTTTTTATCTGCACTTAACTTTTCCTCAGTTACACTTCTTTTTCAACACGGTAAATTTTTTTGGTGTGTGTTTTTTCGACTGATTTCAAAAGACTGTGTAGTTTGACATCGCCTTTCCCAGATGACGTACTGGGAACACTACCATCAGGACTGGTGACAGAACCTGGTTGCTCATTCTGCTCATATGTGGACTGCTATGAATCCATTTTGAATCCAACGCACTTGTAGTGCTACAAATTGTTTTAGATACTGCTGACAAATAGGACTTTTGACAGCCAGAAATATTAATGCAAAAGAATGGGGGACACCCCAAAAGCACTTGGGAGTGCTAAAATTCTATTTTTAGTCTGCTGAAAAATAGTACTTTTGAAAGCCAGAAATATTAATGCAAAAGAATGGGGGATGCCCCAAAGCACTTGTAGTGCCAAATATTGAAAAAAAAAGACTCCTCTATCCTCCTCTCTTCTCTATCAATTTTTATCAGAATTGTTATCAGAATTGGATGAAGAATAAGGTATATTCTCTGTCCCTGCTCTAATCAGCCTTTGACTACACCCTGCTCTGTCCCTCTGTCAAATGGCGATGGATTGCTGTGGAGCCAGGTGTTTTTCATATTTTCAATTATCGCGAGAACAGAGCCCCGAGATCCGACGATGTCACGATGACATTTGGCCTCGATTTGGAATCCGAGCGGCGCGGGAGAGTACCGAGCCTGCTCGGCTCGGTACTCGGATAGGCAAAGCTCGGGCGGGTTCGGTTCTCGGGGAACCGAGCCTGCCCATCTCTAATTATATCGCCAGCAGAACCAATGAGATATTGCAGAATGAATAGCTGAGTGCAGCAAGTGATTGCATAACTGACGCTGTCAGACTGAGAGCTGAAGAAACCCTGGTTGCTATTTACATAGCAACCTGGTGAATCACCAGTAGTGTGGGAGGAGATAACACTACTATTGTCATTGGGCAACTAATCCAGAGCACTTTGGTGGATATTTGCCAATACAAAAGACTTAGTACAATACTGTGCCATTTAATAAGGATAAATGCTGGTAATAGTTCAGACAAGCGGCAGTGCCCACCACATAACTAAACAAATCATCACAAAATCAAATTCCTAAACACACCAGAGTGCAATCCTCTGTCACCTGAACACTGGTAACAGATCCGGTATACAGTGATGATCACCATACACTTAGTACATCAGGGTGCATTCCGCTGTTGCCTGACAGAGAAAGGACGTCGGCTACTGTTGCTTGGAAACTGATCAGGCATGCTTAACATTACAGCTTCTAGTGAATATAATATATTTATTTCCATTATTTTTAATGTTTCTTAGAGGTAGAATGATATAAAAGTCAAAATAAAGAAATGCTATAATGTATATTCAATACAGCATCATACTAGCATAATATTAGCATAGCATATGTATATACTTTTCATATACAGTTTAGAAACATTGTTTTATAAAAAAAATATTGTTGCAACAGCAGAATTGCCATATGTCAGTCGCAGATATCAGTTACTTAGCACTGACTCATCTGAATCTAAAGGTGCCATTATCAGCTCTGTACAGGAGAGCCTCTAAGTCCCACTGTCTGTTTCCTATCAGGGAACAGGAATGGATATAAAGAGAATACCGTTAAATGGAATAATGGATTATGGATAATAACATTCAATGCCCCTTTTAGCACTGCACTGGCCCCTGTCCCAGGTCAGCTCTGCAGCACACTGCTAATGATTGTTTTCTCTGACAGCCCAGCAAATCAGTTTTGCATACCACAACACATGAGACTGATCTGAAGTGCCACATGTGGTTAGTGGTGAATGTGTCGGACTGCTGCACTAGTACATTCACCATCTTAGAGACAACTAGTATGGAATTGATGCAGTGAAAGATTTTATATAACTTACCATAACAAAATTGTATTGTCAAACAGAGTACATGTTTTACAAATCTCTACAACTTAGAGGCTAAATTAATTTATTGTTTTAAAATGTATGGTACTTGTTTGGGTTTAAACAAATTTCTTAGAGTTAGCCCTGAAAGGGTTAATTAAGTGCTAGAATTAGAACTCCATGGGCTAATGTTAGTCAATTACAATTATTTTTAGAGTTTTGTTTTATTTCACATAATAGAATTAAATAGCTATTGCAATAATACTGTTGGATTACATACACGTTTGCTAACTATTGAAGCACCTGCTAAAGCTGTGTTGTATGATAGTGGTCTTAATAATGATCCCTGTGGATTTGCAACCAACAAAATGTATAGTGTGCTTTGGTGTCATACAGACTTACCTGTGTTTTGACTTTGGTATTTTATAGCCTGAAACCCGTGACTTCATATTTAAAACCACACCACAACACACTCCTTCCAGGAACCAACTGAGTAAGTAATTTGCCAGGCATACCCACCTCCACCCACCTCTTCTACCTCTCCCTCCTCCTTCACCACATTTTGGATATCACCAACAGTTTTATATATGTTTACACCCCCAGGTGGTTGCATCCACCTATCTCTTATTTAAAAAAAACAATGTTAACTTTTTCCATTAGAAAATTCTTTACATGTACTGACTCTTCTATAACCTAACAATGTCCATGTGTAAAAAAGATAATGAAAGAAAACAGTTATGTAATGGTTTGGTGACAGCCATGTACAATCGGATTGAGCAGACTACAAATACCTTACCCAATGGGAATAAATTGTAGAAGGGCAGCAAGCATAGGGCAGTCAGGTTACCAGAGAAAAAGACATGGTGCTGTTCAGATGGAGGCAGACTGGATCCATGGCTGAGGTATCAATCTCACCCATGACATTTGTTCACTTTTCATTAATTGGTATATAGTTCAACAAAGGAGATGGAAAGTGATGGATTTGGGAGAATATTTTGAAAGGTGCAGACCAAGGAGAGTACCTGGTCAGCCACCAGGTTAAAGAGTGTGGGTGAGGGAGAGATTAGGAGAGCGCTGCAGATGAAGAAGTATCAGAGGGAGTGGGAACACTAACTTGTGCTATTGTGTGGTGGGTCTGGACTAGAAATGGCCACTGACCCCCGTGTTTTGGTTTTGGTTTTGTATCTGGATTACCTTCGTGTTTTGGTTTTGGTTTTGACAAAACCGCCCTTGAGTGTTTTGGTTTTGGTTTTGTTTTGCAATTTGTTTAAAAATCACTTTTTGGGGCTAAAATAACCTAATTTAGTTCTCCACCTGTCTCTTGGATAAGTAAGGTAATTTTAAAGCTAATAAATTAGGAAAAAAACAGTTTAATCCCTGGTAGGCCGTCCTTAATTCTACACACAAACCTGATGGTCTTCCTCTCCATCTAAGCCTATTGGCAATGCAGCCATCGTCTTTGGGTGTATATTACACCCTACACTTATAGTTAAATATAAAAAGAAGCAGCCTGCAAAGACAATTTTATAAATGCAAATGGCCAAAGAAAATGCTCTGTTTGGGTGCAAAATATTCCCCTAGATTAAAATTGAAATAAACGAAGAAGCAGCCTGCATAGACTTTACAATAGAATATAAATAGACAAAGGGAGTTTGGTGACTGTCTGTATATTACCCCCTCCACATATAGTTAAATAGAAAAAAAACAGCCAGCATAGACTGTACGTTAAATAAAAATATACAAAGGCAGTTTGGTGTCAGTCTGTATCAGCCCCCCCACCCACCCTCCTCCACTTGTAGCTAAATAGAAAAAAAGACGGCCGGTATACACTGTACAATAAAAATAGAAATGGACAAAGGCAGTTTGGTTTCTGTCTGCATCAGCCCTCCCCCCCTCCACTTGTAGTTAAATAGAAAAAAAACAGCCTGCATATACTGCGGAATATGGGAGACCCCAAAGCACTTGTAGTGCAAAATATGAAATATATAGTTCTGCTAGATAATACTTTCAGCACCAGAAAAATTGTTTGCTCACACAGGGGAATATGGGACACCCCAAAGCACTTGTAGTGCAAAATATGAAATATATAATGCTGCTAGATAATACTTTCAGCACCAGAAAAATTGTTTGTTCACACAGGGGAATATGGGACACCCCAAAGCACTTGTAGTGCAAATTTCAAACTTTATACTGCTGGTATATTTCTATTTCTGCAGGCAGAAAATAGTTTCTGGAGGATGGAATATGACACCCCAAACAGTTGGTAATGTTTGCAAAAATATCAACCAAAAAGCAGATTGCGCATGAGATGTTCTATTGGAAATAATTGTATGTGGACATAAGCAAGCAAAATAGCTCAATGGGTAAATACATATATAATGTTTACTCCGGCAATAGATAAATACAATATATAATAAAAATAAATAGATAGATATGACAACAAATAGAATCCAAAATCACATAATATATGTCTATAGCTAATGGGAATCTATGTAAATGAAGATGTCAAAGGATATCTCAACAAAGAGCCAAATTGCTAACATATAACGGAATGTCCATATGACCATATGAGTAATAGCTCTGTATCCGGGTATGGATGAGACAACTTTGCTTCGCCAGATTCCGGCTATAAAATTAGATGACAAGTTCCCACAAATAGAGCGGTATATTCAAATATGTAGCTCCATGGTAGTAGCTGAAATACATTAGCAGTGGAGCAGTCCGCTGTTGGTGGTATTCATTATGCCGATATAATGAATCAGGCTTGTAAATAAATGTATGTAAATGTAACATCCAGATCTTACCCGTTAAGGAAGATACAGATCCAAATTCCCGTCCCGCCGCACAAGCGGTTCAGGCAAACGGAGACTCCACGATGTGTCTTCTGTGGTGCGCACCACCTAAATCCATCCGGATTGAAACACAGTTGATTGTAAAGATGTTCCTCTTAAGGACACAATGTACGTAAGAGCCTCTGAAGACAATGTATCAAATTGTATCAAATGTCTTCTCGATAGATGAGGCTCAACAGAGCTGATGCTCAATAGTGGATGTTCCGTAGATAGGAAGATGACAAACAGCGACGCGTTTCGTCCGTCCAAGCGGACTTTTTCGAGCTAGCTAGCTTGAAAAAGTCCGCTTGGACGGACGAAACGCGTCCGAGCCCGCCCATGTCTAGTCTGGACAGTGAGCATTATGATGGCTCTCCTCCTCTCCATTGATACTCACACCTCTCTTATTAGACCGACATTCCTTTGTAGCTTGGCGTCTCTGCTATCAGACAGATAAGGAGTTGTTCAGGTATGCTTAAGGGCTGTTTGTCACTGTTAGATGAGTTCAGGCAGCTGATTCTCACAGCCTGCCCAAACAGTTCGAGTTCGGGAAAGTGGAATAAATGGGAAATGTCAGGATTCACTAGGATGAGTCCTTCTGTTCTGCCTGGGATTGATGGTACTTCACCCAGAGGCGCGGAATCTAACAAAGTGGAAGGTTTTCGCCAGAGGTTTCCGCAAGGGAATTTGGGCTTGGCAGCTTCCAACCTGCAGGTCGCGGCCCTCTAGGGGATTTCCCAGTGAGCGGTGAGAGAGAGAGCGTAGGCAGTAGATAGCCACAAATGAGTAGGATTACTGAGTGATGCTCAGTGATAGTACACAGAGAGATAGTATGTGATTTGCAGCAGCACACTTGGAGAGTTGATAGCAATGATCTGCAGAAGTGACCACTAACGAGTGGAGCAGGTAATAGGGGAGTTGCAGCAATACACTTGGAGTGATGGTAGCGATGATCTGCAGTAGTTACCACTAACGAGTGGACAGGTAATAGGTGAGTTACAGCAGCATGCTTGGAGAGATGACAGCGATGAACTGCAGGAGTTGCCACTCATGAGTGTAGCAGGTAATACGTGATTTCAGCAGCAAAGTGCATGAGCTGCTTCCAGACCAGGAGTCTGACGAGAAGAACCAGCACTGAGAGGTGCTGGGAGGAGCCTTATAAACAAGAGGTAACCAATGGATGAGCGGGACAGGAGAATACAGGTGAGATGATTACCTGCACATGTGCAGAGCTGATTGCTGGCTGACAGCCAGGGAAGAAGCAGGGAATGAGGAAGAATAATATTCAGGTTATCGGGGGGCAGCCGTGAGTGAGCAGCGTGTGACAGGAAAATTTAAATACAGTAGGACCGCACTCTCTTCAAAATTTGCAAGAGCTGCAATAATACAGGGGTTCCCTTCCTGGTATAATATATTAGGCAGTAATTATTGTGCGCTCTATTGACTTTGATGTTATGAACTGTATTGTGGTTACTATAAGGTTATATTGAAGTGTTTTAGTGACTCTCTGGCTGGTATAGAATGAGATACAATAAATTGCTATGGTAAGGATATGATACCACTAAATGCGAATGCAAGTACTATATGTAAATGTATTGTATATCAGCAAATACACTACTGGTAGACTGTGAATTTATAAGTATATATATATGTATATATATATATATATATATATATATATATATATATACATATATATATATATATATATATATATATATATATATATATATATATATGTGTGTAGAGATCGCTATTGATAAATGTAAAATTTATTGATAAAACCTAGTAGCTAACAATAACACCTATAACAATATAATCACAGTATAAACCTCACATAATAATTAAGGATGAGCGGGCTCGGATTCCGCTAATCCGAGCCCACACGAACAGTGCGGATCCGACGGGATCCGAGCACTGTTCGGGTATTTCCGGCGCCCAAAAAAATTAAAGTGAGGCTCTGACGTCCAAGTCTCGCGTCGGATCTCGCGAGACTCGGATTGCATAAATTCCCGGCCGCCATTTTCATTTGGGCTGTGATCAGGGAAGAGGGAGGTTGTAGGGTAGTGGTGCTCCTGCGTGATCAGTCCAGTTGTGCTTTATGCTTGTGTCCAGTGCTCTGTCCTTGCTGAGTCCAGTGGTGCTTTATACTTGTGTCCAGTGCTCTGTCCTTGCTGAGTCCAGTGGTCCTTTTGTCCTGTGCTCTGTCCTGCTGAGTCCAGTGGTGCTTTGGCCAGTGTCTGTCCTGCTGATTCCAGTGGTGCTTTAGTCCTGTGCATTTTTGTGCTAAGTCCATAGTAATTTTTTAATTATTAAAAACTCCCAAAAAAATGTAAAAAAAGAAAAAAAAAAAATTATACAAAAAAAATAAATATTAAAAAATAATTTAAAAAGTATAATAAAATTCTAGAGCAATATATTATTGCAGTCCTGAAATATTAGTACTGCAATACCTATGTTCACTGTTTCTGGAGTCCAAAAAATAGGAACTGCAATCTATATTACTACGTTCACTGTTTCTGCAGTCCAAAAAATAGGAACTGCAATCTATATTACTACGTTCACTGTTTCAGCAGTCCAAAAAATAGGAACTGCAATCTATATTTCTACGTTCACTGTTTCTGCAGTCCAAAAAATAGGAACTGCAATCTATATTACTACATTCACTGTTTCAGCAGTCCAAAAAATAGGAACTGCAATCTATATTTCTACGTTCACTGTTTATGCAGTCCAAAAAATAGGAACTGCAATCTATATTTCTACGTTCACTGTTTCTGCAGTCCAAAAAATAGGAACTGCAATCTATATTTCTACGTTCACTGTTTCTGCAGTCCAAAAAATAGGAACTGCAATCTATATTACTACGTTCACTGTTTCAGTAGTCCAAAAAAATAGGAACTGCAATCAATTTTACTACGTTCAGTGTTTCAGCAGTCCCAAAGTGTGTGTGGTTTAGGGGTACGCTCTCTTGTGCTGCATATAATGGAGTACAAAAATTTGGAGGATAAAGTAGGGAAAGATCAAGACCCACTTCCTCCTAATGCTGAAGCTGCTGCCACTAGTCATGACATAGACGATGAAATGCCATCAACGTCGTCTGCCAAGGCCGATGCCCAATCTCCTAGTAGAGGGCATGTAAAATCCAAAAAGTCAAAGTTTACTACAATTAGTAAAAAAAGAAAATTCAAATCATCAGAGGAGAAACGTAAACTTGCCAATATGCCATTTACGACACGGAGTGGCAAGGAACGGCTTAGGCCCTGGCCCGTGTTCATGAATAGTGGTTCAGCTTCACCCAAGGATCTAAGCCCTCCTCCTCCCTACCCCTCTAAAAAATTTAAGAGACTTAAGCTGTCATCAACAACACAGCAAACAACTCTGCCTTCTAGAGAGATGTCATCACAAATCCCCAAGGCGAGTCCAAGGGTGTTGGTGGTTGCGAAGCCTGACCTTCCCATTACTGTATGGGAAGAGGTGGCTCCTTCCACCATTTGCAGCAAGCCCTCTGCATATGCTGGAAGGATCACCCACAGTCCAGTTACAGATTTGGCTAATGAAGGTGTGAATGTTGTACACCGGGAGGAGGATATTGATGTAGCTGGCGCTGAGGAGGAACTTGACGAGGAGGATGCTGATGTGGTTATCATAAATGAGCCACCAGGGGGGGGAAACAGTTGTTGTCCATGGGATGAAAAAGCCCATCGTCATGCCTGGTCAGAAGACCAAAAAATCCACCTCTTCTGTCTGGAGTTATTTTTATCCCAATCCGGACAACAAATGTATGGCCATATGTAGCTTATGTAAAGCTCAAATAAGCAGGGGTAAGGATCTTGGTCACCTAGGGACATCCTCCCTTATACGTCACCTGAAGGACCTTCATAATTCAGTGTTTAGTTCAGGACCTGTGGCTAGGACCGTCAGCAGTCCAGGGACACCTAAATCCCTTGGTCCTGTTGTATCCACACCAGCAACACCCTCCTCGTCAATTTCCTCCACGATCTCCATCAGAGATAGTCCTGCAGGCCATGTCACCGGCATGACTGAGTCCTCTTCAAGCCGGGATTCTTCCGGAGGATCCTGCAGCGGTACGCCTACTACTGCTGCTGCTGCTGTTGCTGCTGGTAGTCGGTCATCTTCCCAGAGGGGAAGTCGCAAGAACGCTACGTCTTTCACAAAATAGTTGACCGTCCAACAGTCGTTTGCCATGATCACGAAGTACGACAGTAGTCATCCTATGGCAAAGCGGATAACTGTGGCCTTAACAGCTATGTTGGTGTTAGACGTGCATCCGGTGTCCGCCATCTGTGCAGTGGAATTTAGACAGTTGATGGAGGTATTGTACCAAATTGGGTACCGGGGCCACTCCACTACGCAGTCCAGAAATCTTAGTATCAGATATTAAACTACGTTCACTGTTCCTGCTACATCAAAAAAGCATGAACATGCCCTGCCATCAACAAAAACAAGAGGTAGTGACGCGCTTGAACTCCACCCTCTATATGCTGCAGAGGATGGAGGAGCAGAAAAAGGCCATTCAAGCCTACACAGCCACCTACGATGGGCCACGTGTTTGTGCCGCCGACTTGTGTTGCTTTGCTTAGACATCCAGCTACCTTGGTGCAACCTTTTGGACTAAAAACAATATTGTGAGGTGTGAGGTGTTCACAATAGACTGGAAATTAGTGGAAATTAATGTTATTGAGGTTAATAATAGTGTAGGAGTGAAAAAAAACCCGAAATATGGATTTTAGCACTTTTTATGCTTTTTTAAAAAAAAAATCAGAACCCAAAATCAGAACCAAAACCTTTTGTGGGGTGTTTTGGCAAAACAAATCAGAACCCAAAACCTCAAGCTAATCAGAACCCCAAACCCAAAACCCAAAACACCAAAAGTGCCCGGTGCACACCCTTAATAATAATCAATGCCATAAAATACTTTGGTCAATTTTCTCTAGCATAAATATATAAGTGAATAACGAACATCAAGATACCAAAACTGCAGTAGCCCAGTCCATTAAGTGTAAAGCTATGATGGAAAAAAACACAAATAATTTGGTAGAGGGTAAAACGGAGCAAACCTGAGCCCGATAACTTACTAGTTTCTCAGATGTAGTATATGCCAAAGCAGAGGATGGTGGTTGCAAGCCAGTAGGTCCTATCCAGTAAACAAATAGATGAGCAGATAAGGTTTTTACCTCTGTGTATAGGGATGGGTCCAGTTATGGCAGTATGAAGCGGTGTGGAACGCAAGTGTTTAGTTCCTTCCTCTGTGACTTCAATAATGAGTGCCATAGGTGCTTAGGGGTACCAAATCGCCCAGGAAAATATGTAGACACTCCTGGAATTATGGTAAAGGGACTAGGTTTACCACACATTTAGTAATAACAGTCACAGAGACAAATGAAATAAAAAAAACACTTACTTAGCCAGTACTAACAAACATTATGTTAAATGTACCTTTTAAGAACACATATGTATACAAATTGAAAACATATTCAGTCTTTTGGTGGCTATATTGAATAACTAGATTTCAGTATGTATAGAGAAGCTTTAAATCAGCCTTATGTAGAGCCACAATTGATTGTCTGTAATTATAATATAGAATACTGTGAAGTTGTTAGGCAGAACCTCTGGGGAAAGCACCAGTTGCTTATAGTGGCTGCACTCGACTGAGGTTTTAATGCAGTGTAATTTACATTGACCAGATCTTTATGAATCATGTAGGGACATGGTGATATCAACCAAAGAAAAAAATTGAGCACTGAAAACAGTCTAAAATTCAAATAATCACCAACACAGATGAATACAATAAAACGAATAAATGTATTAATAAGCCTTAAGCATCTATAAAATGATATTCAATATCCTGAATAATGTTCACTCAATGTCATAAACTCTACCCTTGTTGGGGCAACACATGAACAACTTCCTGTGGGGTCAGAAATTCAAATTGCATCAAACTGTATCAAATTGCAGTCAATCAGTTTCTGTTTAGCACCCAGTTGTGTGTTTAATATTCTGATCTCAACTCCGATATAAGTTCAGTCCAATTAAATATGCAGAAACTGTTTATGCTTCTCCAGTTCTTCGAAAACAAAGCAGAGGTTTTTATGTCATCATGTACAGACTGCTCCCTTTATTTTTATCCAACATGTTTGTAAAAATTGGAAGGTCTTCTTGTAATTAAAATCTAACTTTTATTATTGTATACCTAAAACCATTTTCCTTGTTAAAAACCAGCGAAATATAACGGGTTGGGTAGGATATAACTATACTGAGAATTCCGACACGCAGAATTCCGGCAAAAAAACCTGAAAGACTGAAAAAACGAAAGCAAATTAAACAGACTTACCTTCAATCCAATGCTGGAGATGACCGATGGACACAGCATGGTGACAGAAAGGTATTCCGATCAAAGAACTGTGCGGCAATGCAATTTGACGTCATTGCGACGTCTGTAAATCTAAATTTAAAGCGGCAATGTGGGGTTAAGTGTTTAAACACCTAACCTTAGGGGCCCCCACATTGGCGCTTTAAATTTAGATTGACAGATATCGCAAATTCTGGGTGTCAGAATGGTGGAAATCGTAAAAACGATTACCACTGAATATAACAAACTAAGAAGTGCATGTGAATCGACAAATTGTGTATATTAAAATTACTGGATGCATTATAATTGTCAAGCCTGAGGATCTGTCTGTACCCAGATTGGGTTTTGTCTCTGGAGCTGGACTTGTGACTACATGGACAAAGTTGTGTGGCCTGATAATGTTCCTCTGCATGTAGTGAATGGACTGTTGCAGATGGTAATTACACTATCAGAGGAGAGCAAACAGGAACTGAATTGCTGGACCGGACTGTAACGGAATGCTGGACCGGACTGTAAACGGAATGCTGAAAGAGGATTGCTGTTTCCGGAATAGAACCGGAATGCTGGATGAGGATTGCTGTAACCAGACTAGAACCGGAATACTGTCAGGGAATGCTGAAAGAGCATTGCTGGAACCGGAATGCTGGAAGAGGATTGCTATTACCGAAATGGACCGGAATGCTGTAACCAGAATGCTGGAAGAGGATTGCTGGAACTGGAATGCTGGAACCGAATGAAACCAGAATGCTGAAAGAGGATTGATGTAACCGGACTGTAACCGGAATACTGAAACCGGAATGCTGAAAGAGGATTGCTGGAACCGGAATGCTGGAAGAGCATTGCTGGAACCGGAATGGAACCAGGGTGCTGGAATCAGACTGGAGCTAGAATGCAGACTGCACTGTCAGAGCTGGATTAATAGCAAAACTGCAAACTGCTGGGAACCAGGTTGGTGTCTGGAATACAACGTTGAACTGGCAACAGGTAAGGGCTCCAGGAAGTCCTTTTATAGTTGTTGTTGTTGTTTAATCCTGATTGAAGACTGCAATCAGCTGGGCAGAAGCAGCACTCTGAGTTGCTGAGATGGATCAGGTGACTATATCCAAGATGGAAGCTCCCATGGACTGGTTTGGACTGGTTTTGGAGGGAATCTGAAATAGAGGCTGTTATCACCTGATTGGCTGAGAGGAATCATGTGACCGAATCCAAGATGGCAGCGTCCATACTCTGATTCTGGAGGGATCTCTAGAGTGGAGGCAGACTGGACAGCATCTTACAGAGAGGTACAAAACCAGCAGAGCCTGAGTACCGCAGGGAAAACTTGGAAAGGCAGTGAAGAGGTAAGTGACAGAACCTGAGAGTCTGGTGTGTGACAATAATTATCTCTTGTATCAATAGAGGGTTTATATTCTCCACGTAGTCAGGCTTCTTTAAATTCAAATTTAAGTGTCCAGGGAAACTGAATTTATTTCTTTTATAGATCCCAGTATATCATCTCTGTATAGCTATTCAAATTGCTATCTCTTTTGTTGAGCCTGAATTGGACCTATAATCAATTGGTGAAGGAATAGTAAGCTTGCTGGCAACAATGTTGCAATCATGTGTTAACCATTATTAAACTGTATCCTTCTCTGAATCGCTCATGTGATAATACAATGTATTGAGATTAACCTCTAAATTTTCGTTATTATCGGGTTGTCAGCGATTCATAGATACATATCGATTGAATGTGTCTTTCTGAAGCACTTCTCAAGCTACTATGGATTCCCCTAGGGAAATGTATGCGCTAGCTTCTGACTACTGCTGTTTAGCTTATAATTTGTTAGCACTACATTCCCCTCCATTTATATAGTGGTTATTTCATACCCTCATGTTAATATTAAACAGATTGACAGTGCAGCCAGTGAAACCGATGCGCGTTTCGCTGACACTGAGCTTTCTCAATGAGAAAGGTGTGCATCAGAATATAAAAACATCTGCTTTTTTTGGAATTACTATTGTGAATAAGTTAAAAGATACAACCCCACAATAAATTTAGGAGACATATTACCTCAATTTTATTATTAAGGGTGACCTGACTCCCATCAATTAGTGCAACAGTCCCTTCCTTTTCACTTCTCCAGTCCTGTAAGTTAAATCTCAATCCTAGGAGGTTCAGTGGCCAGAGTATAGTGGTAAATGCAAATCCTGGACTGAGGAACCACTCTGTTTGTGGATGCTTACATCAAATTAAAATAAATAAATAAATGGTATGACACCCACAGCTTCCAATAGGAATATAATAGGTTAATAAGAATTGTCCTGACACATTTTTGTCGCCAATTGACAATTTCATCAGAGTAATATAACTCACAAAGTGTCAGCTCCAACAGTAGCATGGGAGGCAGACATCTTCAGGGACTTTAAATAGTAAGTGTTAATTGTTTAATTAATTAAACATGCTTAAATAAAAATCTTTTAGTGCCGCCATAGTTCATCGTCAATTTTCTAAACAATCACAATCAAAACTTTATCGGGAAAAGACATCTTCGGAAATAAGAGTAAATCAGGAATGTCAGTTTCGCTATTCCTCTGACGTTGTTAGTAGTGTCAGGGTTTACTTCATCGAGATTACTTACCCAACCGGATGAATCAGACTCATTATGGCTACTCTGTGTATTACTTAGTGCCTATTATGTACTGAGATCAATAGAACAGACGTCAAAATAAGCAGCCGTGTCCATAATTTAAGCAGGGAAGACCTTATCCTCTCACTTCACACAAGCTCACTGCACTGTGCATGCCTTGCTGAGCCACAGCACACAGTTAACGGGCCAGCCATAGGAAGCCAGGGCCATAACTAAGGCTGTGCGTCAGGGGCGACCGCCCAGGGTGCAATGCTGAAGGGGAGCGCAATTTAGGAATATTTTAGGTTCATTTGAGTAAAATTGAGGGCTAGGGGGGCGGCATTTGTCTTTCTCGCCCCAGGCGCCAGAATTCTAAGTTACGGCTCTGTAGGAAGCTATTGGTTTCCATTAATTAGCCCCATGGACCGCACACCATTGCCACCAATATCATTAGCTTTACCTACAGACAAAACAGCAATACGCATAGCACAAGAGGATTTCACTTCTCTGCATGATTCCATATTACACATAACACCAATCAACAGCCAAAATATTTGCCAATGAAATCAATCAATTTAATTTTGATATGCTAAATAAGAAAATCACTTAGACAATGTTTTGCTTAGTTTCAGGGATACTTGTCACAGAGGCATAGTTTGAGTAGTAATAACGCAGCTATTTTCTGCCATGCATGTGTTATTTTGCGTCAGTCAGTGAGAGCCAAATATCTGTCAGTGCCACATATATTGTTTTCTGCATAACATAAAGGTGAAAGTTATCTTTCAGCCACCTCAAGGACAAATTTCCCAGACTTAGTGAGGCCAAAATAAAGGAAGATGTTTTAATTGTCCCACAGATATGAGAGCTTCTTAATGCTTTGACAAGGTCAAAATGGCTTAGGATGCATTTAAACTTGTGGCAACCAACTTTTGAGGGGACAGAGAAAATAGTTATAAAAAGTAACCTACTGCTATCTTATAAAAAATTAGGCTGCAGCAGGTCATTAAAAATACACTTTCTTTTTATATATCCCCATAAACACCCCCTACCTAGACCCAGCCACCCAGAAAAGCTTTCAAAAACCTCAGCTGTTTTTCAATCATTAGTCAGAAGCCCAACTAGGTCCTATCACTTACACCCATTTTCTTCAACCGATAGGTCATTTCATTTGTCCATAGACTCTTATCAAGCTCTTCCAATACTCTCTTGTCAATGTGCATACAGTCTATTTTCTATAACCCAACTAGCTTTCTTTTTTTTCAAATTTATTGCACTTAACGGTTAAATATGACCTGTTATCTCTCTGCTGTTACAAGTAAAAAAAAATATATATACACTTTCTTCACTCTCTTCCGGACTATTCCAGACAACTATGGTGCAATAATTGATGAGCATGGGGGGAGATTCCATCAGGATATCTGGGTGATGGAGAAGAAATAGCAAGGCAAGTGGAACTAACTGTACAAAGCTAGTGTTACAGATATATAAATGGATGAAGCTGGTAAATTCTTAATCTCTGTACACTACAATCAGTTGTGATGAGAATCGTACGCAACATAACTTTTGTTATAGAATATCAGTTTGTTTAATGTATCTTCTATCTTATAATATAAAATGTATTGTGGTTAAAAGGCTAATTAATGTTTCCATCATTTGAACTACAGCGAGTTTGGTATCATTCTGTTTGCAATCTCATGGGAACATTTCTGGGGTTATTTCTGCAACGTTCGCAACTTGTGAATGCTGGTTATAAATAATATCATTTTTTATAAACAAAATGTTCAGCACACAGGGACCATAAAAAAGCGGTTTAAACAGGTCTAGAGGTGGGAATCTGGATAAGGACAACTAGCCACACAATGGAAAGTTGACCCCCACCTCAAGGAACACAGGGGCACAGCAGATGGTGAAATTCCAAACGGTTTCGCGTCACCCATCTAAGAGGTTCCACAGTTCAAGAATGACCAAAGGAATCCACCAATGCCATGTTGAGTACCTGAGAGTGCAAGAAACTTCAACCAATGAATGAAGACATTACAACTGTAGCTGTATATCTCTGTGATGTCATTACTTTTACAACTGTACTGTGTATAAACTGTTAAGCTCTGGAGTTGGACCGTAGAAAGCGTTCTGATAGAAGCTTGTGCTAGTACTAGCAAGTGCATGCTTATGCATACCAAACTTTGCCTATTAATACTCTTTGGGTATAAAACCTATGTGCTTTGGAACCACAACGATTGCATCGGACAATCTTTATTTTAAACGGTAGTCATGGACATAACAGCTTGAGGGCTCAAAAATGTGGACTTCACTCTACTCCAGGACTCGCAGACATACGGATTTCGGTTAAAAAAAAAAAGGTTCTGACTGTAAACAAAGCGTTAAGCCAGTGAAAAAAGTGAGGGAACGTCACTTTAAAAACATTTAGCTCTGCGGACGCGCAATTGTGGGTAAATGCCTGTATTGGTTATACCAAAGGAGATAATGTCTGGGTCTCCTATAAATAGGAATCATTATTCTCTTGACCTACCCTAGGAGTTTTGAAGGTTTACAGACTATTGGAGCCTGGCTCACACAACAGGGGCCACATTAAAAATGGCAGAAACCCAAGCACCTGCTACTAAAATAGTAGAACCCCAAGGGTCTGTAATGTATAGTATGAGTAAGAAATATGGTAAAGGAGCAACAGTGTATTGTGAGAAGTGGAAAAGAAAAATAATAACTGCTGAATGTGTGAAAATATTTCCTAATGTTGGTAGCTTTGAACCTGATATGTATAAGATCAGGGGCCTGGTTCATTAAGGATCTTAACTTAAGAAACTTCTTATTTCAGACTCTTGGACAAAACAATGTTACAATGCAAGGGGTGAAAATTAGTATTCTGTTTTGCAAATAAGTTAAATACTGACTGTATTTTCATATAGCACACAAATATCAACTTTAAATTTCAGTGTACAAATAAGCTATCAAGTATTTGTGTGCTACATGAAAAAACAGTCAGTATTTAACTTATGTGTAAAACAGAATACTAATTTGCACAACTTGCATTGTAACATGGTTTTGTCCAGGAGACTGAAATAAGAAACTTCTTAATTTAAGTTCCTTAATGAATCAGGCCCTATGTCTGTAAACTTCTGAAAACTCTATAATTTTGTTAGAGATTAGATTTTAATAGATACACCACTATTGTGTCAGATTTACAATGGTCTATATATATTTACAATGGTCTATATATATATATATATATATATTGTGACAAAGGGAGGCATTTATCTGACAATATGCAAAGAAAACATACAAGCAGAGTAAGACATTGGCGCAGTTATGCACCTAGATTCAGGTTAAACCAAGTAAAGACTTATGTGTAGTTTAAAGTTGGTTAACTTACATGATTCAAAAGCTGCTTCCTCTCAGCAAACAGACAGGGTGTGTCTGTTAGTTGAAACAGAGCCAGTGATGGGCGTTTTCTCTTAAGGAGAAGGTGGGTGTGACACCTGTCCATCAAGCTAAGGCTGGGGGAGGAGTATCATGTATAAAAGTTTGTTTGTGCCATTTGTTCATGAAGACCAACGCTGGGAAAGCTGGCTGGTCCTGAGAGAGAGCTGGTCTATGTATAGCTAGCGTTTAGGGTCTCCATGATTGCTGTGCAAGTATACGGTGTCAAAACATTTACCATCCTGACAATAAAGTACCATAAAAAGGAAGAAGTTGTTCGTGTGTGCTTCTGCAGTAGCGGGCTCTTGCCACAATATATATATATATATATATATATATATATATATATATATATATATATACTAGCTTACTTGGTCAAAATGTATTATTTAAAATGGGGTATGTAATATACTGTACTTCCGATGGTGTATTTAGATATTTTAGAAAGACACTCGTGAGGGGCACAAGATATGCTTCACAAGGGCTAATTTTGCACTCCATTGTTACAGATATAAATCCTTCACAGGTAGTAGAAATATTGTTATCAGAGATACCGGGTCCTTTATGGACTAAAATATGGATGAGACACTGGATTGATAATTAATGTAACTTCCAGTTATGATTAAAAATATAGGGGAGGGGCTACTTATTAGTTTAGGATTAAAAAGGAATTAATAAAATAGTTGAGAGCCAAATTTCTGTAGTACCCAATCCAGCTGTCATCTTGATGCATTTTTTTTTCCTGCAAAACATTTCTCTATTATTATTCTTTACTGTTTTCTTCTTCATTCTTTAAGCTTTCTGACTGTCATTACCTTTTTATATGTCTCTTATAAATGGGTACAATATGTATAGGCAACCTCAATATTTTGGCACGAGCCTGGCATGACTGTTTTCAGTCTTTCCAACCAAACAATGGGTCAGTTCTAAGTTAGTATGTAAATATACTATTGCTGTGCTCTGATTTCTTTATGTCATCAGTGTCTGATACTAAACACTTGTTACTTTATTTTTCACAGACAGGACAAGGTTGCAAGGGATAAAATACAGCCATGCCAGATAAAGGTCAAATACTTTAGATACTGTCTCATACAGGTGCTAAGACATTTGACAATAGACAGAATTAAAGTTATACACTACATTGACATGGCCGCAAAGGCATCTGCAGATTTGTACTTCTATACTTACTGAAGCAGCTGGTTTTTGCTGCAGGAGTGTTGACACAGAAACATGGTGACACTAGACAGATCGGTTGTGCATTCTACAGTGCACAATTGGGCACTGTGGTGAGATCTCTCCCTACATGTTAAGAAGTGTACCAGCGACTGTTCTTCTTGTAAGTAAAAGCAAGGATGTAGTACTGGGGCACAATTCGACTGTTTATACACCACATGCGGTATCTGCTCTACTATATTCTGCCCAAATTAGGCATATCTCCACAGCAACATTTACAAAAATGTGCCTTGAGATGCACAAAGCGTTGAAGGAGACGGGACTCTAGCTGAAGGGGATTTTGTATACAGATGGACATGATTGCATAGAAAACTTGAATCATACTTTTACCGCAAGACCTGACATATGTGATACCCCTTTAGAAAATGTAAACATTTTATGCTTTGACATAGACAGATGGACATGTACTAGTTTTACTTTTATAGATAACACAAACGTTCTATAAAAGCTGAACCCCTTGGTCCACCTCACTTAGAACAAGTATCTGAACTCGTGAGATTGAGAAAGGCATGTGAGTTGGCAGAGGGTTAATCAGTTAATATATACACTGACTTTAGGTACGTTTTTATGATAGTGCAGGACTTTCGGTCTCTAGGACGACTTAGGAATTCTGTGACAGTAACAGACACAACAGTAGCGCACTTACATCACATAAAAGGACTTCTGACAGCGATACAACTACCCAAGAAAGTAGCCGTAAAAGAACTCACATATGACAGGGACCCCATATCGCTTGGTAATGACAGAGCCAATGAGGCTACTAAGAGAGCAGAAGATTCACTCGTAAAAACAAATGTGACCACATTAATGACTTTTGAAGCTCTCCGTGTACAGAAATTGATAGAAATGTAAGATTTGTGTCCCCTACAGGAGAAGGCTACCCGGAAGTCAAAGGGATGTGGACAAGAGTCCTCTGGACTCTTTAAAGATGGACAAGGTAGCCCAGTGGCATTAAGGGCATATCTTCCAAGCTTAACAGGGCAGCCCATGGTTTCATTCGTCTGGGTAAGGAAGGTAAATTCAAATAGGTAAGAGCATATTGGTGCGCATCAGGTTTTTCTTTACAGCCTGTAAGAAGGCAATGTCTTACCTGTCTTTGAAAGAATATGGGAAGAGCGAATCTAACAGAACAATCCCACATTCCTCCTACAGATGGACCTTTCTAGGTCATACAAATCAAATTCCTCTAATTACCACCCTTCAGGAATGTCAAGTATGTATTAATATGTATCAATGTATTTTCTAATTGGGTAAAGGCTTATCCAGCTGCTACTAATACTGCTGTTTTTACAGCTAAGAAAATCATTCAGGATATTTGTTTGTAGATTCGGTATCCTTAAAATCATTAAAAATGATTGGGATACACATTTTTCTGGGCATATCTTTCAACATATGTGTAAGCTCATGGGTATTGATAGTTAGCTACATACTTCCTATAGGCCACAAGTCAGTGTAAAAGTAGAGTGGTAAATGGTACTATCAAGAACAAATTGAGTATAGTGATAGCTGAAACTAGATTGAAGTGGCCGGAAGCTTTGCACTAGTCCTCCACAGCCTCAGAACCACTCCTAGATCACCTCTTAGCCTGTCACCATTTCAGACACTTTTTTTTTGTGCAACAACCTCACCTGATGGTAGATCAAAAATGCAATAATAAAGTGACTGTTCAATACCTCATCGAGATAAGCAAACAGTTAAGAGAGTAACAAAGGAATTTCAAAATACTGTTTCCTGATATGCCAGACAATAACTGTCATGATGTTGAATCTGGGAATATTTTGTGAATTGCAGTTTCCTATGCTCAGGTTGTTTAACTTACAGGTGGAAAGACCCGTACCAAGTGTTGATGACCAGCACCACATCTCTGGAAGTAGCAGAAAGAGACACTTGGATCCATTTCATCCACTGCAAAAAAGTTAACAAACCGAAGAAGGATAAATATAAAGCTGAGGCTGACACAAAAATAAACCCCAAGCATGGGGTGAAAGTATTTGCTGGAGTGATAGAAATCCGGCAACATCAGTAACAATGGGTGCGTGTCTTTCATCGGGGAGTTCCCACCTATACAGGCACTACAACCCTATCACTTTGAGATCTGTTCTGTGAGACCGAAGATCACAGTTAATAACACCTGAGTTAAGGACTTTGCAAAGACTATTATCCCATCATGGAGCGGCGGTTTTCCTGATTCTCCTTTTCAAGTATTTTTTTCGTCCTTATTTTTTTTCAGGATATTCAATTTTTGCAATGGTGATAAGATGATGGAGATTGGTTCGGGTAATGATACTGATGATGTGGAGATGGAGGAGAATTTCTTAGAACAATCAGTTCATCCTATCACATTAGTGAATTCGGGGGGTAAAGAAAAGTTCGGCTAACCTTCGGAGGCAGTGTGAGGGGCTATTGTCTGAAGAATAGTGTGTCTGTAAGTACTGTAACCCCATAATTGAAGAGAAGCGCATTCAGCAATGTCAGACTAATAATAATATGAACCTGGGCAGACATCTATTTCATGATTATCATTTATTGGTGGGTAAGGTCTTAAACCAAACTGAATGCTGGGTGTGCTCTTATGTGCCTCAGGGACAAAATAATGTAGGAGTAGTACCATTTCCACTAAACATCTCTGAGGTACTCAAATTATGGGGGGGGGAGCAATAGAAAGGAGATATAATTTTATTAGGTCCCCTAGTTTGAAACTTCGCCAATGCTCAGTAGATAGATCTCTGCGGTGTCTACATTTTTCGCATGCAAAGAAACTTGAATATTGGGAAGCTGAACAGAATGATTAGACAATAGCCCCCCCCCCACAAGGGTTGATAAAAGATCCACCATTATTATTATTAAAGTACTGTTAACCAGAAAGGCTGAAGGATATCATAAATAAGGTTAGGTTAACAGACATTAGTTCTAGAACTAGGGAGTGTTAGTTGGGAAAGTTCCTATAAATTACTATTTAAATGTTATACAAGCTGAGACTTGCCTTAAACAGATGGAAATACTAGGCATAAGAAACTTTACTAAAATATTGTGCATTGATATAACAGATTATATTGTGCCTTATATCCTTCCAGAAAATGTATATTACATATGTGGGCGATGGGCATACAAATGGTTAACTTTGTGCTCCAGAGGTATATGTTTTCTTAGAGATGTAGTTCCTGGAATAATGTCTGTTTCCCATGATAAAATCACTGACATTCACAGAACAAGGTCACCTCCATACATACACACAGTATGAACACAGAGACAAAAGAAATATGATTCCAGGAGAAGAACTTTTAGTTACAAGTTTAATTACAGATTCCAAAGGATTCCAGATTATGCTTGCATTGGACCCTACTAAGACTACTCAGGAAACCCTAAATTATAATTTGTACAAGCCCTGCCTATGCAATATGACAATATTACTGAGTTGTACGTTGACACATACAGATATATGGGTAAGGAGCTGCAAACATATAAGAAGGAATTAGTACAGCATAGAATAGCACTAAATTATCTTACTACAATTACTGGTGATGTTAGTGGGATTTTAGCCACACTGTTTGATGATAAGTGTTGTGCCAAGAAAAAGGGGGGAAAAATTGGTAACTGCTATAGGTTTGCTCCTTATCCTTAAACGTTGGTATCTTTATAGTAATTGGCTTATGTATCAGATGTGTTCTTGCTGTGTTGAAGTACGGTAAACGTTCGACCGAAGTGACTTCAGAAAATGACATGGTGATGGTATTAAAAGGGACAGTAATCTAAGAAAATTAAGTGTATTATTATGATCCCACAATAGAATCTTGAACAGGTAAGAGTGTTAGGTATACTCTCAAAGGGTGGAACTGTTAAAGATAAATAATTGGATGAGGGTGGTAAATTATTAATCTATGTACACAACAATCAGTTGCCTACTCATGGGCTTATACATTTTCTGCAATTTGCTGCCGTCACCTGGATACCGTAACTAGTATAGGCCGTGGCTCTGACCTATTTTCCACGGCTCTTGCTTAATCACAGGTACCTCCACCAGCGGCAATCACCAAACACAATTGCAGTTCCCTACCACCCGATGGGCACATAAATGGTAATTTACCCCACTCAATGCCACTCCAATGGAAATCCTGTCTCGAGGGAAATTTTTTCTTGGTCACCGCTTTTACTCCAAGTCAGTCAGGCCTGATTCACCTCCTCCTCCTCACTGGACTCCATCGATCACCTCAGAACCTCTCACCAGCCTCTCATCCTCCCTGACTTTGTTCATTTGCTGTCTCTCCTTGCACCGGACCCCTTAATCTGGATCCTCCTGCCCCTCTACATTACCCTTCATACAGTGGTCCCATCTAGGCCTCTGTGTCCTGCCTCTCAAGCTACTACCCCCAGGACGTGCTGACTACTGGACCCAGTGCCTACTGACCCCATCTGCCCACTGACCCCATCTGCTGGAGACCTCACTGGCTAATCTCCCTTTTGAGCTACCCTCCACTTACCCTACCATTCTGCACCTTGTTTGCACCATTCCATGTCTGCTTCACATGCATTCCATGTATGTACTATTCCATGCCTGCTCTCCTGCTGCTGCACCTGTAGCCAACTCTCCTGCCTGTCTGCAGGATCTGACCGCATGTTTCAAAATACTCAGCAGCAAAAGATATTATATAAGCTTTTAAGGACATTAACCTTGTAAAAATAGAGCTCACTGTGTCAGCCAAATAATAGTACCTGTAATACTTCTCTATCAGATTATTTATCCTATTATTTATCTTCTCTGTGTTACTCACCTAAAATAAACGGATATCCTTATTTCATCACATTATGTGACAGGTGCTTTTCAAAGAAATTAGCCATAAAAGTACAGTATTTTAAGATATAAGTGGCATGAGCTGTTCTTTAGGAAACGCCTAACTTTAAGGAAATAATAATTAAAATTAAATGAACTTTTCAGTCAGGAATATTTTAGTTTTTCAGTCTTGTAAAACCTGGTTTGCTTTGCGCATCCCCTAGGAATGTGTGTCATATAGACCTGTCTGTATAAAAGGAACTTGTTCAAAGCATCCCTACAAACCATCAGGAATCTCCAAATCTTGCTTAGGTCCAGAAACCCAGAGATCAGAAAACCAATCATGTCTGGAGTTAAAGGAGGACACTGCCAACAGAAATCCCAGTGCAAAGATCCCTGCCAGAAGCAATCTGTGTGCCAGGACCCTTGCCAGAAGCAAAGTGTTTGCCAAGATCCATGCCAAAAGCAAAGTATCTGCCAAGACCGTAAGTAACATGTGTCTTACCATGATCATTATTAGAAATGTTACTAATTTCATCTAACATATTACATACAATTTGCTTACTACAATTTCCATTACAACACACACATTCTAGAAAAAAGGGGTTCATATTAAATTAAGTTAGCTTAAACTGGACACGTAAAATATTTTATTTTTTTGTGTTGACAACATTTTGCACATACATTTAAATTCTTGCAAAATTTCCAGTGGAGTTAATGTCCATACTTCTGTAGCAGCAGCTCATACTGTGTGCTCTACAGTTTAGATAAAGATCAGGGGCCTGATTCATTAAGGAACTTAAATTAAGAAGTTTCTTATTTATGTCTCCTGGACAAAACCATGTTACAATGCAAGGGGTGAAAATTAGTTTTATGTTTTGCACATAAGTTAAATACTGGCTGTTTTTTAATGTAGCACACAAATATCAACTGTAAATTTCAGTGTACAAATAAGCTATCAAGTATTTGTGTGCTACTTGAAAAAACAGTCAGTATTTAACTTATGTGCAAAACAGAAAACTCATTTTTACTCCTTGCATTGTAACATGGTTTTGTCCAGGAGACTTAAATAAGAAACTTCTTAATTTAAGTTCCTTAATGAATCAGGCCCCAGGTGTTAGCAACGGTCTAATTGTGGTGTAGAACAATCTAGATGGTTGAGTGCATAGGCAGCACCACCTATCTTCATCAACGCATTAAGGCTTAACTACAAAATGTTTAATGGTAAAGTATTGGTAGACAGATGCCACCGTTCTTCCATATTATATTGATTTGTGAAGCCATGGCCACAATGTTTATCTGTTACCCTATGAGTATAAAGAGTTACTCACATTGCTATCCCATCACTATCAAATTCTGAACTGCTAGTGTTAGTGCTATTATCTGTACGCATAAAATATAAATATTATATTCTAACTCAAGGTGCCTTAAATTTGTGACCAACTAAAACTAGGTATAATATGAAATATATGTTTATTGGTTCTTTCAGCTTGTAAACCTTTGCAGCATTGCCAGCACTCTGGAGGTCATCAGAAAGGTATGTCAGCTTTACACAGTTTATAGTATATCCATATTAGAAAAATAAAAGAGGGTTTTCATCTTTTATGACCTTAGTTCAGATTTAATGGTAGTTATCTTTTAATTAATTTACTGTTGTTTAATAATATAATATAATTAAAATATAAATCTTGAAACATGGGACTTGTACCATTCAATAATAACTCATGATACACAACTAGTTTTGGGAAGCACAAATATTGAGAAAACAAAAGACCCTGGTGTCCCCAATAATCAGTATGATTACCCATTTTTATGAAGGGGAAGTGCAAGTGAACTTTTCATCAGTTCGGGACTCATGTGACAAAAAATGTAGTCACCCTGTAAAAGATATCATATGCACCTTTTTGAATACCAATAACATACATTTAGGAACCTCTTATGAAAAGTGGTATTTTTTTATTAGGTGACAACATAACCTCAGGAAATAGATTCTTAGGGTAGGCAGCAAGGGAACAATTTACAAGATTTTATTTTAAAACAAAAATAATTGTTAACTGTTATCTGAATTATAACTATGAGGCTCACACTTTCTCGATCAGCTTATACTTTGTCAGCTTATACATTTTTTATAAAAAATGAAACGGGAGGACTTTGGGTGAAAAGCCAGTGTTAGTGAAGGAAGATATTATGAGGTGACTGTGCTGAAGAGTACCCAAGTAAAGAAGTGTGATTGTTACACACATAATTTTGATATGACAGAACAAATATATGTTTTCAGTGCATGTATAATGTAATACAGTTTTAGGATCATTGTATTCTAATTGCATGGATATAATACATATACTTCAATAAATGTAAAATCTGATTGCTTCTGGAATAATATTGTAATCTAAAAGTAATCAAATATTTGATAGCTTATTTGTAAACTGAAATTTAAAGTTGATATGTGTGTGCTACATGAAAAAACAGTCAGTATTAAAACTTATGTGCAAAACAGAAAACTAATTTTCACCCTTTACATTGTAACATGGTTTTGTCCATGAGACTTAAATAAGAAACTTCTTAATTTAAGTTCCTTAATGAATCAGGCCCTATGTCTGTAAACTTCTGAAAACTCTATAATTTTGTTAGAGATTAGATTTTAATAGATACACCACTATTGTGTCAGATTTACAATGGTCTGTTTATTGTGACATATTTTTAATTATTTTGCACAAACATAAAGCAATTCAGCTGTGCTGTCACCATCTCTATAGACCCATCATACAAATGTGAACCTATGCTGCAAACTAGAAGTAGAAACAGGCAGGTTTGTACTGTGCAGCTATGATCATCAGACCTCAGTTTATTATTCATGTTTCTCTCCTGAATTTCCATAAACATTATTAATAGAAATATATTTTCATTATATGTATTATTTATTACTCATTATTTTTACTTGACAGATCCTTGCAACCCCTGTGCTCCTGACCCTTGCCAGGCCCAGGCAAAACATTGCTGAAAGGATAGAGTGCAACTTTGAGTCAAATGGAAGAAGCAAAACATTGCTGAAAGCATAGAATGTATCTCTAAGACCATGGAAAAAATAAACTTAGCTTTGATCTATTTTTAAAATATAGATGTCTTTAATCATGTACATTGCTGCCATCTCCATATGAATAATGCAGATTTAAATAAAAATTAACTGATGTATATTTTTGTCTTTGTCAGTTTATGTTCACCAAATTATGAACTTCCTGGGACTACTGGGACCTATACAGAATGTCACTGGCACACAATTTATCTGTTTGCATGATTACCAGTCTAATGAAAAGTTAACATTTAATCTTTGGCAGTATAACAATACAGATATATTAATTTATGCTCATTTTATTTCATGTTTTGTTTTTTTGGTCTAAGTCAACTGACTTTTACGCCGATCAGAGATATGGAGTAAGGGGTGTGAAAATGCACAATCTCTTATTTAATGCACTTGATAAAGCCTTTGTATGCTTTATTGGTAAAGTGAGCTTCAAACAGGTTAGGTTAGGTACACTTCACTCAATTACATTTCTATGCGCAAAAAAAAAACGAAAAAGAAATTTAAGAGACACAGTGATCTTAATGAGGAAAGTCAAAAGAGACCTGGGGGTAAATGTATCAAGCTGAGAGTTTGAGGGTTTGAAAAACCAATCAGATTCTAGCTATAATTTATTTAGTACATTCTACAAAATAACAGCTAGAATCTGATTGATTGCTATAGGCAACATTTCCACTTTTCAAACCCGCCGGAAAACTCTCAGCTTGATACATTTAACCCCTGGGGTTATAATTACTAAACTGCGGGTTTGAAAAAGTGGAGATGTTGCCTATAGCAACCAATTAGATTATAGCTGTCATTTTGTAGAATGTACTAAATAAATGATAACTTGAATCTTATTGGTTGCTATAGGCAACATTTCCACTTTTTCAAACCCGCAGTTGAGTAAATAAGCCCCCAAATCAACTGAAACGACAATTGTTACTTTGGAATGACTGTCATTCATCGCTTAAGTAAACACTCTTGTTAAATTTGCCTGTACGGTTGTTTATCACTCGATTGACCCAATAGTTGGCTGAAAAACCTGTAATGTATACCAGCCTAATCATTCAATGCAGCTTAATCTGTTTCCAACTTGACCATCTGCTGTTTTTTTAGTTTTGTTTTGTTTTTTTTAAAAAAAAGGTTTATTTACCATACTATTTATTAGTAATTCCAAAGGGAGTATGTTTTAAAACATTGGTTTGTTCCTGCTACTGTAATCTGTATATTTGGATATACTTAATTCACTTAACTGTATATCCAGAAGTCCACACTATTTCCTTGTGATTCTTCATATTTGGACTAAGCACTATTCACTTGTATTGAATTGATTTGCTTTCTATGTGCCTTGTAGTTATTTTACCTTCCCATTTGGGGGCTTATTTACTCAACTGCGGGTTTGAAAAAGTGGAAATGTTGCCTATAGCAACCAATAAGATTCAAGTTATCATTTATTTAGTACATTCTACAAAATGACAGCTATAATCTAATTGGTTGCTATAGGCAACATTTCCACTTTTCAAACCCGCCGGAAAACTCTCAGCTTGATACATTTACCCCCTGGGGTTATAATAACTAAACTGCGGGTTTGAAAAAGTAATTTGCGAGCCCGGGAGACTGACCCGAATTTCGGGAGTCTCCCGGAAAGTCCGGGAGAGTTGGCAATTATGGCATATAATGCTAATGCACATACATCATAAAATGTCATTCTGCTAGGACACAACACCCTCACAATTAAGATATTCCAAATAGGCCTCTCTGTTTAATTTTGCTGTTTAATTTTGTCATGTGACTGGCATTTGTCACATGGGATGATTACAGTGGTCTCAACCCTACCACTTCCACCATTTTTAAAATGCTCTCCATATTGCTTAGCACAATGCGCACACTGCGGCTTTTACGCCTAACAAAGTTATATAGTACACAACTAGACATCACCACCTTGATTACTTTGTCTAGGCACATATTTATAGCAGAATGAAAAATTCTAAATCTGTTGCTCAATATACTAAAAGCATTTTCCACAACTCGCCTCGCTCTTGACAATCTATAAATAAAGATCCTCCTTTCTGTTGACAGATTTATTTGTGGATAAGTTACATTGGTGTGTAGCGCAAATGCTTCATCAGCTAGAAAAACAAAATTTAGTCCATATTTTGTGTCACTTCTTGTTGGCAAATTAATGTTATTATTTTTAAGTTTAGCATAGAAAGGAGTCTGCTCCAGTTCCTGGCCATCTGACACCTTTCCATTTTTTCCAATGTCCACAAATAGGAATTCATAGTTGGCATCTGCTATGGCCATCAGAATAATACTGAAGAATCCTTTATAGTTGTAGTAATAGGATGCACTTTTTGAGGGTGACATAATTCTCATGTGTTTGCCATCTATGGCACCGCCACAATTTGTGAAATTTCAAAGAGTTTCAAAATCTTCAGCAATAAATGCCCATTACTCAACCATTACAGGAAACTGTACGAAACATATTGTTAAAATGTTAAATTGTCACATGTATCTATTGTTAGAAAATGAAAACCGGCATTTTCAATCTTTGTAGGGTAAATGACGTTATTTCATAGTGTAGCTCTTTAGCCAGTTCAGATATTACACTGGGTGCTGATTTAAACCTTTGGAAAAGTGCTTTTCGGTTACATAGTAAGTAGTCTTTTTATTATTATCCCCCTTCTACCAATCGTTATTGTCCCTTCGTTTAAAAGTATATCAGCTTTCCCAGAGCCATTAACCCGTACCACACCTGATCAGCCAGTGCCCTTCCTGTGGCCAAAAATCCCAGGGAAGCAACAGGTCTCTGTACTGCACATATTGGTCTCCTTACATGCAGGGCCGATGCTAGGGTCCACGGCGCCCTAGGCATTTTTAAAAAAGCGGTGCCCCCCCCGCGCGCAAAAATCGCCGCCCTCCTCCCTCCTCTCCTTACCTTGTCTCACCACCGATGCCTCTCTACTCCGTCTCCTCCCCTCCACTCACTGACACTAGTAAGTGGAGGGGAGGAGACGGAGCAGAGAGGCGGCGGTGGTGACAAAATAGCCTCTTCCCCCCCTCCCCGTGCATCTGAATGCTGTGCGGCGGCCGTGACAGGTCAGCGGTCGCCGCACAGTTTTAAAGTCTTTTAGTATTCTGTGGCGCCCTCCAGGCGCCCTCCAGAGCCCGGCGCCCTAGGCAAGTGCCTAACCTTGCCTAATGGGAGCGCCGGGCCTGCTTACATGGGTGTTCTCCTTCTGGATGATGGAGATGACAAGTTGGGGCAGCTCCTGGAATGTGGGTTCATTCATCCTCAGGAAATTCTTGAAGTCATCAGGGGTGTTGTCCCGTATCTCCAGTAGCAGGGGCATATGAGAATAAGAGTCTCACCTCTGGAACCACTCCAACAAGTATGATATTTTCTCCTTGTTTCCCTCTGGGTCTGTGTTTGCAGTGTTCTTACCATAGCAAGTAGCAAAAGATCACACGCTTGCTGTTGTTCAACTGTGGCCATTATTTTAAAATATACTGTAGGTAACTGTAGTTAAGGTGCGGTTTCGAATGAACGCACACTATAAACAATAGATGTGCTACAGAACGAATGGGGATGACATCTTTCCATTTCCGGAATCTGAGTTTGTGGGAGTTTTTGTCGGTGATGTTCAGCCCTTTATTTAAATTTATTTGGCATATTGCTGCAAGGAGGCCATATATCTTATCAGTGTGGACGGGGTCAAAATCTTTATGTCACGCCTGAGGATCTGTCTGTACCCAGACTGGGTTGTGTCTCTGGAGCTGGACTGGTGACTACGTGGACAAAGCTGGGTGGCCTGATTATGTTTCTCTGCATGTAGTGAATGGACTGGTGCGGATGGTAATTACACTAGCAGAGGAGAGAAAACAGGAACTGGATTGCTGGACCGGACTGGAACCTGAATGCTGGACTGGACTGGAACTGGAATGCTGTAAGAGGATTGCTGTAACCGGACTGGAACAGGAATGCTGTAACCGGAATGGAACCAAAATGCTGTAACCGGAATGCTAAGACAAGTGGCAGGGAGAAATAACTTATATATTGTGGACACAAAGCATGTCTATGGACATAGCCATCACATTCACACTATAAATACTAATCAAAACACATTCCATCTCTAAATAAACCACCTAAAACACACACCCAAATTTATTTGTACCAAAACATATTATCTAAGCCTCCCTCCCTTCCTCAAGAATTCCATACAGCTTCCTCACAGGACTGTCATCCCCAGTATTTAAAACTCATGCCACCTGCTCATGTTTGCAAGTAGTAACCCCAGCTGTTTATGTCTACTTTCACAAACAATAATCCCTGAATCATTGTTCTTTCCTGGGAGAGTTGCGAGGGTGCATTAGTGTGAATAGTGTTATCGGGGATAAGGTCATCTCTAAAAAAGAGATGGGTTTTCAAAGAGCATCTAAAGATTTGAAGGCTGTGGGAAAGTCTGGTTGAGCGTGGTAGGGAATTCCATAAGTGGGGAGCAGCACGGGAAAAGTCTTGTAGGCGGGGCTTTAAGTATAGAGCCCACCCCTCTCTCTCCATACATAACCTCAGGGACCCTTACCAGCATTTCCTGGAGCTGGAGACACTCTTTAGACGCTCATTCTCATACAAGACAAACTACCTGGGGTTTTAGAGCATACAAGACAGAAAGCCTGGAACATATACTTCTGCCATTAACTACTTGCCCAGTGCTCCTGTCACATAATAAATAAATAAATAAATTAAAAAAAAAATACCAAACCTGTTTCTTGGTGGAGCTTAGCAATAAAAATACATTCACATGTATTTACAGTTCAATTTTATTGCTTTGGTAGAGTTTTTATTTACATTACCGGTGTCATAAAGAAGCAAATGGTATATTTGCACATTACAATGTCTTCTGACAAAGCAAAATAGTATTTGTATGGGAACTAAACCAAAAAATTACTTATAATGTGGAATGTGACAAGCCCAAAATGTGCCGAATAGACTCGGCACAGAGGTGAAAAATGTCCTCTGCATTGAAAAGTTAAAATGTTGCTGTAACAATAGCAAATAGTGAACAACTAAGTTTGTCCCAGCACTGTTGCTATAGTAAATTTTTATAGAAGTCAAACTCAAAGATTCAAATGTAGGATTTGTAAACTCAACTGAATTACAAACAAATTAACAGTTACAAATTGAGAGGCAGTTTGGGGAAGGGAAGGGCAGTTAAATGCAAACCAAGAATAGCAAAGACGTAATTGTGACTGAGGCAGACCCGTATGGAGACATAGATACTGTCAGCAGTCATATCACTTATAGTGCCTGAGGACTGGTGCAAACACACTGATGATGATAATGTTGGTTGCTAGCAATAGCTGGCATCTTCTGATTTACTGATTCACTTCTGAAGCTGATTTATCCAATGATTTGCTTCCATTTGTACATGAGAACGAACATTGTACCTGCTGTAATATCATAGAGATTTTTTTTATTTAAAACAAGGCTAATAGCAAATGTGTTTATTGCTATCAATACCAATGTTACAAAATTTTCCTTATGTCTAAGATCTAGTTGGGTGTAAGTGTATCTGATGTATGTTTGATGTAAACCTATCACATATGCAACTAGTGCAGAGCTGGATGCATCCAACTCAGCATATGATGTTTTGTGCATCTTTTTACAGCTCTTTTTTTAATGCATCTGCATCCAACTCAGTATCAACCCCATAGGGTCTATGCAAACAAGTATTTATTGTCCATCAAAATGATTCATGTTAAGACACATAGTTTTCAGATCCAAGTTTTTTTCACAGAATTCTATTTTCTGTTGATAGTGCAGTAGTGGTAAAGAACTAGAAGCCATTTTTTGATCAAGCTTGTCTCCAATATGGTGTACTATACAATGGCAGCGCTATTGGTGATGTGGCTTTTAGCTGTCACTGTCTACGCATATGCAGTAGATTCTCTATCTCCAACCTGGACTAGTGCTGGCAGTAACAGAGCCCCGGTCTAATGAACCCCCAGTTTTCATCATGGACCCATGCCAGGAGGTTTGGGCTTCACTGCTGGTGTGTTTGCAGACCTATGCATAGAGTGGGTTAAATAGCAGAGCTGATGAATAGGTCAGCAGTCACAAGACCACAGGTTCAGAGCTCCTAAATGGCCACACACATCCTGTTTTACAGGATTCAGTTGCTGAAGCAAAGGGGGGAGCAGAGGGAGCAAGCCACACAGCGGATTTGATAAGTAACAATTGAACTCCAATGCGTGACATTGAGGAGACGGATTATACTGGAAACGAGACGATATTGAGTATATCCACTTATTTACTGTACTCTAATCTAAGAAATTGTTGAGAAAAACTTTACGATTTCACTTGTATGATTGTGAAAACCTTTGACCCAGTACTTGAAATCCTCAGGCCACAGTTATCTTAAACAGCAATATGTAGAGTTGAATGTAAAAGTTGCCTATTTGCGTATTGTAACAAAGTCACAGGATTAGTTTTTGAGGGCAGGTATATTTCACCTAGATTTCTAACCTACTTGTTTTAAAACCCTAGTGAAATGTTACTGTGTGGAAGCTGCTGAAGCGCTTTAGGCCTATTGAAAAGCCAGAAAATGGTCCTGGGGTTATGGATTGAGAGTGAGGACAGGGTCCATCCATTAAGCCCATAAGCCATGCCTTTCCTGTTACCAGTAATTCTGCTGGTAATCAGGAGTTGCACCTGAGTGGTTCTAGTAAGAGGCTGTAAAGCAGCTCAGTCAGTCTCTGAGAAAGAATGATATCTGACTGGAAATAATTGTGCTGAAACTTCTTTTTGTTTTTTCTTAGATTGTTCGTCTGGAGTGACCAGTAGTTAGGATTGGCCCAAAAAAAGAGGGGGCAGGTGTTTTGGCACCTTTTTTGCCCAGAGAACCTCAAAAAGCCTATTTGGACATGTTGTGGCTAATTGTCTGGTCATGCAAAAGCCCAGGCAATGTGATGCTGCTTTTGAATGTCTTTCTTTGCCAGCTTAGCCTGTACTGTTTTGCCTCTGGTGGAGTCAGAAATACAAATATGTGTAATTCAAATGAAGGGCAACCAGATAAAGACATTGTTAGACTGAGGAAGTGTAATTACCCTTGTGAAAGCAGGGTTTGTAAACTCCTCAAAATGGCAGCGAACAACTGTTGGTGTGACTTGTAAACATGGTGACACTCGGTATTATGCCAATGCTGAAGCAAATATAAAGACCTCTCTTGGTTCATAGATTGTCCTGGTCAGATTGGTCCCTTCCTTGGTGTTCATATCACAGCAAGACACTTAGGGGAGAAAAAAGCACTAAAATGATCTTACAGCAGTTCTTTTGGCCAGAGGTATCTGATTATTGTTCTTTTTGTCCCAAGTGTCAGTATAATGTTCCCAGACCCCATTTCAGGAGTCAATAAGTGTCCATGACTATTATAGAGGTCCTGTTTGACAGGATAAACATGGACCTTGTTGGGCCCTTGTTAAAGTCTGCTTGAGGGCATCAGTATTTCCTTATAATAGTCGATTATGTTACCCGCCATCCTGAAACAAACCCTTTGCGCAATATTTCATCTAAAATAAAAGCTAGAGAATTGGTGCATGTTTTCAGCCGGGTAAGTATACCTAAAGAAATTCTCACAGACTAAGGCACCCTCTTTATGTCTAGAATCCTGAAAGGAATATGTAAATTGTTTAAAGTTACTCACCTCAGGACATCAGTTTATCATCTCCAGGCTGATGTTTTGGTGGAAACATTCAACAAAACCTTAAAAACCATGCTTAAAAAAGTTGTAGCTAGAGATTGGAAAAACTGGGACTATTTGCTGCCATATTTGTTACTGACCATTAGAGAAGTTCCTCAGTCCTCTACAGGGTCCTGTCCATTTGATCTATTATATAGCATACATCCTTATCAGCAGCAGCAGTTATTTATATAGCGCCACAAATTCCGCAGCGCTGTACAGAGAACTCACATCAGTCCCTGCCCCATTGGAGCTTACAGCCTAAATTCCCTAACACACACACAGACACACAGAAACAAAGACTAGGGTCAATTTGATAGCAGCCAATTAACCTACCAGTATGTTTTTGGAGAGGGGGAGGAAAGCGGAGCACCCAGAGGAAACCCACGCAAACACGGGGAGAACATACAAACTCCACACAAATAAGGCCATGGTCGGGAATCGAACTCATGACCCCAGTGCTGTGAGGCAGAAGTGCTGACCACTAACCCACGTGCTGCCACAAACCCAAAGGATTGCTGGATGTGGCAAAAGAAATGTGGGAAGGATTACCCACTCCATATAAAAGTGTTATTGAACACATGTCTCAGACGCAGAACTGGATTCCTGCAGTGGTACCCATTGTCAAAGAGTACAACCAACAGGCCCAACATGTTCAAGAGAGGTTGTATAATAGGAACAACCATTGTCGGGATACAGTGCTCTGCAGAACCATTGTTATGTTCTTGCCCTTAGATTTGCCCTCATTCAAGATGCCCGCGATTGCCTCATGAAGCTTCCATCTTGGATCTCTGTTATGAACTTGTCCTTACAATAGCGCTTATCCAAGATGGTCGGGACTGTCTCATGAAGATTCCTTCTTGGATCTCATTTCCTATTTGCGCGTAGAAAAGGCACTTCCTGTTATGAAGCCTTTGCTCGAGTATTGTTTGTATCTCAACCAGATACTTCCACAGAACCTTGCTCCCTTGTGATCTGGACTACAATTACTTGATACATCTACTAGACCTTTATCTGTCTTGAGACTTTGGACTTTTATTGTTGGACACTTGAGATTTATTTATATATCAAAATAAATCCTGTTTACTACAGAACTACCTGGCTATTGGATTCCGTTTGTGATACCAGAAGTGTGACAACCATACAGTAGGGAAAACAAGACATACATAAAACACGGACATACAAGGCAGACAAAATAAATGTAGACATGAAAACAAAGGGTACGGAGGACCCTGCTCATTAGAGAGCTTACATTCTAAGTGGAAGAGTGCACAGATGAAACAAGAGGTGCAAGTATGGCTTACAGTGGAGATTGGGACAACTGTGAAGATGTATTAGTATGAATAGTATCATCAGGGATAAGGTAAGCTTTAAAAAAGAGATGGGTTTTTAGAGACCACCTAAAGATTTAAAGGCTGTGAGAAAGCCTAATTTGGGCATGGTAGGGAATTCCATATGTGGGGAACAGCACGGGAGAAGTCTTGTAGGTGTGAATGAAAGGTGGTTAGCAAAAACGAGACAAGGCGCAGGTCAGAGGTACACCTAAGAGGGCAGGAGAGACAGTATTTAACTATGAAGTGTCTCAGCCAGGGAAACAAAATTTACCATGTTAACCTAACAAAACCTTAGAAGGATAGGCAAGCCATGGAGGCTGAACTGGGCCCTGCAGTAACCCAACATTCTTCATTTCTTGAAGTAAATGTATAAGAGACAGTGTCAGCGGCCCAAAAGAGCGAGGTTAAGGAGTTTGTCAAAAAAATAAGGATGTATTTTCAGAGCTATCCGCCGAACTGCCGTAATAAAACATGACATTGTTACAGGTCCAGGGGTCTAGGTCAACTTAAAACCATATAGGATTCCCGAAGCCCAAAGTGAGGCTATTTCCAAGGAGGTAAAAAAATATTAGAACTCAATGTTATAGAAGAGTCTAACAGTGAGTGTTCCAGCCCCATAGTACTAATCACAAAACCAGATGGCAGCGTACACTTCTGTAACGACTTTTGTAAGCTGAATGCAGTGTCTAAATTCTATGCCTACTCCATGCTCCTTATGGATGAGTTGATAGAAAGGTTAGGAACAGCCAGATATCTCATCAAACTTAATTTGACAGAAGGTTATTGGTACGTTCCATTGACCAACAGCGCAAAAGAAGAAACAGCCTTCTCTGTTCCAAAAGGCTCTTTCAATATAAGGTGTTGCCATTTGGATTACATGGGGCCCCAGCAACCGTTCAGCGTGGCATGGATAAGATGTTGAAGCCCCACAGACAGTATGCAGTGGCGTATCTGGATGATGTTGTTAATCACAGTCCAGATTGGGACTCTCACATGCCTAGAGTTCACACAGTGTTGGACTCAATTAGAAAGGCAGGGATAACAGTCAAAATGAAGAAATTTTGCCTAGTGATGGAAGAGGTTAGGTACCTAGGCTTTACCATAGGAAGAGGTTTGGTTAAGCCCCAGGTGAATAAAATTGAGACTATACAAAACTGGCCCGCTCTGTGAATAAAAAATAAGTGAGGGCTCATAGGGTATTACCAGCAGTTCTTTCCTAATTTTTGTCACCACAGTGGTTCCATTAACAGACCTTACAAAGGGGAAAGCAGTCTAATATGGTGAAGTGAAATTCTGAGGCAGAGGAAGCATTTCTGGCTTTAAAAGTGGTGCCAGAGGCGGAACTAGCGAGATGTCAGTCCAGGTGCAAAAATTTGCGTTAAGCCCTGGTATCACACTGTGCCCCCACTATCTCCGTTCCTTTACTTACCTTTTACTTGACCTTCTTTCTTCTCTTTCTTTTCTGTCTAACTGACAATGCTGGACGTGATGACATCACACCTGACATGCAGGGATGAGGATTCTGGATCCCAGGCACCGCCAGATTGGTAATTATATATTAATTAATTTATTTTCTAATGGAAATCAGCAGTGCAACAGCAGGCTCCATTGTCAGCATGAGCCCCAGAGCTATGCACCGGCCGCCCCCCTGTAGATCCACCGCAGTCTGTACTAATAACACAAGATTTTTCAAAAGAGTTTGATGTACAGACAGATGCCTCGGATGTAGGGGTAGGTACCATGTTATCCCAAACCAGAGATAGGGAGGAGCACCCTATAATATATCTGAGTTGAAAACTCAATGAGCATGAGAAGAGGTACGCCATTGTTGAAAAGGAAGCATTGCCTTTTAAGTGGGCATTAGACACTCTGAGGTATTACCTCTTGGGGTTACAGTTTTAGCTTGTGACGGATCATGTACCATTAAAGTGGATGTCTGCAAATAAAAGCCAGAATGCCCAGGTTACAAGATGGTTTCTAGCCTTATATGATTTTTGGTTTACAGTGAAACATAGACCCGGTACTGGTAATCAGGAGTTGCACCTGAGTGGTGCTATTAAAAGATGGCAAAGCAGCTCAGTCAGTCTCTCATTGCCTAGGGACAGGGGCCGCAGAGTCTTTGTGAGAGAAAACCTGTTATCTGCCTGTACGTAACTGTGCTGAAACTTCTTTTTATTTTGATTTTGTTAGTCAGGAGTGACCAGTGTTTAGTTAGAACTGGTCTGCAAATTTTTTTACTGAATAAAACTGTTTGAGGTTGAAATGTCTTGGCTCCTATAAACACCATATACCCCAGGAGATGGTACCGGGACCCTTACCTGGTCACAGCATGCACAAACATGCATCTAAATAGTTACATTTCCAATTCTGGATTTTTAGTTACATAAATCTTGCAACTTTAAATCTAATTTACAGATGCAACCAAAGTAAGTAGGTAGCAATCATCATTATCAACTCTAAAGCTGGACCCATCTTATGTAGGTTCTAAATGTATGCTTTGTAAGGAATGTATTTCAATGCTACGCATCCCAAAGGGGGTGTTTAACTTTCATCTATGTGCCCTTTTGGTACTGCACTTACATGTGAACACCCCTTCCAAATTTGCGTTCAGGACATGTAAAGATGGTTTTGAATACCAAAAAACAATATTCAACTTTTGGCTTAGCTGAGCATGCTGTTTGATTGAATGTACCTTTTGTATAATCGCTAAAACTGAGTTGCTTTGTTATTTATTCATTATCATTTACTTATACAGCACCAATAATATTACACAGAGCTGTACCGAGAATGTGTCTCTCTTCTCCCGTCGTCTCAATGGGTCTTTTTAGGTCAAGACATTAATCCTAAACAAATGCACACCAGAGGGACGTCAAATCAGGCAGTGGTCATGGGTCATTTCTATATGTGGTGGTTGTCTCACAGTCTACCAATCATTTGCTATACGAATTACAATGATAAGGGTAATGAATTAATGTGTCCACAAAATAAAACGGATCCAGGAAGTAAGCTGATCATATGAACTTCCCTTTGAAGAAATACTTCATGTAATGAAACGCATTAAGGTGTTTTATATTGTGGTTTATTAGCAAGATAGAGACCGAACACCTAGTGACAATCTACTGTAACCATTTTTCTCTTTTGGTGGAAGAAATTGTGCACACTTACAGATCTCACTTCTTGTGGACTGCTGCCATAGTATTTGAATAAGGATTACACCTCAGCCTTCAATCTACATCCACTGCCTGATTTGACATGATCATTATCATCAATTATTTACATAGCGCCAATAATTCTGCATCGATGTACAAAGAACTCATTCACATCAGTCCCTGCCCCATTGGAGCTTACAGTCTAAATTCCCTAACATATACACACAATCACACACACACACACACACAGAGACTAAGGTCAGATTTGATTGAAGCCAATTAGCATACTAGTATGTTTTTTGAGTGTGGGAGGAAACCGGAGCACCCAGAGGAAACCCACGCAAACACAGGGAGAGCATACAAACTCCAGACAGATAAGGCCATAGTCGGGAATTGAACTCATGACCCCAGTGCTGTGAGGCAGAAGTGCTAACCACTAAGCTAACCACTAAGCCTCTGATGTGCATTCGCCTAGGATTTATATCATGACCTAAAAAGACCCGTTGAGATGACGGTAGAAGAGAGACATGATATATGCTAAATACCTATCCCGCAATTAAGGCACAGCGTATTAAGTTCTAAATCTACCTGCTGACATCAGCAGCCGACTATCTTGAGAGATTCCAGCTGATAGACTTACGGTTATACGAACTGCTACCAGAGGTAATGTGGATGTTTTCTATTTCATATATAGTGAAAACTTATGAGGTGAATAGTATATACCTGACAGAACATCTTTTATATAAAGCGACACAAAAAGTTTTATAATATTAATCCATGGAGATAGCCGCTATCTGACAGTAGCAAGATCTGGATAAATGCAAAAAAATCTGAACTTTCTTTGGATTCCATCAATTGGTTTCTCCTTTGCAGAGATCAAGGTACAACTGTGACCCCACAATATATCTTTTTAACGAGCTAGGATATTCAGTACTTTGTTTTTTATTTGTGGATCCTTTCAGCTAGTTCTATAGCGAATATAAACATAGCCAATTGTCACCCTCCAGACCCGCTGATCTGACGGACTTCCTGCTGTCACTTACCTGTGTTTCAGCAGCGGTGTTCTCCCGGATGGACGCCACGGCTTCCTGTACTAGGCGCCATCTTGTCGGCTCTCCCAAGCGTGCGTGAACCAGCACTTTTGTTCATTCATTCCAGTCACCCAATCATCAGTCCTACTCACCTATTTAAACTGCCTCGTGCTCTGGTAAGATGCTAGATCTTCTAGTCTCTTCACTTAAACAGACGTCTGGTTTTCTGGCTCCAGTGATTCTCCTTTGCTGTTCAGCTTCAGATCATCGTATCCTTGTGTCCTGCTATTAGGGGCTGTCAAAAACCGCAGTACTGCTATACTTCATTGCTGCAGATCATCACCTCCTTGTGTCCTGATACTAGGGGCTGCCAAACACCCCAGGACTGTTATACTTCATGGCTGCAGATCATCACCTCCTTGTGTCCTGCTACTAGGGGCTGCCAAACACCCCAGGACTTATATACTTTATAGCTGCAGATCATCACCTCCTTGTATCCTGCTACTAGGGGCTGCCAAACACACCAGGACTGCTTTACTTCACGGCTACAGATCATCACATCCTTGTGTCCTGCTACTAGGGGCTGCCAAGCACCCCAGGACTTCTTTACCTACTACAGTTACAGATCATCGCATCTTCATGTTCCTGTTACTAGGGGCTTCCAAGCACCCCAGGACTTCTACATCTATTTCAGTTGCAAAGCATCACATCCTTGTGCTCTTGTTTTCCGGTTCCTCTTGTTCCGCCTACTACCTGTTCATCTCCTCTGTCGCTTCAGTTGGTTCTTCTTGCAATCTCGCTCGTTACCTCCTGAGAGAATCGCGACCTGTAGTTAGGGAGCCGCTAATAAAAAATCTCCTTGTGGGGGTCCCTGGCAAATACCTCTCTCTCTCTGTTAGACTCTGCACCTCCTAGGGGGTAATACCAATTTGAGTAGATTGTACTCCTTTACAGACCATTCAGACGTGACACCAATGAGTTATATGTAGTATTAAATATCAACTATCAGGGTATATATATTCATTTTATATTCTATATTTTTTCTTTTTTATTGTTTAATCATGAAAACTAAATATCTATTGGTGGCTGTGAGACCAATTCTTAGACAAAATCTATGGGACAGTATTAAATTTCATATTGCTGTAGTTTTGGTTTATTTTAATGTAAATGAAGGGAAACATATGACATGTTGTGTGAAGGTAATAGCATTTTTGTAGGACATTTTAGTAAGAGGTTAGGCCAGTGTAAAGAAACTCTAACTTAAAATGTGTTCGAAAGTCATAAAAGACTACTTTGCATAAACACATACTTTCTAGTTCTGACTTCACAATTAAAGTGGAGATGTGTGTGGGCAGCTGAAGATTGTTTGACGGTCCTGATAATCTAACAGTTTTTGCTCACTTTTTGCAGTCAATTTTATATTGAGAAGTGTTCCAGTACTCATACTATGCCAGCAAAGAGAAATCTCTCTATCTTTCTGTTGTTTTCTCCCTTTTATTCTATAATACACTATTTTTAATTAACATTGTATGTCATTTTAGTTAATTGTTTTAATCTTAAGCAATATATTTTGCATATTATTGTTATTATTATTGTTTATTTGTAAGGCGCCACATGGTTTCCGCAGTACAAACAGTAGACCATACAGGGTAAAACAGTACAGAACATTAAACATAAAATACCAATACTTCAGAATCTCCGGGCAGGCAAATACAGTAGAGACGGAGCGAAAGAACAGGTATGGAGACAGGAGGAAAGAGGGCCCTGCTCATACGAGCTTACATCCTAAGGGAGGTTGAACAAAATCAGGCACAGAAGGGAGCCAGTGAAGCAAAGGGGAGAGAAAAAATGGGGCCAGGGGAGAAACAGAAGAAATGAGAGTTCAAGTGGATGGTTGGTAGGCCTTAAGGAACAGGTGAGTTTTAAGTGCCCGTTTGAAGGAGCACAGGTTGGGTGAGAGACGGATGGAGTGAGGGAGGTCGTTCCAGTGAAGGAGGGCAGCGCGGGAGAAGTCTTGGATTCTAGAGTGGGAAGAGGTGATCAGAGTGGAGGAGAGTCGGCGATCATTGGCTGAGCGCAGGGAGCGGGCAGGAGTGGGAATGGAGAGGAGGTTAGAGATATAAGGGGCAGTAGACTGGGAGAGAGCCTTGTAAGTGGTGGTAAGGAGTTTGAAAAGGATTCTATAGGGGAAGGGGAGCCAGTGTAAGGCAAGACAGAGAGGGGAAGCAGAGGAGGAGCGGCGTGAGAGGAAGATGAGTCTCGCAGCCTCATTGAGTATAGAGCGGAGGGGGGCGAGGTGGGAGCAGGGGAGGCCAGTAAGGAGGAGGTTGCAGTAGTCGAGGCGGGAGATGATGAGAGCATGGATGATAGTTTTGGTGGCATATTGAGAGAGGAAGGGACGGATGCGGGCAATGTTACGGAGTTGGAAGCGACAGGCTTGGGCGAGGGATTGGATGTGGGGGGCAAAAGAGAGAGAGGAGTCAAGAGTGACTCCCAGGCAGCGGAGTTAGGTGACAGAGGAGATAGTGGAGTTGTTAACAACAATGGAGAGGTCATGGTGGGAGGGGAATCTGGGTGGGGGAAAGACAATGAGTTCAGTTTTGGAGATGTTCATTTTAAGAAAGCGTGAGGACATCCAGGAGGAGATGGCTGAGAGGCAGTCAGTTACACGAGAGAGGAGCGAGGAGGAAAGATTAGGAGAAGAGATGTAGAGTTGAATATCATCAGCATATAGGTGATACTGAAGACCGAACGAGGAGATGAGAGCCCCAAGGGAGGAAGTATAGAGTGAAAAGAGTAAAGGGCCAAGAACAGAGCCCTGAGGGACTCCTACAGCGAGAGGGGAGGGGGTGGAATAAGAACCAGACGTGGATACAGAGAAAGAGCGGTTAGCAAGATATGAGGTGAACCAGGCATGGACAGAACCAGAGAGGCCGAGAGAGAGAAGAGTTTGCAGCAGGAGGGGGTGGTCCATGGTGTCGAAGGCCGCGGAGAGGTCAAGGAGGATAAGTATAGAGAAGTGACCCTTGGATTTGGCTGATAGGAGATATTAAAATACACTTAATAAGTTCAGGTCTCTGTGTTCTTATGAACTTATAAGTGTTTAGGTGAATTTACTAAGCTTTGTATTAAAATGCTATGTAGCTGAAACAGGAGATCATTTGGTTTATGATAACTATGGGTCAGGAGAGATCATTTGGTTTATGATAACTTTGATTTAGGTAAGTTTTGAGAGATTATAAAGGGAGAACTGAAGGCTTCCCGACTAAGAGTGTTAGCTGCTCACAAAAAAACTTGGTGATGGCATAATTGGCAAGGCAAAAGTCAATGTGTGGGATAGACAGGGAGCATTTTAATTTTTTTTAAACAGACCAAGGGGTAAATGTATAAAGGTGCGATTTAGCAAATCCAGCAATTTTCTCGGGAGAGTTGAAACTTGCTGATGTATGAAGCTGAGATTTCATGTAAAATCACCAGCAATGTGTTTCTGTCAAAATCGCTATTTCCCAAATCAATAGAGATCAAAGTCCCGACTGTTTGACACTCTAGCTATACAAGTCACAAATGTATGAAGCTGCGATTAAGCAAACTCCTGAGTTTGCTTTAAAAATTGGCAGAAGCAACAGGCTGCTCCCTAGCAGCATGATTACAAAACATATCACTGTTACACTATCTGACTATACAGCAGGTGGTCCCCGCAGCTGTCAAAAGTTAAAAATAGATAAAAGTTGAAAAAAAAAAGTGGGGTCCCCCCTCCGGCCACTATTAACCCTACCGCTGGCAGTCTACTGCTGGTTACGTGAAAATCGTGGAAAAAATTTGCGTGGGGTCCTTCCAATTTTCACATAAGCAGCACTAGGCATACCAGCCGGAGTGGGTGGCACTATAGCAGGGGGGACACACGGCGGGGTCCCCCTGCCATACTGACATACCAACCCCTGGCTGTTCAGCGCTGGGCTGGATTTCCTAGGGAGTGGGGTCCGCCGAAAAAAAAAAAAACGGGTCCCCCCTCTAGGGACACCCAGGCCAGTGCTGAAAGCACTAGGGCTCTTCCTACAACCCTGGGCTGTGGGTGTAGGCTAATAATGACGAAAAATCAGTAAAAAAAACAAACAGACACCATTTTGTTTTGTGGAACTTCAGGTCCCAGCCAGCACGGGCTTCCATAAACAGTGTGGGCATGCTGATGCATGTACAACTACAAGCACCAGCATACCCATGGCAGCCAGGGCATTCTGGCATTTGGAGAACCACAAGTGCCAACATGCCCTGACACCCAGGGATGGCTGAGACCTGTAGTTCTACAAAAAAAATTTATATAAACCACAACTCCCTGTTTACAACTACACACTTTTATTAAAAACAATGAAACTTCTGACTCTTCCCCTCCATTCCCCTTCCCCTATCCCTATCCTCCGTCTCTCCCTCTCTCCCCTGTGTTTCTCTGTCAGTCCACCCCTCCCCTTAGATTGTACGCTCCTTTGAGCAGGGCTTTCTCTCCTCCTGTCTTCACCACTTTTAACTCTCCTCGCCAGCTACCCTGCCTTCCTCCTCGAGGACCCTCTTCCCCCGTCCCCTCTCGCTCCCTTCTCTTCCCCCTGGGGGTCTCCCTCTCATCTGTGCCCTCCCTCCTAGGTGCCGTTGCTGGCTGACCTTCCCCTCTCCCCTCCCCTCTAGCTGTGCCTTGAGCTCACTGAGTTACTGTGATTATTGTTTACTGTTCTGTGCTGTCTCACCTCGTATTGTAATCTCGTTTGTCCCTGTACGGCGCCGTGGACACCTAGTGGCGCCCTATAAATAAAAATTAATAATAATAATATTAATAATGAAACCCCAATAAAAACAATACACACCCTCATTAATACCACTTATATTTATTAAAAATAAGAAAACCCCAAAATACTTACCAATCAGAATTCTTCTTTCATCAGCAGCTTTTAATCCAAAAATGCTTGAATCATGTCCAAAAAGTTTGTAATTCCAAAGTCCAGCTTGAAATGTCCCAAACAAATTGCAATTCCAAAGTCCCTGCTTGTAAATATCTTCTGTTCTTTTTGGACAAAAAGGTCTCCTTGTTGCTTGCAGTTTTCTTTTCTTCAGCCCAAGAGGGGCCCCATATTTATAATCCATATCTGGAACATGCTTAAAAAATGATGCAACTTCTGCTTGTACAGTGTACAGGCAGATCAACGCTAATGAATAGAATTCAGCCATGAAGTCTATTTTTAGTCTATGAGGATTTCCCACGCTGTCATGGGGATTCCCCATAAACTATAAAGCATAGATTTCCACACTCTTTCTTGTGACCTTTATGCTAGACAGAGTCAAATTCACTAGCCACCGGCCACTATCTGGCATCGATCACAACTGATCAATGTAACAGACAGGTTTTAATACCTGTCAGGTGGCTGCTTCTTGTGGAAAAGATGTTTGCTACTATTATTTTGTCACACATATGTCCTCCACCTGTATCTCTTTAACTTAGGTGAACTACTGTACAGTGTGTAAATCTATTTGCAGTGTTTCTCTGCAGATAACCAGCTCTTTTAGAAGACTGTGACAAACACCTCCTTTTATCACACCATATGTAAATGTATAACCTGTCAGAGCCTGGTAGGAAGTAAGGTCGTTGACTATGTATGCCGGGAAGTTTCTGTTTCAGTCCTGAGAGTTGTCACTCCAGTCTTTCTACACCCACATCTACATGATGTTAGAAGTTGTCATGCATGGCTTAAAGTCTCCTCCGTATTAACCCTCTCATATTTAATGAACCTATCACTGACAAAAGGTCAAAAGAAGGTACAAGCATATACTTTACTAAATATGGCTGGTGCAGAGGCAGTAAATAATGCAGACACATTTGTCTATGAGGAAGGGGGGATAATGAGGACCCTGAAGTGCTTCCAAAAAAATTTGAGGAGATATGTTGACCCATAAAGAATGTAATAATGGACAGACATATACTTAATACAACAAACCAAAAGCGTAATTAAAATGTGCAATCATATATGTCAACATTAAAGCTACTAGCAAAACAATTTAATTTTGGCGCCATCACCAACAAACTAATCAGAGTCACAATTGTTTGTGGTATTTGTAATCATACTGTACACAAACAGTTATTAAAAGAAAATAATTTGACTTTAGAAACTGCCATTCACATGTGCATTCTTAATGAACAGTTTGAGAGGAGTACAATTATTGAAGGAGGCAGAAGTATGTAGAACGCATTGCATAACACCCCAATACATGTAATGACAAAATGTGGCGGGCAACATCAATTGTGTGCACTAATGCAAGCATGCAAACCAAACATCACAAAAATGAGCATGTAAGTCCCAACATATAGGTATACAAATGCATACATACAAACACACACATTTTTACCCATATGTTGGGACTTACATCCTCATTTTTGTGATGTTTGGTGTGCACACTTGCACTAGTACACGTGATTTAACGAATTATGGCATTTCAGATATTTGATCAGTTTAGTCTTTTAGTTTTGTTTCACATTATTCTTATAATTTATTTTAGGTTGTATGTTCATCTTTTCATATTTTTACAGTGATTGTAAATAAATGTATATATAGTTTATATAGTTTATAAGAGAACCACACTTCCTTCAACTATTCTTCTTTAGTGAATTATCAGAGACAATCATGATTGATTTATTTATTTAACATGTTTATCTCCATCCTATTGCCATTTTTTTATTCATATACAATTATTATAATTTTTCAGAATATTTCTGATTGGTTTTTTTCATCGCTGTAATTTTCTTTAGTTTCTAGTTTTGTTCTTCTGCTAGACATCTAGGTGCTTTTTTACAGCTGCAATCTTATGTTCCACTTCTGTTCAAGTTTAGAGATAAGAAGCACAATGCTAGATTGCTTTTGTTTTCTCACACAGCGGAAACATACTGAAAATAAAAATTGACACTGGTGCCAAGTGCAGCATCATGTCAAAGACTCTCATGCACAGAACAAACCCACAGGCACTAATTGACCAGACAGATTCAGTAAACCTTGTTGCATTAAAGGTCAAATCATTAAAACTATGGGCACAGCCACACTAGAGTTCAGGTGTGCGCCATTACAGATTCAAATCGTTAATCGTTATATCAGACCACTACTAGGTCTCACTGATAGCGATAAACTGGGCTTGATACACCTGGGAGCCGAAGTCCATATGGTACAGCCAGAAACTCCAGAACTCAAGGAATTCAAAGATGTGTTCCACTATGATACTGTTGGTAAACTCCCTGTCCTTTACCACATGCGACAGGATGAGACAATTGTACCCCAAAGTCTGTGCATCCCAATGCTTCCCTGTTGCCATGAAGGACAAAGTGGTTGCTGAACTATACTGCATGACAAGGCTAGTATAATTACCCCAATAGAGGAAGCAACACAGTTGGTCTCAGCCATGGTAACTGCAGTGAAAAATTATTGGTCAGTCAGACTATACATAGACTCCATGCACCTAAAAAAAGCACTGCTGAGGCCTCTACACCCATTGGGAATGGTCAAACAAGTTATTGCTGACATGCCTGAGGCAAAAATCTTTAGCACCATGGAAAGAGTCATCCAGGCTCACCACGTTCATGACACCCACTGGACGATATGCATTTTGCGTATGCCTTATGGCCTGACCACCAACAGTGAGATTTTCCAATTATGCATTGTTTTCAGGATACCCATATGAAATTGTCGATGACATCCACATCTGGAGTTGCAACATGCAAGAACACAATGAACGCCTGTCTGGTGTTGGAAAGGATTCGTGCCATAAACTTAAAGCTCAAACCAGACAAATGCAAGTTCCGGGTGTCGTAAGGTCACCTCCTCACTGACAAAGGGGTCAAGCCAGACCCTGAAAAAACTGCGGCTATTCATTAAATGCCTTTCCCTGATGACCAATTCAGTTAGCAAATCCTGGGAATGACAAACTACCTGTCAAAATTTCATCTCAACTACAGTGAGACAGCTACACCTCTAAAACAGTTCCTACACCAAGATACAGATTGGTGCTGGCAGGAGTCACAGCAGACTGCAGTTACAAAATTAAAACACTTGTTAGCAAACCCACCATTACTTTAGTACTTTAGTATGCATTTACCGATGGTGATCTCTGCAGATGCCTCACAACACAGACTGGGTGCTGTTTGCCTCCAAAATAACAGGCTCATAGCCTTCTCCTCCAGAGCACTGACTGGGACTGAATCACGATATGTACAAACTGAAAATGAACTTTTGCATTAGTATTTGCCTGTCCCAAGTTTCATGACTTTATTTATGGGCATCCTGTAACTGTTGAGAAAGACCATCAGCCACTCATCACCATACTGAGGAAGCCTGTGCAAAATGCTTTTGCCCGCATTCAAAGAATGATGCTATAGAGCTGAAGTTACAGAGATACCATCTGGATGTCGTATACAAGCGTGACAAAGAATTATTCGGGGCTGATGCCCTCTTCTATGCCTACATACCTCACACTGAGTGCCCTCCAGTTGAGGATGAATATGACATCATGTCTGTGCAAATACTATTCTCCAACCGAATGGATGAACTACAGCGGGAGACCATTGCAGACGATCTGCACCAACAGCTGCCTCAAATCATATTACAAAGGTGGCCCAAGTAGTCTCAGGAGATCTCACAAGATTTGCGCTCCTTCTTTGCCATGAGAGATGAGCTTACTTTGTCTGATGGAGTCAACCTGAATAGTCAACAATTCGTAATACCGTACATCCTGCAGAAGTACTATGCAAAGCACCTCTACCAAGGGCAGCCAGGCCTTAAAGCCACCAAGCACAGGGCCAGAGAGTCCCTATATTGATCCACCATGTTCAGTGACATTGAAAGAGAAATCTCCATATGTGGCCCCTGCAATGCTCTCAAAGCAAATTAACCAACGGAACCTCTGAAACTACATGTCAGGCACCGTCTCCACACCTCCGCTGGGTGCCAGAGACGGAAGCCCTCTGGCCGCAAATCACGTCCCGTTGCTAGACAACGGGACAAGCTCTCTCACGCAGCTTGTGTCAAGCTGCATGAGAGAGGAGGATGCTGGGCCCCGGCGCCGCGCGGATTGGTAAGTTTATGTGTTGTTTGTTTTTTCTATGGCTGGCGCGGGGCAGAGTGAGAGGGTGCGTGAGAGAGGGCAGAGGAGGGGGACATGGTGACAGAGGAGGGGGACAGCGTGAGAGAGGGCAGAGGAGGGGGACATCCTGACAGAGGAAGGGGACAGCGTGAGAGAGGGCAGAGGAGGGGGACAGCGTGAAAGAGGGCAGAGGAGGGGGACTTCGTGACAGAGGAGTGGGACAGTGTGAGAGAGGACAGAGGAGGGGGAAAGAGTGAGAAAGGGCAGAGGAGGGGGACATCATGAAAGAGGAGGGGGACAGTGTGAGAGAGGGCAGAGAAGGGGGACATCGTGACAGAGTAGGGGGACAGCGTGAGAGAGGACAGGAGGGGGAAAGCGTGAGAGAGAGCAGAGGAGGGGGACATCGTGCCAGAGGAGGGGGACAGCGTGGGAGAGGGCAGAGGAGGGGGACAGCGTGAGAGACAGCAGAGGAGGGGGACAGCGTGACAGAGGAGGGGGACAGCGTGAGAGAGGGCAGAGGAGGGGGACATTGTGACAGAGGATGGGGACAGTGTGAGAGAGGGCAGAGGAGGGGGACATTGTGACAGAGGAGAGGGACAGCATGAGAGAGGGCAGAGGAGGGGGACATCGTGACAGAGGAGGGGGGCAGTGTGAGACAGGGCAGAGGAGGGGGACAGTGTGAGAGAGGGCAGAGGAGGGGGACATCATGAAAGAGAAGGGGGACAGTGTGAGAGAGGGCAGAGGAGGGGGACATCGTGACAGAGGAGGGGGACAGCGTGAGAGAGGACAGAGGAGGGGGAAAGCGTGAGAGAGAGCAGAGGAGGGGGACATCGTGACAGAGGAGGGGGACAGCATGGGAGAGGGCAGAGGAGGGGGACAGCGTGAGAGAGGGCAGAGGAGGGGGACAGCATGACAGAGGAGGGGGACAGCGTGAGAGAGGGCAGAGGAGGGGGACATTGTGACAGAGCATGGGGACAGTGTGAGAGAGGGCAGAGGAGGGGGACATCGTGACAGAGGAGGGGGACAGCGTGAGAGAGGGCAGAGTTGGGGGACATCCTGACAGAGGAGGGGGACAGCGTGAGAGAGGGCAGAGGAGGGGGACATCATGACAGAGGAGGGGGACAGGGTGAGAGAGGGCAGAGGAGGGGGACATAGTGACAGAGGAGGGGGACAGTGTGAGAGAGGGCAGAGGAGGGGGACATCATGACAGAGGAGGGGGACAGCGTGAGAGAGAGCAGAGGAGGGGGACATCGTGACAGAGGAGGGGGACAGCGTGAGAGAGGGCAGAGGAGGGGGACAGCGTGAGAGAGGGCAGAGGAGGGGGACAGCATGACAGAGGAGGGGGACAGTGTGATAGAGGGCAGAGGAGGGGGACATCGTGACAGAGGAGGGGGACAGTGTGAGAGAGGACGGAGGAGGGGGAAAGCATGATAGAGGGCAGAGGAGGGGGACAGCGTGAGAGAGGGCAGAGGAGGGGGACAGCGTGACAGAGGAGGGGGACAGCGTGAGAGAGGACAGAGGAGGGGGAAAGCGTGAGAGAGAGCAGAGGAGGGGGACATCGTGACAGAGGAGGGGGACAGCATGGGAGAGGGCAGAGGAGGGGGACAGCGTGAGAGAGGGCAGAGGAGGGGGACAGCGTGACAGAGGAGGGGGACAGCGTGAGAGAGGGCAGAGGAGGGGGACATTGTGACAGAGCATGGGGACAGTGTGAGAGAGGGCAGAGGAGGGGGACATCATGACAGTGGAGGGGGACAGCGTGAGAAAGGGCAGAGGAGGGGGACATAGTGACAGAGGAGGGTGACAGTGTGAGAGAGGGCAGAGGAGGGGGACATCATGACAGAGGAGGGGGACAGCGTGAGAGAGAGCAGAGGAGGGGGACATCGTGACAGAGGAGGGGGACAGTGTGAGAGAGGACGGAGGAGGGGGAAAGCATGATAGAGGGCAGAGGAGGGGACAGCGTGAGAGAGGGCAGAGGAGGGGGACAGCGTGACAGAGGAGGGGGACAGCGTGAGAGAGGACAGAGGAGGGGGAAAGCGTGAGAGAGAGCAGACAAGGGGGACATCGTGACAGAGGAGGGGGACAGCATGGGAGAGGGCAGAGGAGGGGGACAGCGTGAGAGAGGGCAGAGGAGGGGGACAGCGTGACAGAGGAGGGGGACAGCGTGAGAGAGGGCAGAGGAGGGGGACATTGTGACAGAGCATGGGGACAGTGTGAGAGAGGGCAGAGGAGGGGGACATCGTGACAGAGGAGGGGGACAGCGTGAGAGAGGGCAGAGGAGGGGGACATCGTGACAGAGGAGGGGGACAGCATGAGAGAGGGCAGAGGAGGGGGACATCATGACAGTGGAGGGGGACAGCGTGAGAGAGGGCAGAGGAGGGGGACATAGTGACAGAGGAGGGTGACAGTGTGAGAGAGGGCAGAGGAGGGGGACATCATGACAGAGGAGGGGGACAGCGTGAGAGAGAGCAGAGGAGGGGGACATCGTGAGAGAGGGCAGAGGAGGGGGACAGCATGACAGAGGAGGGGGACAGTGTGAGAGAGGGCAGAGGAGGGGGACATCGTGACAGAGGAGGGGGACAGTGTGAGAGAGGACAGAGGAGGGGGAAAGCATGATAGAGGGCAGAAGAAGGGGACATTGTGACAGAGGAGGGGGACAGCGTGAGAGAGGGCAGAGAAGGGGACCTCTTGACATAGGAGGGGGACAGCGTGAGAGAGGGCAGAAGAGTGGGAGCAGCGTGAGAGAGGGCAAAGGGGCCGTGTGAGAGGGGGCAGCGTGTCTGGATGCAGAGGAGGCAGTGTGTCTGGATGCAGAGGGGGCATTTTTGCATACAACTAAATAAGTATTTCTGTCCTGACCTAAATACTTATTACATTTTTTTGACCCAACTACTTCTAAAACAGGACTGCTCAATAATTATTTTGGAAGTGTGTCTTGAAAAAATATGGAGACTCTAAGGGTGCCGCGAACTGCAAAAGTTTGGGAACCACTGGCTTAACCTAAGAAATACCATGGCATGGTTTACTATCACCTGCCCAGCAGATATTGTAGCATCGCACCAGGAATGTCATCCCTCTTACAAAGCAACAAATTGCAACAGCAAATACAAGCACGAGTACAGACGGTACTTACCTCAAAATGGCTATCCAACAAAAGAAGTTATGACAGAGCAGCACATCTGCACATCTTCCACATCTTATTCCAGGTTAAGCTGTCCAAATGCAAATTCTTTGTGAATATGATAGACCTGCCACCATCCACTGAGAATCTGCTCGTCCTATTAGTTACATGATACAACTGAGGGTGCCACCTATGAGCAAAACCGTCGCCACCTGGTGAGTGTGCCTGAGGAAGTTCCTCCAGCAATCAATTCAACTATGGTTGACCCAGAACTCTTTCACGCTTCACAGGAGTCAAGATCTGATGGGCCTAAGACCATACCTTCAGACTCTAGACCACTGGTTCCCAAACTTTTGCAGTTCGCGGCACCCTTAGAGTCTCCAAATTTTTTCAAGGCACCCCTCCAAAATAATTATTGAGCAGTCCTGTTTTAGAAGTAGTTGGGTCAAAAAATTGTAATAAGTATTTAGGTCACCCTCCTCTGCCCCGCTGTCACCCTCCTCTGTCCCGTTGTGCCCCGCTGTCACCCTCCTCTGCCCCTGTTACACTCATCTGCCCCGTTGTGCTCCCCTGTTTCACTCATCTGCCCCATTTTGTGCCCCCCTGTTACACTCATCTGCCCCGTTGTGCCCCCCTGTTACACTCATCTGCCCCTGTTACACTCATCTGCCCCTGTTATACTCATCTGCCCCGTTGTGCCCCCCTGTTACACTCATCTGCCCCGTTGTGCCCCCCTGTTACACTCATCTGCCCCTGTTACACTCATCTGCCCCATTGTGCCCCCCTGTTACACTCATCTGCCCCGTTGTGCCCCCCTGTTACACTCATCTGCCCCTGTTACACTCATCTGCCCCATTGTGCCCCCCTGTTACACTCATCTGCATCGTTGTGCCCCCCTGTTACACTCATCTGCCCCTGTTACACTCCTCTGTCCTGTTGTGCCCCGCTGTCATCCTTCTCTGCCCCTGTTACACTCATCTGCCCGTTACACTCCTCTGTCCCGTTGTGCCCCGCTGTCACCCTCCCTCTCACTCCTCTGCTGCGCGCCAGCAATAGATAAAAAAGAAAACACAGATACTTACCAATCCGCCGGTCGCCGGGACCCAGCAGCCTCATCTCTCAGATGCGGGAGAGAGGAGGCTGCTGGGTCCCGGCGCCCGGCGGATTGGTAAGTTTCTGTGTTCTCTCTTTTTTTTTCAATGCTTGGCCCGCGGCACCCCAGTGACAGTGCCGCGGCACCCCTGGGAGCCGCGGCGCACAGTTTGGGAACCGCCGCTTTAGATTATCCATTGACCAGCCTGAATGCTCAGGTGGGCTTTTTGGAAATCATCAACCAGTGACGCTTCCTATCGTCATGAAGTCTGGTCATTGTCCAAGCCTAACCTGAAATTCCAGGACTTTGTAACTTAATGATAATTCTTCATGGCCTTTGCTGCCATTAGCTTGCTGCCCCATTCTACCCTACTGCCACTTTAGGCCTAACCCATTATCTGTTTCTTGCAGGGAAGAATGTAAATGTTAGGAACTTACCTTCCCCGTTCCGCTGCGCTGTCAGCTCCCGCTGACAGCGGTGTCCATGTCTTCAGCGCTGCTTCCGTTAGCGCTGCCGCACTTCCTGCTTCTCTCTGCTGCATATCACGTGACTCCTGGGCGGGGAATTCAAACTCCTATATCTTCCCTGCTCTGACACGCTGCCTGTGTCAGAGCAATGTGTTTCCTGTTCCTGGCTACAGTTCCTGTGTCCTGACTCCTGTGATCCTGCTCCCTGTTAACCCCTCTATTCCTCCTACTCCTGTGTACTTACCTGGCTGTGTGACCGACTATTCTCTGGATCCCCCTCTGGCACCGTATACCTGATACCTCCTGTGTACCGACCCGGCTGTGTGACCGACTATTCTCTGGATCTCCCTCTGGCACCGTATACCTGATACCTCCTGTGTACCGACCCGGCTGTGTGACCGACTATTCTCTGGATCTCCCTCTGGCACCGTATACCTGATTCCTTCTGTGTACCGACCCAGCTGTGTTACCGACTATTCTCTGGATCCTGCCACGCACCCTTTGCCTCCGTGGATCTACCGGTTTCTGTTCCAGACCTACTACGCCTGGAATTCACGTAGGCTAATCTGGGGGCCGCGACCTGCGGTTCTTCGGCAGCTAAGCCCACACTACCTTGCGGTGGTTCTTGGTGAAGACCGGAAGGCCGTTAGACTCCGCGCCCTAGGTAAGCCTGTGCTAATACTGACTAAGGCATCAAGATCGTAACAGTTTGCTCTGACCCTTATCTAACTGATGGAAGCGACAGGGAATCCCACTGCGAGAGTACTACTGGATAACTTAGCGGCTCAGGTTGAGGAACAGGGGAAAAATCAAGAACAGTTATTACAGATTCTGCAGACTCTGTCTAACAGGTTGGATACGCTCCAAGCAGCTCAGGTGGCAGCTCCTAATCCTCCACCTGCTCCGGCCCCACAGCCTGCCCCCGCTCCAAGCGGTTCAGCTGTATTTGCCCCCACCACCTCCCAACTCCGCATACCTAACCCACCCAAGTTCAATGGGGATCCTAAGGAATGCCGAGGCTTCTTGAACCAGTGTGCTATTCAATTCGAACTCTTGCCCGGGAACTTTCCCACACAGAAAACTAAAGTCGCCTATATTATTTCTTTATTGTCTGGTCAAGCGCTTGCCTGGGCTTCTCCTCTCTGGGAACATGATGACCCCATTCTCCATAATTGTGCCACTTTCTTGGAAACCTTCAGACGCATCTTTGATGAACCCGGACGAGTCTCCAGTGCAGCTTCTGGACTCCTCCGTCTGCGCCAGGGTACCCTTACTTTGGGCCAGTATGCCCTTCAATTTCGCACTATGGCGGCCGAACTTCGTTGGAACAATGAAGCTTTAGTGGCCACCTTTTGGCAAGGCTTGTCCGATCGTATTAAGGACGAGCTAGCAGCCCGAGAGTTACCCACTAACCTGGATGCCTTGATCTCTCTCTGTAACCAGATTGATATACGTTTCCGTGAACGCACTCAGGAAAGAGAGAGTTCCCGTCGATCTACCTTCCGTTTGGCTCCTCGCTTCCAAAGTCCTATTACACCGGAGGAAGAGCCTATGCAGTTGGGAAGAGCACGTTTATCCCAGGAGGAAAGAGAGAGGCGGTTCAAGAATCGTTTATGCCTTTATTGCGGGGAACCCGGTCATGTCCTGAGTCAATGTGGGAAGCGCCCGGGAAACGATCGGACCTAACTGATGACGGAGAGACTAAGTTAGGTATGAACATTCTCTCTCCTATGGATTCTAGTTTTTCTATCCAAGTTATTCTGCAATATACTGATAAACAATTGTCTCTTCCAGCGCTTATTGACTCCGGTGCAGCAGGGAACTTTTTACGAGCTGACATGGTAGAGCGGTTATCATTGCCTAGGCAACCCTTAGATCCACCTATTGCCATTACAGCTATAGATGGCAGTCGTATCATTGGAGGATCCATTAAGAACAGAACTGTTAACATGTCTCTACGCATTGGAGCCTTGCACACTGAGGAAATCTCCTTCTTAGTCATTCCAAAGGCTATCAACCCGTTGATCTTAGGCCTACCTTGGCTCAGACTTCACTCCCCCACTTTAGATTGGCAGAAACCGGAAGTTCTTGCATGGGGTTCAGAGTGTCATTCCCGATGTCTTCCCAGGATTCATAGACCCGCTATGGGCTGTCTCCCAACACCCTCCGGTATTCCTCCTCAATATCATTCGTTTTCTGATGTCTTTTGTGAAAAGGAGGCTTCCAAGTTACCCCCTCATAGACCTTGGGATTGCTCCATTGAATTGTTGCCGGATAAGACACCACCTAGAGGACGGGTATTTCCATTATCTCTACCCGAATCAGAGGCCATGTCCCTATATATTAAGGAGAATCTAAACAGGGGTTTTATCCGGAAATCCTCGTCACCAGCAGGAGCAGGGTTCTTTTTCGTAAAAAAGAAGGACGGCGGATTGCGTCCTTGCATAGACTACCGTGGCCTCAACGCCATAACGAAAAAGAATAGGTACCCCTTACCATTAATCTCTGAACTCTTTGATAGGATCAAGGGAGCTTCAATTTTTTCTAAGCTGGATTTGAAAGGGGCCTACAACCTTATCCGTATTAAACAAGGAGATGAATGGAAGACGGCGTTCAATACGCACGATGGGCATTTTGAGTATCTTGTCATGCCATTTGGACTTTGTAACGCTCCTGCGGTTTTTCAAAATTTTATTAACGAAGTCTTTCAGGATTTCCTGTATCAATTTGTTGTCATCTACCTTGACGATATTCTTATTTTTTCACCTGATATTATTACTCATCGCCATCATGTCTCCTTGATTCTCCAACGCCTTCGGTCGCATCATCTGTACTGTAATGTGGACAAGTGTGTCTTTGAAAAAACGCATCTTCCTTTTCTTGGTCACGTGGTTTCTGGCTCCGGATTACGTATGGACCCTGAGAAATTAAAGGCGATTTCTGATTGGCCCCAACCGGTTGGACTTAAGGCCATCCAGCGGTTTATCGGATTCTCTAATTATTACCGCCACTTTATTAAAGGGTTTTCGTCTGTTATTGCTCCCATCACTTCCCTGACCAAGAAATCTGCCAACGCTAAGACCTGGCCACCAGAGGCGGTAGAGGCCTTCAAGTATCTTAAAGAAGCCTTCATATCGGCACCTATTCTTCAACAGCCAGATTCTTCCTTCCCCTTTTTTCTCGAAGTTGACGCATCCTCCACTGGAGTAGGAGCTATTTTGTCTCAGAAGAATTCTACTGGAAAGTTTTCTCCCTGTGGCTTCTTTTCTCGTAAATTCTCATCCACCGAAAAAAACTACGGCATTGGAGACAGAGAACTACTTGCTATCAGATTGGCCTTGGAGGCCTGGAGACATCATTTGGAGGGAGCCAGATTTCCTGTTACTATTTTTACGGATCACAAGAATCTGCTTTATCTACAAACTGCATCCTGCCTCAATCCCCGTCAGGCCAGATGGTCGTTATTTTTTTTCACGATTCAATATGATCATTACCTTCAGACCGGGGTCCAAGAACAAGAAGGCTGATGCCCTCTCTCGTTCCTTTGATTCTATGGATACCGAAGAAGAGAGTGTTAGGTCTATTCTAGATCCAGAATGTATTTTGGCTACTACTCCTACTCGGGTGATCATTCCTCACGGGAAGACTTTGGTTCCTCCACATCTCCAAACTAAACTCCTTAAATGGGCTCATGCCTCCCGCTTTTCTGGTCATGCCGGTATAAAGAAGACCTTGGAATTTATCTCCCGTAGTTATTGGTGGCCGGCTATCCGTTCGGACGTTCGACAGTTTGTGACGGCGTGTTCCACTTGCGCTCAGAATAAAGTTCCTCGTCAGGCTCCATACGGTCTGCTGCAGCCTCTGCCAATTCCGGATCGACCTTGGAGTCATCTCTCCATGGATTTTATCACAGATTTACCCTCCTCCAGAGGGTTCTCAGTAGTGTGGGTGGTCACCGATCGCCTTTCCCGAGCCGCTCATTTTGTGGCATTAAAAGGTCTCCCTTCTGCTCCTGTTCTGGCTCAACTCTTCATTAAAGAAATTTTCCGCCTACACGGCTGTCCAGATATTATCGTTTCTGATCGAGGAACTCAGTTTGTGGCAAGATTTTGGAGGGCCTTTTCTCGTCTTTGTGGAATTAAGTTAAATTTCTCTTCTGCATATCATCCGCAAAGTAATGGTCTCACGGAAAGGACGAATCAAGAATTGGAGAAATTCCTCAGATGTTTCATTTCAGCTAAACATGATGATTGGGTTGATTTATTACCTTGGGCAGAATTCGCCCACAATAATAATTCACACGACTCTACCTCCATTTCTCCCTTTTTTGCTCTTCAGGGATTTCATCCTAAAGTTCCACCCTTCAAAGAGTTAACCGCTTCTGGGGTTCCTGCAGTGGATTCCCTTCTATCGGACTTCTCATCTAGGTGGGATCTTATCAAACGCAAATTACTTCACACCTCTGCCATCAGTAAAAAAGCATTTGACAAAAGAAGAAGACCGTCTCCACTACTCACTCCTGGTGACAAAGTGTGGTTGTCTACAAGGAATCTTCGCCTGTTGGTTCCTTCTAGGAAATTCGCTCCCCGATTTATCGGTCCCTTCAAGATCATTGAGGTCATTAATCCGGTGGCCTTTAGATTAAAATTACCCCCTACCTTGAGGATTCCCAATGTCTTCCACATTTCCCTTCTCAAACCACTTGTTGTTAACAAATTCTTCTCTTCAAAAAGACCTCCTGCTGCTATTTCTACACCAGATCAGGAATTTGAGGTGAAGGAGATTCTAGATTCTCGGATTTCCAGAGGTTCCTTGCAGTTCCTGGTTGACTGGAAAGGTTACGGTCCTGAAGAGCGTTCTTGGATTCCTGCACGAGACCTTCATGCTCCGAGTTTGTTGAAGAAATTCCATACCAAGTTCCCTCTAAAGCCTTATAGGTTGTCCGGAGGCCACCCCTGAAGGGGGGGTACTGTTAGGAACTTACCTTCCCCGTTCCGCTGCGCTGTCAGCGGGAGCTGACAGCGTTGTCCATGTCTTCAGCGCTGCTTCCGTTAGCGCTGCCGCACTTCCTGCTTCTCTCTGCTGCATATCACGTGACTCCTGGGCGGGGAATTCAAGCTCCTATATCTTCCCTGCTCTGACACGCTGCCTGTGTCAGAGCAATGTGTTTCCTGTTCCTGGCTACAGTTCCTGTGTCCTGACTCCTGTGATCCTGCTCCCTGTTAACCCCTCTATTCCTCCTACTCCTGTGTACTTACCTGGCTGTGTGACCGACTATTCTCTGGATCCCCCTCTGGCACCGTATACCTGATACCTCCTGTGTACCGACCCGGCTGTGTGACCGACTATTCTCTGGATCTCCCTCTGGCACCGTATACCTGATACCTCCTGTGTACCGACCCGGCTGTGTGACCGACTATTCTCTGGATCTCCCTCTGGCACCGTATACCTGATTCCTTCTGTGTACCGACCCGGCTGTGTTACCGACTATTCTCTGGATCCTGCCACGCACCCTTTGCCTCCGTGGATCTACCGGTTTCTGTTCCAGACCTACTACGCCTGGAATTCACGTAGGCTAATCTGGGGGCCGCGACCTGCGGTTCTTCGGCAGCTAAGCCCACACTACCTTGCGGTGGTTCTTGGTGAAGACCGGAAGGCCGTTAGACTCCGCGCCCTAGGTAAGCCTGTGCTAATACTGACTAAGGCATCAAGATCGTAACAGTAAATGTATGACCTGCCAAAGCCTGGCAGGAAGTAAGGTCATGGCAGGTCATGCATACTGGGAAGTTCCTGTTCTCTGATCTGCATTCTAGTTATGTATGTCATGCTGAATAATCACTTTATGTTTCATTCCTGAGAGTTGTCACTCCAGTCTTTCTACACCCACATCTACACCATACATTAACAATAATACATATCTGGCCTGATTTAGAATTAAAGCTGCACTTCTGCATATATGTAAACAGGCATCCATACTCTTACATTTCAGTGGCTGTATTTTGAGTTACAAGCTTCTTCATATATGTGCAGCTTTAATTATAATGTGTAGATACGTCATGCACAAAACTGCACATGTCATTACCATGAACTCAGAAACTTGCACCGGGCCTATGGAAAGAACAAAGATACAAATCCTAAAAGGCACGTGTATGTCAAAATCGGATGCTTCTCTAAGAGACGTGCAACTCGAACTCTCTACTGTGCTGAACTTACACGTACATTGCTTCCCCCAAATGCAAGTGGGCTGAAGTATAATATACGCTTGACTCAAAATACTGAAGGTGTGTGCATGCGCAGTGTGACAAACTGTATACATTTTTATGTGCAAATGGCCTTGTGTACTTCTTCTCTGAGCAGAATATGAGGATGTACAGCGGAGCATCACAGCTTTATGTTGAGTGAGTGGGTGTTGGACACAGACATGCCTGAGAGCATAGTCCCATAAGCTGACCATATTAAAGGGTATTAATTTGAAGTTAATTTTGAGAACACTGATTTCAGAGGAAAAGAGGGAACTTATTGAATTTAATCTGACATAATCTAAAAGAAGAAAAGGAACTGGGCTCCATAGGAACATACAGTAGTGTACTGAATGGATATGTATTGATTGTAGTAACAGCCACTAGTTAGGTGGAGAGAGACTCATGATCTGTCAAAGATGTGTTAGCTCTATAGTAGGGCACAAAGTCAAGTGCAGGCATTACACCATAGTCTGCTTGGACTGCAATAAGAGAGGGCAATGTGGGTAAGGTGGATAGCAATAATAGAGATAAAAAGGGTAACAATAGCAAAAGAGGGAAAGTATATAGGTATGCCTGTATTTACTTCCTATATTGCAGCTAATGCAATATAAGAAACGAAAAGTGAATGCAATTTACGTTATTCTTGCTTAAACAGATATAACACACAAGCATGCCCATATTCAAGTACATGCTGATCTGAAGAAACATTTCTAGTTGAATATGGGTCTCAATACACTTTGCCTACACGGCACTTGCCATATGCAGACAGGCACAACACACTGCAGGATATGCACAATGCATATGTATATATAAAGCCTCATCAGAATGCATAGAAAAAAAATAAATTTAGTAAATACATAAACACCTATTAATAACATAATCATTAATAAAAATACATTGAAAAATAGTTATACCCTTTTTTTTACATGAAATGCATATATCATGATGATCAATCAGCACTTACACCTGCCCTGTAGCTGGTGCAAGGGATATGGCTAAAAATCACGTACCTGAGAGATGCCCATAGGTTGAATCGGACTGATGTGAACGCACCTTGGCACAGCCTTACTGTACATTGCCTACGTGCATACGTCCCTCCCCTGGTCTTCCCTTGAAAGTTTAGTCTGTCAGAAATGTTCTTTGCATTCGAAGATGAATTAGATACACTGGCGTGTTCTAGCACAAATTCCGTTTCTGAGCATGTGCAGAGCAATTTTACGCAACATACAGCATGTATCAGGATTTATGTTCCTTAATGACTTGGGCCCATAGTGTGTCATTTTTTTATTTTTTTGGAAGCACATATATGGAAACAGTTAGGCAGAGTCAGTACCAACCCAGTGCCCACAAGAACTGTCCGAAAGACAAAGTATGGTGGGCACCCTTATCCAGTCTGTATTTTACTGGGAATGTTTTCTATATGGTGTAGCCACTGTAATATCGGCTGTGTATTATTGCATAGATGCCAACATTGGAAACTTGTGTCCCGGGAGGTCCGGGAGGCAGGTGGGTGTGTGGGGCGGGGCTCAAATAATCGTGTCGTTATCCCCGCCCCAAAGCCCCCAAATCAGTCATCAGGTTTTTTTGTGAGTGGTGCTACAATAACGCGCACATGGCGCCACTAAGCCCTGCCCCCTGCTTTTAATTTGCAGTGCCAGACGGGAATCGGGAGAATTGCCTGCTCTCCCGGGAGTCCGGGATACTGTTCCAGATTTAGGGAGTCTCCCGTCAAGTATGTATTATTGTAAAACATATGTAAAGTATTTCAAATGTTTTTTAAAATGTTCTTTACTAAGAGGCAGTAAAACACTTGCCCTGCTCGACTAAAGAGTGTCACAAGCAAGTGTGTATACAAAGATCATAACAAGGTTGGAATATCAGCTCTTTCTTTACAGAGGGTAAGCACAAATCCTGATTTAAAAGTATATGATTTGGGAATTGGATGTTAAAGTGGTGCATAACTAAACAACTGGACAAGAACTATGCTTTGTCATCCTGTTGAGAATATAGATACAAGTTTCCTGACTCTAAAGTCTATGAAAATAAATGTAATAGTGACATCTAGTGGGGAACACTGAGAAAACAAGTTAGTGTGCAAAATGTGTCTCTGATCAAAAATAGTTTATAGAAAGGAAACTGATTAATAAGCAATCCAACCTAAATATAATACCAAAAGTCCTTGAAGTTATACAATAAAGATGGTAATCCCATGCACAATATGGGTATGTCTGAAAGCACTCAGCTCAAAGAACCAGTGCAAGTGTGTAAAAGGACAAGGTACATAATCAAGTAATAATAAATTCTGTGTATTGAAGAATGAACATACAAAATCCAAGTGCATTGGATACATTAAAATAATGCACACAAGGTGCTAGCATAGGTGGTCTCATATATATTATATATTATATATTCGTGACAGTGTGTTTAAGAGCAAAGGACGGTATACCTTATTCCAAGTGCATCAAGCATATATTATACTTCAGCCCACTTGCATTTGGGGAGGCAATTTACGTGTAAGTTCAGCACAGTAGAGATTTAGAGTTGCACGTCTCTTAGAGAAGCATCCGATTTTAACATACACGTAGCTTTTAGGATTTGTATGTTTGTTCTTTCCATAGGCCCGGTGCAAGTTTCTGAATTCATGATAATGACATGTGCAGTTTTGTGCATGACGTATCTACACCATACTTACCAACTTTACAATGTTGGTATCCGGGAGCCTGCGAGGGAGGTGGGCGTCATGGGGGGCGGGCCTCCAAAATCCGCGTCATTTTGGGCCAAACGCTGCGATTCACCAGGAATCGCAGCGTTTGTGACCTAATTCTGCCCTCTTCACTAGGAAGTGGGCAGATCCGGGATTTTGCCACACTCGCCCGGGAGTCCGGGAGACTCTCTCACAATGCGGGAGTCTCCCGGACATTCCGGGAGAGTTGGCAAGTATGATCTACACATTACATTTAAAGCTGCACATATGTTAAGATGCGTGCAATTCAAAATACAGCCACTGAAATAAAAGAGTATGGATGCTTGTTTACATATATGCAGAAGTGCAGCTCTAATTCTAAATTAGGCCAGATATGTAGAGAAATATCTGTATATTTTATTGTTAATGAATGGTGTAGATGTGGGTGTAGAAAGACTGGAGTGACAACTGTCGAAGTCGTATAATTGGATGAACTAAAGTATATTGGTAAATATTGTTTTATCGTGCGATTGCACTCACTCTACACGTGGCATACTGCGATCGCAGGGTAAAATACGCACGCAAACACTCGCACTACAAAATTTAGTTATTTATATATTTCATATTTATAATGATTCCAATCTACAGTGATTTATGAGCAGATAGTACTTAGTTTATTATTAGTTTATATATTATGATTATATGTACACTTTAGTGTTATTTATGGTTCAGGTTATAGGAAATGTGTCATGTCTGATATCATTTTAATCCCCTATTCATCAGCAGTTGTCCGGTTCTTTCGCCGTAAAGATCGCACATTGCATACTCTAGTTAGTGATGTTAGGAAATAAATGTTTAAAGAAATACTGACTATAAAATGCTAATAGACTAGTTGTAACTGGATTCTTGGCGGGAAAGTCAGAGCACAACCCCTGGAGATATGACCCCCACCTTTGGATATTTGGTTTGAACTAGCCTATGACCTGCAGCACTTTGGACCTTCCTAATACCTGTACCAATAGAAGCACCACCATCTCCATTGTCCTCACTGTAACACTGAGTGTATATAATAACAGCTCTCACTAGCACTCAGCAGTCTCTTCTGACCACAGTATTCTGGAGTGAAATACTGTTCGCGGGTGCCAGTGGGAGCTTAGTGCGAGCGCAAGCAAGCGCGGTATGTATGTATCTTTTGGTATTGGCTGTACTGTATTATAATCATGTATTGAATTGTTAAACTTTGCATCTGCTAAAATAAATTACTGTGTGCCTTGGAAACACAACACAATCGCTTGAGCAATGCTTATTTGAAAACGATAGAATTACTTTAATACAACTCTCAGGAATAAAAAAATTAAGTGTTTACTCAGCATGACATACATAACTAGAATGCAGAACAGAGAACAGGAACTTCCCAGTATGCATGTGCAGGAGTGCCCAGTGGTTCAACTGCCCCTGAAGAGAGCGAAGACAGAAGGCAGAGAAAGACACTCACTGGCCCGGCGTTCCAGCGGTGAGTATCCCTTCTCTTCTTTAGCAGGTCCCGGTGGCTGCATTCAAGTGAGCCTTGATTGACCAATCAATGGCCGGACCGGCGAGTCAATCCTGGCTCGCCTCCGGCCATTTGAACTACTGGCGCCACCTCCGTGAGCCAATCAGGGCTCGTGGCAACAGCTGATGACGTCAGCGCACCGGCGGTTTTATAAGCCGCCTGGCGCCGCAATTACAAGAGTCCGGCGGCGGAGAGGAAGAGAGAGGACGTCTCCCGACATCCAGCACCGTCGACAGCGGCAAAAGCGGCAGGGAGCCCTTGTAAGGGCTGTGAGCTACCCTGCCGCCCGAAGACTAGAAAGAAGACGCCGGCAAGGAGATCATCGGCGGGGAGCCCTTGTAAGGGCTAAGAGCGCCCCCACCAAGAAGACTCCAGAAGCATCGAAGAGGAGAAGAGGAGCCAGCGGCTGGAGAACATGGAAGCACTGAAGATGTCGAGGCAAGCTGAGTTTCCTGCGCGGAGCAGGTTAGTATAAAATACTCCATTAGGTCGGGCACAGGGCCGGGGGCACTGGTCAGGCACTAGGACTGTGGCACAACTAGGGGTGGCCACTCTAGGTGTTTATTGGGCACAAGGCCATATAGTTAAACAAGGAGGGCACAAGGCCCCATAGTGAGGAGGGGTACCAGACCCCACATAGGTAGAATCTTAGAGGGGCACAACTGCCCGCCAAGGTTTTTTAACCTTGCATATGCCTACAAACTTCAGTTTGGAAGGGTCATGCTCATTGTGTTTCAGAAAGTGGTCAGGGATACTGTGAGTTCTAAGTTGATTCCTAATGTTTCTCTCATGTTCGGCAACCCTAGTTGATAGTTTTCTAATAGTTCTTCCTATGTATTGGTGACCACAAGGACATTGTAGGAGGTATAATACACCTGTTGTGTCACAAGTAATCCTGTCATTGATCTTGAAACTTTTCCAAGGGGTATTAGACACAAAATTATCCACTGGTTTTGTATCTTTAACCTTAGTAGTTCTACATGCTGAGCATTTATTGCAATAGAAATAGCCTGTTGCATTTTCATTTAGCCACGTGCCCTCTTTACTAGTTGGTTTTCCTAAGAGAATAGTGCTTTGTACCAAGTTGTTTTTCAAGTTGTCAGATTTTTATAGACAAAAGCTGGTCTTTGGGAAATATTTTTTTCAGGTCTCTATCTCCTAAAAGGATGTGCCAATGTTTCCTGATGATGTATTCCATCTTCCTGTAGTCCCTATAGTATTTTGTGACAAAAGGTAAGGCTACCCTATTCTCATCAGGGATGATGCTTTGGCGCTTTTCTTTCTTTTTAAGAAGGGTTTCCCTATCAGTTTCCCTAAGTAGCGAGTAGGCCCCCTCAATCTCTTCTTCCTTACAATGTTTTTCGATAAATCTGTCTTAAGAATGCTGGCATATTGTTCATCGGATTACCATCTTTATTGTATGTTTTCTACTCAGGGGTTTGGGCCCATTCCCCCTTCTTTTCTCTACGGCAGCATACGCATCTCCACTAGTAGGATAGCGCGGTTTTTCAAACACATCTTTCTATAAAAGTAACTGAAGTTGTATAGTTTTTCATCTATACATTAAGGACCTGATTCATCAAGCAGCATAGCTGATGATACTTTGCATATAATGCACACAATTACATTGTGCATGCCCAGAACAGGACCATACATTATAGACTGCAGTAGCGTCCAATTCACCTCTGAGCATAAAGGACTCTTACAGTCGGATGCACGTTGGTAATGTACGCAGGGCCGGTGCAAGGTTTCTCGGCACCCTAGGCAAAATTTCAAAATAACCCCCCCCCCCCTCCTGCCATGACACACCAAATACCCACTTCCCAGACCCTCACACACTTCACTTTAGTTATAAAAAAAAAAAGATTAGCCTTACCTCCTCCAGCAGTCTGGATGCAGTGATGTTTTATGTAGAACGCTGTCCAGACTCCACTGCTGTCCAGGGGCACAGGATTTCTATAGGGGAAGTAATCAAGTGTTAGATGTGGGATCAAAAACTTTTGAGAATTACCTATCACACTGCTCCCCCTGCAGCACACTGCCCCCCCCTGCTTGACCATGCCCCCTTACAGTGCCCAGTCCCCCCTTGACAATGTCCCCCCGCAGCACACCACGCCCTCTGCTTGACCATGTACCCCCCTGCAGCCCACTGCCCCCCTGCTTGACCATGTCCCCTGCAGCACACTGCCCCCTGCTAAACCATGTCCCCCCCTGCAGCACACTGCCCCTCCTGCTTGACCATGTCCCCCCTGCAGCACACAGCCCCTCCTGCTTGACCATGCCCCCCCCTGCAGCACACTACCCCCCTGCTTGACAATGCCCCCCCTGCAGCACACTGCCCACCGCTGCTTGACCATGTCACCCCCTGCAGCACACTCCCCCCCCGCTTGACCATGCCCCCCCTGCAGCACACTGCCCCTCCTACTTGACCATGTCCCCCCCCTGCAGCACACTGCCCCTCCTGCTTGAGCATGTCCCCCCCCCTGCAGCACACTACCCCCCCTGCTTGACCATGTCCCCCCCTGCAGCACACTGCCCCCCGCTGCTTGACCATGTCACCCCCTGCAGCACACTGCCCCCCTGCTTGACCATGTTCCCCCTGCAGCACACTGCCCCTCCTGCTTGACCATGTCCCCCCCTGCAGCACACTACCCCCCCTGCTTGACCATGTACCCCCCTGCAGCACACTGCCCCCCTGCTTGACCATGTTCCCCCTGCAGCACACTGCCCCTCCTGCTTGACCATGTCCCCCCCCTGCAGCACACTAACCCCCCTGCTTGACCATGTACCCCCCTGCAGCACACTGCCCCCCCCTGCTTGACCATGCCCCCCCCCGCAGCACCATGTCCTCTCCCCTGCAGCACCATGTCCTCATCCCCACAGCACAATGCCTCTCCCCCCTGCTTGACATGTCCTCCCCCCTGCAGAACCATGTCACCCCCCCGCAGCACACTGCCCCCCTGATGACCATGTCCCCTCCTGGAGCACACTGACCCCCCCCTTTCATCAAAATGTCCATTATCCAGCACACTGTCCCCCCTTGCTTCATAATGTGCCCCATCCAGCACATTGCCCCCCCCCTCTTCATCAGTGTCCCCCATCCATTACACTCCCCCTCCTGCCTCACACCCCCCCTCCATCACTGTTCCCCTTCCTGCTTCACACTGCCTCCCCTTGTATCAAACTGTCCCCTCTCCTTCACACTGCCTCTACTTGCTTAATACTGTCCTCTCTCCTTCACACTGACCCTCCCCCCTAGCATTCTTTACTTACCTGTCATCTCTTCTTCACAGCTGCTCCTCTGTGCTGCATTTCTCACTGTCCCTGTCGGGACGTGATGAAGTCACGCTGACAGGCAGTGAGGGGGGGGGAGGGTGAATGAAACTGAGAGATGAGACTCTCTCAGCCTCCCATCGGCAGAGTGCGGGCGGGGCGCGATCACTCGCCCCACCCACCATGGATCTGAAGCTGTGCAGGGGCTGTAGCAGCTTCAGTTCAGCTGCCACTGCACAGGATAACAGAGCAGAGCCGGACACCAGTGGCGCCCTCTAGAGCCCGGCGCCCTAGGCAGCTGCCTAACGCTGCCTAATGGTAGCGCCGGGCCTGAATGTACGATAAAGGAGTTCCTGTCACGAAAACCAGATAGTTGGAATGGTCTTGATCTCTGCTTGAGTGACAGCTTACCCCCAGAGAGGTGCAGAGTCTAACAGAGGAGAGGTATTCACCAGGGATTCCCACAAGGTAATATGGTCTTAGCTGCATTCAACCGCAGGTCTCAGTCCTTTAGATGGAGCAGAGCAGATAATTCAAAGAACCACAAAGTAATTGTAAGGCAGAATGAAATGTAGCCTCAGGTGTATGGGAATTCAGGAACAGGACGGATGGTGTGCGATGAAATATAGTCACAGGACTTAACTGCATTGAGTAAGCTGAAAAGTAATTGCTGTGAAGTGGTGAACTGCGGGGAGCAGAAGCACTGAGATCCACACAGGTGTTATAACTCTGGAACAGTACAGATGATGAGCGATACTCTGCAGTGAGACCACAGGTCTTGACTGTGGTATAAGCTGAACAGATAATACTGTGAAGTGGTGAACTGCGGGGAGCAGAAGCACTGAGATCCACATAGGTCTTATAACTCTGGAACAGGACAGATGATGAGCGATACTCTGCAGTGAGACCACAGGTCTTGACTGTAGTATAAGCTGAACAGGTAATAGTGTGAAGCGATGAACTGCAGAGAGCAGAAGCACTAAGATCCACATAGGTGTTGTAACTCTGGAACAGGACCGATGACGGGTGAAGCTGCAGCCGAAGAATGAACGGCCTAACTCGCGAAGACCGCAGCACTCTAATTATGAGCACAGACAGGAATCAGAGAAGATGCTTCCTATCAGGTTGGGAGACCTGATGATCTGACACCCATAGAAAGGAGGAGGACCATTATAAAGGGAACTGGCTGGTGATCGTCCTATTACCGTGAAAAAGAGATTTTAAAAGGTTCCCGGGTTGCGCATGTTACAATATACTTGGCAAGATGGCGTCCAGGAATAAAGGAACACCAGGCTGTACAATAGATAGGAGTAAAAACGGGAGATCCATGTGCACAAGGATCAGAATGGGACTAAACCGGTAAGATGCGTGATAGTTCCCCTTCTGATACGGTCAATTCAAACTCCAGTGCACGTAGAAGTACGCTGTTTTTCAGATGTAAGGTTTGCACCTGTTTGCGCTCCTGTCTAACTCACGAATGATAGTGATGACGAATCTAGAGATGAGTAGTTCAGATTCAGTGACATCCAAGTTTTGGGGTTCCAAATAGAACCAAAACAAGACTCCAAAATTGTATCTGAAAATGAGGACAAATGTGATTTCCGGGAAAACTATCAGATCTTGCACGTTTTGGATCGACTTTTTTGAGACATATCCCAGGCTTGTTATCTCATCTGTCATTTTAGAACAGACAGCATATGGGGAGCAAGTTAGCTGGCAGGTTAGGCTTTGAACATCACGTGTAGAGAGTGACTAGACTGTTAGACAGGGTGAAAGAGGGAATTTACATAGAAAAATACAATAGCTGTAATTAGTTTAATGAAGTTTGTTTCTGAAAAGATCAGTCAGATAGAATAGTTTGCTGATCAATTGTGTGTCAGTTGGGTTTAGAGCAGTATTTTATAAATGTCACTCCTACCACAGTCCTAGCTTGATGGATGGGTGACACACCCACCTTCACTTTAAGAGGAATCTCCCATCAGTGGTTCTGTTTGCCCTGACACAGACACACCATGTCTGTTTCCTGTGGGGAAGGACATTTCAAACTATGTAAGTTAAACTAAACTTTAAACTATTATTTGTCACACACAAGTCTTTATCTTTAAATAAGGTGCATTGCTACTTGTATGTTTTCTCTGCATTTTGTCAGCTAAATGCCTCCCTTTGGTACATATTCCTCCCCCTAGCGTCTCCAAGTAGGGGGAAGCGGATTTCGCGAGCAGCGCAAACTTTCGTTGCAACGCATCTGCATTTTTATGCAGAATCCACGGTCTATGTTGTAATAAGAACTTAAAAGATTGCAGTGCCAAGAACCAGCGGGTTACCTTAGCATTTACCTCCCGGTTGTTTTGCATCCACCACAATGGTGCATGGTCAGTTATTAAGGTGAATTCTCTGCCTAGTAGATAATAGAGCAGAGCTTCTGTAGCCCATTTTATGGCAAGACATTCTTTTCACACGGTGGCATATTTTTGTTCCCTTGGAAGTAACTTACAACTTAGGTACAGGTCAAGGTTTTCTACTCCATCCTTCTCCTGCGACAAGACTGCACCTAAGCCGACACCAGAGGCATCAGTTTGAAGGAAGAACCTCTGGGTAAAGTGCAGTGCTTGCAAAATTGGAGAGGAACAAAAAGCTAAGCGAAGATCTGACCAGGCGGCTTCTGCAGAGTCAGACCAGGTTAATCTCTCTACTAAGTCTAGGAAGGTTCTTAACTGCAAATTTTTTCTCTGGTCTTCGCCAATTTTTGACTGCCTCCACTTTGTCTAGCTGGGGTTTTACACGCCCTCGACCAAAATCATACCGCAAATACTTCTCTCTTGGCTATGGCACATTTCTCTGGGTTAGCTGTTAGTTCTGCCGACCTTAATGAAGCTAAGACCACCTCGACTTTGGCTAGATGTGATCCACAGTTTGGGGTATAAATCACTATATCATACAAATAAGCAGCTGCATAAGCTGTGTGAGGTTGTAGCAGTTTATTCATGGCCCTTTAGAAGGTAGCAGGGGCCACATGCAACCCAAATGATAGGACTTTATATTGAAAGCCACCATCAGGGGTGGAAAATTCAGTCTTTGGCTGTGGAAGTCAGGGGAACTTGCCAATAACCCTTTGTTAAATCAAGAGTAACTTAGAGATAGGAGATACTGTCGCACTAAATCATATATTTAGAAGCTTACTACCCATGTAATCTTATGTTTCAAAATTGTATCGATATGGGGTGCTACCTAAACTTATTTAACATTGAAAGTTTGAGGGAAAGAAAGAAAGTTATTGGTAGGTGCACTGAGGCTTCTAATTGATATTAAATAAAATGTAACTTTTATTAAGTATACTTAATAAAAGTTACATTTTATTTAATATCAATTAGAAGCCTCAGTGCACCTACCAATAACTTTCTTTCTTTCCCTCAAACTTTAAATCAAGAGTAGTCAGATAGTTAGTACCAGCAAGATTTTCTACCAGTTCATCCACAGGTGGCATCAGATAGGCATCAAACTGGGACACACTGTTTAGGCACCTAAAGTCATTGTAGAACCTAATTGTCGCAATGAGTTTCGGTAAATGCACAATGGGACTATTCCACTCACTAGTGGACTCTTCAATCACGTCTAGCTGAAGCATTTTCTCGATCTCCTTTTTCACGTCCACCCGTCTGCCCTCGGAATGCGATACGGCTCTATTTTACAATGACTCCTGTTGGAATGACAATGTTGTGTTTGATTAAGGTAGTGCACCCAGGAATGGAAGAGAAGAAATCCCTTTTCCAGCTAATCATTTCTTCAGTTTGTTGTCTCTGCATAATAGACAAGGTTGGCACTTCAGACTTTTCAATGGCAGTACTCACTACCCAAGGAGAGGTTTCCTCATCATGCCAAGGTTTAAGGAGATTAACATGGTATATTGCTCCTTCCTTCTCCTACCTAACTGGCGGACTCTGTACTTGACAGGACCAACAGCCGCTAGAACTTCATATAGACTAATAGGCAAAAGTTTGCTTTCCTGGGTAGGAACCAGGACTAGAACCTTGTCCCCAGGCTTGAAAGATCAAACAACAGCACTTTTGTCATAACTTTTCTTCTGTCATTCCTAAGCCCCTTTTACATGTTGTTGTACAATGGGACATATCTTTCCTAGCCTCTCATACATTTGGAGTACAAATTGTATCAGAGTTGGATCACTGGGACCTTGCTGCTCCCAACCTTCCTTTAACATATCCAAGATACCCCTGGGCTGTCTCCCAAATGATAACTCAAAGGGACTAAACCCCGTTGAAGCTTGAGGTACCTCACAGATGGCAAACATCAAATAGGGAATAAGAGTGTCCCAATCTTTTTTCTCTTGAGCCACGGCTTTCCTGAGCGTGTACTTTAATGTGTGGTTAAAGTGTTCCACCAAGCCGTCTGTTTGTGGATAGTGCACGGAGGTTTGAAGAACCGTCACCCCTAACAACTGGCACATGTCCTTCATCAGTTTACACATGAACAGGGTACCCTGGTCTGAGAGAATTTCCTGGGTATTACCAAGCACTTCTAGGTATGGTGCTGGACTTTATGTTCCATAGGGTAATTGCCTCTGGATATCTGGTTGCATAGTCAAGTACCACTAGTATATATTGGTGCCCACATGCTGATTTTTCCAGTGGCCCCACAAGGTCCATGGCTATCCGTTCAAAGGGAACTTGCACTATTGGTAATGGAATGAGAAGTGCCCTGTACATGGGTTTGGGGCAGGTTCTCTGACAAATGGGACAGACAATACTTTTTCACTGCCATATGTACACCGGGCCAGTAAAACCTGAGCAGAACTCGTTCCCAAGTTTTATCCACACACACACACACACACACACACACACACACACACACAGACATGTGTGTTTGTGTGCTGCATTTAACACTAGGGGTACATGGACCTGAGGAACCAATAATTGTTTTACTTTTTCAGCAAGTACAATAGCAACTCTATACAGAAAATTATTTTTGACAATAAAATATGGTATACCTTCTGCAGGTTGGATGGCTTTCGCTACCCCATTCACCTCAGTCACACTTTTAAAAGCATGTTCCAAAGTGGCATCATTAAGTTGATCCCAAGCAAAGTCCTGCAGAGGAAACAAAATTGGTATTGCGGACCAGACTATATCCTCATTGACAGGTAGGGTGGGCTCATCCGCAACATCACCAGCCAATGCTAGTTTGGATTGTCCATGCTTCCCTGCAGGTGGATGCTTTTGTGGAACTCCTGCTGTGACTCCTCACATAGCATTCTGGTTTGGCGGTTCTCAAAGATCAAAGTCCAGATGTTGTGGATTCTTAGGCGGCTCCTTTAAGACCGGGCTTCCCACCATTGTGTCAGTTGCCAGCATGTGCGGCCGGACCTGCTCACCGAGGACCTCATAAAACAGTGGGAAGTCTCGCCACAAAATAAGTGGATATGGGAGTTTAGGTGCTATGGCAGCTACCACCATAACTGTTTGGTTTTTGAGTGTCACTGGCAGAAGTGTTCTCTCATACTCCTCAGTCGTCCCATGTACGCAAAGGACCTTCACCTTGGGCAACCGAGTAGTTATTGTTTCCGGTAAGGCAGAGCTGGAGATCAATAAAAGTTCACTCCTAGACTCAACCAAGGCCAAGACAAGGTTTTGGTTGATTTGCACCGTCACCCGGAACAAACAATGACTTACTGATGTGGGACTCATGCTAAAACATCACTAATGCCCAGTATGTGCCACAGAACAGTCCATAGATTCCGTTAGTTTTAGGAACTTAAAGTGACCTGGCTCACCACATTTGAAGCACTTCAGATTAGACACCTCTGTAACTGGCCCTCTGTCCGTAGCAGTTTTGTCATTGGGCCCTGTAGCAAGGATTGTCAAATCTGGCTTTTGACGTGGCATCGGCTTTGGCATGAATGCAGGATCTTTAGTCATTTTCTGTAGAGCACAAAACCTCTCTACCACTGTGGCAAGCTCTTCATAAGTTTGTGGGTCTGGTTGCAGCACCCACCTTTGCAGATCGTGGTTTAGCCCACGGATGCAGTGATGTATCGCCAAAATGTCAATAATCTGAGAAAGCAAATTCTGCTCAGGCTGTAGTCATTTCTTAAACATTTTGGAAAGCTCAGCCAATTGTGCTCTGACTGGTTTATCTTTATCATAGCGCCATTCGTGATACAGCTGGACTCGGCCTGGCCCCGAAACCTCAATGTGAGCCAATATCTCAGAGTTTAGACGCGAATAATCAGAGGCCCGGTCCTCATCCAGATCCATATAAGCTCACTGCGCTTCACCAATCAGATATGGCGCCAGCCTCTCAGCCCAATCTTCAGGAGGTCAATTTTCCATTTTTACAACTCTCTCAAAGGACACCAGATATGCTTCTACGTCTTTAGCTGGCAACATTTTCTGCAGAGCCGGACCAGGTGGCTCATTTCTGTCACTCCTCACCTGGCCTAATTGTTCCCTTAAGAGCATGGTGTTTTCCACCTGTCCCTCGGCAACTCGTAGCACCTAGGCTTGCTGCTCTTGCTGCTTAGCAGCCACATTCACGAGGGTTCTCAACACTACCTCCATGTTAACATCTGCACGGGCTGGGCAGCGGGAACTTGCTTCTCTGAGCATCCCACTTCTGACACTACTTGTGGCAAGAACCCCACTAATGCTGAAGCACACGCTTTTTATGCAGTATTAATGTCAGGATGGTAAATGTATTTGACACCATACAGGTTTCACACCATTTCTTGAGACCCTAAACGCTAGCTAGACAAAAACCAGCTCTCTAAAGACCAGCCAGCTTCCCAGCGTTGGTGTCCCGGAACAATGAAACAAGTAAGGTTTTACACATGACACTCCTCCCACAGCCCTAGCTTGATGGACAGGTGACACACCCAACTTCCCTTTAAGAGGAAACTCCCATCAGTGGTTCTGTTTGCCCTGACCCTGACACAGACACACCCTGGGGTAAATGTATCAAGCTGAGAGTTTTCCGGCGGGTTTGAAAAACCAATCAGATTCTAGCTATCATTTATTTAGCACATTCTACAAAATGACAGCTAGAATCTGATTGGTTGCTATAGGCAACATCTCCACTTTTCAAACCCGCCGGAAAACTCTCAGCTTGATACATTTACCCCCCTGTCTGTTTCCTGTGGGGAAGGACATTTCAAACTATGTAAGTTAAACCAAATTTTAAACTATCATTTGTCACACAAGTCTTTATCTTTAAATTAGGTGCATTGCTGCTTGTATGTTTTCTTTGCATTTTGCCAGCTGAATGCCTCCCTTTGCTAAATATATATAACTATATTTATTTATTAGCACTACAGACATCATTCTGAACTAATATTTAGTGGAGAAAAACAGGGTGCTGTTGCTATATGACTAAGAGCAGTAGACCCCAAAAAACACGCCTTTTTCTTAATTTTTTTTATAGTTGCTCTACCAGTGAAAGCAGTTTTTGTAAGGGGCAGTCAGTGTCATCATCCTTATATCTTTATAAAGGGGAGAAAGGACAGGGTGTTGGTGGAGTGTGAGCAGCAGCCCCCCCCCTTCCCACACACACACACACAGTGTTTTCCTACCAGTCAAATACATTGTTGTAAGGAGCAGTCAGTGGCATCGTCTTTATTAGGGGGACAAAAAACAGGGTGTTGATGGTGTGTGAGCAGCAAAAAGCTATTAGCTATTTCGCTATTAGCTTTGTCAATTAGCCGTCAAAGCTAATAGCGAAACGCGCGTCGGCAGACGCCGTGCTCGCTAATCTCACATTCATTACCCTGGTTACTTAAAGTCCTCTTTTATGATTAAGATAGAAATTTTATACTAATGGTTTGGAACGTCTCGCTCACAGGGCTGTTAGGGTTTATTAGCGCTATTCAGATATTCAAGATAACACCGATTCATGCAGATATCTAATAAGCCAATTTTCAGTTCATTAGTGGGTTAATCCTACCAATAGTCCCGAGGATAGAGACTTACAAGGGAAAAGAAACATATAAGTCTCTACTCGTGACATTAGATCGTAATAACGATATTTAGAGCTATTAGATTGAATTATACCCAACCAAAAAAGAAAAGAAAGGGGGGCAACTTTTATATAAACCCAAAGGGCAAAGGACGTATATAAGATTGCAGACTCCTATAATTTTAGTGGATAATATAAGCATTTCCATCAGCCCTATTAGTGAACATGACCTGCAGTGTCTCCCTATTTAGTGAGGAGAATTACATAACCTTTATATCATTTGGGGGGTGTTTAAATGCTATTAAGAGGATAACATATAATTGTATGGAAGGGGTATGAAATGTGAATATATTTGTTATTTATGGCATGAGACCATGGTATATTAGATCAGTATAATCATTATTTCAGAGCAGAGGCGCGGCAAGACAATTTAACATTGTCTATTTTAACAGCGTCAATTTAGTCTCATAGTGTGTGAAACATTTATAACTTTTAATATTTCGCTACTAGATATTTTTATTTATTTACATAATAAAGATTTATTTTAACTGAATTTATCACATATAAATACTTTATAGCAATCTCTCTATTCTGAGTGCCCCATATGATCATGCTTCTCTGTCTCTCTCAGTCTTGGTAATTTATGCACGCTGTTGTGTCGTTATGTTTCATAGGGATTGTATATTTTATTAAACTGTCATGTATTTGTGCCGCTGCTTTGTTGAAATTTTCTCGACTTTTCAAACTATTTTCATAAAGTTTTATCATTTCTAACACATGAGTCTGGACAATATCAATTCCTGTCCGTTTTTAAATGTTATGTGCATGTTGAATAGTTCCTACATGCTTGCATACATGTGCATTGTGGTTTTGTGCTTTAAAGGCTTTCAAATACTTTGTATATGCCATCGACTATGTATGCCTATGTAGTATATTTGTAAAGGGTTTTTTTTATTTACTTTAAATTAATTTATTTAAATTGTCATGTCTTAAATTTTATGCCATTACTTATATCTTTTTGGACTATTTTACAGAAATTTGGAGATGGATATTAATAGATCTATGCTATTTGTAAGTATGTTTTTACTGTATAATGTACAAGGAGACCACAAAATCTGCAAGGCATGTGTCACAGATTGCAACAGAGGCAAAGAGGTGTAAGGCCACTTGGTGACACGTGGCTATTAGGTACTATTTTCTATCACATCATTATTTACGAGCAAACCTTTATTTTCCTAAATACATTGGTATACACTGCAGTCATACATGTTAGGCCTACCACCTTGGCAAAATATTAACATTCTTTGAAATATGGAGTACTTCTAGAATGAATTGTCAAATATTGTAGCATAACAATAGCACCATATCATGTTAAACGTTCTCAGTCATTGTTTGTATTACTAATAATTTTGTTCTTTCTTGTTACTCTTTTTTGGATTCCTTTCCAGATATAAACAATATGGGATTTCATCATACTTTACATGTAAGTACCTTTTGGGCTTTTCTTCAATTGTAATGCTTAAAATAAATGGACAAATAACAAATGAAACCATTTTTTTGCTCAAAATTTTGTATTAGTGGAAACACACAACAAAAAAAGTGAAAAGCAAAACCACATGTGCAAATCAAATAAACAATTTTTTTTCCGGGCCGACATTAGAAAAGTTTTTTCTCTTGACCTGACTTCTAGCTAACTGTGATGTGGATTGCAACAGTGGGGAAGAAGCAGAGGCAGTGGGGCAGCAAGGGGTAGAGGAGCAACAGAGGGTGCAGGAGAAACCTAATGTAGTGGTGCAGCAGAGGACAGTGGAGCAGCAGAGGATAGAAGAGCAACAAAGGGTGCAGGAAAGAAAAAGTGCAATGGTGCAGCAGAGGGCAGTGGGGCACAAGAGGGCGGTGAAGCAACAGAGAGCAAGGGAAAGCAAATGGCAGTGGAGGTAGGGCTGGAAATGGCAGTGAGGCTACCATGTAAACCTGGGTAGCATACTGAGGGTAAACCTGGGTAGGATACTGAGGGTAAACCTGGGGAGGATACTGAGGGTAAACCTGTAGAGGATACTGAAGGTAAACCTGGGGAGGATACTGAAGGTAAACCTGGGAAGGATACTGAGGGTAAACCTGGAGAGGATACTGAAGGTAAACCTGGGGAGGATACTGAAGGTAAACCTGGGGAGGATGCTGAAGGCAAACCTGGGGAGGAAAATGAGGAAATCCTAGTAAGGATAAGAAGGGTAAAGTTGGGGAGGACTTTTCCATCTGAGCCTCTTCCACATCAGGGTTCTCCTCTGCCAGGAGGAGAACCCTCATGTGGAAGTGATTTTTCTCTTGACCTAAATTCTGGCTAACTGTGATGTGGATTGCAACAGTGGGGAAGAAGCAGAGGGCAGTGGGGCAGCAAGGGGAAGAGGAGCAACAGAGGGTGCAAGAGAAGCAAAGTGTAATGATGAAGCAGAGGGCAGTGGAGCAGCAGAGGGCATTGGGGTACAAGAGGGCAGTGGGGCAGCAGAGGGCAGTGGAGCAGCAGAGGGCAGTGAGCAGCAGAGGACAGTAGGGTAACTGAGGGCAGTCGGTCTGGAGATGAAAGTAGGGCTGGAAATGGCAGTTGTGCTGAGTCATCTGCATCATCAATGCGAAAGCTATGTATTGCAAAGCACACAACAGTATAAAGCACATGTAGGTAACATTGGCTCACAGTGGTAGCTGAAAGGAAAAGTGGTGCAAGATGGAATTGTCCTTGGGTTATGTTAGATCTTAAAAAGGACATGCACACTTTAACAAACCAAGCACTTCAGTGACCAGGAGTGCCACTTTTGTGGCTGAAGTGCTTGGCTTGTTTGGGCCTCCTCAAAGCAAGCTAACAATGGGCATAAGGCACCTAAGCTAACAGTGCTGTTAATTAACTCTACTGTGGCAAGATGTTGTTGTCCTCATCCTTAGCCTCATCCTCACCCTCATCAGTGTGTACATCATCCTCACAAATTATTAATTCATCCCCGCTGTAATCCACCATTACAGAAGTATCTATACTTTGATGTAATTGGCATTAAAGGCCTTCCTCATGAAAACTGTAGTTAATTTTAACGAACATCATCTTTTTAACATTTTGAGTTAGTAGCGGTAAAGTTCTTTCTGAGTACACACTGGAGGATAGGCAGCTTAGGTATTGCAAAGCGAGTTTGTACATGGGTCTCCAAATTGCCTTTTTTCTTCCAGATATGTAAAGGGACTGTCTGACGTGTCTATTTCTATGCTGTCATTAAAATAATCCTCAACCATATTTTGGATGTTGATAGTAGGATCGGGTGGAGTTACAGCAGAGGTATCATGGTTTTTGGTCAATTCTTTTAGACCAGACCAGATGACAAAATGTTGTGCTGAGTCATCTGCATCATCCTTGGGTCTCTTGGGAAAGCTGCTTTTTCCTAGCAGTAGTTGACTGAGAAACTGAAGGAGGAGACACCACCCTGTCATACAACACTTGAGTTGTCATCTTGTTCACCAGGAGCTCCTTGCATCTCTTGAGATCTGGGTCAGTTGGAAACAAAGAGAAGTAATAGCTCTTAAACCTAGGATCAAACACAGTCACGAAAATGTAGTGATCCGATTTCAAGATTTTGATAACTCTTGGATCCTGGCGAAGCAAATAAAGTACATGATCTACAAGTCTGACATACTTAGCGCAATTGCTTTGTTTCATCTCCTCCTTCAGTTTCTCAAGCTGCTTTTCCAAAAGTCTAATTAAGGGAATCACTTGACTCAAGCTAGCAGTGTCTGAACTCACTTCACAGGTGACTACTTCGAATGGTTTCAGCACCTTTCACAACACAGAAAGAATTTTCCACTGCGCTTGAGTAAAATACATTCCCCCTCTTTTCCCAGTGTCATGGCTATTGGAATAAGTGTGGATGTCTTTTCATAGGTTTTTCGTCAGTAGGACTGATGTTAAAAAAATCATCTGAGGAATCCTGGATATTGGAGGAGCCATCTAGCCTTAGCAACTTGGATGCAGGACTAACTCCGATCGCTACTGAGAATATTGATGAGGAAGTTGTTGTGGGTGTAGATTGCAGGTGTCGTGATCTTTCTGAGAGAAGGGACCTAGCTGATGCTGGACTGGATGCTGTTATTTTTTAGCATAAGTTTCAGATTTTCCAAACAGCTTGCCATGAGCTCACTTCAAATGGTGTAACATGAATGAGATTCCTAGTTGGTTAAGGTGCCTTCCTCTACTGACTGTGACTTTACAAACTCTACAAATAGCTAGAGAACTGTTGTCAAGATTTGGGTAAAAATAATTTCTCATATAAGAGGTGGGTTTTTTGGTCTTATACCCAGGGATGACAATGGCCGTCTTTTTATCACATGCCAGAACTGCTGCCACTGATGCAGGCTTACACAAACAATATCATCATCATCAACATCCTCATTAGCGCTATCGTCAGCTACACAAACATCCCCCTCATTCTTTTGCAATTCTAAAGCGGAATCCTCAATTTGTGTATCAGCGGCTACACTTGGGCTGCTCATCCACACAACTGCTAGGCTTACATATAGCACTCCTAGTGAGTTTCCCCTCAGGGATTTGTGTCATTTTTAAATCTGAACATACAGTTTCTTCTAATGCCTTACTGTTTTCTTGCAGCTCGGCTTTTACACGTAAAAATATTTGGGCACCACTTTTTGAGTCAGAATGACAAAGCCTTGCATCGTCATGACTGACCATACAAGAAGATGCCTCACTGACAGTTGCATAACTAGCACTCAGAGAAGAGAAATGCGTAGGCTGATTCTTTCTTTGCCACTGCATGTGTAGAATGGCATGTTGGCAAATTTGTTTTCTTCTGCAGTTAACTTGATTACAGGTGTTTTTTCTTTATCAAGGTAAAAGGTGTTTTTTTTTACATTTTTGTAACATTAACATAGGCCTTAGCAGATGACTTAGAGGGAATACTATCATCATGACTGGTGCCAGCAACTGCTTTGTGCTCCTGGTCTTCTGTGGACTGATGTGAATCCATTTTGATGGCACAGTACAATGGAACTGTAGATTTTTAAGAACACTGCCCTATTATTTCTGTTTCAGCACTGACAATGAGGAATGGCACATAGACTGTAGCCTGGCAAGAACACTGGCACCTCTCCTGTTTCTGTGTGAGCTATAATAACACAGTACAAAGTGACTGGATACTATTAAGAGCACTGTCAGCCCTATTATTTCTCTTTCAGCACTGACAATGAGCAATGGCACGTAGACTGTAGCCTGGCAAGAACAATGGCACCTCTCCTGTTTCTGTGTGAGCTATAATAACACAGTACAATGTGACTGGAGAATTGTAAAAACACTGCAAGCCCTATTATTTCTCTTTCAGCACTAAACACTGCCACCTATCCTGTTTCTGTGTGAGCTATAACTCTGTAGAATGTCACTGGAGACTTTTAAGAACACTGCCAACCCTTCTCTTTAACTTTCATTAATGATGCTGGTCAAATGAACTGGAGACCGCCAAGAACCCTGTTACCCCTTCTGTGTCTCTCTGGGAAATGGCACCGGATCTCCATGGAGGGCGGTATTTATAAAATACAAAACTTGCAAGATCTGACGATGCAATGATGATGTTTTGCCTCGTTTTCGGTTCCGAGAGCATGCGAAAGTACCGAGCCTACTCGGCTCGGTACTTGGATTTCCAATGTTCGGGTGGGCTCGGTTTTCGGGAAACCAAGCCCGAGCATCTCTAATCTTTTATAAAAAATGTTAAAAATGATTGTACCATATCTGTGTCTTGAGTGAAATTTTATCAAGGCATCCTTTGGAAATCTCTAAGTGATCTTCTCTTAAAATACTCATTAATTTTGAAGACCATTGTCAGATAATCACTGGCAGGGCTAGGTTGCAGCATAAGTGCTAAAGGTTTAGCAGTTTTATTGGCTTTCAAATTGGCAAGTGCTAAACTTTTAACTGTCTATTTTTGTATGAAAAACAGCTATTGATATTTGGTGCATTTTTATTTCTGTGAATAAAACATTAGTCATTGGTATTTTTTAATGCATGTATTGTGATTGGGTGTGTAAATTTACCTTTGAGGGATATTGGTGTCCTTATGGGGGGCTACCTCAAATGTCAATCCTTTCTACCCCCATTGATCATCTATGCAAGACAATGGCATGGTCTCCATGGGACAGAGGTCCAACACAGCTGGGGGACCACCCCTAGCACGCCTGCGGTGGTCATGCAGTTTGCCTTTGAGGCGACACTTAAGGTCCTGTCATCTGTGTGAAATGTTCAAATATAAGAATGTTGCAATGTATACTATTCAAAATATTTTCAAAAGACTTGTGCAGACATACATATAGATAGAAATGTATTGGCCTTAAAGGTCACTTACTAATGCTAAACAGCACTAATGCTTAATTTGTATACTTAGAAAAACAAGTGGCTAAGTACGATTGATAATGTGCATGTTTTTAAAGTTATTAAATATGTTGGTTTGCCATTCTTTGGGCAAGGATTTTAAGGTTTGTCAAATTTACAAAGAACTGTACTATAGTAGGAAGAGAACACCCTCTGCACTAGGAATCAGTAATATTTGTATCAAGTCCCAATTTAATCAGTATTAAGTATTGTATATAATCTGTAAAATTGGGTGCTCCCTCAGTAGTGAGTATAAATCGGAAAAGAGAGAAAGGAAAAATCTACTATTCTAGTGGGGCAGTCCTGGGACACTAATTTTCTGAGGCACAATAGTAATTATTGTCAGTAGGTCCTGATAAACCAGAAAGATGTCCTCCCTGCACAAAGGTATAGTGTAAATAAAATATATCTTTTGTATATCCATAAAATTTTAGGTCAAAAAGCAAAATATAACTAAATTAAAATCATTGGGTCATTAGTCGGTAACGATTGGATTTCAATTAGTAATCCTTTACAGTTTGCACAATATACAAAATCAGACTTCAATTTGATTCAAGTTACAAGACACTAGCTGTGTAGTAAAATATTTATAATAATGTGTATCACAAGTGAAATTATATTTTCATAATTGTATTTCATATACAAATTTGCTTAAATATAAGGCTTACTATGGGATTGTATCATCTCAAATGTGTGCATTTGTTATTCTAATTTTTTCAATAAGTAGTGTTATATGTTAGGTATAGGTCTTCTACGACCACTTAGAACGAGTGTTGGATTAACAAGTTATTTCTTTGTATACAAATAATTTGCGATAGAACATTGATAAAACTGCCTGAAAATGATATTACAAGTGTATATTGCTGTGACTAGATGTCAATTGCATATAATTTCATATTGAAATTTAGCAACAACTTAATTCATGCAAGACATATACATGTCATGCACTGAGCTGAAACTACTGTTTGTGTTTCCCCTATTATAATATTTGTCCTCTATTTATAAACCAATAGATTGATACTGTGGTTGTATAAATAGTTATTTATGCTCATGTGTTAGAGATTAATACAACTTCTGGTTCCATTGTATCAGACTTCATTACATATTATGGCATTACATTACATATATGCTGTTTCTGAAGGAGCTAGAGATATATACTGCTAGGAGGCAGTTATCAGTTCATCTTATAATATGTGGGTAGCGCTTACGAAATCTCTACATACATTTCAATCAATCACAGACATTCAAAGTGATCCTTTTATCAATTAAATGGATTATATCACTTTAAATCTAGTTTAAATTAATCCTTCATTAATCTCAGTGGTATATAACAGACTGAATAATAGTGCTTTCCATTCTGTATGATGAGTAAATGTCACGCTCCTGATTCTGAAGCGTGTATACTGGTTAGTAGCAGGTATAACTGATGTTGCTCTGTTTATTACAAATCCAGATTACAATGTAATATGTAAGTTCCCTTATATATCATATATTTGTTGCTGTGTATGATGTTACTTAGGGAGCTGAAAAGTATACACTGGTAAGAAGCGGATACTAAACGTCAGCTTATCTTTTAATATATCATTATCTTTTTAAGTTTTCGCAAAACTAATTGTACTGCTACAAGAATTTCTCAACCTATGAACAGTCAGGAAATATGTATTATTTTTGTATTTTGGGGTACTGATCCTCTATACTGCTGTTTGGTGCTTGCTCTTAAATATGACTTTCATTAATAGATGAAAAATGAAAACAATGAACATGGGATAAATATTTAAGCTGTGAATAATAAGTATGTTAAAATGTATATTTCAACACAAAAAATATTGACAACAGCAACTAAATTAAGAAAGATAGAAGTTATAAAAAAGGGTAACTTAAAATTGTTGCGGGTCTCCAAGATGCGATAACAGCAATGATGGGAAAGTAAAGTAAAGTCAAAGTAACATTTTAAAGGAGTAGCACAAAAGAGATAAAATGCAATTGATAATAAAAATAATGTGATTCTTAAAGACACTATTGAGAAGCGATATCAATGTGTTCCCATTTTTGAACTGCAAAATAAGTTTCTTATATGTTGTACTAGTATCCATTGAATTCAATGAATGGAGCATTGACCAGAAAATGAAAAAAGCATGAAACGCATTTCAAAACTGCACATTCATTTCTGATGAGAAAAAATCCCATCTACGCTTCCCTCTGTATATGATATGCTTTACAAATGTATATTTTTATATGCAACAAGAAAGACACCTCCATCATGTTTAAAAAGTAAAACACTCATGTTAAAAAGAAGCTCCCAAGGTCCTATGTACACAAACATTTTTGTTATTTTTTTATTTTTTTATTTGTCTGTCTTCCCTTCTGTTTACTGTCTATGAAGAACATATAGCCACCGTATCAAAGTAGATGACGGAGCAGCGATGGAGCAAACTTGCATATATTCTGCTTTTCCCCTGCCTATTCCATCATCCACTTTGAAATTTTTTTTAGGTACTCCACCTGACAAAATGGAAAGGAGGAGAGACAGAATGACATAACAAGCTTGTATACAGATATACAGATAGTCCAAGAGGTCTGGAAGTGCAGTAAAACAAAACAAAAACTGCTGTCTACCAGGTAAACCTGAACTTCCAGATAAACCTGAGGCATTTAAATAAATAAGTTATCATGACTGTACACAGTAGTCCATTGTATTGTCGCTCACCAGACTACACCTAGCTATTGGTTTCATGGCCCACCCTTGCATGACGATCCAGGATTTTGTAAACATTGTATAGAATAATAGAGAAAATTAATTGCAGGTGAATCATGAAATTCTTATTCAGGTGAAGGGGACCTAATGGGAACACCTGTGCTTAAGGGTGGGAATCAGTTCAAGCAATCCTAGTGATGAATCTGAAATATCCACATTCCTAATGTGACAAAATAATTCCATTTGACGTGATCTTTATGTCCTTCATATGTTGGCCACCGGTGTATAAAAGAAGCTGCCTTTAGAAAATCAAACAAAACTTGTGGAGAGTAGTTGATATCTGTTCAGGTTATCCAAATTCAAGCACGAACCATGTCTGGAGTCAAGGGAGGTCAGGGACACCACCACCGTGAACAGAAACAGGATCAGCCTATCCCAATACCAGACCCACGTGGTGGAGGTAAGAGATTCAGCCAAAGAAGGCAATATTACATACTGATTTTATAGCACAGACTGTCTCTCCATAAAGGATGGTTGTTAACTTATTTCAGTTTTAATACATTAAAATATATTTATATAGGACAGCATACTCTGCAGCATTTTACAGTTGTTAACAAATACAGTTATGAAAGCCCTGCTTACAAGCTTACAATTTATAGGAAAAACATAACTTTGAAATGTGAAGATAAGTGTAACTGCTTGCGTATCGTACCAGTTGGAGATGGGAAAAAGTTCTTGAGGGGCGATATGATTCAGTCACACCGTATTGCTACTGTGCAGATCTCTTTGAGTATAGAAATAGAATAAATGTAAGTTTGAGTGAACTGCATAGATGGGGGTAAACGGGTAATTCAGAAACTTGATAAGAAGAGGTGAATTTTCAGAGAACATTTGAAGGTTTGGAGACATGGGGAAACATAATAATCATAAAATGTAAGAATTGTTAATATTAAGAATTAACATTTTCATTTCCATTTGTTTAACAGCACCTGCAGTTGTGCCTTCCTGTGTAAATCCAGGTATGATGGAATTAAAACTATAAGCAATGCAAAAGTAAATTAGTTGGTAGGTGAAAGGAATGTGGAGGGCACTGACATATATTAATGCTCAAGCTGCTTGGTGGTAATATCATGCACATGGATTGAGTGTCTCCACCCAGAGTCACTGTGAGGAGAACGGGTAAACCAGGGACAATATGAGTAAGGATAGGGCTCATTTTAAAGAGTTTAAAACATTTAAGGCATAGTGCTCTACTATATATAATTAACCCCTCATTCACAAAAAATTCTCTTTCCAGGATTCCATTTACAATATCCCATATCTGTATATTTTAAATGATCTTAAATATATTGCTCCACATGAGGTTAGATGTAACAGAGTGCATATTGTTCCAGTCAGAGATGGGAAAAAGTGCTTTGTGGGGCAATGTGATTCGGTCACACCGCAATGTTCCTTTGCAGATCTCTTTGAGCATAGAAGTAGAATAAATGTAAGTTTGAGTGAACTGCGTAGATGGGGGGTAAACCGGTAATTCAAAAACTTGATAAGAAGAGGTGAATTTTCATAGAACATTTGAAGATTTGGAGACATGAGGAAATATAATAATCATAAAATGTAAGAATTGTAAATATTAAGAAATAACATTTTAATTTCCATTTTTTTAACAGCACCTGCAGTTGTGCCTTCCTGTGTGAAACCAGGTATGATGGAATTAAAGCTATAAGCAATGCAAAAGTAAATTAGTTGGTAGATGCCAGGAATGTGGAGGGCACTGAAATATATTAATGTTCAAGCTGCTTGGTGGTAATATCATGCACATGGATTAAGTGTCTCCGCTTACAGTCACTGTGAGGAGAACTGCTAAAGAACAGGGGTAAACCAGGGACAATGCGAGTAAGGACAGGGCTAATTTTTAAAGAGTTTAAAACATTTTAGGCATGGTGCTCTACTATATATAATTAACCCTTCGTTCACAAAAAATCCTGTTTCCAGGGTTCCACTTGCTATATCCCATATCTGTATATTTTAAATAATCTTAAATATACTGCTCCACATGAGGTTAGGTGTAACAGAGTGCATATTGTTCCTGTCAGAGATGGGAAAAAGTGCTTTGTGGGGTACTGTGATTCGGTCACACCGCAATGTTACTTTGCAGCTCTCTTTGAGCATAAAAGTAGAATAAATGTAAGTTTGAGTGAACTGTGTAGATGGGGGTAAACCGGTAATTCAGAAACTTGATAAGAAGAGGTGAATTTTCAGAGAACATTTGAAGGTTTGGAAATATAAGGAAACATAATAATCATAAAATGTAAGAATTGTTAATATTAAGAATTAACATTTTAAATTCTATTTTTTTAACAGCACCTGCAGTTGTGCCTTCCTGCGTGAATCCAGGTATGATGGAATTAAAACTATAAGCAATGCAAAAGTAAATTAGTTGGTTCCAGGAATGTGGAGGTCACTGAAATATATTAATGTTCAAGCTGCTTGGTGGTAATATCATGCACATGGATTGTGGGTCTCCACGTATAGTCACTTTGAGGAGAACTGCTAAAGAACAGGGGTAAACCAGGGACAATGTGAGTAAGGACATATATAATTAACCCCTTATTCACAAAAAATCCTGTTTGCAGGGTTCCACTTACTATATCCCATATATGTATATTTTAAATATTCTTAAATATATTGCTCCACATGAGGTTAGGTGTAACAGAGCACATATGGTCCCCTTTAGAGATGGGAAAAAGTGCTTCATGGGGCGATGTGATTCGGTCACACCGCAATGTTTCTTTGCAGCTCTCTTTGAATGTAGAAGTAGAATAAATGTAAGTTTGAGTGAACTGCGCAGAGCGGTGGTAAATGGGTAAATCAGAAACTTGATAAGAAGGGGTGAATTTTCAGAGAACATTTGAAGGTTTGGAGATATGGGGAAAGTCTTGTTGTGCAGGAGACAGAATTCCACACAGTTGGTCCAGCCTGAAAAAAAGTCCTGAAATAAGTATGTGAGCAGGTAATGAGGGAGGATGAGAGGCTTAAATCTTGGCAGAGCAGAGTGGTCGAAATGGATGATATTTTGAGTAAAGAGGAAGAGATGTTTGTTGGTGCAGATTTGTTAATGGCTCTGTATGTTAGTAGAAGTATTCTATCAAGGTAACACTGACATATAGGATAAAAACATTCTAATATTAATAATCATCAGTTGTTAATTGGAATGGGACTAATCATTATATGTAGCAATGAAATACAAAATGTAAGTAATGATGCTTTACACTCAGTTGTGCCCAGATAGAAGGTCTGCAACAGTGGGACTGGTGAGAAAAGCTTATGTCACAATTGTAAGCTCTTGGAACAAGGATTGAGCTAAATACATGATTACTGACATAATTTTATACCAGACATATTTGTAATTAAAGTCTGAATAAACAGTAGTATTCTAATATCAAATGGAAATACTAAAAAATGCAGTTTTTGGTCCCCTTAAGCTTCAATGTCACTTCTTCTGAATTTCTTGACTGCTTGACAATAATAAGTTACATTTTTAAGAATTTCTACCTGGGCCTCTTCCCTGCAAGTATCCATTTACATTTAGAAGGTCTAAAATTTGAGTCATTTCTATGAATTACTATTTTATCAGCATATAATACTGCTATCTTGTTAACTGTATCGTCACACAAATGACATTCGTATAGTTGTGCAACAGTTGTGCAAGAATCCATTTACATTTAGAAGGTCTAATATTTGAGTCATTTCTATGAATTACTTTTTTGAGCTAAATGTTACATGTGTTATCAGCATATAATACTGCTATTTTGTTAACTGTATAGTCACTCAAATCACGTTCTTATAGTTGTGCAACAGCTGTTCTGTGAATGTTCTAAATATAAGAAGTAACCACATACAACACACAATAAAAAAAAAACATAATAATCATAAAATGTAAGAATTGTTAATATTAAGAATTAACATTTTCATTTCCATTTGTTTAACAGCACCTGCAGTTGTGCCTTCCTGTGTGAAACCAGGTATGATAGAATTAAAACTATAAGCAAAGCAAAAGTAAATTAGTTGGTAGATGCCAGGAATGTGGAGGGCACTGAAATATATTAATGCTCAAGCTGCTTGGTGGTAATATCATGCACATGGATTGAGTGTCTCCACCTAGAGTCACTGTGAGGAGAACAGGTAAACCAGGGACAATGTGAGTAAGGACAGGGCTAATTTTTAAATAGAGTTTAATACATTTTAGGCATAGTGCTCTACTACATATAATTAACCCCTCATTCACAAAAAAATTCCTGTTTCCAGGGTTCCACTTACTATATCCCATATCTGTATATTTTAAATAATCTTAAATATATTGCTCCACATTAGGTTATGTGTAACAGAGCGCATATTGTTCCAGTCAGAGATGGGAAAAGTGCTTTGTGGGGTGGTATGATTCGGTCACACCACAATGTTACTTTGCAGCTCTCTTTGAGTATGGAAGTAGTATAAATGTAAGTTTGAGTGAACTGCATAGAGCGGTGGTATATGGGTAATTCAGAAACATGATAAGAAGAGGTGAATTTTCAGAGTCCATTTGAAGGTTTGGAGACATGGGGAAAGTCTTGTTCTACGAGAGACAGAATTCCACACAGTTGGTCCAGCCCGACTAAAATTCCTGACACCAGGTATGGGAGCAAGTAATGATGGAAGATGAGAGGCTTAAATCTTGGCAGAGTAGAGTGGTCGAGATGGATGATATTTTGAGAAAAGGGGGAAGAAATGTTTGCTGGTGGAGATTTGTTAATGGCTCTGTATATTATTAAAAGTATTTTATCAAAGTAAAGCTGACATATAGGAGAAAACATTCTAATATTGAGAATCATCAGTTGTTAATTGGAATGGGACTATCAATTATATATAGCAGTGAGATAGAAATGTAAATAATGATGCTTTACACTCAGTTGTGCCCAAGTTGAAGGTCAGCAACAGTGGGACTGGAGAGTACAGCCCCCATCACAATTGTAAGCTCTTGGAACAAGGATTAAGCTACACAAATGATTACAGACATAATTTTATACCAGACATATTTGTAACAAGTTAACCCGTGCATGATACTCATGCATTCTAGTCAAACCAAGCTACTTAAGGTGTTAAAAAGGTTCTTGTCATGCATTTGGGCCATAGCCCAGGCCTCCTCAGGGGAAGAGCGTTACTTCCCGACGTAAGCGCCCTTTTTTAACGTGGTTTTGTCCACATGTCACCACCTCATCATTTTTCTCCATCACCTCATCCTTCATCTTTATTGCCACATCTATCCAGATGTCTATCCAGACACAGGGATCTCTCTCAGCGGTCCTGAGTATCACACTCCTCTCACTCTGTCACCCCCGGCAACCACCAACCACTCCCCACTGTCACTTCTCCTTCAAGAAATATATATATATATTTTTTAAATCTTTATAAACACTTTTAACAATTAACAAATTAAATTAACAAATTAAAAACATCTTAGTATACCAAATTTCAGCTCTTTCTGAATTTTTTTTCCCACACACACTAAGAATTTAGTAGGTCAGTGTATAACTCCACCCAGCAGGTGGCGCTGCAGCTTGGTTTTATTTTTTCCACACACACAGACAGACTAACACACGCCACTAGACATATATATATATAGATTATAGTCTAAATAAACAGCAGTGTTCTAATGTCAAATGGAAATTCTAAAAGTTTCAGTTTTTCGTCCTCTTGAACTTTATTGTCACATCTTCTGGTTTATTGCCTGCTTGACAATAACAAATCACATTTTCAAAAATTTCCACTTGGGCCCCATCCCTGCAAGAATCCATTTACATTTAGAAGGTCTAATATTTGAGTCATTTCTATGAATTACTTTTTTGAGCTAAATGTTACATGTGTTATCAGCATATAATACTGCTATTTTGTTAACTGTATAGTCACTCAAATCACGTTCTTATAGTTGTGCAACAGCTGTTCTATGACTGTTCTAAATATAAGAAGTAACCACATACAACACACAATCAAATAAATTCATAATAATCATAAAATGTAAGAATTGTTAATATTAGAAATTAACAATTTTATTCCTATTTTTTAACAGCACCTGCAGTTGTGCCTTCCTGTGTGAAACCAGGTATGATGGAAATAAAACTATAAGCAATGTAAAAGTAAATTAGTTGGTGCCAGGAATGTGGAGGTCACTGAAATATATTAATGTTCAAGCTGCTTGGTGGTAATATCATGCACATAAATTGTGTGTCTCCGCCAACAGTCACTGTGAGGCAACCCTCTAAAGATCAGGGGTAAACCAGGGGCAATGTGCTGAAGAAAAGGGCTAATTTTTTAAATACCGTTTAATACATTTTAGGCGTGGTGCTCTATTACATAATAAACCCCTTATTCCGGAAAAAATTCCTGTCCCAAGGGTTCCACTTAATATATCCCATGTCTGTATATTTTAATTAATATTAAATATATAGCCTCATTTTCCTGATGGCTTATACTGTTATATATATATATATATATTGTATAATTTAAGAACAGATAGATTTTGAGAATAATATTTTAGGATGATCATAGTTTTGAAGTTACTACTCTGATAAAACTTCCTGTACTTCTCAGACCCAGTATACATACCACAGCCTAATGCACCTCAGAATGTGACACCACAACCTGTTGTACCACAGCCTTGCGTGAGCAACGTGAAGGGAGGATGCAAGAAGTAAATGCACCGCCACTGATGAAGATTGGCATTGCCACTGAACGGCTGCTTTAGCATACAATTTTAATGCATGTAAAATTATTTGATCCCTGCAATCATGTTACTAGTACAATTGCTCTTATTAACATTAAATTCATCAAAGCATTTACGTTTGTGTTCTGTTTATACATGTTCTAAACATATAGAGATAGCTAGAATATTAAAATATTATCAAAAAGAATGTCTTATACCCAAGGAGAATATATCTAGTTCACAATGTATTTTCCAAAGGTAGTTTCATTCTTTATAACTTTACATTGACTATTTACATAATTATAGCACATACCCATGCATTTGAAATATGTATAGATGAATATTTAGTTGTTCATATAAAAAGGTACATCATTATTGTTTCAGAATATATCCACAAACTGTATCAGGCTTTTAAATACTAGTACAACAAATGCTAGTACAACAAATGCACATAAAACATGTTAATATAGACTGTTCAACTATTACAAAGGATTACAACACATAGGGCAAATTCAATTCAGCCACTTTAGTCTAGAACAGTGTTTCCCAACCCAGTCCTCAAGTACCCCTAACAGTGCAGGTTTTCCAGGTCACAAGTGATATAATTAGTACCATCTGTGGATCTTTCAAAATGTGTCAGTCAGTAATGATTACACCTGTGCTCCAGCAAGGAGATATGGAAAACATTCCCTGTTAGGAGTACTTGAAGACTAGGGTTGGGAAACACTGGTCTAGGATCAACACCGCATTAGTACTAGTACCTTTAGTACGGTAATTTTGACCAATTTTTACTTGCAGTCCATAGAGGTACAAGCAAAAATCAGCGTTAAAATTACAGTACTAACAGTAATACTGTGCACTTTTACAGTACTAACAGTATTAGTGCACAGGCCACATTATTTCTAGAATAATGCGGCCAAATTGAATTGGCCCCAAAGAGTAAAAGACAAATTAATCGTTAAGGTCAAACCCAACTTGAAAATAATCCAGCATTGATTAAATACGCTCATACCTAAGGAGTGTCTGAAGTTTGAAAAACTCACAATTGTTGCTTGCTTTTTGTGTACAGACAGTGATAACTGAAATCTCTAATTTCTCAACTTGACCAAACAGTGGTTCAGTTAAACTTAAGTAGGAGTCATAGATTAAGCCAATGAAATTGGAGAAAACAGGCCAGGCTTATAGAGAAGTTTACTGTAGTTTGAGTGGAATCTGTGGAAACATTAGGTATAACTGAGCTTTTTGGAATATATACAAATTCTTAGATATTCCCCTTTAAAATGATTAATATCTATTTAGATTCTCTGCTATTTAAGTCTAATTAACTGGTCAATCAAGTGTCCATTTAACAAAACAAAACATAATGAACTAGCACAGGTAACATAATTAGTCTTAGTGGTAGAGCTATCACATCTTCTAAAAAGGGAAAGTGGAGGAATGGCCCATATCAACCAATTATATTCTAGCTATCAATATTTAGAATGTACTAGATAAATGATAGCTAGAATCTGATTAGTTGCTATGGACAGCTCCACTTTTCCATATAGAAGGTTTGATATACATATACCTTCAAATATTAAAACTCACAAAACAACGTCAAATCAACAGACAAAAGTTAGAGCCTCTATGCATACAACCTTTTACCAAACTATGCACACCTCCATTAATTACCATTTTACATGGAAAATCCCCCTGAATCACCTCTTCCCCTACTCATTACATCTCCTGGTAATTATATTATATTAATTTCCATTATTTTTCATGCTCCCTTCAGGCAGAATGATATAAAACTTATCATAAACAAATTACATAATGTATATTTAAATCATCATCTACTTATCAAGTGTGATCTTTCGCAAATACATAAGTAACACAATACCTCAAAATGCAAACTTTAATTTTTGAGACATATAAATGAATTGGCCAGTGAAACTGTAAAATTCTACAGTGATTCTTTTTATATATTATTACCTCCCAGCTCCATAACCGACATCTACATCAATTGTAAAAATTCACACAGATAATCACTGTGATAGAAGCATATATTTTATTTACACATAAGTAAGAGTTGAGTGGACCCTATACATAGCCTGAGTCCTAGTCAACATTATGTTTCCAAGCAATATTAATGCACTAACTGGAAGAAGCTCATATATAAACTCTCTTGGTGTTTTTAAAATGCAAAATCTACATAAACCTCCAATACGCTGCAAAGGTAGTGGCACAATTAAAAGAGCTGTATGGGCCTGCCTCAATAGCACTTTTTAAGTTGGCCACTGTATTTGACACATGCAAGAAGTGGGCAGCAGATTATCACATGCAGGGCCGTCTCTTCCATAGGGCACGATGGGCAGGTGCCCTGGGGCCCTGCAGCCCAGGGGGCCCGTCAGAGGCAGCTAAAAAAAAAAGTTCCTGAAAAAAAGAAGAAGAAAATACTTACCTTGCTCTCAGCTGGCGATCCGGCTCCCTCCCTGGTCTCCTCCTCCGTGCGGCGCTCGCAGTGCATGTCGGGCATGACGTCATCATGCCCGCCCGACATCCATTGCGGAGCGCAGCACAGAGGAGGAGACCAGGGAGGGAGCCGGATCGCCAGCTGAGAGCAAGGTAAGTATTTTCTTTTTCTTTTTTTCAGGAACTTTTTTCTCTCGCTGCCTCTGACGAGACCCCCTGGGCTGCAGGGTCCATATATATAATAATTATTATTTTTTTTTAATATATATAGGGGCCCCGGTGCACTGCTTTGCCCGGGGGCCCCAAATGTTGTTAAGAGGGCCCTGATCACATAGATTGGACAGGTGTTATGGCTAACCAACCACATACCATCCTCATTAGACTGGCAAACCCCTTCCTTTTAAGGGTTTCTAAACAATAACTGCAAAAACAGCAATTGGGTGGAATAATGCACCTAGGTAAAAAAATGTGATATAATTCTCGCTAAGGGTGTGCACCGGTCACTTTTGGTGTTTTGGGTTTTGGGTTCTGATTAGCTTGAGGTTTTGGGTTTTGATTTGTTTTGCCAAAACACCCCACGAAAGGTTTTGGTTCTGATTTCGGGTTTTGGGTTCTGATTTTTTTTTTAAAAAAGCATAAAAAGTGCTAAAATCCATTATTTTGGTGTTTTTTTTTACTCCTACACTATTATTAACCTCAATAACATTCATTTCCACTAATTTGCAGTCTATTCTGAACACCTCACAATATTGTTTTTAGTCCAAAAGGTTGCACCGAGGTAGCTGGATGACTAAGCTAAGCGACACAAGTTTAATATAGTGAGCAAGAAAAATCATCCTGAATAACTGGAACCCTTGTTTGCTTTGTGTAGGAGGAAGAATATTCATAAACTATGCTCACACCGCACCTTGGATTCACACGATGTCTTCTATTATAAGCAATTATTTTTTTTTAGCATTATCTTTTTTTTATATGTATACTATTCATCTTTTTATATATCTTATATGCTGTGAATATCATTTACAGCAAATTTCTGTGAAATGCGCGATTTGATAAATAATATGGTGCTTAATAAGCAAGAGCTGAAGACATCCATACTAACACATTAATACAAATGGTTTTGCAGAAAAACACACTCTTGAAGTTCTTTAGAGGATATTAAAAATAACAATCTCATTCCTTACTTGTGCAGATGAAAGTTATTTTGTTTTCTAGTGTTCATTTTTCTAGCCTGAGTCATAAAAAGATGATCACAGGCAGATTTATTCACATTAATATCTAAATGTCAAATCAAATTTCTGGAGGGAAATTGGCAGCTAACACTGGGACATGTGATGCTTTTCTATGACAATCTCTGAAGTGCCTAACAGATTAATACATTAGGTCCTCTGACCTTAATGAAATTCATCTAAAAATGTTAATTGACACATATGTCTGTGCATTTAGTTTCACAGGGATCTTTATTTTCTGCATATCTGTATGTGGGAGATAATGCACTACCTAGGTAAAAAGAAATATCATCCAGAGAATCCAGTTTGTAGATGAGAAAAAGCTCACTATCAAACAATCTGCGGGGGATCAAGTCTTTCAGCAATCGGTATGTTGCTAGATACATGTGTCAGTCACAAACAAGTTCCACGGATCAAGAGATAAAAAAAACATACAATTATTATGCCATTATAAAAATGTTTTTCACATTGCTATTATTCCTTGTATGCTAGGCACCTGTACTGTAATTACTCACAATAGATGTCACCGGCTGACGCACGCCACCCATATGGTTGTCACTGCTTAATAAAGCTGTCCACATTCAAACTGGATGTTCAACTGGATGTACAAGTGCTGCGGATCTCAGGAGTCGTCATCACGCCGTCGGATCTCGCGAGATCCGATGGCGTGATGACGAGGTTTTGCCTCGTTCTGAGGTTCCTGATAGGCGGTAACCCCCGAACAGTGCTCGGATCCGGGCTCGGATCGGCACTGTTCGGGGGGTTCTGATTTTTTAATTCCGGACCCGCTCATCTCTAATTCTCGCACAAGGGTGTCAAAAAGAAATTCAATGCTACTTTACAAAAAAAGTTTAAAAATATTGTATTATAGGGGGACATGGCTTGTGAGCTGAAGATGGCGGATACCCTTCTAATTTGCTTTAATCTGGGGGTCTTCCCTGCTCTAACTAGCCTGTTCCTCACACCTGGTGCCCCCTGACACCCTGCTGCTAAGAAAGCTGGGTTTTCTGTACCATCTGTGGCACAGAGTTGCTGGAATGCTTGAGGCCTGTCTTTCGCAGATCTGAGAGAGGCCCGACCACTGTGCCCATTACGTACAGACTATCACTTCCAGCTACCCATCTGATCTGCTTGGTTCCCACAGCACCCTAGGCAAATGGATTCAGGCTCTCTGGCTGGCTGTGCGCTGAAAACCTGCCCACTCACCTCCAGCCGCTATATTCATTCCTACCCACCTGCCGGACTGTAGTTTGACCACCTTGCGAGGTTGGGGACCAAGCCGCCTGTGTCCCTTAATTTGCAGCCTGCACCAGTTTTCCCACTTGGAGCTGGAGTCACTTCCCATCTGGCTAATGTCTCTACATTTTTCTGTAAGCAGGGCATGCGGCCGCCACTGGCACAGGTCCTCACACCAGTTACCAACCCAGCACACCTGTTTTATACTCACCATTTCATTGACCACTAAGTACCGGCCTCTGGTCATAGAAGACACCTCCAATCTGACTGCTCAATGTAATTGTGCGGACAGGATTGTAAACTACACTCACCAATTGCAGCCTTACTACCATCTAGTGGCCATTTGTCATCACTACACTCCATAAAACTTGTCACAGATAAAAAGTGAGAACAATAAATTCACAAAACAACATTTAAATTAAAGGAATAGTATCATCATATCAGCAGCTTCACAAGACTGAGTGCATCTGTGTCCAACTGTATAAACTACAGGTTCTGTGCACCACTCAGTGGTTATAGTGGGTGAGGCCAGTTCCCGAGTACCCGCCGCCACACGAGTGTGGTGTCCATCTTTAAATGGTCTCCAGCTCTGGGAGGGTTAATACCTGGTGCTGAAGGGGTTAAAGCTCCGGTGCTAGGTAATGCGGAAGAAAGTGTTTAAATGTGTATTTAATAAAAATAAAAAATTTGAACTGTGCACTGCAGCACTGGATGGGTAGTACCCAGCGCTGCAGCATATAAGGGGTTAAACACCGCCAGGGAGTGTAAGTGAGGGGTTAAAAGTATTTAATGTAAAAATGTATGTGCATAATCATTGCAGCGCTGGCAGAGAACTGTTGTGCAGCGCCTAAAGAGTTAACTCCGGGCTCTAGGCGCCGGGAGTGTAGAGAGTGTAAATATGTGTATTTTAAATGTATATTTAAATGTATATGTGTATAATAAAAGAAAAGTATTTACCCTGTCCCTGGTGATCCAGCGGGGGCTGCAGGGACAGCCCTGGATCCTTCACCCCCCAGCAGCCAGCTTTCAGTGGCTGCTGGAGGGACTTCCACACTATCACCCCATGAAACAAATAGCACCCATTACACAGTGTCGGACTGGCCTGCAGGGCAGCCGGACTATCCACCGGTAGGCCCGGCAGTTTTGAAGCTCCGTCCCCTCCACTGTTAGGGCGGAGCTAACGGAAACACCTGAGTTCAGATGTCAGCGGCGGGGCCACTTCCGTAACAAACACACTACCGCACGGCTCTCTGCACCTGCACGGTAGTGTGTTTTTCACTTCAGCAAGGGAGGAGGAGTTCCTGCTGTCTTCCTGGTATTGCAAGCTGTGGCCGCCCAGAGGAGCAGGATGCCGGAGCTTTTCACAGTTACTCACAGGTAAGTGAGTGCACTCCCAAGCTAGCCAGCCTATTACTTTTTTTTTTAAACAGAAAAGAGCATGGCAGAGTGTGCAGGGGGGGCCAGGTCAGCATGGTAGACTGTGCAGGGGGGGGCCAGGTCAGCATGGTAGACTGTGCAGGGGGGGCCAGGTCAGCATGGTAGACTGTGCAGGGGGAGCCAGGTCAGCATGGTAGACTGTGCAGGGGGGGCCAGGTCAGCATGGTAGACTGTGCAGGGGGGGCCAGGTCAGCATGGCACAGTGTGAAGGTGGGCCAGGTCAGCATGGCAGACTCTGAAGGGGGCCAGGTCAGCATGGCACAGTGTGAAGGGGAGCCAAAGCAACATGGCACAGGGTGATGAAAGGGGGCCATGAGAAGGGGGGGAGCAAAAGCAGCATGGTGGGCGCAGTGTGATCATAAGGAGGCACAGCATGGTGATTAAGGGGCACATTAGTGTGTGTGATGGCACAGCGGGCTTGTGACAATGTAATGTGTGTGTAGTAGATGGTGGCTAAGTATTAATTGTGGGTACTATTGATTTAACGCCGGGCCCCCAACATTCCAGGATCCAGACAAGCCGAAACTAAAGAAACCAGCAGCCACAGGTGGTAAAAGTGACAAGAACAGGTAGGACAGTCTGTCAAATATTCTGAGTCCAGTGCAGGCTTGGCTAACCTGTGGCACTCCAGGTGTTGTGAAGCTACAAGTCCCAGCATACCCTTCCAGCAATAAGCTGCTATATATTGGCAAAGCATGCTGGGGCTTGTAGTTTCACAACACCTGGAGTGCCACAGGTTAGCCAAGCCTGGTCTAGTGGGACAAACCCGATTTTTGGTGACTGTCTAATCTAAGGGACAGGTCAAGACTGTGTACTCTTTATACACACACTGCATTCTTTATATACTACACTATGGTGCTAGCTGTCCTTCGTGGGCTGACCACTCCCCCTCTAGTGTCTGGTCCCACCTCTATGATGGCTGGCCACACCCCCTCTGGTGGGCCCCTAGCATTGCAGTCCCCCGTGGGCCCTTCATGCCCCAGTCCGACACTGCCATTACATAATTAGCCCCCATTTACACGCCACCATTAGATCAATAACCTACCTCAGATTCACATTATATTAAGATCCCCCCACTCACTACCTTCACACATTATAGTAGTATAGCAGCTCTCCCCTCCTTTCCTCACATAGTATAGTAGTATTGCAGCCCCCCCTTCCCTCGCATAGTATAGTAGCCCCCTCCCCTCCTTCCCTCACATAGCATAGTAGTTTAGCAGCCCCCTCCCCTCCTTCCTTCACATAGTATAGTGATATAGCAGCCCTCTCTGTCCCTTACATTGCATAGTAGTATAGCATCCCCCCTTTTTCCCTCACATAGTATAGTAGACTAACAGCCCCCTCCCCTCATCCTCCCAAATAGTATAGTGGTATAGCAGCCCCCCTCCTTCCCTTACATAGTATAGAAGTGTAGAACCCCCCTCTTCTCCTTCCCTTGCATAGTATAGTGGTATAGCAGCCCCCCTCCTTCCCTCACACATTATAGTAGTGTAGTATAGCAGCCCCTCCCCCATAGTATAGTAAAATAGATTAGCAGCCCCCCCACATAGTATAGTACAATAAATTAGCAGCCTCCTACCCCCATAGTATAGTATAATAGATTAGCAGCCCCCACCCATAGTTTAGTTAAATAGATTTGCAGCCCCATTCCCCCCATAGTATAGTAAAATAGATTAGCAGCCCCATTCCCTCATAGTAGAGTAAAATAGATTAGTAGCCTCATTCCCATTACACCTGCCTTGCTTAAGCCTCGCTGCACTAGAGTCTTCTCTCCTCTCTGCAACGCCCGCCTACATGGGATGGCACCTGTCATGGATGCATAGCGCTGGTACTTGCACTCAACACTTAGTGCATTTGTGAAACAAACTGTGCTTAGAACAGTCATTAAAGAATCCGACTCTCCAAGTGAGGCTACAGCACTTATGTGGAACATTTCATTTAGTTGGGTGGCTCCCAGAGATGTAGGGTCTGATTTGTATAACTACAAATATTATGGTGGGGGGGGACATACATATATATTGCCATCAGAGATTTGAGGTTTGTAATTTTTATCACCACAGCAGTTAGGGTAGGAGTGGGTTTGTATAATAATGCAACCAGAGAGGAGGTATCTGATTTTTAGTATCACAGAGATAAGGGTGAGAGGAGGGTATCTGTATACAGTCATAGCCAAATGTTTTGAGAATGACATAAGTATTGGTTTTCACATAGTTTGTAGCTTCAGTGTTTTTAGACCTTTTTGTCAGATGTTGCTATGGTATACTGAAGTAAAATTACAAGCATTTCATAAGTGTCAAAAGCTTTTATTGACAATTACATTAAGTTTATGCAAAGAGTCAATATTTCCAGTGTTGACCCTTCTTTTTGAACACCTCTGCAATTCACCCATGCATACTGACAATCCACTTCTGGGGCACATACTGACTGATGGCCGCCCATTCTTGGCTGATCAATGCTTGGAGTGTCAGGCTGCAGGCCAATGGATATTGAAGTGAAGCAAACATTAACCGGTATTAGCACTACTGGACTAACAGGCGCAGAGTCTAACGTGCCCCTGGTGTTCACCAGGGACCCCCGCAAGGAGGTTTGGCCTTTGCTGCACAGGGCACGCAGGTCGCGGCCCTATTAGCCAGTCACCAGTGTAGTGTAGAAGGGTCAGACGGTCCGGGTCACAGCAATCGGGAACAACAGGTACAGAGGGTAATCCAAAGGAGTAGTCGCCAAAGCCGAAGTCACAGAACAGTATGGGTCACACAGAAGAATAGGATGGTCGCCAAGCCGGGGTCACAACAGGTAATCAAACGCAGGATACTCAGAAGAATGGAGGATACGGAAGCCAGGAACACTGGTGGTGAACCTGTTACTCTGGCACCCTGATGGCGCCAGAGACAGGTTTAAATACAGGTCTGGATGCACTGATTGGTGGAGAGGGAGAGGCGGAACCTCGTGGAGTAGCGGCGTCCCGTTGCTTAGCAACAGGACAGAGGACAGGGCTCATGCGCCCGAGAATCCGGAAGTGAAGCCCCGGAGCTGCCGACAGAGAGATCAGACGTCCGTTCCCCGTCTGACAGGAGATCAGCGGGGACGGCGTCTGACATGGAGTTTGCCAGAATTTGTGGGTTTTTGTTTGTTCACCCGCCTCTTGAGGATTGACCACAAGTTCTCAATGGGATTAAGGTTTGGGGAGTTTCCTGGCCATGGACACAAAATTTTGATGTTTGATCCCCGAGCCACTTAGTTATCACTTTTGCCTTATGGCAAGGTGCTCCATCATGTTGGAAAAGGCATTGTTCATCACCAAACTGTTCTTGGATGGTGGAAAGAAGTTGCTCTTGGAGTATGTTTTGGTACTATTGTTTATTCATGGCTGTGTTCTTAGGCAAAATTGTGAGTGATCCCACTCCCTTGGCTGAGAAGCAACCCCATACATGAATGATCTCATGATGCATTACTGTTGACATGACACAGAACTGATGGTAGCACTCACCTTTCCTTTTCCGAACAAGCGTTTCTCCAGATGCCCCAAACAATCTGAAAGGGTATTCATCAGAGAAAATTACTTTACCCCAGTCCTCAGCAGTCCAATCCCTGGACCTTTTTTCAGAATATCAGTCTGTCCCTGATTTTTTTCCTGAAGAGAAGTGGCTTCTTTGCTGTCCTTCTTGAAATCAGGCTATCCTTCAAAACTCTTCACCTCACTGTGAGTGTAGATGCTCTCGCACCTGCCCGCTGCCATTCCTGAGCAAGCTCTGCATTGGTCATGCCCTGATCCTACAGCTGAATCAACTTTAGGAGACGGACCTGACGCCTGCTGGACGTTCTTGGGTGCCCTGAAACTTTCTTCACAACTATTGAACCTCTCTCCTTGAAGTTCTTGATGATCCGATAAATGGTTGATTTAGTTGCTATCTTACTAGCAGCAATATCCTTGCCTGTGAAGCCCTTTTAGTGCAAAGTATTGATGAATGCACGTGTTTCCTTGCACATAACCATGGTTAACAGAGAAAGAACAATGATTTGAAGCACCACACTCCTTTTAAAGCTTTCAGTCTGTTATTCTAACTCAATCAGCATGACAGAGTGATCTCCAGCCTTGTCCTCAACAACACGCTCACCTGTGTTAATGAGAGAATCTCTGACCAGATGTCAGCTGGTCTTTTTGTGGCAGGGCTGAAATGCAGTGAGAAACTTTAACATTACATTCTGGAGTACATGCAAATGCCATCATAATAACCGAGGCAGCAGACTTTAGGAAAAATAATATTTTTGTCATTCTCAAAACTTTTGACCATGACTGTAGATCTGGGTTCTGTCTAGTAAAACACCCAAGATCAGTGGCTTGTTTCTGCCCTAATTAATTTTTCATATCTGTGAGGACATCTATATCATTTGAGCATAAAATTGTTGTCATCAATACATTTTTACTACTATATAAAGCTATTTATGCAAACTGAATTGAGATAGTGCTATGCTTCTAATGATCAAACCGTATATAAAAGCCATAACAGTTTCACAACTCACTGTGCCAGAATGTCTTCCACCAGACATGTTTTATATAAGGATGAGCGGGCTCGGATTATCGCAATCCGAGCCCACCCGAACGGTAGGATCCGACGGCGATCCGAGCATCCTGGGAATCTATTTGGACAAAAGGTGCTATATAAATGCAAATGTATTATTTAGTGTTATCATCGAGCTGGAGTAATTTGAAAGGTATCTTCATAACAAGGAAAAAATTCATCTTAAACAACAGCTTTAGTAAGTTTACATGTCCTTACTTGAGGTTTGAATCTAATGCCAAACACTTTCCTATTACAACAATACAATTGCATTTAAATAGTAAACAAAACATCAATTTCTAGTGCAATATCTAACTACGTTCACTGTTCCTGTTACGAGCCGCGGCGGTGCCCAGCCGCCGCGACTCTCCTACCTCCATCCCGGCCGTCGCTATGGCGACCGGGACGTCACTTCCGGGGGCTTGCCTGCTGTTGCCGGGACAACAGATAGACGCTCCTCTCTCCAGCGCCGCGTCCCGGCATTGCAGGGCAGCCGAGCACATGCGCAACATCGGGGCAACCCTGTGGGCTAATTAAACAGCTGGATGTAATTAGAGAGCTGGGCTCTCATTGGTCTGCTTCAGTATTTAGGGCAATGAGGTCTGCTGCCTCATTGCCAGTTATAGCTTCTGCTACCCAGTCTGCTGACCTGCTTTGTTCCTGTTCCTGTCTTTTGAACTTCTACTGATCTCCCATGTATGACCCTTGGCTTGGATTTGGACTTCGCTTGTGTATCCCGTGACCCCGACCTCTGGCCTGTTTACCATTTCTACTGTTTTGCCTGTGACCTTTGACCCCGGCTTGTTTACTGGAACTGCAACCTGCTGCCGGCCCTTGACCTCTGCGTGGACCTCACTCCGCTGGCCTGGGTTCTCCCCAGCCGGTACACACTTCACGACCCTCTGTCATGCGGGCAGCCCAGTCTGTCCCCACCATCAGGGGCTCCAGTGAACACCTGATTGACAGATTAGACTCCGGGTTGTGTTGTGCCGGCTGGAGGGGTTCCTAACAGTTCCTGCAGTAAAAAGTAATTTCTACTGCAATATCTAACTACGTTCACTGTTCCTGCAGTCCAGAAATATTAGTACTGCAACCTTTTGGCCTAAAAACAATATTGTGTGGTGTGAGGTGTTCAGAATAGACTGGAAATTAGTGGAAATGTTTGTGTACTGTAGGATTCTCTATTTTTTTGCTAGTTTTCAGGTTACTAAATTTGGATTTAAAATCCAGCAGTGAATGCTTAACTACACCTATTTTGCTAGCGTAGCTATTTCCATACTAGGAGAATGCTTGTTCTTGCACCTCTTTTTTTGCCATTATGTGCTCTTTGGGGCCTAGTTTTTGAAACTGCCATCCTGTCTGCCACTGCAGTGCCACTCTTAGATGGGCCACGTGTTTGTGCCGCCCACTTGTGTCGCTTAGCTTAGACATCCAGCTACCTCGGTGCAACCTTTTGGCCTAAAAACAATATTGTGAGGTGTGATGTGTTTAGAATAGACTGGAAATTAGTGGAAATGATTGTTATTGAATGATATTGAGGTTAATAATAGCGTAGGAGTGAAGGAAAAAAAACCAAAAAACTGGATTTTAGCACTTTTTATGCTTTTTTAAAAAAAAATCAGAACCCAAAACCCTAAATCAGAACCAAAACCTTTCGTCGGGTGTTTTGGCAAAACAAATCAGAACCCAAAACACAAAACACTAAAAGTGGCCGGTGCAAACCCCTAGTTTTATAGTAGGATTAACTTAAAATATAGTCCATTTGGTTCTGTCTAAGTTACACTTTAATCATTGTTGTTTTTGAAGAAAAATGTCTCACTAATGGACTATGGACATGATTCATTAAGGAACGTAAAGCAAAAAAATTGAGAAACTTTGAACCTTGGCAAAACCATGTTGTTTTGGAGGGGGGGGGCAAATTTAAAATGTGAGGACAGTTTTCTAATTGGGGTAGAGCATGTCCTAGATCAACATTAAATTTCAGTGTACAAATAAGCTATCAAGTGTTTGAGTGCAAAAACAGACAGTAATTTAGGTGCAAAATAATAAACTAAATTGCACCCCTTGTATTGTAACATGGTGTTGCCCAGGAGAAAACATATTTTTTGCCATACTTTCTTTAATGAATCAGACCCTATATGTGGTTTGCAATTTAGGCTTTGTTTTGTAAATTTTCTCTAGGATGCTGTCTGTTTTGTATAGGTTATACCAAAATGCTCTCCATATTGTATAGCTGTCACTATAATGTTCTAGAATGTTCTTGGGATTGTAACTAGAATGTCACTAGAATATTCTCTGTAGTGTACAGATGTTACTAGAATACTCTTCATAGTGTATATAGGTAACTGCAGTGCACTGTTTCTTGCATATTGGTCATTAGAATGAACTCTATATGGTATGATGGGCTGCAGAATACTCCCTGTGTTGTATATTGTCCTCTAGAGCACTCTCTCCATTGTGTATCACTTACTAGAATGCTCCCTGTGTTATAATTTGGTGACCTGAACACTCACTGTATTGTAGAGAGGTCACTGTAGTCTCTGCTATGAGTACTAGTCAGATGGGGCAGGTTGGTGTTGCACTTGATTATAGCTCACCAACATTAGACAAGCCACTCTGGCACATTTTTTTGTCATGCCCATTTTTCCATAGTGGTACCAGAGAAGCCTGGGTCATTTTTTTTTGCCCTCCAGGCTAAAAGATGCCAGCCAGACTTGGAATATGGGTAACCAGATACAGCAATAGCATGGCAGGATTTTAATTATAATTTCTCCACACAGGGACATAGCTCCTGACAGTTCTGCACAAGCGAGACAAACTCCTGCTAGGGTGTGGGACAATGGGGGAATGCCCGAACAGAATTAGAACAGTTGAGGGGTTTAGCAAATGTGTGTTTAAAAATCAATCTACTGGAGCAGTTTATTATATATCATATCATTTTCTGCTTCAGTAACCAGGTATGTTTAAAATTAGAGTCGTTATCTCACCAATTTCAAGAGGCTTTTGGGGTTTTGTTCTATCTGATGGGATGAGCTGGGTGGATCTGAACATTCCTTGCTGTAGATATGCAGGGCACAGAAATGCACCTTATATCATGGCCACATGCAAAAAGTACATTTTATTTGCAGGATATTTTAAATGACATAAAGGGTATGGATACTGCATAGCTTAGCTGGTGGTCATTGTTTAGTAGGTGGCTGCAGAGCCTCTTCCCTCCAGCAAAAAACTTGAAGTGATGCCTTATCCACCAGCCAGGTACAAATTACACATGGAAACATATTACCAGTAGAGATGGTCACTGACCCCCGTGTTTTGGTTTTGGATTCGGTTTTGGATCTGGATTACCGTCGTGTTTTGGTTTTGGTTTTGGTTTTGCAAAACCGCCATTGCGTGTTTTGGTTTTGGTTTTGGTTTTGTTTGGTTTTGTTTTGCTATTTTTTGGGAAAATCCATGTTTTTGGGCCTAAATTAACCCAATTTAGTGCTCCAACTGTTTTAGAGACAAGTAATCTAATTGTTGAGGTAATAAATCATCCAAAAAAACAGTTTAATTCTTCGTTGGTAGGCCTATTCTACACACAAAACAGATTGTCTTCCTCTCCATCTATGCATATTGGCAATGCAGCCATCGTCTTTGAATGTATATTACACCCTACACTTATAGTTAAATATGTAAAGAAATGGAAAAAGCCAGTTTGGTTTCTGTCTCTCAAGGCCCCCCTCCACTTGTATAAAATAGCAAAAAATTCAGCCATTATAGACTGTACAATATTAATTGACATGGAGAAAGCCAGTTTGGTTTCTGTCTCTCTAGGCCCCCCTCCACTTGTATAAAATACCAAAAAATTCAGCCATTATAGACTGTACAATATTAATTGACATGGAGAAAGCCAGTTTGGTTTCTGTCTCTCTAGGCCCCCCTCCACTTGTATAAAATACCAAAAAATTCAGCCATTATAGACTGTACAATATTAATTGACATGGAGAAAGCCAGTTTGGTTTCTGTCTCTCTAGGCCCCCCTCCACTTGTATAAAATACTAAAAAATTCAGCCATTATAGACTGTACAATATTAATTGACATGGAGAAAGACAGTTTGGGGTCACTCTGTCTCTCTAGGCCCCCCTCCACTTGTATAAAATACTAACAAATTCAGCCATTATAGACTGTACAATATTAATTGACATGGAGAAAGCCAGTTTGGTTTCTGTCTCTCTAGGCCCCCCTCCACTTGTATAAAATACTAAAAAATTAAGCCATTATAGACTGTACAATATTATGAAAAATGGACAAAGCCAGTTTAGGGTCACTCTGTCTATGACACCCTACCCTTAAGGATAAATTGCCCTAACAGCAGCCTTTCAAGATGGTATGTGATATGGAAATGCCACAAGTCCCTTTCCTCTTTGGGGGTAGATTGCACCCTACACTTACATAGAAAGTTTTAAAAAGATGTTATCGGCATCATCTTCAGCTTCATCCTCACCCTCATCAGTGTGTACGTCATCATCACAGACTATCAATTCATCGCCGCTTGAATCCGCCATTAGAGAACAGTCAGTGCTTGGATGTCTTGGATGGTGAAGGCCTTCCTCGTGGAAGATGTAGTTCATTTTTATAAACATCATTTTCTCCACATTTTTGGGAAGTAACCTTCTACGGCGATCACTGACTAAGTTCCCTGCTGTGCTGAACACTCGTTCAGAGTACACACTGGAGGGTGGGCAGCTTAGGTATTGCAAAGCAAGTTTGTACATGGGTTTCCAAATGGCCTGCTTTTCTTCCCAGTAAGGAAAGGGACTGTCTGACATTTCCATATCAACTACCTCTTGAAAGTAATCCTCCACCATTCTTTGCATGTTTATACTCATATTGGATGGACTTATGGGCAAAGTGACACTTTTTTTTGAAAAATCCTTCAAACCAGCCCAGATGTTAAATTGTTCTCGTCTGCCCCCTGTGTCTTCCCTGCTTCTTTTTTGGAAATTTAATTTTTTACGACCAACAGCTTGAGAAAGTGAAGGAGGACACGTCGTCAAGCCGAGGCCCAGTTCAGCGGCCAACTTGCTGAGCAATAGCTCCTTGCAAAAGTTCACATCTCGCTCATTTACAAGTAAAGACTCAATGTAGGTTTTAAACCTTGGATCAAGCACAGTGGCCAAAACGTACTGATCCGAGTTCAAGATCTTAATAACTCGAGGATCATTGTGAAGCGAATTAAGTACTTGATCGACAAGGCCAACATACTTTGCTGAATTGCTTGCTTTCAGCTCCTCCTTCATTTTCTCAAGCTGCTTTTCCAATAGTCTAATTAAAGGAATGACTTGGCTCAAACTAGCAGAGTCTGCACTGACCTCACATGTCACAACTTCAAATGGTTTCAGCACCTTGCACAGCACTGAAAGGATTCCCCACTGTGCAAGAGTGAAATACATCCCCCCTCCTTTCCCAATGTCATGACTTGTGCAATATGCTTGGATGGCTTTGCGCTGTTCCTCCATCCTCTGAAGCATGTACAGGGTGGAATTCCACCGAGTTACCACCTCTTGCTTAAGTTGGTGGCAGGGCAAGTTAAACTGCTCTTGGAGCTGCTGTAATCTCCTACATGCTGTGGCTGAATGCCTGAAATGGCCTGAAATTTTACGGGCCACCGAAAGCATCTCCTGCACCTCACGGTTATTTCGTAGGAAGCTCTGCACCACCAAGTTGATGGTGTGAGCAAAACAGGGAATATGTTGGAAATCACCCAGCTGTAATGCTCGCACTATATTGTTGGCGTTATCTGAAATGACATACCCTGGGGAGAGTCCGAGTGGTATAAGCCATGCATCAATCACATCTCTCAGTTTGCGTAACAAATTGTCAGCCGTATGCCTGTTAGTGAAGCCGGTGATACAAAGAGTGGCCTGCCTGTGACAAATGTTACGTAGTGGTGTACATGCTGCTGCTGTTCCTGCTGGTGAAGGTGAATGACCAACCCAGTGGGCTGTCACAGTCATATAGTCTTTGGTTTGGCCACTTCCACTTGTCCACATATCTGTGGTTAAGTGAACAGTGGGCAGAATGGCATTTTTCAGCGCAATCTCTACATTTTTACACACTTTTTGGTATAGTTGTGGAATAGCTTTACGGGAGAAATGGTGTCGCGATGGAATTCTGTAACGCGGACACAAAACCTCAATTAACTGTGAAAAACCAGCTGCGTTTATTGTGGAGATTGGACGCAGATCTAACACTAACATTGCAGCCATGGCGTCTGTGATTCGCTTGGCGACTGGGTGACTGCTGTCATATTTGCTTCCCCTCGCAAATGATTGTTTCACAGTTAATTGCTGAAATGTAGGACTGCTCATTTTATTCACCTGCCTCTGGGATGACGATTCACCCCCAGCAGCAGCAACAGCAGCAGCAGGACTAACGCTTTCTTCAGAGGAATCAATAATAGTGCCGGAGTCATCCAGCCTTAAGTGGGATGCCGGGCTAACTCCGAGCGCTACTGAGGATATTGATGAGGATGGTGTGGTGGGTGTATTTTGTAGCCGTCGGTATGTCGGTGAGCGGAGGGTCTTAACTGATGAGGGAGTGCTTGTATTCTTTTGGGAAGAACTTTCAGCTTTTCCCAACACTTTGCCATGAACTCTCGTTAAATGGCGTAACATAGACGAGGTTCCAAGATGGTTAAGGTCCCTCCCTCGACTGACTGTGGCTTCACATACACTACAAATGGCTATACAATTGTTGTCTGGATTTGGGTAGAAATAATTCCACACATAAGAAGTGGATTTTTTTGTTTTATGCCCAGGCATGACAATGGCCTTTTTCTTGTCACGTGCCAGAACTGCTGCCACTGGTGCAGGACTTACACAAACAACCTCATCCTCATCAACATCCTCATTAGCGCCCTCGTCGCCTACACAAATCTCCCCCTCATCCTCTTCTAATTCCAAAGTGGCAGCCTCAATTTGGGTATCACCGGCTACACTCGGGCTATTAAGGCACACATCAGCAGAATGCTCACGATTAGACATCCCACTGTTGGATGGACTCTCCACAGGGATTGTTGTCATTTGTGAATCAGAGCAAATATTCTCCTGTAATGCCTCACTGGTATCTTGCAGCTCAGCTTTGACGCGTAACAGTAGTTGTGCACCAATTGTAGCCTGGGTAACTTTTTGGGATCTGCCACTAATAGCCAAAGGTGAAGGCCTCATTCTCTCTTTGCCACTGCGTGTGTAGAATGGCATGCTTGCAATTTTTTTTTTATCGTCACTTAACTTTTGCTCAGTTACACTTCTTTTTCGCTTCAATACAGTAAATTTTTTTTTGGTTTTTGTTTTTTGCACTAATTTGAAAACACTCTGTTGTTTGACATCGCCTTGGCCAGATGACGTACTGGGAACACTAACATCAGGACTGGTGACAGAACCTGGTTGCTCATTTAGATCATATGTGGACTGCTTTGAATCCATTCTGAGCGCAAACCACTGAGGAGTGCTAAAAATTATTGAGTAGATACTGCTGACAGATATGACTTTTGACAGCCAGAAATATTAATGCACAATTAGGGAGGACACCCCAAAAACACTGAGGAGTGCTAAAAATTATTGAGTAGATACTGCTGACAGATATGACTTTTGACAGCCAGAAATATTAATGCACAATTAGGGAGGACACCCCAAAAACACTGAGGAGTGCTAAAAATTATTGAGTAGATACTGCTGACAGATATGACTTTTGACAGCCAGAAATATTAATGCACAATTAGGGAGGACACCCCAAAAACACTGAGGAGTGCTAAAAATTATTGAGTAGATACTGCTGACAGATATGACTTTTGACAGCCAGAAATATTAATGCACAATTAGGGAGGACACCCCAAAAACACTGAGGAGTGCTAAAAATTATTGAGTAGATACTGCTGACAGATATGACTTTTGACAGCCAGAAATATTAATGCACAATTAGGGAGGACACCCCAAAAACACTGAGGAGTGCTAAAAATTATTGAGTAGATACTGCTGACAGATATGACTTTTGACAGCCAGAAATATTAATGCACAATTAGGGAGGACACCCCAAAAACACTGAGGAGTGCTAAAAATTATTGAGTAGATACTGCTGACAGATATGACTTTTGACAGCCAGAAATATTAATGCACAATTAGGGAGGACACCCCAAAAACACTGAGGAGTGCTAAAAATTATTGAGTAGATACTGCTGACAGATATGACTTTTGACAGCCAGAAATATTAATGCACAATTAGGGAGGACACCCCAAAAACACTGAGGAGTGCTAAAAATTATTGAGTAGATACTGCTGACAGATATGACTTTTGACAGCCAGAAATATTAATGCACAATTAGGGAGGACACCCCAAAAACACTGAGGAGTGCTAAAAATTATTGAGTAGATACTGCTGACAGATATGACTTTTGACAGCCAGAAATATTAATGCACAATTAGGGAGGACACCCCAAAAACACTGAGGAGTGCTAAAAATTATTGAGTAGATACTGCTGACAGATATGACTTTTGACAGCCAGAAATATTAATGCACAATTAGGGAGGACACCCCAAAAACACTGAGGAGTGCTAAAAATTATTGAGTAGATACTGCTGACAGATATGACTTTTGACAGCCAGAAATATTAATGCACAATTAGGGAGGACACCCCAAAAACACTGAGGTGTGCTACAAATTATTGAGTAGATACTGCTGACAGATATGACTTTTGACAGCCAGAAATATTAATGCACAATTAGGGAGGACACCCCAAAAACACTGAGGAGTGCTAAAAATTATTGAGTAGATACTGCTGACAGATATGACTTTTGACAGCCAGAAATATTAATGCACAATTAGGGAGGACACCCCAAAAACACTGAGGAGTGCTAAAAATTATTGAGTAGATACTGCTGACAGATATGACTTTTGACAGCCAGAAATATTAATGCACAATTAGGGAGGACACCCCAAAAACACTGAGGTGTGCTACAAATTATTTAGTAGATACTGCTGACAGATATGACTTTTGACAGCCAGAAATATTAATGCACAATTATGGGGGACACCCCAAAAGCGCTGGGGAGTGCCAAATATGAAGAAAAAATAATAAACCTCTATCCTCCTCTCTGCACTAGCGATTTTGGTTAGAGCAATTGCAAGAACAATATGGTATTCTCTGTCCCTGCTCTAATTAGCCTATGACTACACCCTGCTCTCTCCCTCTGTCAAATGGCGATGGATTGCTGTGGAGGCGTGTATTTATAAAGTTGAAGTATCGCGAGAACCGAGTCCCGAGATCCGACGACGTCACAATGACGTTCGGCCTCGATTTGGATTCGGAATGGGCGGGAGAGTACCGAGCTGCTCAGCTCGGTACTCGGATACCCAAAGTTCGGGTGGGTTCGGTTCTCGGAGAACCGGACCCGCCCATCTCTAATTACCAGGTACATAAATATCTATTAAAAAAACAAAAATATATGAATGTGTCACATGACTTAAAGACATTTCCAATGCTGCCTTACGTCCATGCGTTATTTAAGAGTAAGGGGTTCATTTAGAATAAGGTAAGCAGGATACGATGCACACATGAAAAGCACATTTATGTACATATGTTCTTCATATCTGAAGATAAGTCCAGCTGCACATGAGTAGCATACATGCCAGGTTTATGTCAGAAGTAACACGTATGTATACTACTGCCCCACTATGGCATAGAGAGATAGGGTATAGACTGCAAAGCGATGGGGCTTTACAGTGTTAATAGTAAATTATAAAGCTGCATTAACCTAATTGTGCACAGTTTATGTGCACAGTTTATTAAAGTAAAGAAGTGTCATGTACACAAGAGAGCATAAAGTTAACAGTGTTATTAATAAACACGGAAGTCGCATTTACCATAGCAGTGGTCGAAGTGGAAATATAGCAGTGGGAGTATGAAACATTTAATGGGGATGAGAGCAAATGAAATTTAATAGCTTTACAATGAAGGCAGTAGGAGAAGTGGCTGTATGGCATACCACCGTTTGCACCCCACTTCAACCACTGATATAAAGTTTAATTAAATACAAACATTTGGGCAGCACTGTTTGATCCTAGTAAAAATATGACAATAATACTTTAAATGTCCACTATGGTAAAATTTAAAACTAATAGCTTTACTAAAGTAGAATATATTTTTACAGAGCATTCATTGTTTCATATCCCAAAAGAAAATAAGGTTTTAATAAGTTAGTAGCAATGTAAAATCACCTATACGCCTATTCTTACAGCATAGCCGGCTTTAGAATTCTGACCAAGCCATTTACTGCTGTCTGATTTCTAGTTAGCATTCTAAATCCAATTATGCTACACATACAGGAGAGGAGTTTTATAGGGGTTTTTTGCTTTTTTTTTTTTTTTTAACAAACTCTGACTACTGTCTTCTTTCCGTTTTAGGTATTGAACAATTAAAACACTGAAATAAATTCTACCTTAATAAATATGTTAATATGTTTCCCAGTTAAAGCTGTTTGTATACCTGAGGTCATTTTGCCTCAGTTTAATTCTATTTCCAAATTTAGACGATAAAAATGTAATATTGCCAAAAAATTTGACGATACTGCCAGCAATGTTGTGTATTTTCTCTAATAAAAGGAATATATATGGCTCCAAAATGAACACAGTGTCCCTGATTAAATAATTTTCTGGCATGTTGGAAAATACAGGTGGAAGATGACAGCTCTCTTCAACAGGATCGGCCCCTGTATAGCCAGCTTAAGGTTGACTGTGGGGCATGTCAGCCTACTTTGAACAAATCCTTTTTATAATGAGGCAACTAATCGGCTTGGGTCATAATTGCTATAGCTAAATGAGGAAGTGAGGAAATATTGGCATTAAAACAAAATGTGTTTTAACCTGGTACTGTGGACAATTCTGGAATAATAATCTAAAATAAAATGTTATGAAGTAAAAAACAAATACACATATAATGAAATAACTTCTATAACCTAAAATCATAAACATACTTCAGCATCGATTTACCTTTAGTGGATATTCTAGTTAGTCAGCTTAATAGACTACTAAGCCCCTATTAAACTGATTTAAAATGTTCTTTAGGCGTTTCCACATACAATAACAACAATGTTCAAACTTGCTATACGGATAAAATAAGGAGTGGTCACAATTCATCAAATAATATAAAATGTTATCAGGCTCAGCAAATTAATTCCAGCCAATAAAAACTTACAAAGTTTTATTCTAATGAGAAAGATACCATAAAGCAATAAGTAGTGTGGCTGACACAGTAGTTGGCTTGCATAATATTCTCTAAGCCTAAATATTCTGTATGAATTCTACGTTTGCAGACACGTTTTGCTATACACATTAGGCAATTTGAGGCTGTTTTGAATCAGGTGGCAGATTCTTCTTTGTATTCTAACAGCAGTCATAAAGCCATGTGTTGCCTATTCCTGCTCTACATAAGGTAAGTCAGAATATAAAAGAAAAACATTAACAATAGCATCTCCAAGATGAACAGTCTATGTGGTATATTTGCGAAACTGCGGGTTTGAAAAAGTGGAAATGTTGCCTATAGCGGCCAATCAGATTCTAGCTGTCGTTTTGTAGAATGTACTAAATAAATGAAATTTAGAATCTGATTGGTTGCTATAGGCAACAGCTCCACTTTTTTCAAACCTGCAGTTTAGCCTCTGTCGGTGATCGTCCTTTATTCGGCAACAATAATGCTGATACAAGTTATTTTGACTGTGTAAAATCTCTCCAGTGTGACCATTGCCGCCTTAAAACCAGCAATCTTATTCTGTCCATTAGAAGTGACCTCATTATGACTGCAGAGATTTTACACAGTCGAAAAACCACACATCATGACATCCCAAGCCCACTGTGCTTATCTATGCTTCTGGTACTCCTGTAGAGGGAACAGGGAAGCTCTTATTCTCACAAAATTTCCAAATCCTTTGAGAATTAGAGCTCCTCGGCTTGCTCTGCAGTCTCTGTCCTGTCCGTGGACCGGCAGCAGCAATCAGCTCCCTTTCCCTAACCAGAGCTGGATTAAGGCTCAGGGGGAAGCCCTATTATGTAACATAGTTATCATTTTAGACAAATGTTAGAGAAATACACAGGCAATACTGTGTGCCCTACTGTTAGGTGCACGCAGCTCTGCCTTCACAAGCAGTACAATGTGAAGCAGGACATACCTCCCAACTGTCCTTTCAGTTGAACCAAGTCCTGACTAAGCAAGACAGTCACCTAAATTCTGGACTGCCCCATCAGATTCAGGACAGTTGGCAGACTGTACTGCTCTCTTCTACCTGTTCTTGTCACTTTCACCACCTGTGGCTGCTGGTCTTTAGTTGCTGCCTGTTTCAATCCTGAAATGTTGGGGGCCCTATTTGAAAAAAAATGGGTACATGAAATTCAGAAAACTCCAACCACCCCTGGCATTAAATCAAATTCTGGACTGCCCCATCAGATTCAGGACAGTTGGCAGACTGTACTGCTCTCTTCTACCTGTTCTTGTCACTTTCACCACCTGTGGCTGCTGGTCTTTAGTTGCTGCCTGTTTCAATCCTGAAATGTTGGGGGCCCTATTTGAAAAAAATGGGTACATGAAATTCAGAAAACTCCAACCACCCCTGGCATTAAATCAATAGCACCAACGTTTAATAATTAGGACTCCCTCCAGCCGCAGTATTAAAATAATAGTATTCACTTTTGACAAATATATCTATTTCCCTCCAACAAGCCCCAACGTTAAATTAATTGTATACCTATTTAATTAATAAACCTATTTCTCTCCCTTTAAATGGTTCCAACAATAAATTAAATAGCATTTACATTTAATAAATATAACCATTTCCCACAACCATTAAATAATTCATATTCACATTTAATAAATAGCCCTCCTCACCAAACCCATATTCAATTACTAGCCCCAAACCACTCCAGCATTAAATTAAAGGTCCAAATACCCCACCATAAATTGATAGGCCCCACTATTAAATTAAATTGCCCCACCATTACCTCACAAATAAAATAGCACATAGTAAATAATTAGCCCCAACCTACACTCCACCATTAAATTAATAGCCTACCTTCCACATTATATTAAGACCCCCCTTCCCTCACACATTCCTCATACCTGAGTGCATGTGCTCCATTGATATACAACCACTATAGAGCCCCCAAATCATATTATGCTATACACTAGTTCTCCCAGATCATATGATGCAATACAATAGTAGCCCCAAATTATATTAAGCCACAATAGTGCCCCCAAATCATATTAAGCCACAGCAGTGCCCCAAATCATATTATGCCACACAGTAGTGCCCCCAAATAATATTAAGCCACAATAGTGCCCCCAAATCATATTAAGCCAAAATAGTGCCTTCAAATCATATTATGCCACAATAGTAGCCCCAAATCATATTATACCACAATAGTATCCCCAAATCATATATTATGCCCCACAGTAGAGCCCCCAAATCATATTATGGCACACTGCAGTGCCCCCAAATCATATTAAGTCAAAATAGTGCCTTCAAATCATATTATGCCACACAGTAGTGCCCCAAATCATATTAAGCCATACAATAGTGCCCCCAATTCAAAAGAGGCAGGTTAAAAAGTAATCAAAATGACATTTCTCATGAGAATATATATGAGCCTACATAATTATGGCATCGAACTTGTGCATGGAGCGAGCCGCAGCTGTCAGCTCTCTGCCCAGACAAGCAGTCAGTCAGCCTTCAGAAATGTGAGCAGGGGACAGAAGGAATTAGGCAGTGAGAACAAGAAGGGGGGGGCGGAGCAGCCATAGGCTGAATTGCATGGCACCTGTAGTAACGTGGATGGTTCCTGGGAAGGAACCAGCCACCAGGAAGTCAGTGTCGGGGCCGATCTAGCCTTAGGCTGCACAGACTGCCGGCATGGAAGGGTCCCAGAAGAAAGTAATTGGCCATCCTTCCACTGCCCCATGTAGCCACCAGCCCTACTGGCATTTGCCAGAAGTGTCAGATGGCCAGTCTGGACCTGATAGTGAGTGAATGATCCAGTCACCATTCACATCCACTTGTCAATGTATGAGAGGTGCACTGGTGATGGCAGAGGTAGAGAATTTGCTTATCTCATGGCTATCACTTTAATGTACCTGAGGAGTAGTGAGAACTACGGTTGCGGGATGTATTATGGATGATGACAAGTTACATTATCTCCTACAAACATATTAGACAGTGGAGAGATGAGCCAAATGAAAAGAGTTGGGATTTTTATTCCATAAAGCTTCATCTGCAATTAAATACAGAAATCAGAACATAAGATCATGACAAGAAGATGCCACACCAGTAACCATTCATCAAATGTTTCTGCTGATTTCGTCAACCTGATGGCTGTGGGAGTCTCCAGAAATGATGATTCATTTCTTCCAAAGTTGTCTAATCATTCAGACCTTCTGCAATAGTTAATCCCTGTAATGAAGAAAGAAACAGTAGTTTAGTAGTGTAGATCCCTGTAGATCCAGTCCTTCATCTCCTTCATAGGAATTACTATTTAGGCCATTCAAAATTATCACTCCTAATAAATTTAATAAATACAACAAGAATTTTGATCACAGTTTATCAGAAACAAAAAAGGGACCTCACTATGAGAGATTAGGCTCCATATGATAACATCTGGACCACCAATATAAGCAAGATTAAGCCTCAACAGCACTTTTTTGGCTTAGTATATTCCACTTAATTACGCCCTACTGATGAAGTACATGTATTTGGTGGTATGCATGTAGTTCCACAAGAGGCACCTGTCTCCTTATTCTGCCCTCTCATTTTGCTCCACTCTCATCGCTAACTCTCCCTTGTTTTATGTTATAGTTAAACCCCAGAGTGTTATGCTTGGTAGATCTTAAAAATTGTATGGATGACGGCATATATAGTGGCTAATAAGTAAAGAATATTAACAACAACTAAAATCATCCTAGATGGCTACATCGTTATGGACATAATCCAAGAAAAAGTTGTATATTTGTCTGTCAGTGGGCTGTAAAACCAGTTGATAAAACCATAATACTTCCAGGTTGACTTTGTAGTAGTTAAACTCTTGATTCTTGTGAGTTCAAAGATACAGGTACATAGAGTACATTTGCATATAGCATTTACTGATACATTAGTAAACTCAGACTTTTCTGTAGGGTATTTTTGTTCAAACATATTTGCTAGTGTAGAATATTTCTCTTTTAAAATTGATGTAAATTTGCACAAACTTCTATTGTTAAAAGATGCCCATTATATGTATTAAAATAATCTATTTTTAAAAGGGATGTGTATATTAAACAAAGGTTTTCTTTATGTACTATTTCTAGGAAATTCAATAAAATGTTGAGCTTCTTAACATTTTACAGGTATTCTGCTGTGTTTGCATTGTCCTTGGTTTTCATGGTTTATGTTGAGTTACCACCCTTAGACTTATTTTGAGGTATGGTTATAATAGCAAAACAATACATAAGATAATGGTTTTCATGACAGAATGTTAGACAGCATAATGTAAATAATACTTTGATGACAGTTTTTCTTTGTAAAAACAAAGTGATGCTAATACATATATAAACTCCTGTAAATGTAGCTGTATATATTCAGAGTTCTGATGAAACCTGTTCAGTGTTAATTATGAAACAACATGTGTATTACAAAAAGTAATGCACCCCCAACTGGAAATTACTTGCATAAATGATGCTGAATGATGAATAATTGAAGTCTCTACAGATTTGATAACAGTCCTGGGTGACTTGGACTTGGCGACCTAGAGTGTCTCCAGGATTGTGATATGTAGAGGATAGCACACGGAGGTGGCAACAGTATACAGGCAGTGATGCTATGCAGGTGACAATCCTATGCAGTTGACAATACTATGTAATTATCTTGAAACGGTAGTGGGTGCGCTTCAAACTACCATTATAGTGGTTGACAATCCTGGTTGTTCTCTGTACAGCTCTGCGGAATCAGTGGTGCTATATAAATAAATGGTGATGATGATGATGGTGATGAATGTTGTTACAGAGCAGCTGAAGTATTTACATTTTGTTTTTCCACCATAAGGCAGCAGAAAAATGAATAATATTTGTAGATAATTTTATCATTGACCAGGCTCAGCACAGGCATTGGGACTATTTATACATGTTGTAGGCGTGCACACATTTTGTACTGAAGCTACTAGTAATAAAACTAACCTCACAGTGTATCAGAGCTGCTAAGCAAGGATAGTTTTTTGTATACTACACTGCTGAAAAACACAAATGAACTTTTAGAGGTATATTTACTAAATTGTGGGTTTGAAACAGTGATGTTGCCTATAGCAACCAATCAGATTCTAGCTGTCGTTTTGTAGAATGTACTAAAGAAATGATAACTAGAATCTGATTGGTTGCTATAGGCAACATCTCCACTTGTCAAACTTGCCATCAGTTTTATACATTTACCCCCTAGACTAAAATATTAAACTCTCACTTCTCGTAAGGCTTGAGGTGGGCTCTAATATTTTGTCTTTATTATGTTGCAACACATCTGGCAAGAATCTGTTATTGGAAACTTATAGTTTCCCAAAGGAAATTATTGTGTCAAATAGAGTCAGCATATTTTCCCACTCTTCTGCATTAACTGCCCGAAACTCGCAGCTTGATACATTTAACCCCAGGTTTTCTCCAGCTGCATACATAAATATTAAGAATAATTTCTAGTTTTTAAAATGTGACGGGGCAATCTTAATAGTATTTGGAAAGGATATAGAAAACTTGTAAACAATATTTTTTATCTATATATTATTTATTTATTGCACAAAATTAACAAATGAATAAGTATTTTTTATACATAACTGCTTTCTTACATTGTCCGCATCATATTTATACAAAATAACAAGTTATATAAACACAGCATTTTAAAACAAGGATGAGGTAAGGGGACAGTGTTGAATGGGGGGTATAGAGGGAGAGTGTTGGGGTAAAAAAAACACCAGAGTTATGATTCACCCTTTCAGTTTGGCCATTTGTTTGGGGGTGATAGACAGACAAAAACCTGAGCCTCACTTGAAGAGCTGAACACAAAAAGACCGTCAGAACTTGGCCACGAACTGGACCCTGCAATCAGAGATTATTTCTGAAGGCAAGCCATGAAGTCTGAAAATCTCTTGAATAAACAATTGAGCAAGCTTTGGAGCAGAAGGTAGTCCAGTGAGAGGGACAAAATGGGCCATCTTGGAGAACTTGTCCACTACAAAACAGATGGCGTTGAATCCATTAGAAACTGGTAGATCAGTAATGAAGTCCATAGACAGATGAGTAAAGGGTTAATGAGGAATTGACAATGGTTGAAGTTGGCCGCAGGTGTCTGGCGAGATACCTGGGCACACCTGGAACAGGAAGCTATGACTTTTTGGATGTCCTGTTTGACAGTAGGCCACCAATAGGATCTTTGTAGAAATTTGAAAGTCTTCTGAACTCCAGAATGTCCGGAAAATCAGGAGGCATGAGCCCATTGAACCAAATTTTTGTTAAGAGCTGGAGCTACAAAACATTTTCCCAGAGGCGGGGTAGGAACAATATTTGTGGCAGAAAAGGACGCAGGATCGATGATGGGACTTTTTTGAGCGAGTCAAAGATTCTCATCTTGAACCATGGAATGTGAAAGAGCATCGGCCTTACAATTCTGGGATCCTGACCAATAGGTTACCTTGAAGTAATACCTGGAAAAGAACAAGGCCCATCTAGCTTGTCTTGGATTGAAATACTGGGCTGACTTTAGGTAAAGAAGGTTTTCATGATCTGTGACAACAGAGATGGGATATTTGGCACCTTCCAACAAATGTCTCCATTCCTCCAAAGCCAACTTCATGGCTAATAAATCGTTATCTCCTATAGAGTAGTTTTTCTCTGTCGGCAGACATTTGTGAGAAAAATAGCCACAGGGATGAAGATATCCATCTCCACAACATTGGGAAAAATAGCACCTACACCTACTGCAGAGGCATCCACTTCCAGGATAAAAGGTCAGAATAAATGAGGCTGACGAAGAAATGGAGCTGAAATGAAGACTTGTTTAATAGACTGGAATGCTGCTTTAGCTTCTTCAGACCAATTGGAGGGATCAGACCCATTGGAGGGATCAGACCCCTTTTTTAATGGCTGTGATAGGAGGAATGTGAGGGTGGAGGAATTTTTAATGAATGTTCTGTAATAGTTCGCAAAACCCAGAAATCATTGGACTGCTTTGAGAGTGGTTGGAAGAGGTCAGTTGAAAATTGCCTTGAACTTCTCTGGGTCCATCTGTAAGTCAGTACCAGAAATATTATAACCTAAGAAGGAGATGGATAGGACTTCAAAGGTGCATTTCTCCAATATACAATACAGACAGTTGGTACGGTGTCGTGAAAGAACCTCCTTGACATGGGCACGATGTGATTCCAGATTATTGGAGAAGATAAGAATGTCACCCAGGTAGACAACAACTGTTTTGTAGAGGAGGTCACGGAAAATTTTATTAACATAATGCTAGAATACTGCTGGGGCATTTCTCAATCCGAATGGCATGACTAGGTACTCGTAGTGCCCATCATGAGTGTTAAAAGCAGTATTCCATTCGTCCCCTTCACATATTTCAAAATAAATTGTAAGCCCTTCTCAAATCTACTTTGGCAAAGATGGTGGCACCTCTGACACGATCAAACAGTTCCGTGATAGCTGGCAAAGGATAACGATTTTTAATGGTAATATCATTCAAACCTCTATAGTCAACAGGGGAGGAAGATGGATGGATAAACCCCTTCTCAAGGTTATCCTGGATATATTCAGATCTTGACTAAGTCTCAGGGAGAGAGAGCGGGTAAGTACGCACCCTTGGAGATGTTTTCCCTGGTATCAATTGTATAGGACAATCCCACTCTCTATGTGGTGGTAAGGAGTCAGCACCAGCTTTACTGAAGACATCAGAGAAGTCCCTGTAAGGTAAGGGTGGAAGCTCTTTACCAGAGAAGTCTGTGGTCCGAAGTACTATAACACACTGGAGGCTGGAGTCCTTACAAGATACACTACAGGATGTAATCTGAGACATAGACCAATCAATCTTGGGGTTATGTAACCAGAGCCATGGTAAACCTAGGAGTAAAGAATGTCAAGATTTGAGAATGATAAGACGCTTAAGCAATTCTGAATGCAGAACCCCCCACTCTAATCTTGAGAGGATGAGTCTGGTGGGTGAAAATACTATTTCAGATGTGACTTTCATCCACTGCCGTGATGTAGAAATGTTGGGGTAACGGCTCTGTGGGTAGCCACAAATCTTAATCCGCTGTGGCGGTATTGAAGTTTCAGCGGCACCAGAATCAAGAAGAGCTGAGAGGTTCTTGGTTTGCTGAGCACGTTCAAGAGTGATTGTTAGTGCGCAATCGGATTTTTGTGGAGAAGAATGGACTACTCTTAACCTGGCTTCTCCATCCCTGGTTAGGAGCGGGAGTTTCCCGGGTGCTTGGGGCAGGAATCAGGTAAGTGTCCCAGAGTTGCACAGTAAAGGCATAAGTTCGCCAGTCAGCGTTTCTGATGTTCCTCCTGGGTGAAGCGAGAGCGGTTCACCTGCATGGGCTCATCGCTTGGCGGTGAGGACTGCCGGGACTGATGGTAATGAAGTGGCTTAACCCTTTCACCTCTTCCTTTCTCCAGGGCACGTTCCCAAAAGCGTAAATCAACTTAAGTACACAGGGAAATAATTTCATCAAGTGTAGAAGTCAGATTACGAGTATATAGATCGTCCTTAATTTTATTAGACAAGCCACTCCAGAAGGCTGCAATCAGGGCCTCATAATTCCACTTCAACTCAGAAGCCAATATTTGGAACTGAACCAGGTATTTGCCCACGGGACTAGAGCCTTGTCGAAGACTTAGACTATCTAAGGATGCTGAAGTGGTTCTTCCTGGTTCGTCAAAGATCTGATGGAAGGCTGCTGTGAATTCAGAACATTAGGAAAGCAGGGGATTAGCTCTTTCCCACAATGGTGATGCCCAGGCTAATGCTTGTCCCTATAGGAGGGAGATAATGAATGCAACGTTTGCTTTCTCCGTTGGTAATTTGCTGGGCTGTAGCTCAAAATGGATCTTACATTGGTTCAGAAATCCTCAGCACAGTTTTAGATCACCATCGAATTTGGCAAGAGTAGGCAGATGAGGATGAGAAGCTGTGGCAGGAACTTGAACAGGTGGAGCTTGTGCAGGAACAGAACAGTTACCGAAACTGAGAGTAATTTGAATGCTATCCAAACGAGGGGATAATTCTTGAAGGAACTGTATGAATTGTCCCTGTGCGGTTTCCTGACTCTCGCGCCGATTCTCCAGGCTTTGCATTGAGCCTACTCCTTGGGGCAGATCACCAGCGGGATTCATTAGGCCAGTGCAAACTGTCATGCCTGATGAACTGTCTGTACCCAGACTGGGTTGTGTCTCTGGAGCTGCACTGGTGACTATGTGGCCTTATAATGTACCTCTGCATGTAATGAAAGGACTGGTGCAGATGGTGATTACACTAGCAAATGAGAGCAAACAGGAACTGGATTGCCGTACCGGACTGGAACCGAATGCAGTAACTAGAATGCTGGTGATTTTGTCATTGAAGTAGGTGGCAAAATCATGGACTGTGTGGGAGGAAGGGGGAGGAGGTGCAGGTGGACAGAGAAGTAAGTTGAATGTGATAAAGAGGCGAAGTGGGTTAGAAGACTGGTTGGATACTAGATATTTGAAATATGTTTGTTTGCCAATTACGAGGGTAGTATTGTAAGATGAAAGGATGTATTCATAGTGGAGGTTATCAGTATAGGAACAAGGTTTCCTTCAGTGGCCCTCTGCAGTATGGAAGCACTTTGAAGGTAGCAGGTCTGATTGGTGTGCCATGTTTGGGGTTTGGATTGTCAGAGACTGTATGTGGTAGCAAAACAAATTGTCTAGGACTGAATTAAGTGTTTTATTGTAGAAAGAGGCAGAGTAATTAGGTCAGGATAGTGCAGTTATAGGAAAAAGTATTTTTTTTTTAATGAAAATGATAAGTGGACTGGGATAAGAGTATTTAGGTATTGCTCTATGTGTGGACGTGAGTACTGCTGGGAAGGGATGAGGCAAGGTGAAGTTAAAGGAAAGGAGGTTGGGGGTCTGTGTGTGGCAAGGCAATGATGGAAGAACTAGAGATGGAGCAATAACAGGAGTGAGTTGAAAATGAGGTACACTGGGAGAGACCAAAGAAGGATGAAGTTTATTGGCATAAGATACAATGGGATTACAAATGAGAATTTTGAAACCACCTAATATAGTAGGCGGGTATAAGCATCGCAAATAAGTGAGCCAGGCTGCAAAGTTATCAAGGAACTGGGAAATTGGACCTGGGGGCAATAGATGACAGCAACATGAAGGTATTGAAAAAAAACCTAGTTGGATAGTGTGGAATTCTGTCACGCATTCAGAGTCAGGATGTGCCTCGAAGTCTACTCAGATGGATACTACCCCAAGAGAGGCGCGAAGTCTAACGGAAGAGAAGTCCCCACAAGGGGATATGGACTTAGCGTCTCTCTAACCACAGGTCGCGGTCCTCTAGGGGGGTGATGAGCGAGACTAAATGGATGGACAGGAGATAAAGGTGGTAATGCGGAATGTCAGAGTGCTGAGGCCGTGATGAGCTGGAAGCCCTGGAGCAGTATCAGAGGATATGCACAACGATCTGCAGAGTAGCGGCAGCATCTTGGCTGTGGAGGAGATACAGGTGTACACAGGAGAGCAACAGGCTGCAGGATGATGAAGCACTAAGGTTCTAATGAGCTGGAAGCCCTGGAGCAGGATCAGAGGTGATGCGCAACAATCTGCAGAGTGGCAGCAGCATCTTCACTGCAGAGGTGATACAGAAGTACACAGGAGAGCAACAGGCTGCAGGATGGTGAAACGCTGATGTCCTGATGAGATGAAAGCCCTGGAGTAGGATCAGAAGTGATGCGCAATGATCTGCAGCGTGGTTGCTGAATCTAACGAATAACAAAGTGGAAGCAATAAACAGGAGCAAAAGAAGTAGACATTCTAATAGGTAAGGAGACCTGAAGATCTGGCACCTTATTAGGGAGTGAAAAGAGATCGAGAAAAGAAAGGATTATAAGAGCACTCCTATCCACATAGCAAAAGTAACTCAGTAATTACTATTTAATAGTTGCGGGCAAAAAGCCTTTATTAATAATTGCAACATATCCATCCAGATGATGGTATATAACCTCATAGTTAAAAAAAGTGAAATATTAAAAGAAAGATGTAGATTAAAGTGTAAAGAAAAATGGAAAAAGTGTATTGGGGTGATGGGTAATTGATGTCAACACTGACGTCATACCCGGAAGTGGAGCCAGCGAGCGGTGGTGCCGCGAGCGCTCTCATACCACTTATTAAGTGGTTAGTATTTTATAAGTCCTTGAGTAACTGTGCTTGACATTTTCAGCTAGGGAATCAATAAATACTGCTATAGCTAGTTTGTGCGCTTATGTTTAGGCACTATATATGATCGCCGTGAGCGCTCTCATATCACAAACGGCCAGTGCTTGTGAAGTTCCTGAGCAACAGTGCTTTATATACATTCAGTTAGGGATTCACTATTAATCGCTATAGCAGTTAGGTGTATTTATGTCCAAGCTATCATATATGACTACTCTATCTTGTCCTACACTAGTTATGGACATTTAGTGTAAGCATCATGACATACACTGATTTGGGACATTACTCTATTTTCCTATGCTTTTGTACTAACTTTTACTAATATATATGACTGACCATATGGTTAATTTCTTTAGGATATTATCAGTAATAACGCTTTGTATATATCTAATCAAGGAATATATGGCACTTACCACAGTCATTGGGTGTGCTTATATTTAAATCAGCTATGGACATCTCGAGCAATATTTTGGCACACAACTGTCTGGGATATTATCTTATTCTAACCATGCTGCTCTTGGTTATTTTGACCAACTAATATTATTATATTAATATTTGACCTAATGACAGCGATTTGATCTATAATATTTATTCCCACCAATTTATATGTGCTATATATGCTCCTAACCATGTGATTTAATCTGATATCACATATACAAATATTATTTATTTTCACCTGCCCATAATATATTTATCATTTGTGGCTTTCTAAGGTGACAATTATATTGGCATTTAGCTGTCCTACTGTATTATTATAATACCTGGCTCCACTATCCTAGTTTTTTAATACACTTTTTCCATTTTTCTCTACACTTTAATCTACATCTTTCTTTTAATATTTCACTTTTTTTAACTATGAGGTTATATACCATCATCTGGATGGATATGTTGCAATTATTAATAAAGGCTTTTTGCCCGCAACTATTAAATAGTAATTACTGAGTTACTTTTGCTATGTGGATAGGAGTGCTCTTATAATCCTTTCTTTTCTCGATCTCTTTTCATGTTCTACTATGGTCAGGAGCACCCCCTCATTTATGTAGACTATGATTTCTAGATACTTGAGGTATATTCCAGCTTTGTGCAGGACAATATCTTTCTCTCTAACCTTATTAGGGAGGCAGGTGCTTTAAATATACAGGGTTAACAGGCAATTAGCCAATCAAGTGAATGCAGGAAGTTTTGAACAGACCATGTTTGCGCATGCTCAGTTCAGATCAGCAAGTAAATGAAGGGAGTGAAAACCAAGGGAAACAGGTATGAACAGAGACCATAATGAATGGTTAACTGGGGCAATGTGTGACAGTACCTCCACCCCTTTTAAAGGTGGGCACTGCACACCTAAGATAAGGCTTGTTGGGAAACTTGGAAAGAAATTTTCTAACCAAGAAAAGAGCATGAAAATGAGCATGGAAGCCACCCAGGAGCGCTCTTCAGGGCCAAAACCCCTCTAATCCACCAAGTATTTCATTTTACCCTGTAGGGTTTTTGAGTTCAGAATTTGGGAGATTTCAAATTCATCAGACTGCTGGTTGACAGGAGGAGGAGAAGCAGTTTTACTAGAAGATTATCGATTGACCACCAGAGGTTTTAGGAGAGAAACATGAAAGGCATTGGAAATGCGGAGAGAGTTAGGGAGCTTGAGCTTGAAGTCCACCCCTCCCCTTAGATTGTACGCTCCTCTGAGCAGGGCCATCTCTCCTCCTGTTTCCACCACTTCTAACTCTGCTCTCCAGCTACTTAGCCCTCCTCCTCAAAGGTCCTCCACCCCACGTCCACTTTCGCTCCCTCCTCCCCCCTGGGGGTCTCCCTGTCTTCCGCGCCCCCCTTCTTGGGCCCCGTCGTTTTCGGATCCTCCCTCCCCCTTCCCCGCCCTCTCTAGCTGTGCATTGAGCGTACTGAGTTGCTGTGTTTACTGTACTGTGCTGTCTCCCATTGTATTGTGATTTTGTTTGTCTCTGTACGGCGCTGCGGATGCCTTGTAGCGCCTTATAAATAAATATTAATAATAATAATAATAATAAGGAGACGGGGTTGATGATTCAAAGAATCTTGAAAGGGCCAATGAATTGAAGTACAAGCTTAATGGATGGAACTCAAGGGAGAATATTTCTAGTAGACAGCCACACCTTGTCTCCCACTTTCAAAGGAGGAACGACCCTGATGTTTCCTAACTTTTGTATCGAGAGGAGGTCTTTCTGAGGCATCTTAATGTCTAAGTCCAAATGGAACCAAATCCTGATAAATATTGTCAACAGCTGAGCCCTGGGTGGAAGGGTGGGAAGTATGCCTGGGTGAATTGGGATGAAGACCGTAGACAATGGAAAATGGAGTGCAACCAGTTGACTCGTGATAGAGATTATTATGGGCGAACTCAGCCCAAGGTAATAAATCCACCCAATTTTCCTGGGAAGCGGAATAATATAGATAAATGAAGGTCCCCAGATCCTTGCTCACCCTTTCGGTCTGATTATTGGAATGTGAATGGTAAGAGGAGGAAAAGTTAAGCTGGATGTCAAGAAGTTTACACAAGGATCTCCAGAATTAAGAGGTAAATTGAACTCAGTAAGGGGAATAAAATATGCCATTTTTGAGAATAGATCTATGACAAACCAAGGTGTTAGGTTTTTTGCTTGGAGGGAGGTCAGTAACGAAATGCATGGAGATATGTGACCATGGCCTGGTTGGCAGTGGAAGTGGAAGCAGAGGTCCAAAAGGAGCTTGATGGGAGGTCTTGCGTTGTGAACAAGTTTTGCAAGCTGCTACAAATTGTTTGCTTAGTGTAGGCCACCAATAATTCTGGGAAATGAGTTTTATGAGGTTGAAGGAACCAGTATAACCGGAAAATCGGGAACAGTGGAACCAACTTAAAAGTCTCTTATGTAGATTAGGGGGAACAAAGATTTTCCCTGGTGGTGGTGAAGGAGCAGGAGACACTGACGTGACATGCAAACATTTTGAACCTAGGATGGGACAGTTAGTGGAGTCTGCCAACTTGGAGTCACTGGAAAATGCCCTTGAGAGGGCATCAGCCTTCGTGTTCTTCGCACTGGGCCGACTGCAGATATAATAGGTTTTTGTGAACAGTAAAAATAATGACCAGGAAGCATGCCCACTCCAGAAGGTATCTCCATTCTGCAAGTGCTAATTTCATAGCCAGGAGTTCTTTGTCACCAATGGAATAGTGTCACTCACCGGACTGTTAGTGCCTCTAGGTTGGGACATGGGTCTCTCTCGCTCCTGCCGGCGCCTCTCCTGAGCCGCGGCCGTCCGCCATCTTGACTAAGATTGCGCATGTGCAGAAACCCTGAACTGTTAATACCTCGCCTCTAGTCTCATTGGTTAATTAATCACCTCTCAGTACTTAAGGCACCTGTTGCCCTATTACATTTACCTGTTCTTGGTTCTCATTCCTTGAGACTCTGAGGTGTTTCCTGTTTCTGCTCGTGTTATCCTCTCCACATCGGTAGTAGAACTTACCCGCTGCAGATTACTCTTGCTACCTCCGTTACCTGCCTGCTTCTGGAAGAGTACCCTCTCCACATCGGTAGTAGAACTTACCCGCTGCAGACTACTCTCGCTACCTTCGTTACCTGCCTGCTTCTGGACAAGTCTCCTCTCCACATCGGTAGTAGAACTTACCCGCTGCAGACTACTCTTACGTTGCTCCATTACATGCCTGCACCTGAACAAGTCTTTCCTTCACATCAGTGGTACAACTTGTCTATTGCAGACCACTCACGTTGCTCCATTACATGCCTGCACCTGGACAAGTCTTCCCTTCACATCAGTGGTACAACTTGCCTATTGCAGACCACTCACGTTGCTCCGTTACATGCCTGCGCCTGGACAAGTCTTCCCTTCACATCAGTGGTACAACTTGCCTATTGCAGACCACTCACGCTATTCTGTTACACACCTGAGCTAGACAAGTCTTCTCTACATATCTGTGGTGAAACTTACCAGCTGCAGATCACTCACGTTACTCCGTTTCATGTCTGCGCCTGGACAAGTCTTCCCTTCACATCAGTGGTACAACTTGCCTATTGCAGACCACTCACGCTATTCTGTTACACACCTGCGCTGGACAAGTCTTCTCTACATATCCGTAGTGAAACTTACCAGCTGTAGACCATTCATGTTTCTTTGTGTTATAGCTACTACTCTGTATGGTACCTATTAGCTGGACTAAAGTCTACAAGTGCCTCTGTATTGTAGCTGCAAGTCGCTGACTCTTCTACTATATTGTTGATTGGTCTTTGCCTAACGTTATCCAGTTATCAAGTACTGGCCTGCTATATGCTACCTGCGTGCTAAGGCACTTGGGGCTAGATTTACTATCAGGCGTGATGCATGGCGGCTTCAAACCGCCATGCATCGCGGCGGTTTTCCGGCGTGTTTGCATTGCAAACAGCCGGATTTACTAATGGGCGCATTTCAGCTTCAATTTGAAGCCGTCGGCGATGTAACGGCGGGATGTAATGCTCAAAGCCGCCGGCGGCTTTGAATAGAACATGGCGCTTTTGCTTTAAATGTCGGCGCTTTTGTGTAAAGGCGGTTTTTTTGAAAATTACACCTGTCTCCTGGCCTGTTACTATTGGCTATTTTCAAACTCAGGAGATTTGACATCACAAGCCCTATATAAACCACTGGCCTGACACTTTTTTCTCTGATAGGGTTTAGAGGAGTTTTGTGAGAGGAGTTTGGAGGATAGTGGTTTGCTGAGAGTTGGTGAGAGTTGGAGTTTGGTGGATTGGTGGAGCGATATCTGATTGAAGTGTGAGTAGTCCTGTGGTTTTTTCCTGTTTTGTACATTTATTTTCTCATTTATTTTCTGTCTTGTATTTTTTGTATTTGACTTGTCCTTTGTCTGTGTTACTTGTGTGTGACTGTGTGGAGAGTGTGTTTGTAGGTAGTGTAGTTTGTTCTTTGTGTTTGTAAGTCCTTCAGTGTTTTGTGTTTTTCTGTCTTCTGGGTAAAAATGTCCAGAGATAGGAGGGGAGAACAGGCTGAGGAGAGGGAGATGGAGGTTGAGGGGTCAGAGGAGGGAGAGGGAGAGGTTGAGGAGACAGGACAGGGCAGGAAGACCAAGACAGGGAGGAATGTGCGCTTCTCACATGATGAGAATTGTGTGTTGGTGCACAATATCGTTCCCTGTTATGAGGTCATACTAGGGAACCTGGCAGCCCGGACTCCTCTAAGGCGGCGTCACCAACTGTGGGGGAGAGTCTGTGAGGCCGTGAACGCGGTGGGCCCACTGAAGCGGACAGTGGCACACTGCCGCAAGCGCTTCTCTGATATTAAGAGGAGGCTTAAAGAGAAGATGGCCCAGGAAAGGAGGTCGACAAGGCGCACGGGTGGTGGCCCCCCACTTCGTATGGAGTACACCACGTACGAGGAGGAGCTGCGCCAGATAATGCCGGCTGAAATTGTAGGAGGGCATAAATGTGCAGGACACCGATTCGCCCTCTTTTGGCCAAGTAGTTGGTGAGTTATTTGGTTTTTTTACCCTAACAGTATTTTAAATGTTTTTTTCTTTTTAAAACTGCTTTTTTCTTTTTAAAACTGCTTTTCTCTTTTTAAAACTGCTTTTTTCTTTTTAAAACTGCTTTTTTCTTTTTAAAACTGCTTTTCTCTTTTTAAAACTGCTTTTTTCTTTGCAAACATTTTTTTTTTTTTTTGTGGTTTTGCAAAGTGTATTTTTGCCTCTAATAGTTTGTAAAGTTTTTTTTTTCTCATAGTAAAAAAAATACAAAAATTGCAAACACATTTGTGCAATAAACAGTATATTTGGAAATTGTTTTTTTCTGGAAATACATTGTATGCTTTTTCTAATACATCCAGAATCGCCAGGACCGCAGTTCAGTCCCAGTGCCAGACCTACACCTCCACCTTCAGCGAGAGATTCGGGCACAGACGAGCAAGCAGGTGCGTGATTTCTGTTTAGGAGAGAAATAATGGAGTTACTTGATTTTCTGTGCAAATGTTGCTGTCAATGGTTTTTTTTTTACTTTTTATTGTTTGCAATGAGAAGTTAGGGCTACATTTTACTAAACTGATATGTTGCCTATAGAAACCCATCAGAATATACCTTTACTTTATTTATTGCATTCAACTAAATGACAGCTACAATCTGATTGGTTGCTATCGGCAACATCTCCACTTTTTATAGCATGCAGTTTAGTCAAAATAACCCAGCATGTACTACACAGTCCAAAGGATAATGGGTATTAAAAGGATAATAAGTGCATCCGTAAGCAGGTAGCATAGGACTAGAAATCAGGAATGCAAACATTGTGAAAGAATCTGTAGTTGCTAAAGAATATTCTTTCCTATCCAGTGTTCAGAATGCAATATACAAACATATTATATACTATATACTTACCATCATTTTTCATACACAGGGCCCTCTTCATACCAGCCACCTCAGGCGGAGTCCCTGGAAATGTCCCCTGAGCCAGAGGATCAAACGACCATCACCCTGGTAACAGTGGATGCCCCTGTGTCTGGCCTCCAGGAAGTTTCACCTGCCCCTGCTGAACCATCACACCACCAACCTGCACCTGAAACTATGGACCCAGCCAGAGAAATGGCGCTGTCTATTGGCGCATTCCAGCAGCAACAGACATTGTTCATGGACAGGCAAACTGGGCACATGTCACAAATTGCGGCCCAGTTGAGGCGAATACACCGCTCCATGAGCCAAATCCCTGCTGCAATAAACCGGCTGGCAAGCGCTTTGGAGCAGACGAATGTGCAGCTGGCCCAAATGTCTGGGTCTGTGGACGCCATGCATTCCTCCATTCGCGAGGGGAATGCCAATGTTATCCGGCTGGCAGGCCAACTCCAGCAGGAACTGATTGCCCGCTTGCCGGCCCCTTTTTCATCGGCCTCCACCAGTGCCGCTAGTACGCCTACCACATCTCTACAGAGTACTCCTCCAAGGAGAGGTGCTCGCACCAGGGGTGGGCGAGGGAGGGGAGAGAGTGCCACCAAGCATAGCGATATGCCTGCAAAAAGGCATCGCTAGCACAATGTTTGTTATTTATTAATGTTTTGTCAAGTTTCTATAACCATAATACGTTTTTATTTATTCTGTTCTGCAATAAATGCAGTTAAATTTCTATTGTGTCAGTCTTTCTTTTCTGCACATTAAACAAGAGTATACTGATTTTTTAACAACTATGCACTAATTTCACTTAAACATTGACCTCTGACTGTCACATTCCAGGGATGTTCATATTTACCACATGAGGAGTACACACTATCCTGTTTTTAAAGGTTCCAATTTACAAAACATTTAAAATAAAATACTAAAATTGCACTCACATAAAACACATTTTGTAGCAAAAAATGTTTTTCATACTATGTACTTACACGTAAAGTAGTTTGCAATTAGACGGTCTCTAATCTCCCTTCCGCCCTCTGTGCTCTGCACATCACCAGATGTGACACGTACCCCTTCTTCTTCACTGTCTACTGCAATAATCGGTGGGGTAAGTTGATGTAAAGCCAGGTTATGCAGCAGACAGCAAGCCAGGACAATCTCAGATACCTTTTCAGGTGCATACATAAGCACCCCACCAGATTTATCAAGGCACCTGAACCTGGTTTTCAAGAGTCCAAACGTACGTTCTATGATACCTCTAGTGGTTATGTGTGCCTCATTGTATTGGTGCTGTGCAGGAGTCTGAGGATGCAGCAGAGGAGTCATGAGCCAGGAGCGACACCCATATCCTGAATCTCCTGCAATAAAAGTAAAATGTTAGCTCCCATTTACTTTGAGCATGTTGTACAGCAGTTAGCATATGTGAGTCCATTTGAGCAAGGATAAGGGATATATAAAACATGCAAAGTACATACCCAAAAGCCATCCCTCCGGCATTTCACCACTTTCAAATTTGGCATAAAGGGTAGACTGTCTCAGGATAAAGGCATCATGACATGACCCAGGATAGCCTGCAACAACACTCAATATACGCTGGTTAGCATCGCAGACAACCTGCACATTCAGGGAGTGGTAATGATGGCGATTAACAAAAACCTCTGCCCTGTGGTGAGGTGGTCTCAGGGCAATATGAGTGCAATCTATTGCACCCATTACATTAGGGATACCTGCGACCCTATAGAAAGCTCCCTTGAGCTCATGCCACTGTGACTCCTGGCTGGGGAAGCTGATATAGCTAGGGCACACTCTTTTAAGGGCACCTAAAACCTGTCCAAAATGCCTTGAAAATGTCGGCTGCGTTATGCCAATCACTCTGGAGGACACAGATTGAAAGGAACCTGTTGCCAAAAAGTGAACTGCACACAGTAGTTTGTGTAGTCCTGACACTGCATTAGAGCGGCTGGTTGTAGGCTCCAAATCATCCTTCACTTGCTCATACAGTGCCATGAGGTTAGTACGATTGAGGCAAAACATTTGTACTACCTCCACATCAGCCAAAGACTCCAGATTCAAACGCACTGGAAATGCACGTGGAGTGCAGGGTCTTTGCAGGCTCCGCGGAACAGATGCCAACTGCTGTTCATCCTCCTCCTCCTGGCGCCTTTCTGCCTCCATCAGGTAAAAAGCTGCAAACATACACCGGCAAGAATGCACCACATTACCTGCAAAAGCCATTCTCCAACAACCCCACACCTGCCAAATAATGAGGGGCCCTTTTTGTAAGCATCATGATTAACTGCTGGGCAATAGACGGTGATTGTCTGTGATTGCTTCAGGCAGAAAAAACATTTTTCACATGTGGATTGCATTAGCATTAAAATAAGGGTTAACTATGTAATGCAACAATTCCCATCCTAGTTTCTTTGAGGCAACAGTATTCTAGTGGTTTTTTGGAAAGTGCAAAACAACTAGAAAAGGAAAGGTGAAATGAGATTTTACTATGCAATCATACTGGGTGAAAAAATAATGGAAAAAAAAAAAAAACAGTAGCCTGAAATTTCATGACACTTTGCCCATTTTCTATACACAGTCCTAATGGGTCATTGGACATGAAATAGGCCTTTCTCTTATGGTCTGATTGGCAAAATACCTGAAACAGCACACTGTTTGAACCATCACGCCGCTCACAAGCAGCGCTTTCATTTTGGTCTTTTGAATGGCGGTTTTCCGGCGGCTTTATAAACCCCCTAATAGTAAATCCGGCTGTTTGTATGTTGAACATTGTTGAAACCGTCATGGCGATGTATACAGAGGCGGGTTTGGAAACATCATTTTTGGCCGTTTGGACGGCGGGTTTAGCCTTAGTAAATCCGGCGATGGCTAAACCGCCGCCAAATCCGCCGAAAGTCGGCGGATTTACAAACACGCCTGATAGTAAATCTAGCCCTTGGACTCTTTCCTTATTTTTTCCTGTTTACTAAACTGCTGTACCATCACAGTTCCACGGTGCCAAGACTCAGCATTTATACTATTGACATTCCTTTCCTTTATTCTACTGTATGGTCCCACTGATTCACCACACTACCCAGAGGTCCGCACTTCTGGTAAGTGTAGCTACACCTGGTGAATTCTGGGTAAAACTCCCAGTGCCCGTGACAAATAGTTTTTCTCTGCTGGCAGAAAATTGCGTGAAAAAGAAGGCACATGGATGAAATTGTTTCTCTGCAGAAAGTTCTGAAATAGAACTGCCCAACTCCTACTGATGAGGTGTCTACCACGACAAAAAAGGGCAGAGAGGTGTTGGGCTGTCTAAGAAGAGGAGCCATAGAAAATGCATCCTTAAGGGTGGTGAATGCGGATATGGTATTTTGGAGACCAGATCTTGGTGTCGGCTCCTTTCTGGGTCAGAGCAATGATGGGAGCCACAATGGAAGAGTAGTTGCAGATAAATTGTCTGTAGTAGTTGGCAAACTCCAGAAACCGTTGAATGGCCTTTGGTCCTGAGGGGATAGGCCAATCGATGATGGCTCAAACTTATTCGGTGTCCATTTGCAGACTGTCTCTGGAGACAATATAACCCAGGAAAGATGTTTAAGCGGTCTTGAATACACAGTTTTCAAGCTCACAGTACAGTTGCTTAGTCCAGAGTCTGGAATTTACTTCAGCCACATGATGACAGTGGGAGGACAAGTCTTGGGAAAAGATTAAAATATCGTCCAAGTAAATCACCACTGAGGAGTAGAAAAGTCTCTGAAAATTTTATTGTGAAACTCTGAAATTCAACTGGAGCATTACTGAGACCAAAGGGCATTGCCAAGTATTCATAATATCCATCTCTGGTGTTGAAGGTGGTCTTCCACATATCTCCCTCACGGATTCTGATCTAGTTGTAAGCATTTCTAAGGTCAAGTTAAGTAAAAATTCGGGCTCGTTTAATGCGATCGAAGAGTTCTTTCATCAATGTAATAGGATATCTATTTTTGAGGGTGATGGAGTTAAGACCCCATAGTCAATACAAGGACGTAGGGTACCGTTTTTCTTTTTTCAAAACAAAACCTAGTGTCAGCTGGCGAGCTGGAGGGCCAGATAAAACCCCGCTGGACATTCTCACTGACATATTCTGTCATAGCCTGAGATTCTGGAACCAACAGAGGGCAAACTCAACCCCTGGGAGGAGTCTAAACTGGGAAGAAGATCAATGGGACAGTCCCAAGGGCGATGTGGAGGTAAAACTCCTGACCTGCCCTTGTTGAACACATCCGCAAAGGAAGCAAACTTCCAAATCCCCAAATCCTTGGGGGTCTTAGAACAAGTGGAGGAGGCAAATAGCAGTTTCACCTATGCGAGACAACAAGAATGGCAGGTGAGTCCCCAGGCTAGTATTTGAGAATGGATCCAATCGATCTGAGGAGAATGCTGCTGGAACCAGGGTAGGTCCAGAATAACTGGACTAGTGGTTTGTGCCAGGACAAAAAATTAGATCTTCTCAGAAAGCAAGGCTCTTATTTGGATGGTCAAAGGCTCAGTTTGTTGTAGAATAGTACCGCTGGAGATTCGACTACCATCAATGGCCATGAGAACCACAGTCAGGGTAAAGAAGAGGTGGGTAGAGACAAATATTATACTAAGGAGTGAGAAATGAAATATCACGCTGGTTCAAAATCTATGAGGGCTGAAATGTTTTGCTGTACAGACAGTTCATGAAGGGTAAAAGGAATGGCACAGATTGAAGCATTATCTAGTTTAGGGGAGGATTTAAATGTCCCTAACCTGACCTACGGAGAACAGGTTAGGGTTTGGCGTCTTCCTGGTGTTTTTTTGACAGGATGCCAGCAAGTGTCCAGGTTTGGTACAATAAGTACAAAGATTATTAGAAATCCTTCTTTGTCTTTCTTCAGGAGAAAGTCGGGAGCGCCCCAGATGCATAGGCTCATTGAGAGTACAAAGAGGCTAAAAACGGGGTGCTAGTTTCAAGGAGGAGCGCTGAGAGGGCTCTTTCTCAGAGGTCCTGGCCCAGCAGCGAATGTCCACCCGATGACAGAGGGAAATCAGAGCATCCAAAGTCGTAGGCAATTCTTGAGAGGCCAATACATCTTTTGTTCGATCAGCGAGACCTTGCTAGAAGGCAGCGACAAGGGCTTCATTGTTCCACCATAATTCTGAGGAAAGAGTACGGAACTAAATCATGTACTGGGTGAGGGTACGAGAACCTTGGTGGAGTCTGAGTATACTGAAAGTGGCTGAGGAAACACGACCTTGATCATCAAAAATTTTCAGAAAAGCTGAAATGAAAGCCGCACAAACACGAAGAATAGGATCATCCCTCTCCCAAAGTGGGGAGTCTCATGCTAGAGCCTGGCCAGAGAGGTATGAGACAATGTAGGCAACTTTGGAGTGATCCGTGGTGAAATTCTGTGGGAGGAGCTCAAATTGGATAGAAGATTGATTCAAGAATCCCCGACAGAAGCGTGTGTCACCATCAAACTTTTGGGGTGATGGTAAATGTATCGAAGTAGATGTAGCAGCCGAAGCAGGAGCAGAGGGTTCAGAGGCAGCAGAAGGCTGGGAAGCTGACAGGGCAGCTTGTAGGGAGTCCAAGCGAGCAGCTTGGGCTTGCAGACACTGGAGAAGCTGGAGTTGAGTGGCATCTAGCTGTTCAACTCAGCCAATAAGGTGTTGTAACATATCCTTGGCGGAGGGCTCACAATCGGGGTACAGCCTTTTTGTGGCCAGATCATACCGTCACAGATTCAGAGTCAGGATGGGCCTCGAAGTCTGTTCAGGTGGATACTTCCCCCAGAGATATGTGGAGTCTAACGGAAGAGAGGTTTTCACCAGGGATCCCTACAAGTGGATATGGACTTAGGGGCCTCTAACCACAGGTCGCGCCCCACTAGGCGGGCAATTAAGGAGACTAAATGGATGGACAGGAGATAAAGGTGGTGATGTGGATATGTCAGAGCGCTGAGGTCCTGATGAGCTGGAAGCCCTGGAGCAGGATGCGCAATGATCTGCAGAGTGGCGGCAACATCTTGGCTGCGGAGAAGATACAGGTGTACACAGGAGAGTAATAGCTGAAGGATGATGAAGCGCTGAGGTCCTGATGAGCTGGAAGCCCTGGAGCAGGATCAGAGGTGATGCATACAATCTGCAGAGTGGCAGCAGCATATTCACTGTGGAGGTGATACAGAAGTACACAAGAGAGCAACAGGCTTCAGGATGGTGAAGAGCTGATGTCCTGATGAGATGGAAGCCCTGGAGCAGGATCAGAGGTGATGCGCAACGATGTTCAGCATGGTTGCTGAATCTAATGAATAGCGAGGTAGAAGCAGTAAACAGGAGCCAGAGAAAGAGACGTCCTAACAGGTAAGGAGACCTGAAGATCTAGCACCATAGTAGGGAGGCAGGTGCTTTAAATAGACAGGGCTGACAGGCAATTAGTCAATCAAGTGAATGCAGGAAGTTTTGAAAAGACCATGTGTACACATGCTCAGTTCAGACCAACAAGTGAATGTAGGTAGTTAAAACCAAGGGAAACAGGTATGAACAGTAGGGATGTGCACGGCGACTTTTGGTGTCTCGTGTTTTGTGTTTTGGATTCGGATTTTCGCGATGCTTTGGGTTTGGATTTGTTTCGCAAAACACCTGCCGAAATGTTTTGGTTCGGATTTAAGGTTTTGGATTCGGATTTTTTTTGAAAAAAGCATAAAAAGTTCAAAAATCAAGTTTTTGGGCTTATTTTCACTCCTACGCTATTATTAACCTCAATAACATTCAATAACAAGCATTTCCACTAATTTACAGTGTATTCTGAACACCTCACAATATAGTTATTAGTCCAAAACGTTGCAACGAGGTATCTTTCTGGACTGCGTAGTGGAGTGGTCCCCACAATATAATAAGAAAACCATCAACTGGTCTTAATTGCACCAAAAAATGTACCTGGACTGCGTAGAGGAGTGGGTCACCACAATATAATTTAAAAACCCTGAACTTGTATGATTCGCACCAATAAATGTATCTGGACTGCGTAGAGGAGTGGTCACTACAATATAAATTAAAAACCCTGAACTTGTATGATTCGCACCAATAAATGTATCTGGACTGCGTAGAGGAGTGGTCATCACAATATAAATTAAAAACCCTGAACTTGTATGAATCGCACCAATAAATGTATCTGGACTGCGTAGAGGAGTGGTCACCACAATATATATAATAAGAAAACCATCAACTGGTCTGAATCGCACCAAAAAATGTACCTGGACTGCGTAAAGGAGTGGGTCACCACAATATAAATTAAAAACCCTGAACTTGTATGAATCGCACCAATAAATGTATCTGGACTGCGTAGAGGAGTGGTCACCACAATATATATAATAAGAAAACCATCAACTGGTCTGAATCGCACCAAAAAATGTACCTGGACTGCGTAGAGGAGTGGGTCACCACATTATAAATTAAAACCCTGAACTTGTATGAATCGCACCAATAAATGTATCTGGACTGCGTAGAGGAGTGGTCACCACAATATATATAATAAGAAAACCATCAACTGGTCTGAATCGCACCAAAAAATGTACCTGGACTGCGTAGAGGAGTGGGTCACCACATTATAAATTAAAACCCTGATCTTGTATGAATCGCACCAATAAATGTATCTGGACTGCGTAGAGGAGTGGTCACCACAATATATATAATAAGAAAACCATCAACTGGTCTGAATCGCACCAAAAAATGTACCTGGACTGCGTAGAGGAGTGGGTCACCACATTATAAATTAAAACCCTGAACTTGTATGAATCGCACCAATAAATGTATCTGGACTGCGTAGAGGAGTGGTCACCACAATATATATAATAAGAAAACCATCAACTGGTCTGAATCGCACCAAAAAATGTACCTGGACTGCGTAGAGGAGTGGGTCACCACATTATAAATTAAAACCCTGATCTTGTATGAATCGCACCAATAAATGTATCTGGACTGCGTAGAGGAGTGGTCCCTACAATATAATTAAAAAACCCTCCACGGGTCTGAATTCCAAAAAAAAAGGTTCTGGACTGTGTAGTGGGGTGGCCCCGGTACACAATTTTTTACCGGGGCCACAATATTATTAAAAATAGCTCAACGGGTCTGAATTCCACCCAAAAAGTTTATGGACTGCGTAGTGTAGTGTTCCCCACAATATTATTTAAAAATTTTGCAGCAACAGTCAACGTTGTTTAATATCTGATACACCTCTATCTGGACTTCATAGTGGAGTGGCCCCGGTACCCAATTTGGTACCGGGGCCACAATACATCCTCCAACCATGGTACAGAGCATTCATCATTGAGATCCCATCAAGTATGTTAAAGACAGACAGGGTCGAAGTGTTATTGGTTGACTTTGTAAACCAAAAAACTGTCCCTGTTGCACATAGTCGTGCAATGAAGACTGACTTTTTTATTTAAAGGCACCATCTTTCAAGTGTAGTGTTTGTAAGTCATATTATACTTTTGGTAAAATTTGTTTAATTTGTTCCTCTTTATGGTAACTACTAATAGAATTAAAGTAATAAATAGAAGCAGCAGTTCCTCTTTATGGGAATTAGTAATAGAATTAAAGTATTAAATAGAATTAAAGTATTAAATAGAGTGGTATAGAGTGGTAGTGTGGTATAGAGTGGTCCCCACAATATAATAATAAAACCCTCAACTGGTCAGAATTCCACCAAACAAGTATCTGGACTGCGTAGTGGGGTGGCCCCAGTACCCAATTTGATACCGGGGCCACAATAAAATAAATACACCCTCAACTGGTCAGAATTCCACCAAACAAGTATCTGGACTGCGTAGTGGGGTGGCCCGGTACCCAATTTGATACCGGGGCCACAATACAATAAATACACCCTCAACTGGTCAGAATTCCACCAAACAAGTATCTGGACTGCGTAGTGGGGTGGCCCCGGTACACAATTTGATACCGGGGCCACAATACCTCCTCCAAGTTCCAAGTGTAGTGTTTATAACATTTTAACACTACACTAATTCTAGCACGTCAAAACCTCTTGTTTTAAATAATGACAGGGCATTTAACTTTTGATTTAATTTATTGAATTTGTTGGCATTTTCTTTTACTTTTTGAACATGGCAAACGACTGTTGAATGGTCACATAATGCCAAAAAAATAGTTGCAAGATGGAATTGTCCTTGGGCCCTCCCACCCACCCTTATGTTGTTGAAATAGGACATGAACACTTTATCAAACCAATCATTTCAGCAACAGGGCCTACCAAACAACTGTGGCTGAAATGATTGGTTTGTTTGGGCCCCCACACCAAAAAAACAATTCATCTCTCCCTGTACAAACTAAACAGGCTCTACTGAGGAAAGATGTCATCCTCATCCTCAACCTCTGATTCCTCTCCCCCTACAGTGTGTACTTCCTCCTCCTCACACATTATCAATTCGTCCCCGCTGGACTCCACAACCACAGGTCCCTCTGTACTATCTGGAGGGCAGTTTTGTACTTCATTGAGGAATTGATTATTCATTTTTATAAACATCATTTTTTTAACATTGTGAGGAAGCAACCTCCTCCACTCACTGACCAGGTTCCCCGCTGCACTAAAAACTCTTTCCGAGTACACACTGGAGGGGGGACAACTCAGGTAAAATAGAGCCAGTTTGTACAGGGGCTTCCAAACTGCCTTTTGGAGTTCTACCACGTCACTACCTCTAGTTAATTTAGATTGCAAGGCTTGTAAATACTTTGAAGATAAAAAAAGCAGGCTGCACAGACTGTGGAGCTAGAAAGTGAAATTAAATGGACCACGTTACTTTGGTGGCTATCTATGCCCCCCCTGCCCTACACTTGTAGTTGAATATAAAAAAAGCAGCCTGCATAGACTGTAGAACTAGAAGTTCAAATATACAAAGAAATGGACAAAGGCAGTTTGGTATCTGTCTGCATCAGATCCCCTCTCCACTAGGAGTAAAATAGAAAACTATTCAGCCGTTATATAATCTAGAATATAAATAGAAATTTAGAAAGGCAATTTGGTATCTGTCTGCATCATAATCATCAACATCCTCCTCAGCGCCAGCTACATCAATATCCTCCTCCCGGTGTACAACATTCACACCTTCATTAGCCAAATCTGTAACTGGACTGTGGGTGATCCTTCCAGCATATGCAGAGAACGTGCTGCAAATGCTGGATGGAGTCACCTCTTCCCGTACAGTGATGGGAAGGTCAGGATTCACAACCAACAACACCTTTGGACTCGCCTTGGGGATTTGTGATGTCATCTGTTTAGAAGCCAGAGTTCTTTGCTGTTTTGTTGTTGTTACTGACAGCATAACTCTCTTTAATTTTTTGTAGGGGGGGGGAGGAGGGCTTAGATCCTTGGGTGAAGCTGGACCACTAGTCATGAACACGGGCCAGGGCCTAAGCCGTTCCTTGCCACTCCGTGTCGTAAATGGCATATTGCCAACTTTACGTTTCTCCGCTGATGATTTTAAGTTTCTCTTTTTGCTACTTTTACTTAACTTGGGCTTTTTGGATTTTACATGCCCTGTACTAGGAGATTGGGCATCGGGCTTGGAAGACGACTTTGATGGCATTTCATCGTCTATGTCATGACTAGTGGCAGCAGCTTCAGCATTAGGAGGAAGTGGGTCTGGATCTTTCCCTACTTTATCCTCCAAATTTTTGGTCTCCATTATATGTAGCACAAGATACTGCAGAATGTGTGAACTTGGTAATATTGCAGACAGTACCAATGGACTTATACTGCTGGATTGGTTTTGCAAATTTAGTTATAATTATTATTAATTTAATTTTTTTGTGTGTTTTTATAACTTTTTTTTTATTTTTAAAAACTTGGGAATAATGGGTAAATAGCTATGCTCTTAGAAGCACAGAGCACAGGACACAGCACCACTGGACTGACCAGGACACAGCACAGGACCCAGCAGCACCACTGAACTCAGCAGGACAGAGCACAGGACACAGCACCACTGGACTGGACTGATATACTGCAGAATGTGTGAACTTTGTAATATTGCAGTACCACTGGACTTTTACTGCTGAATGTGTGAACTTGGTAATATTGTAGTACCAATGGTCTTATACTGCAGGATTGGTTGTGCAAATTTTGTTGTAATTAAAAAAAAAATTAATTATTTTTTTGTATTTTTTTTATAACTTTTTTTTAATTTTTTAAACACTTGGGAATAATGGGGAAATAACTATGCCCTTAGAAGCACAGAGCACAGGACACAGGACCACTGGACCACTGGACTGAACAGGACCCAGCACAGGACCCAGCAGCACCACTGAACTCAAAATTGACAGAGCACAGCACACAGCACCACTGGACTTTTACTGTTGAATGTGTGAACTTGGTAATATTGCAGTACCAATGGGCTTATACTGCAGGATTGGTTTTGCAAATTTTGTTGTAATTAATTTTTTTTTTAATTATTTTTTTGTATTTCTTTTTATAACTTTTTTTTATTTTTTAAAACACTTGGGAATAATGGGGAAATAACTATGCCCTTAGAAGCACAGAGCACAGGACACAGCACCACTGGACTAAACAGGACACAGCACAGGACCCAGCAGCACCACTGAACCCAAAATTGACAGAGCACAGCACACAGCACCACTGGACTGATACTGCAGAGCACAGCACAGCACAGCACAGAACTAAACAGCACAGCACAGAACTAAACAGCACAGCATGAGATCTACCAGGACAGAGGACCACCTAACACACCCTCCCTCTACCCTGATCAATGCCGAGTGAAGATGGCGGCGACTAGCGGGGAATTTATAGGATCCGAGTATCGCGAGATCCGACAGCGGGATTATGACTCAGAGCCTCGGTTTCAAGTTTTCATTTGGCGCCAATACCCGGATCTGTCTCGGATCCGACTCGGATCGGAAAGGTTCGGATGGGCTCGGATTCACAAAATCCAAGTGCGCTCATCTCTAATGAACAGAGACCAGAATGAATGATTAACTGGTGCGATGTGTGACAACTTCAAAGGAAGAGAATGAGAGGAAAAGTTCAGAGGGTTTGGCTTGAAAGGTGCATCCTAGAATTCCTACTCCTCCAACTTGTATGTTTCCAGGTCTATGCGTATAACTGATGGAGAGTCCCCCATAGGAGAGAGCTGCAGGGATGTAATGTCAGATGAGGGGAGCCAGGTTTCTGTAATGGGAAGGAGGTGGAGGGATTTAAAAATATATTGTTAATTGATTTAAGTTTGTTATTAACAGACATGTTGTTCCAGAGAACAGGGAAAAAGGAAGAGAAGGTAGGGGAGATATGTGGATAAGTTTGACAGATTTGAAAGTACGGGATGTATGGAAAGTTTTGAGATAGAGTAAGGAGCGTGAGTAGACAGTGGGGATTGTACCGTGCCCAGGGTTAGGTGTAATGTCACCAGAATTGATGTTTGTAGATGTGAGGTTTAATTCTGTTTATATAAGCTGGTGTGAGTACTTCGTGCAGGAAAGAAAACAGTTCATGTGCAGACTAGAGAGGAAGAATATAGTGAAGGGAAAGTAATATTAAGGGAGAGGGGATAAGGATGATGGAGACAGAAGAGGAGTTTAGAGAGAAGTGTAAGTATATAAGAGAAAGAGAACCTGTAAATTGAGTAGATGCATAGCGGAGATATATGATAGATGTGAAGTGTATTAGCTAGGGTAGGTAATAACAGAGTTGGAAGGAACAATTGATACCAATTGTGCACTACAATTTAGAAGCTGAAGGATACATTACTGTTCCCTGGCTTATTGTGAAGTCAATACATTAATGTTAAGCGAAATAGATTTAGAATAAAATAATCTTGAGATTAGAAAGTTTCTCCAATTTTTTTAAATTGTTTCATTCATTTGGAAGGGTAATGACTGGGTTCAAGACTGATGGCAGCAAATCATCAGCAAAAAGCATCCGTTTGTATTCATTGCCTCCAACATTTATGATAAGGGACTCATTTAATCTCCATTTACCTCTAATAGAAATAGCAGCTTCAACTTTGTGAAAATGGGGGGATAGTTGGACAATGACATTTGCACTATGTCTGACTGACCTAAGTGGAGATGGTGATACTGTGCCATAAAATAACCAAAAAGTGAGTAGGAATTGTGGAAATGAGAGAAATGTGTCATGCCCAACACTAAGGTGAAGGGTCTATAAAGTACACCTGGCAATAGTTATTTGCACTGTTAGGGAGGTACCACTGGAAATATCTAGAATAGGGTTTAGTGCAATGTTATTTTAGCTCGCCATTACGGATCAGGGAAAGCAGTAGGTACAGAAAAGGGTAAGAATCAAAGACTGTCCTGCAGTCCAGTATGCATAGAGAACTATGATAGAAAATATATTCTATATATGAAAATTATTTTTCACATTTTACTGACTTTTTATCGTAGTAAAGTTTTTTCTTGCTTTGAAGCATTTTTTTCTTAGGATGTTATTATCCTTACATTCTAAGGACTTTCAATTAACTTTTGCACCTGCACTATTGTATTTATTACAGATCTGCTTATCTTAAACATAACCTAATTTTTCGACCCCAAACATTTGTTTCCCAGCACATATATTCTTGTTAGTTGTAAGACATTCTAATCATTTATTACATATTAATGATTAAAATTGAATTTATTCAGTCAGACTCTCATTTACTTTCTGCGCTATAGACTCTGTACAAAAATATCAATATATTCTATTAGCCAGCACAAGATTTTTAAGGTGAAATGCAGACCTTTCTAGTGGTACTACAGTCAACAATCAGGCAAATCCATGGGATCTTTCAGCAAAATTACAGCACCATTAAGGTGAAAAGGCAAATAAAATGGTAACCCCCAATGATAAGGGATCCCCTGTTAAAACTATGTGCTGCTGAAGAATGGGACTGGATTTGTTGTGTTAGATTTGATTATGGTCTTCAATGCCTTCATATTTAAGCGAATCAGCCATGTTGGTTTCGAAAATAATTGTTTCCTTTAATGTGCATAAGTCCACAAACCATATTGTGTCTCTGGTCTTGTCAGAAGAGTTGCCACAGAGCCCTAAGCAACTTGACAAGTATCATTTTTGTAGGTTCCTTATCCACAAGTTCAGATTTCAATATGGTGAGAGTGTCCCAGAGTGTTTCTGCTGATATAGTCTCAGGTAAATCCTCAGGTTGTAGCTTATACCCCTTGTTTAGTAAATCATCCACATGAGTCTTTAAAAGATATATACATGCAGTCTGATCTTTTAAAACAGACTGTTTGTTAGCAGTGGATGGATCTAAATAACCCTGAGATTCCTCCAAATCCATAGTAATGTACCTGTAAGTTAAAACAGTGTACTTCTTTGCCCTCAGAGCCGTTTCAAGGCTGAGTTTTTCGTAAGTATGCTTGGTTTCAGCCATATAATTTATACCAGCTACAGAGCAGCTGTTAAAATGCATAGCAGGGAAGTTTTCTCCAAATAACACACACTGTGACATAACCTTTTACCAAACCAAATAAAGACACGGACACCAAATTAAAGTTGGAATGAATGACGGTATTTATTAATATTTAAACTAATAGGACTGTAAGGTGGACGAGAGCAGGGCAGTCAGGAACGCAAAACCAATAAAGGTGGAAAGGTCAGACCATAGTACCACCAACCCAGGATCATACCTTATCTATTGGCCGGTGCTAAGATCAAGTCCAACAGCAAGACTACGCCCCCTATTAACTCCGCCAGTATAAACCATACAAAACTGGCCCAATGGTCCTACTAACATACGGACCAACCATAGTATGACACCATAACCACAGAGGGGTAGTGACCTATGACAAGATCACCCGAGCACCATATGCACTGCTCTCTTACTCTAACCAACTACAACCCCAATGTAGCCCATGAAATTGCAGGGAGGGCAAGAGGAATCCGGAAGCAGGAAGAACTATATCCTTTCTGCACTGACTTATAACTGTGTATAAGTCCCAACCCTTTCCTGCTCCCATTGGCTGTAATTCCAGGAATCCACAGATCATAGGTTCTTTGGCAAGTCACTCACCCGCATGATTTTAACTGTGTTTAGTCTAATGGACACACTTCTCAAGTGCTGACTGATAGTGATGACTGATAAGTCATAGTCTTTGTTTTAAATACTACATATATGCGTTCCACTATCTAGCCCAGAACATGTGAATGCAGGTAACATAGACTATAAAAACTCATTGCATGTAAGCATCAAGATTTATGTATTGAATGTAAAAAAAAATATGTTTGAAAATCCATATTTATATTAATGAGTATACTGTTAATAGTTGTTTATTTATTTTATAATGTAATCATGTGTGTATGCAAAATTTAAACTGGCTGATCCACACTTTGTTGGACCTCCTGTTGGGTAGGATCTCTATTAGATTTGGCCCTATATGTACTGTGACAGAAGTACTGGAAAAGAAGTGAATGATAGGTATTTAAGTCCTAGATTCCTTTCATTTGTATTTTAAACCACCAGAGAGATTGTTTAGATGTGTGGGAAAAGCTTCCCAGTGTAGGTTTCAGAGCAGAGTAATTAGGAGTTGCACCTGTGTGCTGCCTGTAAAAGGCTGCAGCTCTAATCACTTTGTCACTGTCTGGGGAGGAGGTCAGATGGTTCCTGAGACAAACTACAACTTTGCTCTGTGAGTTCCCTTGTTTGGTTTAAGTGGGGGACAATAGGCCCTCACTCTAGAGAGGGAATACTTCTATATTAGTTAGTAGTCAGACGGCTATTATCTTGTTTATATTTTGTTCCATTTGCAAGCTGGTGAATAAAACAAGCTGAGGCTATTGAACCTGAAACACTCTATTTGTGTGATTAATCTAACTGAAGTGCAACCGTCCACCCCAGAGGATGGTAACCCATAATTGCCTACTCCTAGTTTCTGGGAATCTTCCGGGACTCCCAGGAGAGCAGAACAACCTTCCGGATCCCAGCCAGTTTAGTAAGTTAAATAGAGGGGGTGGGGCTAAGTGACGTGATTTGGGCATCATTATGGCCCTGCCTCCCTCTGTAATAGGATAAAAGGATAAAATGATTCTGACCGCTTAGGAGGCTGGGCCATGTAACATGTCCCATTTGACCACACCCCAAAAAATCGCCAATGATATTTCTCCTCCCGGAAGGGGGATCTCAAAAGTTGACATGTATGTGGTAACCCCAATACTATCTTGTCACAGTGCATAGACATCTATGTCCAAATCTGAATTTCCAGACTCCAAGTGCTTCTTAACATTAAACAATGTTTCAAAAGGTTTGAAACAGTTTCATCATCTTATAAATATAGGCATATCATTTAGTCATATTTAAATACTTCCTTATAAAATCCTATTCACTATCTCTTTATAATTACCATATAAACTTACACGTGAAGGCAACACCCTCAAAGTGTTGCTAAAGTCTGTACAGTCCAACACAAGCTAATATATCATAAATATGGCCTAGCTACATTTGTGGTGGAAATTGTCCCATCACTGAATAACAATGTCAATATAAAGAATTGTTTTGCAATAATGTAACCTAAACAACAATACCTAAGAAGGTAATCATATATTTTGCAACTGCATAGTGTCATGCTGACTAACCTCTGGTCATTCTTATTAAAAACAAATATGTGAAAACTATATATACAATATATATTACACAATGTAAAGCAACTATTAGAGTGAAACTGCAGAGAGACAAAAGTAATATTGTCTTGCAATCATCATCAGCTAATCCTAATACAGAGAGCACTCTGGGAATAATAGTGGGGTATAAAGCATAACAGCTTTTGTAGTGCCTGGGAGCTGAGGGGACCCATCAGCATTTGAAGCCCCAGAAGGCCGTGCACTTGAGCTGCTATTCAAGGACTCCAAAATTAAATAGTGCCCATACGGGAAGGGAAATCTGATGTTCCATTCCTCTCTGAGCAGGAAGCCCAGAGCAGTGAGCAGATAAGGCAAGTGTCTCTTCCTAGAAATGTTATGAGCCCCTTCAAAATGTTGCTATCAGCTAAATTGTCTTTAAACAGAGACATCTGGTGATTGCATTTGTGGAGCTAAATTTCCTCTAGAAATATGTTCTATGTTCCTAAATATACACCTAGCCTAGGTAAGAAAATTTAAGTAAAGTAAATATTAGAGTAACAAGGACAAACTAAGAGGGAGGAGACCAAAATGAATGCTTAAACATAACTTTAATCACATGCAGTGGGGGAAATGCCCTGTTATATGGTGTATTGTCATACCGCTTCGCCTCCTACAGCCATCATTGTAAAACTATCAAATTCCATTCACTTATATTTTCCAAACTGCCACTTCTAAATTTCCGATCACAAGTTACATGTACATTAAAAATAGATAAATAACACAAATTAGCAAATGAAGAGATGAAAGATTATCATAAATATGCTTTTCAACATTATAGATATCCCCTCCATGATATCTAGAGGCGTGGCTGTGTAAATCCCGTCATCACAGTCCTGTCCCATGCTGTGCAATGCCACGATTCTCGACACTATGCATCAACACCAAGGAGAAGCAATTCACTTTGAATCCCATCATTATGCTCTACCCCTTCACTTTATGCAAGAGGGTGAACTGCTCTACCAGGAGTCCTTGGGAGCTCCTAGAAATTTGTAAGTCTCCCAGACATTCCAGGAGAGTAGGCAACTATTGCTCGCATTATAGTTACATAAGTTATTTTTTGTTTGTTTTTACTTTTTATTTGCAACAGCAGAAAAATAAAATATATCACAAAAATGAGGGCAAAACACAGTAAACGGATTGTGCAGAAAATACGATAGTAATGAATAAACAGAATATATAGTAGCATGCAAACGGCCCCAGCCCCATGGTCGGCCGATGAGACCCAACTTAAATATGTGACAACCTAATATAGCCTGAAGTAAGAGAGCCAAAATAAAAATCAAGTGACACATAAGCAGACTGAAAATAAGAATAAATTATTTTTTAAAAATTTTAGTTTAGGGTGGGGAGGGAGGTGGGCAAGAGGTGGGAGTTATGGGGGAATGGTGTGGGGCGACTGATATAATAACTCTGAGACAGCGAGGGGGCAAGCCACTACAGGACAACAGATATAATAATACAGGTATGTTGAAATGAACCTTTTAACCATCCCAGGAAAACAAGGAGGAGCTAAAAGGTTCCTGGCAGGTTGCAGTTATTAAAATGATACCACTGAACCCAGAAATGTAGTAAATGCACCATGGAGAAAATGAATTATATATTCCATTGATGCTGTGTTCCAGATTCTATTAAGGACTGCCTTTCTGGAAGGTTGAGAATTATTCTTCCAAATCGCTAGCGATTTGGAGTTTAGCTACATTGCAAACAGATTGTCAGACGATTTTTAAATGGATCGGAAAGACTGGCAGAGTAAAATGGTCAATGGGTCTTTGAGAAAGTGAATGTTGGGGATCTCGGTAATCAGGTCTAGTAAGTAGTCCCAAAAACAAGATCTAAGTGGGCATGCCGACCCGACATGCATAAAGGATCCTATTTTGCCCACAGTTATGCCAACAAAGGATGGATATTTGAGGATAAACGGCCCGTAGTCAAGGAGTCAAAAAGTTCAGCCACATGCTAAATTACTAGTCTGCTTCAATTGGTAGAAAGTATAGTGTTGCAATTGACGCCTGTCAAAATGAGACCTTTGCGTATCTTCTGCAATTCTGTAAACCAAGTGTCACAAATGCTAATATGACCTGAGTTAGGAGCATAAAGATTAGCCAAGGTAATGGTGAGGAGTCTTTCCTGGCCCACCAATATAATGAAGCACTCTTAGAAGGCGGAAAGTTAAAATGGAACGGATTATAATCTCAACCTTACATCTCTTAACGGGCATGGAGGAATATTCCACCAAAGGAAATTTGTGGGAAGACAAGGAAGGTCATTGCACTTTAAATGCATTTCTTGTTGGAAAAAAGCCAGCATTAAGTGCTGTAAGTGTCCCATTTAAGAGTGATTTTGTTCTGTAGGTGTTGAGTCCTTTAGTATTTATGGAAAGAAATTTGAGTGGCATAGGGCCCCAGTATCATCCCAACGTGATGGGAGAAGAAAAAGAAAAAGAAGAGAAAAAAGAGAAAACAGATGTTGTATGAAGGGAACTAGTACATGTCTTGGTGGGGGAGTGAAGTATGGGTATCGGGATGGAAATGGTCTGGAAGACTCACAAATGTGGAGGAACAACCACAGAGGTTGAGCCCATGGCAAGAAGTTGAACCAGTCAGTTTGAGGTATTACTGAGTGGGCGGGCTCAATGTGTCGGAGGACTAACTAATGTAAGTGAAACCATAAGTATAAGGAGAGGTTAGAGACTCTCCAGTCTCAATCTCTCACAGATCCCTGGATATTAGGGAAGGGGGTGCACTGGACTGGCAATTAAGGATCCTTTACAATCAAAAATATACAATAATGTGCAACAGTTGCATCATGTACCAAACAGTACAAACAAACAAAAATTCAATATAACAAGACATTAGCAATGAATGGCAATACAACATGAATAAATGTTAAACAGCTTAGGTTGGGAACTTCCTTAAACATAAAGAGGACTCACATGTAGAATGCTGCAGACCCTACAAATCCAAATCACCCGCATCTACCCCTGGTGTCCAGGAGGATAGAAAGGGGCAAGGATAAAGTTATCACCTTACTAGTGAGTGTAATTGTCTTTGGGGGTGGTGGCACAGGTCAAGATGCTTAGCCAAGACACATAAATATGGAGGAAGCTCATTGTCATATGAGAAGGTAATAAACAGAAACATTAACTAGCTATGACAATAGTAGAACAATGAACTTATAAGCGGTAGCATGGAAGACTCTGGCGGGAACTGTAAAGAGTTCAATGGGATGGATTCATTACCGTTGTATAGCAGCATCTGGAGCATGACAACTCAAGTCAAGTTTCCATAGCAAGTCCCTGCCTTCATGAGGGTCCAATACAGTAATTTGACGACCTCCAGCTTCCACAATCAGCCAAAACAGAAAGCCCCATTCATATCTATAGCCATGTTTTCATAGAGTTCTTCTCACCTCTCGAAGATCCCAATGTTTAGCAATTGTGGAAGGCACCAAGTCTTGAAAAATCTGGATCTTGGATTCAACAAAAAATGTGTTGGGTGATTTCCTAAAGGCATCAACTATTCTATCATTGGTTTTAAACTAGAGGAATTTGAGAACAATACATCTTGGTGGCACAGAGTCTATAGGCTTAGGATGCAAAGCCCTATGTGCATGCTCAATATGAAGAACATGGTCCTTGAACTCCAGAGCAATATGTAGGAATAAACAAGTAGTGTTCCAGGTGTTGAGGAGCAACCGTCTCAGGTACATTGCGAACCATAAGGTTGTTTCTCACAACTCTGTTCTTGAAGGCTTCAGCTTTCTCTTTGAAAAGTGCCAGCTCTCTATGTAAATAGTCTATGTCTTGTGTTGCCTCGTTCAGCATCTAAATGTGAGTCCACTTTGTTCTCTATAGATGCGGTCCTCGTAGACAGCATTGCTATTTTGCCATGAAGATCGTCTGAGAAGTTTTGAAATTCAACTGCAAATGAGTGCCACCATCAAAGCTTGGATAGTAGCCAAGGCATGTCTGGTATCTGCTGGTGCCACAGTAGAAGCTTAAGGCGAGGATGGAGGAAAAACTACGGTAGTGGGAGAGTCGTGACGTGTCATGTGTTGTAATATCTTGGGGAACATCCCCTTTTTGTCAGGAGCTATTTTACTGCAAGATGGATAAAGAAAAGTAGGTTCAGAGGAAATTTGAGGGAAAAACTACTTCACAGGAAGGGTAATGGATAAGTGGAATAGTCTCCCATCAGAGGTGGAAGAGACTAATATAGTACAGCAGTTTAAACATGCCTGGGATACACATAATAATATCCTTATAAAGAATAAAGGATCAAATAGGGTTTGAGGTTACCATAGGTTAATAAAACAATGGGCAGACTAGATGGGTCAAGTGGTTCTAATCTGCCGTAAAATTCAATGTTTCTATGAAAGTGCAGTGGAGGTAATTCAAGGTGGGCAAAGAAAGGAAGAAGTATCTTTTATACATATAAAATAAACTGTAGATGTTTGGGTTGCTCAAGATTCTATGAATAAAGCAAATTTGACAAGTAAAATTGCTGTTTCTGCATCTTTTAAGTATGTTTGCCATGCATTAACTGTCTACCAAAAGAGATTTTTCAGAGATCTACTCCGTTTAAGCAAATACTGTGCAGCACCGCAGTCCCCATAGATTACTATAAGCTTTGATAAGCTTTGCATTGCACTGGATGGCGTCACCTGTCTTTTCCTATGGGATTCTTCTAAAGCCTTGTTACAGTGGAAGTGCCGTGCGCATGGGCACAGCACTTCCTCCTATCACCGGCAGTGCTAGGCTGCCGATAAATAGGAAAAATAGATTGCAGGAGAGTCAGGGCCGGTGCTAGGGTCCTCGGCGCCCTAGGCACAGTGTAAAAATCCGCCGCCACCCCAGCACAATGTAACAAAATCCGCCCCCCCCCCGGAACAATGTAACCCCCCCCCCCCCCCCCCCGTCTTTCCTTACCTTGGCTCTGGTCCTCTCTGCCGGGTCCCGTCCCTCACTGACATTGTCGGGCTGTGATGATGATGTCACGCCCGACAGTCAGTGAGTGGAGGGGAGGAGACAGAGCGCCCCATCAGCTGTTGGAGGGGAGGGCGGCAGTGGTGATCCATAGCCCCTCCCCCTCCCTGTTTATCGATCTCAAGCTGTGCGGCGGCCGTTTAAGGTATGCTCAGCGGTCGCCGCACAGTTTTCAACTACAATAGTAATTGTTTTTTAATTTTGAGGTGCCCTGCAGAGCCGGGCGCCCTAGGCAACTGCCTAACCTTGCCTAATGGGAGCGCCGGGCCTGAGGAGAGTGGTCACTTCACTGGGGCTCCCAGAGTAGCCCCGGCACAATGCATTCAAGTGGTGCATAAATATGTATCACTGCGATGTGCAGCAATGCATATTTAGTTGCACAGCATCTTATTGATACATAGACACCTTAGAGTTGTAAAGAAGGTACATTCAGACGGGGAAACGTTAGAGTAACTAAATGCTGAGGTTGAAGTTCCCCTTGATTTACACTATTGAATACATAAAATGCTTAACAGGTAATGCTCCAAGGGATGGTGGTCAACACACTGACGAAGAAGAGAAAAGAACAAAATCACATCATATTTGAAAACACACAGAGGTGCTGTTTGCATGGCAGATGAAAATAATTATTCTGTGTCACTGTAAATATAGCTTGTCCTTTAGCACCCTCCTGTGGTACGAGTAAAGAAAGGGACATAGAGTTGTGTACCCCTCCCTTTTCTGTGTCCTAATGTGAAAGTTTCAGTGTATTATAAAGAAGAAAAGGAGGGATATGGGGAGGATTGAGCTGTGGAATTCTCTCCTTAACAAATAATCTTGAAAAAAAAATGTGTTTTGTTTGTCTGCGTTATATGTGTTAATTGCCTTTATTCTAAATCTTGAAAATGCATGTGTAGTTCAGTCAGATCAGTATTTAATTTAATTTTTTAAAGGATGCTGGGATTTGGAGTTCCACAGTTGTAAGGATGTAAGATATTAGAAAAAAATAACTATCTTTTCTCTTTCAGCAAGGGAGTAAGTGTCTTTGTTTTTATTTCACAATAGATTACTAAAGAGTGAAGAGTAACATCTGTTTTCTGCTTTTATATTTTATATATGTATAGACAGGAAGAGGTAATTGTCTACCTTCTAAACTTGTATAATTGAATACATTTCTGCATGTCAATCTGAAGTGATTTTTGTTATTAATTTGACATGTGATATAGTGCTGTGATTACAGCTTGCGTGCTTGTTTCTATTGCAGTTATGTGTAAGTGATTTCTTTTTTGGTTAGACTCTGTGTGGGTATATTGCTCTATAAGTTAAGATTACTTCTGTATCCCAATTTCGGTATCTGTAATTCCAATCCACTATATTTATGCCAATACAACCTGACTGTGCATATTTGTCTGTTGTTATTTTTATGTATTTTCCCTATTTCCATAGATAGTCAAGACTAATTTGGCTTATTTGGCTTATTTACAGTGGAAAAACTTAGAGCACTGCTTGCGACCAGATGGGCTTACTTTTCCACCCGGTCTGTTGGGGAAGAGGATGAAGGGATGTAATACAATTTATCTGAATTTCTTTCTCACCGTCAGTAACCAACTGTTACTGACCACTCCTACTGGGGTCACCTGGCACCAGACACTGCAAATGCCAACTGTGCAATAGTTGTAGGGGGATACGGCTGCCACCACCAGGCTCCTGCATCGGCATCTGGAACTACTTACTTCCGGGTAGCTGGCATTGTTGCTTGGGCTCCTCTGTCGGCTGGCTAGTATCCCCTGACTGCTTACTATGGATCAGGAATGCTGGGTACTGGGCAGAGCATTGACACAGAGAAGCTGGGATTAACGCAGAACAGATGAGGAATGGATTTGAGTATAAGTTCTTATCTGTTGGTCTCAGGATACAAAAGGCAATAGGCGTCAGGCACAATCTTTAAGCAGTTATGTTTATTGCTCAAGAATCCTTATAAAGGACCTTTACACACTAGTTTGAGTTACTAGTGATCATCCTGAAGTATATATATAATACTACAGTTAAAATACCTACCTGGCACCACAAAGTCTGAGATTTTACATTTGATGTTTAGAATCAGGATGTAATATATTCTCTAACCTTGGATATAGTGCAATTTAAACTTAACAAAATTGACATCAATCTGTGTCCCAAATTACTTGCTGTTGCATTAATCAGATAGTCACCAATCTCATTAACAGGGCAGAATTCAAAGGATATAAAGGTAACAACCTCCTACTGTGTATTCTGGCTAAAAAGATGTGTTGGTCACTTTGATGAAAAGACTTAATTAGCATGGGATTTCCTTTCTTCCTTTCCTATGAAAATAAGTTTCCTCCAACATGGCATATTACCTCATAAATCAAAACAAGAACAATATGAAAATAAATCCATTTACAGTCTCAGCTCCAGGACTTCACCCTTTCTGGTGCTGCATGCCAGTTACTTACAGTGGCGCATATGTTAAATACACTCATTCATTACAATTAAAAATACATTCTTCACTCCCCAGTGCTATGCACAGGTGTTAACCCACTGAATGCTGCAGCGTCGATATTAATCTTCCGATGCCACAGAGCACATTTAAAATACATTTATTTTTGTTATATATCTTTTTAATAACTATTTTAAACATGCTGCATCTAGCACTAGTGAATTAACCCCTCGAGCACCCGGTTTTAACATATTTAACAATGGCTGCAGCACACATTTGAAAGACAGAACACTGGATCCATCCACACTGAGAACTTGCTAAAGATAAAACAGTCAATATATACAAAAACTCCAGGTATGTTGTTGGTGAAGTCAAGGACTTCGAGACTTTATGGAAAATTAGAAACTTTCGCTCATCAAATGGTACACCCATTGCACATGCTAATGTAGTACAAGAACTTTTGAATGCATTAATGCTACGAAAAGCAATAAGCATCATAAAAAGCCAAGCACACACCACAAACATGGATGGGGTGTCCTAAGGTAATAACAGAGGTGACAAGGCAGCATACTCTACAGCAGAAAATGGTTTAAAAGAACAAAATGAGCAATGATGAGCAAATGTTAATTTCTATGAAAATACTTTGTTCTCCCCAGGAAGGCTCCAGCTGGCAGCATGTCAACCAGACCACAATGGTTTGCAGTTTGTGGCACAGTAATGATGGTAAGCCGTTTGCACCAAAAAGTTTGTACCCTGCTTTGCCACAACTTAGTTATTGTTTAACACAATTATCAAATACTGCTTTGGCTCAATAGGTTAAGACTAAATTGATTAAAATTATCAAGGAAACTGGTCAGAAGTATTGTCTCTTGTGTTACACAGCATCAGGATCACCCCCAGAAGACTCTTGCATTTTTTGCCTAATTAAACTTTTTGAAAACTCCCTAATGTTTCAATAGGCTCTTTACCAAACTTACCTACAGGAAATAACTTGATGGTTAAATAGTGAGCAGACAAATAAGGCATATTCATGATGCACTGCTTTCTACACATACACCTGATATTGACAAATGTCATGATCTAAATCAGGTGATCGGGTGATGATAATGTGTTCATAGGAAAAAGGAGGACTGCCTGATTGGTGGGAAGGTCCTTACCAAGTTCTCCTGCCACCTTCAACTTCAGTCAAGGTGGGAGAGAAGTTAACTGCTCCCCTTATACTATTGGAAAAAGAACACAGTCTTGCAGACACTTTCCTAAGTCTTTTTGGCGACAACAACTCCAGGTACACCAGTTTAGGCGGGCATAATAAACCCCAGCCTAAAATTGCATCAGTCAGCACCAGGTAGCTCTGGAGGAATTAAAAAAAGGTCCCTGCTGTGATGAAAAAGTGAGACAATGACCTGACAATGAATTTGTTGTGACCCAATCCAGATGAAAGATTTTGGGCATTCTTAGCAGGTCACAACCAACTTTATTGGAGGAATCATCTTTATTTTGGATGCATATTGTCTGTTTCCTGACTCATGTAAAGCAAGTAATTTAACATACCTCCATCGGAAATTTGGAAAAAATGGCCTGGGGAGAAAACTTGCTGTTAAGTACACACACAATTACTGCTCAAGTAACCAATTAAACAAATAGTTGGGTGTGTTCACATATTCATCCCGCATGAGGAAAGATACCTTTGTATGCAGTACCAGTCTCTTTGTCTTAGGTAGCAGGACAGTGACATACTAGAAACAAATCCTGCCTTCAGCTCAAAACTATTTGAGCTACATACCTCTCCCAGTCAAAATTTGAGATTGACAGTTGTGTCTGGCAACCCTGATATCAGTATGTCAGTTTAGAGTCTAGTGGGTAAGAAAATTTATTACACAGACCGAGAACAGAGACCATTTAATTTCACTTTAAATAATAACGATGTAGGAATTTCTGATTGATGTTATGCTAATGTATCAATAATTTTATCAATTGAATACAAAGAATAGCATGATGTTTAATGTTAATATGACGTGCGCAGAACCTAACTGTAACTCATCTTACAAAATGGAATATTTTAAATGGTACAAAGCAGCACAAGCCATAAATTATGGGGTTTCATTTGTATTTCCCAGGGGCTGTCTCCACAGATCAGAGATAGGGCCTCTCCTGAAATGTTGTGATCAGGGAGGCACATTCTGTGATATGGAGGCGCACGTAATTCATAGCCATTCAATCATTGTAAATGTCATTGCAAATGTAAATCAGAATGCCCAGGAATGCCAAAATTATTGCCTATAAGCAAATGTAAAAATGTATTATCCTTACCTTCTGATCTAATTAGACTAGTTGGTCCGTGTACACAAGTAGTTAATAAACTGGATTCTATTCTTAATCAAATTATCTGAGATTCCTTTCTTTTAAAAACAGCTATATCAAATGGCAGCTAATAAAAGTTAATTATAAGCAAACTTAAAGCTTGAAGATGCTGCAGAGAAGACTGCAGATCTTCAGTAAAGGAAAATAGGTAAGCTGGCTAAAAAGCCACCAGCCGGGTGAAAAATTCAACTGTGTGGAGGAGTTGGGCAGGCGAGGAGAGGGAGTCCTGGTGCACAGAATAGGGTTGTCAGCCACAGGTAAGTATCTTGTACTGTCTCTAATGCTGGTAATATCTTGCGAGGTGTGTATAAAGAATACCACCCACCTTATAATGTAACCTGCCTGATGGAAAGCACAGTCTGCGCCCAAATCAAGGCCCCGGTTTCAATTGAGGTCTAATGGAAGTTACAGCTCCCACTCAATCAATGCCGCAGTGACACAGGGGATAATCTCAGGTGAACTCTGCACGATGTGGGCCTTACAGTGGGAGTGGATATGTGGCATAGTAACATAGACTAAGCTAATGTGCAGTGATTCTATTGAAACAGTATTTCCATCGAAAGAGCTGAACTAGTTCACAGTGTGCATTGCTGCACATCAGTTGTTTGGGGCACCTATAGTGATTAGGCCATCATTTATTACCTGCATCAGAGATTGAATTAATATTTAAGCTTAAGTTCCTATATTTCGCCTGAGTACCTTTGGATTCAAGACTGAGTTTCTGTGTTTGAGAATTTAGCAGAAAATTTAGTTTCAACAATGTGCACCAACATATATATGCATGTAACTGACAAAGGTAAGTACTATTCATTATAAGTTGTAGCTAATCTAAGACTAGAGTATATGCCAATATAGACTAATTGTTTAGTTATTGTTAAACGTTTTGCACTGCATTGTATAGAACAAAGTTTGTTATATTATGAATTTTCCAGGTAACTGTTTACCAACCTCGCCACTATTACTTACCCAAATTTGTTTCTTCCATTTATCTGTGTTCAATTATTAAGGCTTAGTTGTTTCCTGTATGAGCCAGTTATTATAAAATTAGTACAGTGCTCCTAAAACCTCATTAAGTACATTATAGATCATTTTTACCAGCAGACACAAACATTTAAAGATGCTTATAGACAGTTAAGTGAAGGACTAAATTGTTTCAGGATAATACAATTATAGTTTCAGCTACGGAGTCTTGGAATTGGTGCTTAATATGTGAGTCATGTAAGACAAGTGTAGGATGTGGGTGTAAGCAGGTGTTAAGTGATATGCTGGGGAACACCCATTCTTTATGGAACATAAAATACTTTTTTTTTCTTAAAATGGTACCTCTATAAAATTTTAATGTTAGGTTTGGAGAAATCCAAACTGGTTTTTCAAGAGATTTTGTCTCACCCTTCATGAACAGGAAACAAATTGTGTATAAAAGCAGCAGCTGCATAACATTCCCAACACACAATATTACTCTAATTTGTTCTCTATAGTCAAGTTGTGACATTGCCAATAATAATGTCTGGAGTCAAGGGTGGACACGGTGGACATCACGGACATAGCCAGCAGTGCCATGACCCCTGCCAAGACCCATGCCAAAAGCAGGATCCATGCAAGGACCGTAAGTGACACTTTATCTTCACAAGGCTTTCCATTTCTGTGTAGAGTTCAACTGGACTAACTTATATCTTGACTTTATAATTGTTTATCCTAAACTTCACATTTTTGTATCTCAGAGTAACTTGACATTAAACAATATTTTTTCAAAATATTGAACAGTATTTAGGGTTTTTAAATTAGATTATCAATGAGAATAAATAAATTTGTTAATTAACAGCTCATATTGGTTCTAAATTAGTTTGTAAAAGTTTTAACTTACATTGAAAACAAAATATTAAAGCACATCATAAACTGGGTAGATTTAATGTGGATGCCCCCATCGGCATTGATTTCTCCCTAAATTAGTAGGCGGACACCCCGTCCGACACCCCTATTCAAATCATTTTACTGTGAAAAGTAGGTGGTTGGTGAAGATCAAGGGGTATATTTTTATTAAACTGCGGGTTTGAAAAAGTAGAGATGTTACCTATAGCAACCAATCAAATGCTAGTTATCATTTATTTAGTACGTTCTACAAAATGACAGCTAGAATCTTATCGGTTGCTATAGGCAACATCTCTACTTTTCAAACCTGCAATTTAGTAAATATACCCCTAAGCAGCAAAACATTAATGTTAACAAGAAATATAATAAATACATTATTATATGTTAACTACTGATTACAACAGCACATAGTCTTAATATTAACAAATGGAAGCTACATTTTTTTATAAACCCAGCAATTTCACTAATTATTACTCTTAACATATAGAGGCCAATCAACATTTTTATTTCTCAGTCATGGCTGTTCAAGTGTATATTGTATGCCAATTATATTGTGTATACACACTGGGTGATATGTACGTAAACTACTGCACAGCAAACACAGATGCTGTCACCTATAGATGCCAATGAGACTCTAACAGTTATTTTTCTAGTACAACTTTGTACCTGTAATTGTTATAGTGACATAAATATTTTTCAATTATATGTATGTAGCTATATTGTCTCGTAATTGATGAATCAAAAATACTCCATTATTCCATTTCAGCATGCAAACCAGTGCAACATTGCCAGGACAAGAGCCCAAAATGCCATAAGCCCGGTAAGCAAATCAGCATACTACAATAAAAGTGATAGTAAAAAGTACTAATTAGGTAGAAAGTTTTTTGTTATAAACAGTGCTATAACAGTTAGCATTAGAAATAATTGTAGAAAATAGATAATAGTCATTATTTCACCTTAGTTAATGTGATATATAGCAAATCAAGTAAATATTGCTAACAAAATGACAATAGATAATATACATTTACTCCCTATTTAATACAAAGCATGTGCTTATCAAACATGTTTACATCATGGTATAACTTTATACATATTATACTAGAGAATATTCTGTAGGCTATCGTGCATGAATAACCTGTATTTAAGCTGTTTGATGAAATATAACATTGCTGGTTGTAACTGAGTATAAGCTATATGGCTTATAGCTGCTGAGAACATAAACCTAGCAATAGTTACACTGAATACAATATATTACATGAGTAAAGGAGGCTTTTTAAACAAATGCATACTAAAATTATTAAAAAACATTTTTATAATTTATGGTATGGCTGCAATTCCTCACAATTTCACTATAACTAGTTAGACTTATAAATAGGATACATCTTTATTTCAAATAAGAATGCTAGTATGTGCCATTTACTTATAAAACTCTTTTCACTCTTATACAGATCCTTGCAACCCATGCCCTCCTGATCCCTGCCAGACCCAACAAAAAGGATGCAATAAATAAATGTAACATAAAGGACACAACCTGATTTCAGAGAGTCCGTGCCAGGAGAAGCAACAGTTAAAAAAATCATTATGCAAATGCAAATGTCTTAAATGCAATTACTCCCTGTTGTGCTTTTTGAAATGATGCATTCAATAAACAAAACAAAGGAAACGTTTCAATGTTGTGATTGGAAGTATTTCCCAATTCTATAAAACTGTTAATCTGTGTCATAAATTTTATTGCACTTGGTGTAATATAAGATGCACGATCTCAAGATAGCATGAAAGCTCAGCACATTGGGCCAGCACAGTGGCTTAGTGGTTAGCACTTCTGCCTCACAGCACTGGAGTCATGAGTTTGACTTCTGATGGCCTTATCTGTGTGGAGTTTGTATGTTCTCCCCGTGTTTGTGTGGGTTTCCTCTGGGTGCTCCGGTTTCCTCCCACACTCCAAAAACATACTGGTAGGTTAATTGGTTGCTATCAAATTACCCCTAGTCTGTCTCTCTCGGTCTGTGTATGTGTATGTTAGGGAATTTAGACTTTAAGCTCCAATGGGGCAGGGACTGATGTGAGTGTGTTCTCTGTACAGCGCTGTGGAATTAATGATAAATAACATGATGATGATGATGATATTGTGAGCACTGAGCTTCATGTTTAACTAAAAGTGTGCTCCTTTAAACTGCTTATATTGGAATGCAAATGTCTTCAGCAACCCTGCCATCGAGGTTAAGGTAAGTGTACTTTTTAATTAGGTCATTATTTCAGTCTTCAGGGGGTTTTTTGTAGGTATAGTTGGTGTTGATATCCCAAGTGTCGGGATATCGATCACCACCACTGTGGGCCCCGTTGCAGGGAATCGGGGAGGAGCTCACTTGTTCCCAGTGCAGCGGGCCCCATAATCTCCATGGGCTTGGTGCACTGCACCTGCTGCACCAATGATAATTCTGCCACTGATCCAAAAAGAAGGTAGGCGTTATACATCAGGACAATAAAAATAAACCAAGCAACATAAAAACATGGTTGAAAAGTACAAAAGAAAAAAAACAATAAACTAAAGTTGCAGGAAGACATATACAAGCCCATAAACTAAATTCATTCTAAGGTATAAACCTGCTTTAAGCAATGCTTGTATGTTTGCATTTGCCTAGAATGCCTATACAAATAACATATTCATATTTTGATTGGTGTACTGGGTAGAGTGTATTGTACATCTTGATCAATATAGTTCACTACTACATAGTTGATGCAAATTATGTCTTTTTGGTCAACTAAAGCATATCTGAAATGCCATTGATACCTAGATGTGATATACTATTGCCAACAATATAGTTAAATTAGATAAAACACCCCAAGATAATCAACATGGGTAACTTTGTAAAAAAAAAATGCTGCAGACTAAAAATCAATATAACAACAAAGAATTGTATTACCTGGACGCAGTCATCTTTAGTGCCATTACTGAAACTCTTCGTGAATAGGACTGATTAAAGCTCATAAAGCATTGGTTCCTATTGACCTGATAGACTGCATTTTCATTATTATTGATTCAGACCACATAATGGATGCCTCCATTTTGTGTAGGTGAGATGTCTTGTCTCAATCTTAGAATAAGATTGTGTCATTAAGGCAAAATTATTGTATCACATTTCAGTTCTGGTGACAATTTGCAAATTTCTTCATATCATTTTAGATTGTAAGCTTGCGAGCAGGGCCCTCTTGCCTCTCTGTCTGTATGTATTACCCTGTATTGTCTTATAAATGTTTGTTCCCAATTGTAAAGTGCTACGGAATTTTCTGGCGCTATATAAATAAATGATGATGATGATGATTATATCAACCAAGAACCTTAAATGCCACAGATTATGGTTCATCCAAATTAGCTTTCCTGTTCCAAAGTGTCCCAGGGCAGCCTTACGGAGAGACATAAGCAACAGATCTTGCATATGGAGATTGTGCGTCATGTATTTGTACCATTAAGTCCACCTGGAAGTAGGATGACACTTATGTTGAAGGAAAGTTGGAAAATAAGGTGCATTCTATATTACATAGCTTAAATTTAATTTAGGGGATTTGTATTCATTTTTAAATGTTCATATTACTCTGGGGTGTTTAATGATTGTAATTGGGGGGTTATTATTCTCTTTTGGAACTTAGATGTACAAATTTTTGGCAAACATTCAGTGATAAAATATTTGGTGTACATATATAAACCTGTAGTTTTTAAAATATATCTCACTAGATATAGCAAAGCATTAAAACCGAGCATTGGGTGTGTTCAATAATGAAACACATAAACACTTTTATACTGGGTGTTTTAAAAGATTTGTAGAAAAGCTGGTACTTATTGTAGCTTGTAAAAATGTCATTCTCAGTTATATCAAACCAGTTTTAGAATACAATTACATCATTATTGTTTTATGTAAAGCTACAGTAATAAACAATTTACAATATGGTGTAATTAAAAATGAGGGAATAATGTGAAATGTTTAAATCTATTTAAGTGATTAAATTAGATTTTCAAATCCATTAAAAAATAATATGCAGTTTTATTACTTTAATGTACCAATTACTTTGATTACCAAAAGATAGGTTTATGTACTAATTCATTAGAGTGTGTTTATAAGTTCTTGAGGCAGCATTATATATAGTATAATGCACTGTAGTGTAAATAATAAGGATATAAGTCACATTTTAACCCCTCACCCTGTGACATCTAACACAGTCTTATCCAAGACTGAGTGTCCCAAGGAAATAAAGGTTATAATGTCACCTGAGGAGAGAGCCTGTCTTTTTTTTACTGTTTGATTTCAGCAATAAAGCATATTACAACAATAAAAGCAAGGGATTGAAGGATCCTTTGGAACATAATTACCTTTTTCTGGTAGGCACACTCTAACATTGTAATTAAAATTAAAGTGGTGACCTAATTAAGTAATGTATACAATTGCAGATAAGGAAAAAAATATATATTGTGCTGTACTGGATATTGTCAGGGAAGACAGGTATTTGGGCTAATAATATTGCATTATAATCGAAAATCAGAAACCTTGATAATGTAAAGGAAAATTAGTATGTATTATCTTATACATTGCAGTTATAGGACCCTGCAGTGGAATATTCACAGTGAAGGGTAAGCTGATAATTCAACTAAGGTTAAAGCAAGCAAGTGGAAGCCCGGTCTCTAAGAGAGTACAATGTTAGCTGTACTTGCATTTCCTCTAGCATATGTGTTTTTAGCGGACAGAACAGCAAATTTAATTCAGTGAATTGGTCACAAATTAAATTTTGAAAGATTCACTGTCCTCTCTTCAATTACTCTCTGTCAAGATACCAGGGTTTTAGAGCTTGGCCTCTTAGGGTTCTTTAGGGCATACAGGCAAGAAGAGATGTAATAACAATAAAAGCAATTAAATAACAACCATAACTATCACCAAACTGTTATGACAAGCAGTGCGGCATAAACTTATATAGAACAGGTGACGAAGTCTTCACCTTTAGCAGCTGCCTTTCCCGTAGAGACTGGTTATGCTCACAGGTACTCAGATGCCCCCAGGTCTTAAACTCGAAGTAGTATAAGTTTATACTCACAAAGCCGCGCACAGGTACACGGAACAGAGGCAGGCCAGCGATCTTGCAGACTGGACGGAGCACCAGCAGGGTCGGGGGCACAGGCAAAGGTTCAGTATCCAAGGACAGGCGATAGGCCAAAGTCACAGGCAATGGTTCAGTATCCAGGGAAAGGCGATAGGTCAAGGTCACAGGCAAAGGTTCAATATCCAGAAGCAGGCAAAGGGTAGTCAAAATCCAAAGGCAATACACCAACTGAGGCACAGGAGCAGGCTAGGCACAGGAGCACTGAACTATAACCGGCAGGGAGGCTAAGCCCTCCCTGCCTTATAAAGCAACACTAGCCAATGAGAATGGGGACACAATCAGCCCTAGGGGCTGTCTTACTGAGCACCACCTGTATATTAGCGCGCGCGCCCGGCAGCTACTGCCGGGACGTGGCGCTATGCCCTGCAGCGTCCCTACCATTGCCTAGGCAATGGCCGGGACGAGACCCAGAAGTGACATCCCGGTCGCCATAGCGATGACCGGGACGTGGAAGAGAGGGTCGCGGCGGCTAAGCACCACCGCGGCTCGTAACACAAACTTCCAGGAAACCACACAGCATCCAATATTCAATCTAACAGTAACCACTATATATTTCAATAAATAAATTACTTATTCGGGCTAAGTTGTAAAGTTCCCAGGTAAATCTCTAGTTTTGAAAATAGTCTTGCAGTTGTTGGGAGTAACAAAAGGAAAGTTCAAAAGTAGGCTGAGAGTTAGGCGTTGCCCCAAGCTGTAAAATCAGATACAATGGTCCACTTTCATAAACTTTCCTTAAGGAACTACATAGTCTATATATTACGGGCTACCCACGACTACTCGGGTGCCTGCTGCTCTAGGCTATTGTTGCCCTGGAAGTCAGGACGCTAGCAATGCGGCCTCCACTCCCCAGCACTCATCAGTTAGCCGGGGCGCACGCTCAATTATTCTGCCTTCTTTGTGCCGAACGGGGCTGTATGCCTTCTGACTGGCTTAACCTCCCTGCTGGTCATAGCGTTTGGTGCCCTGCATTAGATCTCTGTTCCTGTGAATTTCTGTCTGTTTCTGATTGATACCTGTTGTGACCCCTGGCTGGTTTCTTGAACTTGCTTGCTTGCATGCTGATTGCCCCTAACCCTTTGGCTCTGTCTTCTGGATTACCCTTGCTTGCTGCCAGCCCTGACCTTTTGGCCTGTTTTGTGAACTTCCTGCTCGCTACTGACCCATGACCTCTAACTTTACTACGGTTATCCATGCGCTGAGTCGCCTGACTCACAGCCTCCTAACTCCATGCTACTGGTTCCTAATCATAAGCTTTTACTATATTTCAGTTAAGTCCTAGAGGCAACTGAGTACCTGCGAATGCATCTAACTCTATGGGAAAGGCGAATGCTATAGGTGAAGACCTCTACCATTAGTTCTAAAAGCTTATGGTTCTGGTAAGCCGTAATATCCGACAGATAGTGGGACTGGAGGGGTGGATGTGCCAGAAGTAGAAATATTAAAGGAGAAGTTCCATAGGAAGGAAGTGTCATGAAAAGCAATGAAATAGGTAATCACATTTATACCATAGTTATTACGTGGCTAGAACCTTCTTGGCATAACTGGACAATCTTTAGGTTCTGAGCCTAAAGTTTCTGTATATTTCAGTTCATTCCACCGCCCAGCACCCTTTTCCCCTGAAATGGTCTTACCAGAGTCCACTGGAGGTTACAACTGCGTAACTAGAGGCTGGCGAGGTGTACTCAACACTTTTTTTGCTGCAAAATACTTGTTCAGCGGAGCAATAGACAAGGACAGGAACTCAGCTCCCTGATGTGGTTGACTTTTGGCTCCTTCAACTGTTTCAGAGGCTGGTTGATAACCTTCATGGTCTGTGGCACCTTTTAAAGAACATTATTAACTTCCAAAGTTCTTGTGACTTGAAGCTCCAGTAAAGTCTTGAATAATTATAGATCACTTTGTTCCTTTGCTTTTCCTGAAATCCGAGAAAAGGCGTCTCAAAGTCATGGTCAAACCTCTCCCAGTTATCATTATCAATTTGTATTCTGCTGATGTTTTCAGACAGAACATTGTTAACCTGCTTTACATTGTCTTGAAAAGCTTTAGTAAAATACTGAAGATATTTTTGAACTTTAGACAACTGTGAAGGAATTTCTGAGGTTTGCTCCTGTTGAGACAACTTCATTCTCTTATGCACTTATAGACTTTTGTCGGCTTTCCAATGCTGATATCTTTGTTTGAGCCTGGACACAAGCATCCCTTAACTCTTGAACTTCTTTTTGAGAGGCACGCTCTTCTGACTGTAGTACCTGGGCTGAGAAGATCTCAGTACCCCGCTTATCGTGCTGAATCTTTAGATCTTCCTACTGAGCCTTGTATTGTTTTCCCACATTTTCAACCTGGGATATAGTCTTAATTTTCTCTTGTATATCTGCGACTTTGGCACCAAGTTCTTTCTGCAGATTTTCCTTTTCACTCCTCAGTTTTGTTGCTTCTTCTTTTGCACTCTGACATTGACTTGTATTCTGTACTGCATTTAACCTTGCAATATCAGTTTTCAACTTTCCAATCTTTTCAGTGAGCATCCTACTTTTCTCACTGAGTTCAAAGTTAGATCCTTGCAATGGCAATAAAGTTGCTTCAAGCTTCTGTATCTTGGCTTGAAGTTCCTGTATTTCACAATCCAGTTTCTCTGTATGCTGTGTCATTGTTTTTACAGTTACCAGAGCTTTTTCATGCTCTGTATTCAAACCCTCTTGTAGCTGGTTTATTTCTCTTTCTGTGTGCTCTATATGCTGCTGGCATCTTAAATATTCCACTAGTGCCGCTTCAAATCTTGTTTCAGCAATTTTTTTTTTTCCTCACACATCTGAGCATTTCTACGACTTGCTCGTGAGACCTTTCTTCCTCAGTGAACAAGACTTTGAGTGCTCCCTCTTGAAAAGAGTTCACCATTTTACAGAGGGCTTCAAGTTATTGTTAGTGTTGCCTCCGGGACTTCTCAATATCCTTCTGCTGTTGCCTTAAGAACTCATCCAGGGCTAACTGTTGTTGCAGCCCTAGTGGCTTCCTTCATAGGTGCAGCATCTTGCAACAACTGTTTCCTGATGGATGCCTGCTGGGCCATAGCAGTTTGTAGCACGTTTTTAAGCACATACTCATTCTCAGAACACTGCAACACAGTCTTTGCCCTGTGTCCAGACAAATGTGTTTCTGGCCCTTTATCAGAAACATCATCATCTTTCAACATAGCACAATGTAAAGGGTCATAAACTATCAGCACATCAGCATGCTCCGAGTCCTAATTTTTGTCTCTCTCCATATTGAAACTTTGACACAGCTGTATGCCCTCTTTCTGGTTTAACACACTAGCCTTCTTCTTTTTCTTGCCCATTGAAGCTTGAGAGGCAGCCAATTTATCTAAATACAAATGAAGCACTACAACACCCAGCATATGTCTCAATACATTTCTTTATAAACTCTCTTGCTCTTTGGTTTTGCACAGAACCAGGCCACACCCAACTTGTGCTTTGCAGATTCATACACCTACTTTTCAGTAATTAACAAAACTTAGTCCATGAAACACTTGATTTCTTTGCAGAGCAAAAAATGTTTTCCTTTAAACTGAACACATTTGCTCACTTCTGTTGCTCCAACACAGAAATATTTAAGTTGCTGTTATCCACAAAACATCATCATCATTTATTTATATAGTGCCACTAGTTCTGCAGTGCTGTACAGAGAACTCACTCACATCAGTTCCTGCCCCAGTGGAGCTTACAGTCTAAATTCCTTAACACACACACACACACACACACACACACACACACACACAGACAGACAGAGAGAAACTCAGACTAGGGTCAATTTTTTTTTTTTATAACAGCCAATTAACCTACCAGTATGTTTTCTTGGAGTGTGGGAGGAAACCGGAGCACCCGGATGAAACCCACGCAAGCACGGGGAGAACATACAAACTCCACACAGATAAGGCCATGGTCGGGAATCGAACTCATGACCCCAGTGCTGAGAGGCAGAAGTGCTAACCACTAAGCCACCGTGCAGAGACATTTAAACTTTAGACAAGTCTTTCTTCACTGAATCGGTGACTTTAAATTTTCCAAGCACACACAGAACTGTTTGTTAAAGTTGTTGTTCTTTAATATGCAAGATCTTTGCTTGCATTCCCCACCAAGTTGTAACCGTGTGAAGGGAATAGGTACCATCTCCCGAGGTAGATGACAGCAAACAGCAGCAATAAAGTCCATTATTTTCTGTGTAACTGACTTCAGCCAGTCTTATTAGCACATTCAAATGAACAAAACATAAATAAAAAGCCTTGCCTGTCTGGCACTCACTTGACATTTCATGTACACCCTTTCTCAAGGGTGAAGGACCTTATGTCCCACACACAAATCAAACATATATTATTGCTCACCACAGCAGAGTCTCTCAGGAGGCAACCAACCTCCTCCCCTAGGTCTGAGAGACTGATTGAGGCAGAACTGCAGCATTTTACAGACATCACTCAGGTGCAGTTCCTAATTAGTCTGCTGTGTGCCTGCAGACCCAAATACTGGGCCTTATGTATGGCGCCCACCCTGCTCTCTCCATGCAAAACACTAGGGACCCTTAACAGCTTTTCCTAAAGCCGAACACACTGTTTTGGATTCTCCTACCCATAAAAATCAATCTAACTGGGTTTATAAGCATGTAAGTCAGACAGCTTTGGACATAGATACCTGCCATTGAGCCCCAAACCAGTGACTCTGTAACAATACACTACCATTTTTTCTTAAAGTTTTGCTATATTATGGATTGCCACATGAATAATATAGGTAACCACCTGTTTTACCAGTTTTCAGTTTTCCACTTCACCAAGTTAGGCAAAAATATCTAGTCTAAATATAATGTATTTGTTGTAATGAATTTTGCAAACTGTCCTTCACTCCTCTGAAGCTGCTGTTCCTTCACTGCAATTGTGGCCTCTAAATTGATGGTAGTAAGCACCTACACAATCTTATATTCAGAATATGTTAGTGTCTGACATTCCTCACTTTTGAAACTACTTTATTTAACTCTTATCTGTTTTCCAACCATCTGCTATAGAAATCCATTACAGTTTTTGCAACTTTACCCCTCCTACTGGTTGGAATCTGAGTCAAGTAAGTTAGATATTGTTGCAGGTGGCTAGCAATGGGGCATTTGTGTCTCTGTGCAGTGGTGTATATGCAATGGTCAGGCTGCTCATATGGGGTCCCATTACTTACCATCACAAGTTTAATGTTTTGTGTAATGATTTCAGTTACTAGCCAAATTCATTTTCACCTGAAAATCCTGTTGGATTATAATATTTCTTAGCCTTCTTCGGTGGAGGCCTAATTTGGTCTAAAAAGGCCAAATTAATGGATGCATGTAGCCATTTTTAGGAAAGGCCCATCTAACAATGGAACAGGCTTACCAGAATAATCAAGAAATGTTGTAGCAATAATCAGTAGCAGTAGTTTTCCTTACCAGATCAAGATGAGAAATCTAGGAAACCCTGTTTCATTCCATCACAATTTTTATTGTGGCCTTGCACAATTAAAAATAATAATAAATCAACATAAATAATTAATCCATTCAAATTTAAACAGGAAATGATTGTAGAAATAACCAAAAATTCTGTTACCTTTAATAAAACTACTGTAATACCCAACAAATTCCACAAGATGGAGACAAAATATATAATTCTGTAAACAAACATGTCATGTTTCATATCTGGTTACCACAGTCAATAATCCCTTTTATTTCTAGATGTTTTCCTTTCCAAAAACCTAACTTACTTATTTATCAAAGTGTAATTTCATCTTGTATGTATTTTTTAAAAAAATGTTATTTTCAGAAAATGTATTTTGAAGAAAAAGTGTATATCTTGAATTTATGCCAGTGGTGGACTCTGGCTTTCTTATCATGCAGAAATTAAGACTGAAAGGGAGCATGTAACCTCCTCTGCACACTGCAGGGAAATCACACAGCACATTCAATCGGAGGAGTAGGGCATGGCCGCCATCAAAGGGGTCAGCCTGTACAGCTGTGAGGGGCACAAGCAGACAAGGGGACCCAGACAAACCCCTCCATCTGTCTGGGCACCCAAACCTGTCCGGGCCCCCAAGTCTGACTCCCTGACTCCACATACTTCAACAATGCGGGGTTCCCAGTAACTGATAGGTTGGGAGCCCTCAGCATTGCAGAGGTATGTAAATTCAGGCAGCAAAAATATGGTAAGTGAATTGGGAGAATGGAACAAAGGTATTCATTGTGTTCTTACATTTTCCCCCATTTGGTTGTATACTGCAAATGTAAACAGGTGCATATCGGCTTTGAACAGAAATTGTTAAAGTGGGAAGAAGGGGGTATAAGGCCAGAGTGGGTGGACAAAAATTGTGGGTTTGGGGCTTTATTATGTGTGATATTAAAGCAATTTTGTATAAGAATAGTGCACATCTAAGCAGATCAGTGGCAAGCAGGGCCGGACAGGGACTAAAAATCAGCCCTGGCAATTAAAGTACACAGGCCCATCTCAGTTCCAGCAGGAAAGAAACTATGTGTCGCCACTGCGTGGCGGCATCGAAAAGGGCGTGGCCACATTGTGTTGTGGGTGTGGCCAACATGGGGCATTGATACATACATTATATTAAAACATTACATTTATCACGCACTCCCAGCCACATCATGACATCCCACTAGGCACATTATGACACCCCCAGCCCACTGAACTTATCTATGCTTCTGGTGCTGCTTACATCCATAAGGGTGGTAACTTCCTGTAGTGTGAGCAGGGAAGCTCTTTGTCTCCCAAGATTACAAAATCTTGTGATACTTAGAGCGCCTCGGCTTGCATTGCAGTCTGTGTCCTGTCCGGGAACTGGGAGCAGCTATCAGTTTCCTTCCTCTAACTAGAGCTGGATTAAGACTCAGGGGGCCCAGGGTATTTAAGACAGCAGTGCCCCTATTATGTAACATGGTGTAGAATATAAATCAGATTGTTCACCTGTAAGTGTCAGTTTATCAGTTTATGAGCTCATCAGCCAGAGAGAATTAAATACACTGCAAGTTCTGCATGTACAATTAGCTCTGATTTATTAGATACAAGTCCATATCTATATAGCACAAAATCACATATTACAGAAAACTATGCCGCAAACGTTTTTAACCACTCATGCTTCCTTTACACAGATCTTGCTACATTCTCATATTTTCACACTGGAATTCTCCCCAGGAGGAGTTGGTTTATCTCCTGTCTGCCATATCCAAGGTCATGGGCATAGTTTCTTGCAAACAATGAATAACTCCTACAAACTAGCAGTATCTAATCTGTCTTTGAGCTATAAGAGAATACATTGGCTGTAAGGCAACAAGATGGCGTCAGCTTAGCAAAATCACATTTCTCAATGGTTATCACTTTAGACAAATACACAGGCACTACTGTTAGAAGCACACAGCTCTGCCTTCACAAGCAGTACGTTGTGAAGCGGGACATACCTCCCAACTATCCTTGCAGTCAGACCAAATCCTGACTAAGTGAGACAGTCACCTAAATTCCGGACTGCCCCACCAGATTTAGGACAGTTGGCAGATTTTTCTGCTCTCTCCTACCTGTCTTGGTCACTTTCACCACTTGTAGCAGCTGGTTTATTTAGCTCAGTTCCTTCTTGTCTTGATCCTGGAATATTGGATGCCCTATTTTTTAAAAAAAATGGGTACATGAGATTTATAAAACTATGTTAAAATACTGCACGCGTGCGCACACACGCACACTATATTAAAATACTGCTCGTGTGCACACACACACTATATTTAAAATATTGCAGGCACACACGCACAATATATGAACATGGCCATACACCCACGGTATATTAACATTGGGTCACACAAACACACACACACACACACACACTATATTAACATGTGGGGGGACACACACAATACATTAACATGTGAACACACACACTACATTAACATGTGGGGACACACACACACACACACACTACATTAACATGTCGGGATACACACAGGAGCGGATTGGGAACATAAAGTGGCCCTGGAAAAAAATCTGGAAGTGGCCTCATGTGGGTGGGGCCAATTCAACTGTAGGCAGGGCAAACACAAAAGTAGGTGGGATTAGTACAAAGTTGACTATGCCACCAGAGGGCTGTAAAGTGCTAGACTGCCCATTACATACCACCCTTCCCCCAACATTCCCTCTCATTGGACAGAGGACTAAATCAGGAATGTCCCGCTTAAATTGGGACTTATTTTATTGGTTCACCCACATAATGGCTGCCTCATCTGTATACAAGTGATGAGTACATTAATACAAAGAAAGTACGACAAAATGAGCAACTAAATGTAGCAGTAGCAACCCAGTAACAGAAAATGTCCTTACATTATACATATTTGTGTTTATTTAATAACATGGTGCAGAGGATCTGTCAATATAGAAAAATACAGTTTGTAGACTGTCCTGCTCTCTCCTACCTGTTCTTGTTGCTTTCCTTACCTGTGGCTGCTGGGGTCTCTTGATCAGTTGCTGCTTGTCTGGATCCTGGAATGCTGGGAGCCCTATTTGGAAAAAAAATGAGTAAATGAAATTTAGAAAATTCCAATGAGCTCCAGTGTTAAATCAATAGCACCCACATTTAATAAATTGGCTTCCCTCTAGCCCCAACATTAAAATACTACTATACACATTTAATAAATAAACCTATTTCCCTCGTTCCAAACAACTCCAGCAATAAATTAATAGCATTTACGTTTAATAAATATAGCCATTTCTCACGACCATGGCGGCATTAAATAATTCATATTCACATTTTTATATATATATATATATATATATATATATATATATATTTATAGCCCTCTTTCTCAAACTCAGCCAGCCCCACACTCAATTAATAGCCCCATACCACCCCACCATTAAATGTCCCGTCAACTCACCTTAAATTAAAAGGTCCCACAAATAAATTACTAGCACCCACCATTAAATAATTATCACCAACCCACAGTTCACCATTAAATTACTAGCCTACCTGCCACCCAAATTAAAGTAGAGAATGCCTACTGGCCAGGCCCGGCGCTCCCATTAGGCAAAGTTAGGCAATTGCCTAGGGCGCTGGGCTCTGCAGGGCGCCTCGAAATGAAAAAAAAAATGACTATGGTCATTTAAAACGGAAATCCACGGGGAGGAGAGGAGGGAAGGGGCTATGAATCTTACCTGCAAGAAGCTGCTCCTCTCTGCTCTGTCTCCTCCCCTCCGCTCACTGACAGTGACAGGCCGTGATGATGTCATCATCACGGCCCGACAGTGTCTGTGAGTGGAGGGGAGAAGACAGAGCAGAGAGGAGCAGCTTCATGCAGGTAAGTTAACGAAAGACATGGGGAGCAGAGGGGAGGGAAGCGCAGCGCCAATTTTGACAGGGGGGCGCCGATTTTTAAAGGGGGGGGCGCCGATTTTCACACTGTGCCTAGGGTGCCAAGGACCCTAGCACCGGCGGTGCTACTGGCCCAGCAATAAATAGCATTTGCATTTAATAAATCTACCTATTTCCCGCAACCATCACTGACATTAAATAATTCATATTCACATTTAATAAATAGACCTCATACTTCCCAAACTCACACCCACATGCAATTAAACCGATCTTAACCCCATCTTAAAGTAATAGACCCCGCTATTAAATTAAATTCCACGTTTTAATTAGCCAACACCTACCTCACACACACATTACATTACCACAAGCCCCCAATGCCATCACACACACACACACAACATTGCTATCAGCCCTTCCCTGCTGCCCTCACACACACAACATTGCCATGAGTCCCCCCCCCACTGCCCTCACACGCACACAACATTGCCATCAGCCCCCCCACTGCTGCCCACACACACACAAATGTGCCATCAGCTCCCACCCCGCCACTGCCCTCACACACAACTTTTCCACCAGACCCCCCACTGTCAGCACACACTCACATTGCTGGACAGAATTTTATCGTTCAGATAGCAGGTGTCAACAGTGATAAAATCATTATTATATCACCTGAGGAGAACTCTATACAGCCAAGCTGTGCAACATGCCATGTGTGCTGCTCACACACACACACACATAGCCAACAGCCCCCCCAGCTGCTCACACACACACACATAGTCAACAACCCCCACCCAGCTGCTCACACACACACACACACATAACCAACAACCCCCCCAGCTGCTCACAGACACACACACTTAACCCATACTTACCAACTTGACAAAGTTGGTTTCTGGGAGAGGTGGGCGTGATGGGGGCTGGGCCCCAAAATGTGCGTCATTTTGGACCAAACATTTAGCGCTTGGGAGCTAATTCTGCCCACTTCACTAGGAAGTGGGCACTTCCTAGTGAAGTGGGCAGATCCGGGAGACTCTCGCAAAATGCAGGAGTCTCCCTGCATTCCGGGGGAGTTGGCAAGTATGACTTAACCAACAGCCCCCCCCCCAGCTGCTCACACACATAGCCAACAGCCCCTCCAGCTGCTCACACACACACACACACACACATAGCCAACAGCCCCCCCAGCTGCTCACACATACACACACACACACACCCAACAGCACTCCCCTCTGCTCACACACACATTTCCAACAGCCCCCCACCCCACTGCTGCCCACACGCACAACTTTGCCATCAGCCCTCCCCCAGTGCCTCACACACTAACATAGCAAACAGGCCCCCCCAGCTGCTCACACACACACACATAGCCAACAGTCCCCCCCCTCCCCAGCTGCTCACACACACACACACACACACACACACACAGGCAACAGCACTCCCCTCTGCTCACACACACATTTCCAACAGCCCCCCCACTGCTGCTCTCTCACACACACACACTTCCAACAGGCCCCCCATTGCTGCTTTCCCACACACATTTCCAACAGGCCCCCCACCGCTGCTCTCTCACACACACACACACACACACACACAGCCAACAGCCAACCCCCCGCGCCCACACTTACCTTTCGGCAGCTTTTCTGCTCACTTGGGACGGCACCCGTCACGTGGTGCACGTCCTGTGTCCTGTGCCGCACATATGGAGGAGGGACCGCAGATCCACAGCCACTTGCAGGAAGTTGGCTGGTCCCGGGAAGGAGACCAGTCACCTTCCTTATTTAAAAAAAATGCAATTAAAAAAAAGAAAAAGAAATATCAGGTGGCCTCATTAGGTCACCGGCCTACTGGGAAATATTCCTGGTAAGGCCTATGACCAATCCGCCCCTGCACACACACACTACAACTCTCCCGGAATGTTCTGGAGACTCCCGAAATTCGGGTCGGTCTCCTGGACTCCTGGGAGAGCAGGCAAGGCTCCCGCAGCCTGCAATTCCCTGGCCAAAATAACATGATTGCGACATTTTGGCACCGCCTCCCCGCAACTAAACATCATTTCTGACGCGGGGGCGGGGCCAAAATAACGCGATTGACTGTGCCCCTATCCCGGACTCCACTGCCTGAAAGTAGGCAAGTATGCACAACATTATCATGTGGGTACACACACACAATACATTATCATGTGAAGACGCACACACACTACATTATCATGTGGACACACACACACTACATTATCATGTGGGGACACACACACACTACATTATCATGTGGACACACACACACACACATATCATTATCATGTGGGGACACACACACACTACATTACATGTGGACACACACACACACACACACACACTACATTATCATGTGGGGACACACACACACACTACATTATCATGTGGGGACACAGACGGACGGACACACACACTACATTATCATGTGGACACACACACACACTACATTATCATGTGGACACACACACACACACTACATTATCATGTGGGGACACACACACTTACCTTATTACATCCGATCCAGCCATCCACATGCCCGCCCGAGCAGCAGCACCTCTTTCCTGCATGCTGTTCAGTGGACTGAGACCCAGTGACGTGTCGCCTATGCAAGTAATCACATGACACGGCACCACGTGGCAGGTGCCTTCCAGGAAACCGGAGCACCCAGAGTAAACCTACGCAAACACAGGGAGAGCATACAAACTCCACACAGATAAGGCCATGGTCGGGAATCAAACTCAAACTTTCATCTGTTATTATGTAATAGGCATCTGCCAGTACATCTACTAATAGTTTTATGGACCCAGGTCTGCAAGTGTGAAGAACATGTTGAACAGGAGACACAATCAAAGGAAACCTCAAATATAGCAAGTTCTTTATTTTGAATTAAGGTGAAATGTATACTCAAGGTACAAGTGTGGCTTCCTAAAATTGAGAGGCGCTGAGAATTTCATGTAGAAATTTGCTATGGAAATGCAGTTAAAACATGAGAAATTGTGGAAGGCTACAAATGACCCGGGTGACAACTCAAATCTCGATGATGTGCATAGGGCCATTTAAACCATTGGCTTAGCTGTTTAACAGCATGTCTATTCAATCATCAAAGGGAAAGCATCAGCAAAAGACATGTGAGTCGCCCTGCAGACAGCTTATAAATATAAAGGTCTCATGAGAAGAATAAACCTGAGGCGCACTGTATTAAACCAAGTTAAGTAAGTGGAAAGACATGAATGAATACATTGATAAGATGCTATTTATGTCACAGCAGTTAATGTCCATCGGAGTCCAAGTGGATGATGAAAAGGTCGCCATGGTCATGTTACAGAACCTGACCACTGAATTAGATTTACTTGTGGTGGCATTGGAGTCATGTGCTACCATCTTAACTACAGAGGTCGTAAGGGCGAAACTGTTAGAATTATAGGAGCGGATACCTGTGAACACTAATGGTGAAACTGCTTTGCTCACTAAGGACACTAAATTTATAAGTTCAAAGTACAAGTAATTTAATTGTCACAAAATAGAACATAAAACCTCAGAGGGCAGATTAAAAATGCAGAGTGGAGTAAATGCAACCATGATAAAACCAACGAGTCAACTTTAAATGTGGCAGAACGTCACAGAAAGACTGTTTGTACATGGATTCAGGAGCCACCAGACACTTCAGTTGTATTAAGCACTGAAATTACATATGAAACATAGGTATGGCGCTAGTGATTCGATTAGTCAGTCTTTCAACAATAGTTCATGTGAAAACTGATAAGAAGGGATATAACCTCTTCCCTGGGAGACTTTTCAAGTTCCGTATCCCTCTGTTGATACACTGAGAACCTCATTTATAGTCGGACGCAAAGTCTGTTTTAGGCGCAAGTGTCCACGATGCAGGCGGATTTGGTGCTTTCTTTAGTGTTTTTTGTTGGATGCACTTAAAACGGACTTTGCGTCCGACTCTAAATGAGGTCCTGAGTGTGTAAAAGTCTCTATGATCATCCTTTCAATTGACAGGAGAGGATCTCTTTCCTCTGTTGTAAACAGATGTAACATAAAAAGAACAGAAACTGATCATAGTGCAGATTTGCAAGGCAAACATAGGCAAAACCATATGTATTTATAAGATGCAAACAAATTATTTATCAGCAACAAGTTGCATCTTATAAATACATGTGGTTTTGTCTATGTTTGCCTTGCAAATCTGCACTATGATCAGTTTCTGTTCTTTTTATGTTACATCTTTTTATAATATATATTTATATTAGAAAATGTATGGTCCTGGTTTTGATCCTACTCGTAATGATTGTATTCATTGCTTTTAATTTTCTGCACTTGGGAAAGTGCCTGATCATTTTTAAATAAACAAATTTCCTACACATAAATAGACCATGGTACTTGTGAATTTGAAGTTTGTGGTGACAGTGGGCTTCCCTGTTATTACTGTATATACAATTTGGAGAATCTATGAGAGGACATCAAACAGAGTTTAGGGATGATTCATCTGGGAGGAATGTGGCAGCTTGTTTTCATTCTCTAATGGCAAAGGGAAGGGCCAATTCTCTGCTCCATGAGACATGAGTCATTTTACACTAACCCTTTCTATACCGAGTATCGGACAAGAGAAAAAATAAAGCCTGTTTAAAGTGAAAATAAACCAAACTACTAGGGTTGAAATAGCCAGGTATTATTTCTCAGTACATTAAAGTTAATATTGATACACTAGGTGATACAATTCAGCAGATAGAGGGAAGGTGCTGATGCTTTGTGAGAGGTTATGTAACCTATAACTTTTCACTATGTAATGTTTGTGTTCCTGTGGTAGTAGCGGGGGGTTGGGGGGGCAGATAGCCAAGGCAACCTGGCTATGCACTTACATAACCCATTCTGCATTCATACTTGCACCTGCATTCACGTTTTTTTGAATGCTGTATTTTGCATTTTATTGCCTTCAAAGCATGTCATCTCACTTGAAAATGTCCATTGAACTCTATGGGGTGCATTGTGTACATGTCACTGTGGTTGGAGAGCACTGTGGCACAGTGGTTAGCATTGCTGTCGTACAGCGCTGGGGTCATGGATTCCATGTTTTCCAGGATTTTATCTGTGTGATGTTTGTATGTGCCTGTTTGTGTGGGTTTCCTCCTGGTGCTGGCTTTCTCCCACACTGCAAAGACATACTAGTATGTTGATTGGCATATCCTTAGCATAGAAAAATACTTTAAAGAGATCCTCCCAGAAAAAACAAAAATCATATGCAGAGGGCACAAATTCTCAGAAATGTACTTCTCATTCAGAATTCTAAACGAGACAAAGAAACCAAAACTGCAGAGTATTATTAATGTATGAACTGTGCAGGATGCAAGAATGGTTACTTTCCATGCTAACTAAAAAACATATTACAATCTGGACCACATATATTTCAATGCTGAAGGGGTAATCTGTATGCTGGAGTGCCATTGCTTCCTCCAGTATGTATATAGGATGAACACAGAGAAAAATAAAAATTAGGGTGGCTGAACATGTCGGAAATATAAAAAATTGTGTCTCCAACCATTTTTAAATGTACACAATAAGAATCCAAGAGATTTGAAATTTATAGGAATCTTATATATTCAAAAAAATGAAGAGTAGTCAGCTATATTGCATCCATTTCAAAGTTGGAAACTCAATGGATTTTCCAACTTAAAACAATAGCTCCAGCAAAACTAAACTTGGACTCTGATCTAGGTTCATTGCTAATTAATTAATAAATCTCATGAGTTTGATATTTTCTACCTTTTATTCCTTGCTTTTAAAGACCATGGGCCTGATTCATTAAGGATCTTAACTTGAGAAACTTCTTATTTCAGTCTCCTGTACAAAACCATGTTACAATGCAAGGGGTGCAAATTAGAATTCTGTTTTGCACATAAGTTAAATACTGACTGTTTTTTCATGTAGCACACAAATACTTGATAGCTTATTTGTACACTGAAATTTAAAGTTGATATTTGTGTGCTACACAAATATTAGTTATTAGTTTATCTATAAACTAAATATATCTATGGCCCAAAATATGGGCCTCTCACTGTTTAGAGTTAGGACCATCCTATTAGCAAAAGTGCCGCAGAGTGGCGGGGAGCTTAACAAACATTTGCAAATGTGTGCAACTGAGACTTTTTTTTAAGTAGAAATGGCAGCTCCTTTGCTGGCTATAGCAGTGTGCTGGGGGATTTTTCTCTGTGTTTGTTCCTTCCAGGATAACCCCACCCTTTCAAGCACTTGCTATGAGCCTATAAATTGATTGAGCAACTTCCACTTCTGTATTGTTTGAGAGGCATGTTGGTGTCTTTAGCTGGTGGGGAGTACTGGCGCTGTATTGACATTTGGAGGCCTTTAGGGTACCTCTTGGCAAGTTAGCTCTCAATTTAAAAACACGTATATGTATGGCCCAAATATATGGAACTCTCACTGTTTAGAGTTAGGATCACCCTATTAGCAAAATCCCCGTGGAGTGGCGGGTGGCTTAACATACATTTGCATTTTTATGTACAAGTAGAAATGGCAGCTCCTTTGCTGGCTATAGCAGTCTGCTGGGGGAATTTTTCTCTGTGTTTGTACCTTTCTATTACAGCCAGCAATAACTTTTTCAGCAATTTGTGCTACAGTAACTCATCAGTAGAATTGGACCAGAGGAGCTAGCCTTCGCTCTCCACGCGCATCAGTGAGCCTTTGGTGCCGATGGTGCTGTCACCGATTCACCGGTCATCCTTTCTTGGACCACTTTTGGTAGATACTACCCACTGCATACTGGGAACACTTCAAAAGACTTGCCATTTTGGAGATGCTCTGACCCAGTCATCTAGCCATCACAATTTGGCCCTTGTCAAAGTCGCTCAGATCCTTACACTTGCCCATTTTTCTGGCTTCCACCACATCAACTTCAAGAACTGGCTGCTCCCTTGCTGCCTAATATATCCCACGCTTTTACAGGTTCCATTGTAAAGAGATAATCAATGTTATTCACTTCACTCGTCAGTGGTTTTAATGTTGTGGCTGATCGGAGTATGTTGTTTCTAATTTTTTATTTTATTTACAGTGTATTGAAATAAGAATATGTTCCTAATGATGAAAAGAAGAATATTTTACTTTTGCATTAAAAATATGAAAAATTTATCTTTGGATTACAAGAAGATCAATTTGTCACATTGGTTGGAATATAAGAAGAATCATTTTAATTATTTTATATCAATAAAATTGGTGAACGAGGGTATGGGGAGTTTTTATTCAATAAGTTATTTTAAGTGTATTTAACAACGCGTTTTAATTACATTTTATTACCGTTCTAGTATAATTGAACGTGGTCAAGTTTGACAATCCAGGGATCCCAGTATTCATATTCCTGTATTATCCCTAGTAACCACAGCCCAGGGATGAACTCCGGAAGAGTTGCAGCACTTTTCTGCACAGGAACAGTCTTTGGGAGAATGGGCATGCTGCTTTGGGGGGTTTTGCAGCCCACCCCCATAGAAGACCCACACATACAATGATAGGGTGACCCAAACTTATCTAACCTACCAACCCAGAAATCAAAGAATAGAAAGAAAAATATTATTTTTAATTCTATTTGCAGTTGGATGTAAGGCAATTCTGCAACAATGACTACATAACATACAACTGGTGCTGGAAATGATAACTATTTTTCTAATTAACATGGACTGGTTGCAAACAACGCATGTTTGGGGAGATTCATACATACTTTACTATTAAAAATCAGACATGTCATTGCCATCAAAGCCTGGCAGATCAATCCCCATCAACCTATAACTATCCTTTATCTTGGATTGCCTTCTGACTGAAGTCAAACAATCACTTACACAGTCATAGGCTCCTCACATTTCCAAAGAAACCCAATTCCATGATGGATCACTGACTCGGGTGAGCAACTTCTGTTGTTATTGTTTATGATATTTTTCTTCACTCATGAAGATGCTTGGAAAATATACCTTAAACTAAATATGACTTTTATTAACATTGTGCATAAACAATGTTTCTATCTCTTAGACCTATACCAGGCAATGCAATGTTCCAACAGAATCCTTGATTACTGAATGTTATGTAAATGTATCTAATATTCTATTGTATTGCCAAAGACCACAATAAAAAATACTGGGCTTTATTATCTCTTGGAGGCAGGCTTTCAAATCTGATATAACAAAGTTATAGCACGCCTCAGGATCTGTCTGTACCCAGACTGGGTTGTGTCTCTAGAGCTGGTCTGGTAACTACGTGGACAAAATTCGGTGGCCTGATAATGTTCCCCTGCATATTGTGAATGGACTGGTGCAGATGGTAATTACACTAGCAGAGGAAAGTAAACAGGAACTGGACTGCTGGACCGGACTGTAACCGGTAAACTGTACCAGACTGTAAACGGAATGCTCGAAGAGGAATGCTGGAAGAGGATTGCAGTAACCGAAATGCTGTAACTGGAATGGAACCGGAATGCTGGAATCAGACTGGAGCCAGAATGCAGACTGCACTGTCAGAGCTGGATTAATAGCAAGACTGCAAACTGCTGAGAACCAGGTTGGCATCTGAAATACAACGCTGCACTGGCAATAGGTAAGGGCTCCAGGAAGTTATTTTATAGTTGTTGTTGATTGCTGATTGGAGACTGCAATCAGCTGGGCAGAAGCAGCACTCTGTTTTGCTGAGATGGATCAGGTGACTATATCCAAGATGGCAGCTCCCATGGACTGGTTTTGAAGGGAATCTGAAATCGAGACTGTTATCACCAGATTGGCTGAGATGAATCAGGTGACCGAATCCAAGATGGCTGCGCCCATACTCTGATTCTGGAGGGATCTTTGGAGTGGAGACAGACTGGACAGCCTCTTACAGAGAGGTCTGAAACAGAGCCTGAGGACTGCATGGAAAACTTGGAAAGGCATCAAAGAGGTAGGTAACAAAACCTGAGAGCCTGGTGTATAACAGCTTAATAGTAACTATAAAATATGAAAGTTATAAATGGAAATCTGTAAAGGGGAACTAGAATAACCAAAACAGAAATCCAGCCAGGTATATCGTAATTTGTTTGGTCTGAACAATGTTAGGACAATTTGGTTGAAAGCAACCAGAGTTGACAATGTGTGGGCAATTTAAGGCAGTAATCAGTTTACTAGTAGAATATGTGGGTGGGGAGCAGTTATACTGTCTCTGCTGATTGGTTGCTTCAGAAGGCAAGATGCCTACCTCCAGACATGTGTGAGTAAACCATCCTTAGCTGGGATGGTGATTACCCTCCGTGGGATTCAACTCACTCAAGCAGAATGGAACATATGTCCAAAATAAGGCTTTATTCTTGTGGAGATGTCGCCGGTGCCCGAGAAGCGGGCGAAGATGCCCGCTGCCGCCTTGTCCCTGGAGGGACGGAAGATGTCCCCAGCTCCTGTGCCCAGCAAGAGGGTGAAGAAGGAAGAAAGAAGTGACTTACCCATCCAGTGCTCCAGCGGCGGTAAGTATGACTTCCTTCCTGGCAGCGGAGGAAGAACGAGCCAATCAGGGCTCATCTTTCCCCGCTGGCCAATCAGCGGCCGGATACGCGAGCCAATCGCGGCTCGCGCCCGGCCGTTTAAAAGATTGGCGCCTACGCGAGCCAATCGGCGCTCGTCGTGACGTCGTGCTGGCAACTATATAAGTCGCCGGCCGGCGCCATTTTAGGAGAAGAGAGTCGGCAGCGGAGAGAGAAGGGCGTCGTGGGAACGTCCGGAGCGACGAGTCAAGAACAGAAGCAGCGGATATCGTCGGTGGGGAGCCCTTGTAGGGGCTGAGAGCGCCCCCGCCTCAGAAGCAGCAGCGGACCCAGCGCCGAAAAGGAGAAGAGGCGCCGCCGGCTGGAGGGTCTGGAAGACCCGGAGAAAGAAGACAGAAGACGGCGTGGCAAGTTGAGATTCCTGCGCAGAGCAGGTAAGTAGCCTCAATGTTAAGTCGGGCACTAGGCCCGTGGCCATGGTCGGGCACAAGGCCTGTGAGGACATTGAATTAGGGGCACAAGGCCCAGGGAATTGGGCACTAGGCCCCGAATAAGTAGTGGGCCAGTAGGCCGTATTGATAAAGGGGACAATCCCCTAATTGTAGTTAGAGAGGGGGAGGCTCAGAGCCCCCAGGTGCAAGGGCACAAGGCCCTTAGGTAGTTAGTGGCCTAGAGGCCATAGGAAGGCCACAGGGCCTGAGTAGGGGCTGCTTGCCCGTAGGCTTTTACGGGCACAAGGCCCTCAGCTAGTTAGGAAGGCCACCGGGCCTAAGTAGGCAGGGGCTAGAGCCCCAGGTAGCAGGGCACAAGGCCCTAGTTAGTGGGCTCAGAGCCCTGAGTTAGAGAGGGGGCTGAGGCCCATAAAAGAGAGCACAAGGCTCTGTGTGTAGCTGGGCAGAGGCCCATGGTGTGTAGGGCAACAGGCCCTGGTGGTGTGTGGTAGAGGCGTGAGAGCCTCATGAGTGTAGGCACGGTCCTGTGTGAGGTGAGCACACGGAGTTAGGAGGTACAGTAGAGCGGAGGCTCCTGTGGTGCTGTAGCAACCGGCTGGTTGGCTAGCAGCGGTGTGCTTTGGTGAGTAGCGTGCAAAGTACTGTATACTGTATTTATTCTGTCTGTGCGGCGAGTATTGTTTGTATTACGGTATTTTGGGGTGTGCTACATAACTGTGTCCAGGGGCAAGACGTCAGGCCCCCATTAAAGGTAGGCTCTTGTTCCCTGTGTTTTCCTGTACTAACCCCTGCTGTGGGGGACAAGTGTAGTTACCAGCGTACACTTAGTCAGGGAAGAACACACGTAGTTTTTCCGTCCCTTAGGTCCCTGGGGTCACACTGGTTCCCAGAGGGGGTGGCTGAGTGAGTCGGTGGCAGTGCAGCACACCTTAAGGCAGTTCCAGGGGCGGCCCGTGGTTCTGGTTAAGGGTCCCCAAGGCCGGTTCCGTGCAGGTGGACCTGTGGCTCCGGACGTAAGGACACGTGTCAGATACCCGAGTACAGGCAGTCGGGCGGTTCAGTTTCGATCGGCTGTTCCGTGCGGCAGTCGGCCCGCGGGTTAGTGTGCTGTTCCAGCGAGCCTCAGCCGGGCTTGAAGCAGTCGGTCCTTAGGGTCCGTGGGTGACCCCATCGTAAGGAGACAGTCTCCTTGGTTAGACCTGGGTGAGGGGGTTAGAAACCGTCCTCCGGTATAGTCCGTGAACACCGGCTGGTGTTCCCCGTAGTGTGTAGTGAGCAGTTCCATTAGTGCACCACACCTAGTTAGTTGTAGCTGTATAGTTTAGTTGCATTGCCGACCATTAGAGTGTTGTTAGGGTCAGGTCGCTATTGTAGACAGCTTGACAGCGCAGAGGGAGGCTGTGTGTTCCTTGTCATCCGCAGGTGTCGGGGAGGTGCAGGAGAACCGGATCGGAAGTGGGAGTGTCCCGGTGAGAATCACGCTCGATTCCGCCTTTCGGTTAGGCCCTCACCTGGTGGTGTGCGAGGTACTTGAGGTGGGAATAGTCCTGGTCTCAAGTGCCTGTTGTCCCCCGTGCCTGGCAAGAGCAAAGTGAGGAGGCGGCAAGAGAGCTTGGACTGAGAGTGTTCTTGTTCATTGCCGTATTCTCGGACAGCCCTTACCTGGTATGCACGCCCGTAATCTCTGTCTCTTTCTTAGAGGGACGTGGTTGGAGGTGACAAGGGTTGCGGCTGCGGATCTGCTGGGATCGGATTGCAGCTGGGATATCGGAGGCGGACTGGAGGTGACCATCGTTTACAAGGTAAGTTCTTTTGTGTTGCGTCTGTCCTGTTCCCTGCAGGCGCTACATTCTGACAGCACAACACCATAAGACGTTCAAATAGTACAGGGTAAATGGTAGCATGTACTTTTCAGCAGCCTCTTGCAGAGAGCACCCCAGAGTACCCAAAGTAACAATCTCAGTATCCTTCAGAGTCTTATCCTTGCACAATATTACCGCTACAGTTTAGCTAGACAGTCCTTTGTCCCCCAGCCTATAATACTGGCTCACACAGACTCTGTCCTGGTAGGGTTTTCTCTGGCAACACTGCGATGCCTGGCCCTGAGGGTTGCGTGCTGATGTCTTCTACACCAAGTTCCTACAATATTACATCAGGGAATAACATGACACTTCATGCTTGCGGGAAACATTGACATTTGACACATTGTATCTGCAGCATTACATGATCTAAGTCTGAGTTACATTTTGATGCAATAACATTTATATTTATACATAAAAATACATTTTCCAATGCTATTTAAGCCAGTATAGTACTGTGTTGAACATATCTTGAAGTTCTAACCTAATTACCACCCAGATTACCTGTTGACCTACATAATTGCCTTGGTCTGTCAGCTAGCTATCTTAACAGGCATTTAGACATCGTTCTGATTACATTATTAACAACCCAGATCTAAACTACACCTCAGAACAATGGACATTAAAAACAAATGGTAATTACCTAAGCTAACACAAGCAAAATGGCTTCTGCTGTCCTGCTATTCTCACATAATATGGCAACAGTCTTTATATTTCTAATTAGAGATGGTCACTGACCCCCGTGTTTTGGTTTTGGTTTTGGATCTGGATTACCTTTGGGTTTTGGTTTTGGCAAAACCGCCCTTGCGTGTTTTGGTTTTGGTTTTGTTTTGTTTTGTTTTGCAATTTTGTTTAAAAATCTATTTTTTTTGCCTAAATTAACCTAATTTAGTGCTCCACCTGTTTCTTGGATAAGTAAGGTAATTCTAAAGCTAATAAATTAGGAAAAAAACAGTTTAATCCCTGGTAGGCCATCCTTAATTCTGCACACAAACCTAATTGTCTTCCTCTCCATCTTAGCCTATTGGCAATGCAGCCATTATCTTTGGGTGTATATTACACCCTACACTTATAATTAAATATATAAAGAAATGGACAAAGGCAGTTTGGTTTCTGTCTGCATCAGCCCCCCACACCCCCCCCCCTCCACTTGTAATAAAATAGAAAAAAAACAGCAGGTATAGACTGTACAATAAAAATAGAAATGGACAAAGGCAGCTTGGTGGCTGTCTATGAGCCCCCCCCCCTCCACTTGTAATTAAATAGAAAATAAGCAGCCTGCATAGACTGTACTATATAAAACAAAATGGACAAAGGTAGTTTGGTGGCTGACTATAAGTCCTCTCCCCTCCACTTGTAATTAAATAGAAAAAAAAACAGCCTGCATAGACTGTACTATATAAAACAAAATGGACAAAGGTAGTTTGGTGGCTGTCTATGAGCCCCCCCTCCACTTGTAGTTAAATAGAAAAGAAGCAGTCTGCATAGACTGTACTATATAAAATGAAATGGACAAGGGTAGTTTGGTATCTGTCTGTATATTACACCCTCCACTTGTAGTTAAATAGAAAAAAAGCAGCCTGCATAGACCGAACAATATAAAAAGAAATGGACAAAGGCAGTTTGGTTTCTGTCTGTATCAGACCCCCTTTCCACTAGTAGTAAAATAGAAAACAATTCAGCCGGTCTAGACTGTAGAATATAAATAGAAATGGACAAAGGCAGTTTGGTGTCAGTCTGTATCAAACCCCCCCTCCACTTGTAGTTAAATAGAAAAAATTCAGCCAGTATAGACTGTACAATATAAATAGAAATGGACAAAGGCAGTTTGGTTTCTGTCTGTATCTCCTCCACTCATTCTCCCCTCTCTCAAATTCCCTCAACTGGCTCCTCTTGTGCCTGGTCTGTTTAACCCTCCCTTAGGATGTAAGTTCGCTTGAGCAGGGCCTTCTTCCCTCCTGTCTCCTTACCCGTTCTTCTGCTCCGTGTCTATTGCATCTGCCTGCCTGGAGTTTCTGAAGTATTGGTACTTTTGTTTATTGTTCTGTACTGTTATACCCTGTATAGTCTACTGTTTGTACTATGTGCGGCGCTGCGGAAACCTTGTGGCGCCTAACAAATAAATGATAATAATAATAATAATATCAGACCCCCTCTCCACTAGTAGTAAAGGAGAAAAAATTCAGCTGGTATAGACTGTACAATATAAATAGAAATGGACAAAGGTAGTTTGGTGTCTGTCTGTGTATGACACCCTACCCTTATCGTGAAATTGACATAACAGCAGCCTTTCAAGACTGTACGTGATATAGTCATGCACCAAGTCCCTTTCATATGTGGGGGTAGATTGCACCCTACACTTATATAGAAAGTTTTAAAAAGATGTTATCATCATCATCTTCATCCTCACCTTCATCAGTGTGTGCATCATCATCACAGACTATCAATTCATCTCCGCTTGAATCCGCCATTAGAGAACTGTCAGTGCTTGGATGTCCTTGATGGTAAAGGCCTTCCTCATGGAAGATGTAGTTCATTTTTATGAACATCATTTTCTCCACATTTTATGGAAGTAACCTCCTACGTCGATCACTGACTAGGTTCCCGTCTGTGCTGAATACTCGTTCAGAGTACACACTGGAGGGTGGACAGATTAGGTATTGCAAAGCAACTTTGTGCATGGGTTTCCAAATGGCCTGCCTTTCTTCCCAGTAAGGAAAGGGATTGTCTGACATTTTCATATCAATTACCTCTTGAAAATAATCCTCCACCATCCTTTGCATGTTAATACTCGGATTGGATGGAGTTATGGGCAAGGTCACACATTTTTTTGAAAAATCTTTCAAACCAGCCCAGATGTTAAACTGTTCTAGCCTACCAAATGCGTCTTCCCTGCTTCGCTTTGGAAAATGTAATTTTTTACGAGCAGCAGCTGCTGGAGAAACTGAAGGAGGACACGTCGTCAAGCCAAGGCCCAGTTCAGCAGACAGCTTGCTGACCAATATCTCCTTACAAAAGTTCACATCTCGCTCATTTTGAAGCAATCGCTCAATGTAGGTCTTAAACCTTGCATCAAGCACAGTGGCCATAACGTACTGATCCAAGTTCAAGATTTTACTAACTCGAGGATCATTGTGAAGCGAATTAAGTACTTGATCTACAAGGCCAACATACTTTGCAGAATTGGTTGCTTTCATCTCCTCCTTCAGTTTTTCAAGCTGCTTTTCCAATAGTCGAATTAAGGGAATGACTTGGCTCAAACTAGCAGAGTCTGCACTCACTTCACACGTCACAACTTCAAATGGTTTCAGCACCTTGCACAGCACTGAAAGGATTCCCCACTGTGCAAGAGTGAAATACATCCCCCCTCCTTTCCTAATGTCATGGCTTGTGCAATACGCTTGGATGGCTCTGCGCTGTTCCTCAATCCTCTGAAGCAGGTACAGGGTGGAATTCCACCTAGTTAACACCTTGCTTAAGTTGGTCGCAGGGCAAGTTAAACTGTTCTTGGAGCTGCTGCAATCTCCTACATGGTGTGGAAGAATGCCTGAAATGCCCTGAAATATTTCGGGCCACCGAAAGCATCTCCTGCACCTCACGGTTATTTCTTAGGAAGCTCTGCACCACCAAGTTGATGGTGTGAGCAAAACAAGGTATGTGCTGGAATTCACCCAGGTGTAATGCTCACGCTATATTGTTGGCGTTATCAGAAGCGACATATTCTGGGGAGAGTCCAAGTGGTATAAGCCATATATCAATCACATCTCCTAGTTTTTGTAACAAATTGTCAGCTGTATGCCTGTTAGTGAAGCCGGTGATACATTTGTCACAGGCCTGCCTGTGACAAATGTAACGTAGTGGTGTACATGCTGCTGCTGTTCCTGCTGGTGAAGACGAATGACCAACCCAGTGGCCTGTCACAGTCATATAGTCTTTGGTTTGCCCACTTCCACTTGTCCACATATCTGTGGTTAAGTGGACAGTGGGCAGAATGGCATTTTTCAGTGCAACCTCTTCATTCTTACAAACTTTTTCATATACTTGCGGAATAGCTTTATGGGAAAAATGGTGTCGCTATGGAATTTTGTAACGGGGACACAAAACCTCAATTAACTGTGAAAAACCAGCTGCGTTTATTGTGAATATTGGAAGCAGATCTAACACTAACATAGTAGCCATGGCGTCTGTGATTCGCTTGGCGAATGGGTGACTGCTGTCATATTTGCTTCCTCAAGCAAATGATTGTTTCACAGTTAATTGTTAAAATGTAGGACTGCTCTTTTTCTTTGCCTTCCTCTGGGATGAAGATTCACCCCCGGCAGCAGCAACAGCTGCAGCAGCAGTCGAACTAACGCTTTCTTCAGAGGAATCAATTATAGTGCAGCAGTCATCCAGCCTTACTAAGTGGGATGCAGGGCTAACTCCGAGCGCTACTGAGGATATTGATGAGGATGGTGTTGTGGGTGTATTTTGTAGCCGTCGGGATGTCGGTCACCGAAGGGTACTAGCTGATGATGGAGCGCTTGTAATTTTTTTGGAAGAACTTTCAGCTTCTCTCAACACTTTGCCATGAACTCTCGTCAAATGATGTAACATGGATGAGGTTCCAAGATGGTTAAGGTCCCTCCCTCGACTGACTGTGGCTTGACATACACTACAAATAGCTATACAACTGTTGTCAGGATTTGGGTAGAAATAATTCCACACATAAGAAGTGGATTTTTTTGTTTTATGCCCAGGCATGCCAATGGCATTTTTCTTGTCACGTGCCAGAACTGCTGCCACTGGTGCAGGACTTACACAACCAACCTCATCCTCATCAACATCCTCATTAGCACCCTCCTCCCCAGAACAAATCTCCCCCTCATCCTCTTCCAATTCCAAAGTGGCATCCTCAATTGGTGTATCATCGGCTACACTCGGACTGTTCAGGCACACATCAGCAGAAAGGCTGAGAGGGCCCTTTTTTATGGGTACACTATCAGAATGCTCACGATTAGACATACCACTGGTGGATGAACTCTCCACAGGGATTGGTGTCATTTCTGATTCTAAACATAAATTTTCCTCTACTGCCTTACTGTTTTCTTGCAGCTCGGCTTTCACGCGTAACAGTAGTTGTGCACCACTTTTGGACTGCAAATTAATTGGTCTTGCTTGGTCACGAGTGACCGTACAAGAAGAAGGCTCAGTAACATATTTTTATCTGGCACTAATAGAGAAAGGCGAAGGCCTCATTCTTTCTTTGACACTGCGTGTGTAGAATGGCATGTTGGCAATTTATTTTTTATCGGCGGTTAACTTTTCCTCAGTTACAGTTCTTTTTCGCTTCAACGCGGTAAAAAACTTTTTTTGGGTGTGTTTTTTTCCCTGATTTAAAAAGTCTATGTACTTTTACATAGGCTTTACCAGATGACGTACTGGGAGACACTATCATCAGGACTGGTGCCAGCACCTGCTTGCTGATCCTGCTCATATGTGGACTGCTTTGAATCCATTTTAATGAGCCCAAAGCACTTGTAGTGCAAAGTATTCAATAGATAGTACTGCTAGATTAGACTTTCAACACTAGAAAAAATGTAGTTTCACACTGGGGAATATGGGACACCCCAAAGCACTTGTAGTGCTAAATATTCAATAAATAGTGCTGCTAGATAATACTTTCAGCACCAGAAAAATTGTTTGCTCACACTGGGGAATATGGGACACCCCAAAGCACTTGTAGTGCAAAATATTCAATAGATAGTGCTGCTAGATAACACTTTCTGCAGTCAGAAAAATAGTTGTTTAACACTGGGGAATATGGGACACTCCAAAGCACTTGTAGTGCAAAATATTCAATAGATAGTGCTGCTAGAGAATACTTTCTGCAACCAGAAAATAGTTTCTGTAGGAGGGAATATGACACCCCAAACAGTTGGTAATGTTTGCAAAAATGCCTCTATCCTCCTCTATTACTGCTCTAACAATTGCTAGAAGAATTGCAATAAGAATTGGAAGAATAATTGCTCTGTCCCTCCTCTAATGTTCCATGCTCTAATGTTGCCTGCAACCTAACCCTGCTCTCTCTCTCTGTCAAATGGCAATGGATTGCTGTGGAGGCGGCTATTTATGGATTTCAAATAATGCGAGAACCGAGGTCCGACGACGTCACAATGACGTTTTGCCTCAATTTCGAATCCGAATTGGCGCGAGAGTACCGACCTTGCTCGGCTCGGTACTCGGATAGGTGAAGTTCGGGCAGGTTCGGATCTCGGGGAACGGAGCCCGCCCCTCTCTATTTCTAATGCATACAATACTGCAGTTAATAGCAAGGTCAAAATGTACCTAATGGCATGAAATAACAATACACATAATACTCATATGCTCTGGTACTTAAAAGTACATTAAACTGTTTGAAACGATGAATAAAAAGTCCTCAGTCCAGTGGGACCCCGTTTTGTCACAACATGTAATGCCAAACTGTAATAAACTTTTGTAATCAATGTTTCCAGCATACTTTCCATTAGCATGTAAAATGTAATTATTTATTTTGCAAGAGATAAATGTACAAAAGTTTCAGATTTGTTTATTTTTAATTAGTGTTTCACTGAGCTCATCAACAGACAGCCTGTGTAGGGGTGCTCAGTTTCAGGCTAGGGAAACCAGAACAATGGATATGAAGTGGAGATCGGCCCACACGAATACTGTCATCACTGATCAGGTGCTGAATAATTGAAGAAGAATTATGTTATAAAAGATATGGGATAGTGTGCTGGAGACAATTTTACAGACATGCAATTTGAAATGACTGTTAAGGTAAGACACCTGTTGTCCGTGGAATTGTCGTACCTACTGCTGTGCATTGCATTCATTGCAGAGATCAGGCTACAAAACTTCACAACACCACAAAATTGCATGCATGGTACAAACACAAGAAATATTATAACCCAACTCTTAGAAAAAGATCAAACCTAACTAAGATAACAAAGGCAAATTTTGAAAGGGCATTATTTCAGTTATTCTGAGGCCACAAAGCAATTGGACACAAGCAGACATTTAAAATTAGCTCCTTGTAAATTCAGTATTAGAACGCTAGATTAGAAGTTAAAAAAAAACCTCATAAAAAGTACTAAATATTTGCTCCTTTTTGTAAAGCAAGACAGGGTGAGAACACTCCATACTTCGGGGGAAGGGCTGCATGGTTCAGCCCTCTAACCTTCAAAAGGGCAGCACATTACCCTTAATCTCAGTAATAACTTAAAACAATAAATTTAACCCAAGAAAGAGATGCCTATCTGTAATAACACATCAGCAGACATTTTAAACAAGTGTTTAAAACTATAACAAACAGGACCAGTAAGTAAAGCCTTGGAGGGCTGTCTGTTGCAATTATTATGCTAAAAAAAATACACCTGGATGTAATGACAATATATGTGCCTAGCAACATAAGTGGAGATCTCTACATAAAAACTGCCAGGTTTGTGAGTTCAGCAAGTACCAAGACTTCAAAAGAACATGTATTGTCTGATAGATACATCAGGGGCCTGGAAAGAGATTGTGAACTAAGGGATCTTTTTATCAAGACCCAGCGATATGGAAGATTTCCTATTGCAGCAATAAAAACTCTTCTTTTGCCCAATTTAAGAAGAAAAGTTCAGATATTTTAATATATTTTAAAATCTCTAACTTATTAAAATGCTTTATTTGAATATTAAACATTTTTTTCTTGTCACCAGTATCTTCTATCACCATTGTTTGCATGGGGAAGCTTCGTCGGAGGCCTCCGGCGAAGGCTATCACCGGCGATACTTCAGTGGCCCAGAGGCTTTGCTACATAATCTGAAGACCTAGGAAACTGCAGTTTTCACTGGATCTAGGGCTTTTTGCCATTTGTTGAATTGGCCAGGGTGAACTGTATTTTGCTTTATAGAAATGTTGTAAGACTAGGACAAATGTGATATTTTTCATTTACTGAGATAGAAGTTTTAAATTAATACTTGGAAATTCCACCACCGGTAGTACCTGGAATACAAATCGAGAAGGACGAAGCACATGCAGGTGGATGGGAATAAAAAATAAATGAGTTTAACAAAAGAATGTTAAGAAGACCCCAAGAGAAGATTTCATAACATGAGTAGTAGTAAATCATTACACTATTTACAAAAAATTGCAGTAACTAAAAATCAAATGGTATAGTAAACATGACTAACATTCAGGTGAAGGGAGAATATTATTAGGCCCATATAAGGGATTTCTTGCTTATAGTGTAATTTATCCCTATGTATATCGCTGTTCCCTGTTTGGTGCTGTGTGTCCCTGTTAAGATGTCCCATTCCGTGCTTTCTAGCCACCTTTAGAATGCCACCTTAGCAATAAGACGGTTCATGAAATGTCATTCCTGCTGGATATTCCATGGTCAACTGTAAGTGATATTATTAGAAAGTGGAAGTGTTTAGGAACAACAACAACTCAGCCAAGAAGTGGAAGACCACGTAAAATCACAGAGTTGGGGCCAACAACTGCTAAGGCGCATCCATAAAAGTCGCCAGTGCTCTGCTGATTCCATAGCTAAAGAGTTCTGAACTTCCACTGGTATTAATGTAAGCACAACAATTGTGTGTGGGGAACTTAATGTAATGGGTTTCCATGGCCGAGCAGCAGCATGCAAGCCTCACATCACCAAGACCAATGAGAAGCATTGAATGGAGTGGTGTAAAGCACACCGACACTGTACTGTGGAGCAGTGGAATATATATCATTATACTGTAATGCTCGTTTCATCACTACCAATACTACCAATAAACATTGTCCACTGCGAGATTATTGTGATTCCAATGCACAAAGAGATTTAATAGCAAAAGATAGCAGGATTTGCGGAAAGCCATTATGATGTATAAGAGGTATAACAATAGACAGGGAAGTATAAACCGAATTTGTTACATTACGCAAGTGTGTCCTGGGCCCAGGTCTATAATCAGTCTTGTAGTCTGCAGTCAGGAAGAGAGAGATATAACACTGGCCGCTCAAGTCCAAATTAGAATTATTATTGGACTGGCATTACTGGATGCACCTCTCTTCAACTATGGGGTCACAGTACTTACAAACACAATATTCTTCAGGCAATAGTCTCTCACACTGTCTTTGAGGTCCAAGTTAAGCAGAACTTTTCTTTACCCCTGAATTGAATAGTATAATTGGCTGGAGCGATTGTGCTAACAATTTCTCCTTCATCCCCAAATCCTCAGAATCATTACCTAAACCTGTCTCTATCACCTGATCACCATTGAAAGAATTGAATGTCCGGAAAGAAAATAAGGATGAGAGAAACACTGGAAAGGGAAAAAAACTGAAAAAACGCTGCTCCTTGATGGGATAACAGTCTTTGCAAAGTCCTTAGCTCAGGTATTATTAAAGCGATCTTAGGTCTCCCGGAACAGATTCATGAGTATCATTCTCGGCTGTAATTTGATCCTTCTCTGTGTTGTTGACTCCTCTATAGTGGGTTGAATGGGTCCAAGTGTTTCTGTCTGCTACTTCCAGGGATGTGGTATTGGTCATCAACACTTGGTACCTGTCTGTCAGACAACTTGAACATAGGAAATTACAGCCCATAACATACTCTCCCAGTCCAACATCATGACAGTTTGTGTATATCATATCAGGAGGCAGTGTTTCGAACGTCCTTTGTTGCTGTCTCACTATTTGCTTCTCTTTATAAGATTTTCACAAGTCTCTCCATTATGAGCTCAGATTTTCCACAGTCTTTCCATTATGAACTCATCTCGGGAATCTACCATCATGAGATTGCTTGTCAAAAGTATTTCAAAAGGTGACAGGTTAAGAGGTGGTTTTGGAGTGGATCTGATAGTGGAAAGGACTACTGGCAAAAGCATCCGGCCACTCCAATCTAGTTTCAACTATCACTCTATTCAATTAGTTCAAGATAGTACCGTTTACTCTATTTTCCCACTGGCTTGTGGCTGACAAGGAGTATGTAACGTATTATCTAAAAGTTATTACCAGTAAAATGAATACACCTATCACTGTCTATAACTCTAGGGATACCACATCTACTAACAAAAATCCTCAGAATGACACAGTAATATTAGAAATATTTGAATGAGCCTTTACCCAGATATAGATTACATCAGTACACCAGTATATACTTGAGAATCATGCAAGGTCGCAATTGTATGAAGTTTTACATGGAAAAAGTCCATCTGTAGGAGGGGTGTGGGATGGCTCTATGGGTATTGTCTTTCCAACATTTTTCTTCACTCAAGTAAGACAGGACATTGCCTTCCTACTAGCTTGAGAAGAAAAGACTGGCACCAGCTTGCACATACCTTCTTTACACAGATGAGTCAGACCATGTGCTGCCTCAGCTAGGCCTGGAAGATATGCTCAGGGAGCAACAGGCCTACCTCATCCATCTCTCCAGAATCCAGACTACTCCTGACCACCTTCGCCTTTAGACTACCTTTTCCTGTAGGGAACACAAATCTTGAATTTTACTTAATTCTTGTGTGTTTACAATTTAAAAAAAAAGATTGTTTTGTCAGTTGCCAAACTTAAACCTTAAAAGAAATGGTGCACAAAGCGCTCAAGTGCAGGAGGAAAAAGAAAGAAAAGTGATAAGGGTTTGGTGTGGCTGATAGGTAGATGTGAACGATGGACATATGCAATGCAGTGTGTTGTATCGGTGGAACAAAGGACAGGTGGTGTAAACAGGGTACAGTGCTAATGTCCAATGTTTGTAGGCTCCATCTGCAATGCAACTAGGATATATATCAAATGTTCCTGAGACTGCCTCAGTGAGATGTGTGCATTGACCGAATGGTACCCGGGTGATCCTGCTGTGTGTGGGGGGTGTGCCCTAAGGCAGTGTGGATGGTGCCTGATGCTGATTCTTGGATGATGTAAGCTGTGCTGGGGTGTGCTCATTGAGTGCTGTCTCCAAAGCGCTCTTCAGGGCTTTGAGACTCTAAAGGCGGTGTCTAGGGTACCTGATGCTGAATCTTGGACGATGTGAGCTGTGCTGGGGTGAGCTCGTTGAGTGGCGTCTGTACCCCGCTGTTTGGTAGGTGTTCCTGGCTATTAGACTCTGTTGATGAGGTTGTGGTCTTTCCGGGTATAGCGCCGTAAAAGACTGCGTGGCTGGCAAACTCGGAGAACAGTAGAGCTACATAGTGAAGTTCTGGCAAGAAGCTTTATTAGTAATTAACAGATTTACACTTACATTCCGATGAATGAATAACAGCTTTGCCACAACAGTGAGGGTTAAATGGTAATCTTGTGGTTATTACCCGACGCGTTTCGTCCAACAGGGGACTTTCTCAAGGAGTAGATGGGTGATGAATGGGGTGATTTATATAAAGACCTGGACAGCTTATGATTGGTTGGAAGTGTGCTTTAATCTGATTGGCTACAATATGGATGTGTTGTCCAGTGTTAAACATGTGTATATAAATTTAAGCCAACTGCCCACTTGGCAACTCCGTCCGTCCTGCTATTGTCACATAATATTGGATCCTATTCATGTGTTAAGGCTTTATATTAAATAACAGCTACTTCATTTGGTAACTGTGTCGCTGTCACACGTCATTGATGCAATGTGAGTGCGCTACTCATGTCCTGCTATTGTTATAAAAGTTCCTCTGTCACCTCAACGTCGTCCACTATCCTAGAAATGTACTTAAAACCAGTGTATATCAACTAATTTACCCTCTGCCAACTCACATGCCATCCTCAATCCCACAAATTCAGCTACTTGGCTAAATGAGGAGGGAAAAGGGGTCAGTTTTTATAGCACCTTTGTCATTTATAACAATATCCAGTACATGTCTGTCTGACTATAACAAATATAAAACATGAAAATTTTCCATTTTCTAAAGGGTGTCACTTATGTCAGATCTTGTGGCAAAAGTCTTATTCAAATGTTCCACACGGTCATGCATAGTCTCCTCTTCTCTATCTACCCTTTGTACATCTAGAGGCACATTTTGTACACTTTGCTCAGAAAACATATGTAATTTAGGCAGAACTTAGGTGGGCAGATACCGCATGCAATGTATAAAATCTTGAATCATGTCACAGTACTATGTCAAGGACCCCGGCAGCTTCAGTAAGCATAAAAATACAACCTTTAGCTACCTTCCTGGCTATGTCAGTGTAGTGTGTGTACCCTTAACTATGTTCATTGTCAAAAATGTCTTAGCCCCTTGGGTGAGACAATATTTCAAGTATTGGACCTTTGTCTGGCATGACTGTAATCCATCCTTTTGCAACCTCGTGTCCTGTTACCGAGAAATGAATAAACAAGTATTTTGTTTCAAACACTGATGATATAAACAAATTATTGGTTTGGTTGTTGGTTGGAAAGATTGAAAACAGTCACGCCAGGCTTGTGTCCAGATATTGAGGTTGCTTATAAACCGTTGGGACAGTGTCTATGTATTTTGTACCTCTTTATAAGAAAAAAATGAGGTATTAACAGTTAAAAGTGTAAAAACATGGGATAGACAACAAGGAAGAAGAATAATAATGAAATGACTTGCAGAAAAACAGTAAAGCAGAAAAGGAGATTTACAGCAAGATGACAACTGGATTGGGCACTACATGGAATTGGCTCATAACTATTTCATTAATCCCTTTAAATCTTAGCTAATCTATGACCCCTCCCCCATTCTTTTTAAACCTAACAGGGAGTTCCATTACCCATCCAATCCAGTGTCCTATCCATCGTTAGTTCATAAGGAACCCCGTATCTCTAATCACAATATTTCTACAATCTGTGATGGACTTGTGGCTATAACAGTGAAATACAGATTTAACCCTTGTGATGCATATTATGTATTTTCCCTGTGTTTCTTCCTGGAATACATAAAAACACCATCAGAAGCAAAGTTTATTACACACTTCATTTTAAATAATAAATTTCAGCCAAATAATTTATCATGAGCCACCGCAACTAGAAGAAAGAGTGTTAGAATGACCCAATGTTAACTTCTGTCTTTAAAGGAAAATTTTGCATTTCTCCTGCAATCCCCATAATTAATAAATATATTTCTCTCTGGCTGTCCTTGTCTAAAGAAGAGAATGGAACAAAGTTTAATTAGTATCAGAAAACAAACAACACATTTTCATTTCTTTACTTTCAGTCCTTATCATCACTCAACAACAACAAGAAACTCAGACTGTATCCATTCATTGACAGCAAATGTTTCTTATGTAAATCGATCCCTAGCAAATGTTATCTGCAGTCTTTTGTATTGTTCTAACTCTATAGCCTCATTGCAACCAGGGTCAATTAGGCTAGGTACACACTGCAGTGCTTTCTGCCAATAATCAGACAAATCAGCCGACATACAACCGTTTGGTCGGAAGTTAGGTTAGTGTGTATAGTGACACGATGGTCAAAAGTCGTTACAAAGTGTCGATTGTCGGCTCATTTGGTTGGTCATACTGTTTTATATTTTCCAACCAGTCACTGACCGATCATGTAGTGTGTATGCACTCATGCTCACGATCTCCATAGAGTTTACAGAGTCGGGCTCTTTTCAGCCTATGCTAGCAATGAATGTCCTGGTGAATAAATGTAGAGAGTGCTCTAGAAGGAATAATTAAAGTGCTCGTTTTGAGATAGAATGTTTTGTTTCAGAGTCACAGAAGCTAATGAAATTCGGTAGGACATGTGAATAGCTATAATAAGGCGGTTTTAATCAGTGTGACAGAGGACCAAATGAAGGACCAGATGAAGAGCAAAGATCTGAAGGTAAATCGTGTCAGTGTGTATGCATGATTCGCCAGACTGATCGCACATTCAGTCGTAGGTGCAATTGTTTGAGATAACACGTCGGTCAGAAAATTCTTCAGTGTGTACCTAGTCTTAGCTAAAACCTTTGTCTCTACACAATGGATATCTCTTATCTACTAACAGTACATACAGGTGGAATCTTATTTCTCCATTAAGTTTTCTGAGAATAAGCCATTACAAGAATTACAGCAAACTTCTTTTACTAATATTAATACATGGCTCACTACCCTGGCTGCACTTTAGTGATTATCCACGTAAGGTTGTTGTTATGATTTTACATATTGAGCTTGCCAATGAATGAAATAGAAGCCTCTCTCCAGACTGATTTCTAAAACTGGTGTCACTAGATTCAATCACTATTGCAGGGCTTTGAAACAAAACACAAACACAAGCAAAGCACAAAAGAAAAATGTTACTCATCTTCCTTTGAAAAATTACATACTCAATATAGAATATCAGTTAAATTTGATATTTTTATAACTATTTTTTTAAAATCGGTCCATACTTTCGGACACTCTTGTGCTCGCTTCTCTTCTGTTCACAACGCTACTTTCGCTACGTATGCGCGATCCTGCCACATGCTCCCTTTCTGTTGCCACAGTTTTAAACAGTCAGTGTGTTTTATTCTCAGTTTTCACAAAGATTTTATCTCTAACTGTACTCAATACCTCCGGATCCAAACTACTAACCTTAGGAAAGGTTTCCACACATTCATTGGACATCTTGACCCACTGATCACAGTACGCCATTGCTTACTTACCTTCACAGTATGCCATTACATACCTGCCTTACACTTCCCTACTCACAATCACAGACCCTATCGGACCTTCTTTGACCTAAACATCGGTCACATCGACCATCTCACACATTTGTTTAGTGCCCGTGTGGAAACGGAATCCTCAATGCTTCACAGCCCAAAACTCCCACTAGAGATTTGTGGTGGCCATGGACGAATTCCATAAGCTGCGTCCACTCAATTCTTCTCAACTGGGTACAAATTAACAATTAATGCGATGAAAAGCGTACACAGCGAGGACCCTAACATAGTCACTTAATTGATAAAACGGAAATATCCACACTTCACAGCATAATACGATATTCCGCCCCTCCAGCTGAGTTTCTGCTGAGTACTTTAGAACTGAGAGAACTGAATATTGAAGAATATCAGCCTTTTCGCGAATTTCCTTTCTACCATCTACAATTTCACAATCACGTGCGTGTGCAACATGTATGGTCCTTTCGCACAGCTTGCATGTACTAATTATCTGCAAACTTATGAAATTACAATTGGGATTATGATGAAAACCCTGTTTTCGTATCACCGTATACCACATATACCACAACATAAATTTTCATACCCTGTTTTCACAACAGAAAGTCTCAGAGGTCAATTTTTATACCCTGTATCCTCAACAGAACCTATGTCCTTAACCGGTACTTTCACAATCACACAATTCACATACAGCTTTGTTTTCTGTACAGAAAAATACTTTCCCAAATGGTAGTAATAACTTCTTAGAGGTTTAAATAATTAATTTCACTATAAAATACAACAGGACTATCTATCAATACAACCATTTAAACATGTGGCAATACAGGGAAACATATGCGTATGCTATGCAAACAAAACCACGTTTAAATCGCAAATGACATGAAAAAGAAACCATTTTTCTTTCTTGTCCCTAGGTTTTAACCAGCACCCCTTAGATTACACAAAGCGAATATTCAGTTTGGCAACAATGGATGATATAAAGGCCTAGAACCATTTGCGTTCTTACCTCTATACGACCCGTCTCCCACCCTTTGTTAGTAAACCAAAATATGCAGGTTTTGCGAATCCTCGAGTAGTGTGATCTCCGTTAGAGAGCTCCCAAATTGTAATGATCATTTCGTTGCTACCAATAAATGTTGTCCAATGTGATTATTGTGGTTCCAACGCACAAAGAGATTTAATAGCAAAAGATTGTAGGATTTACAGCAAGCCATTATGATACATAAGAGGTATCACTATAGACAGGAAAGTAAAAAATCAAATACATTACATTACGCAAGCGCGTTCTGGGCCCAGGTCCATATTCCTCCTTGTCTAGTCTGCAGTCAGGTAGAGAGAGCATTAACACTGGCCCTGGAAGTTGCTTATATGCAGTCTGAACTAACATAAACCGTAAATATGTCACGAATATACACAGATAACACTAAGAGAGATCTTCATTGGTCCAGGGTTAATGATGTTCCAGTAGACTGCTGGTCATAGGTCAGTTCATTTGATCTCTTCTCAAAGGTGAGGGCAACTTACTCCAACTGTTGCCCACGTGTCTTCCCACGGATAAACCAGTTTAAACTGTCCCATAAACAAAGTACTTTTGAGTATTAATGTCATACCATTCATAACTTGAATGGTATGACATTTATATGTGTGTTATTAATCTGTGCGATTGTGTCATTACACGTGGCATACTAATCAGAATAACACGGTAAAACCATATTAATCAATTTAGCCGACTTCATCCAATTATTTGACTTCCACTATATATATATATTGTCGAAGTCAGATAATTAGATAAAGTCGTTTCAAATTAATATATATCAATCAGATTTTCTTTGTCCGAATATATGCAAACAGCATGCTACGGTGTGGAAGTGCGTATTTAACAACAAAACATACAAACACATTTACACTCATCTACACTTACACATTCACCAGTAAATAGTTCACATTATAATAGTTCCAACACATAGTCGTTTATAATTAAATGTAATAGAGTTTATAGTTAAATATAATATTGTTAAAAGCACTTTACTGAGATCTAAAGTTCAGGATACAGGAAGCATATCATGTCTAGTATCATTCTAATCTCCTATTTATCCTCAGACGTTCGTTTCTATAGGCTAAGAGATTGCCCCTTGCGCATGCGAGTTATGGATTATAGAGAATAAATGATCAGAATGGTATTGTGTGTGTAATGCAAATAGACCAATTTGAACCAGCTTTTCGGCGGGAAGATTAGTATGCATCTGTTGGAGAGCTGACCCCCACCCTTGGAGGGCATCATTTGAACTGACCAACAGACAGTCTTCTTGACCACAGACTTCAGGATTAAATGACTGTATGCTGGATCCAGGGTGCCTGCGTATGTAATCGGCTGTACTTATTGAATTGTTACTCTGTTACTTTTTGCTATTAAATATCATTGTGAGTTGGAACCACACTATTCGAAGTGAACAATTTTCATTGAATAGTGACTAGACGAGCATAACAATTTGGGGGCTCTTCAGCGGAGATCACACTACCGGAAGATTCGCAAAGTCTACGGATTTCGGTTTCTCAACAAAGGATGGAGACGCGTTATATACGGGTAAGAATGCAATGTGTTCAAGGCCTGTTTATCATTCTGTGTTGTGAACCGAATGTCCGTTTTTGTTTAATCCAAGGAGCGCTTATTTGAATCTAGGGACAAGAAAGAAAAAACTATTTCTTTTGTTATCACTGTGCGTTTTAATGTGATTTATTTTGCATAGCGTATGTGTACTTCCTGTATTGCGTATGCGTAGTTCCAGTGTTGTTGACACGTGTTTAATCATTTTGATACATAGTCCTATTATATTTATAGCATAATCAATTGTTAGAGCCTCTGAAAAATTATTACAATCACTTGGGAAAGTATTTTTCTGCGCAGAAAACAAAGATGTATATGTATGTGAATTGTGTGATTATGAAGTGAAAGTTGATTTACTGTTGAAAGAGACAGGCAATATCGGTTGCTGTTTGATGAGACAGATAGGACAGTCGAGAATTGGTATACACGGCAGGTGTACTGGAAGCAAAAACAAGAGGTTTTCATTGCACTCCCAAAAGTAACCGCAAAATTTATTGACAGTATCTGTAAGCGGTGCGATCGGACACCATGGTTGAGCGTTCAACCGTGATTGTGACTTGGGAAGTTGTGGGAGGAAATACGTTGACAAGGCTGGTATTAGTAAATTCTTAGTGTTACCGATGGTAGAATACTCAGCAGGTGTGCTGGAAAGGCAAGGTCTTGCAAAGTTGACACTTTTACACTCCCAGTTTCTGTGTTAGGGGTCCTCGCTGGGTACGTTGACAATCACGAGTGATGCTCAGTGGTACACAGCTGAAAAGAAGTTAGTGGACGCAGCTTGTGTAATTCGTCCATGGCCAATACAAATCTCTAGTGGTAGTTGAGTGCTGTGAAGCGTTGGAAAAGTCCGTTTCCACTTGGGTGCTAAGCAAACGCTAGAGATGGTCGATGAGGTGCTGCCTAAGGAAGGGCCGATTGGTTCGGCACGGTATATTATGTGTAGGAAATATGGTGCGTACGCAATGGCGTACTGCAACAAATGGGTCAAGATGAGCAGGGAATGTGTGAGTCCTTTTCCCAAGGTTGGTAGTTTCGATTCAGAGGTACTAAGTACTGTTAGAGATAAAATATGTTTGATTAAATCAATGAAAAAGAGAATTAAAAACAATGATTGCTTAAAACTGTGGCAACAGGAAGGGAACAAGCAAGGTAGCGCGTGCATACCGGAAGTAAGCGTTGCAAAGCGAGGAGAAGCCATATGCGGTCGGGGGGAAAAGTACAGCTGATACAAAAAATGTTAAAAATGAAACAAGCAATTTATATCCTGTATTAAGCCATTTTAACGGTAATGTTTCTGAAGAAGATGATGAACCCACCGTCATTTCAGCCATTGCTCATGCAATTAACGGGCATCACACAGACAAGGAAAGTGAGCGGTCTCTCCAGCAGGGGCAGCGGTTGAAATTGGTGAGAGTAGCGGGGGAACATTCATTGTACCGAAACAGTAATTCCAGCAATTAATCTTGAATGTAGGGATTTGGTAGGTTTGCTTCCCGTCCACACAATAGCAGTTCCCAATGGGAATGCGGACAAAGATGGTGTAGTTCCTATAAAACATGTAGCAATGCATTGTCGATGGACTAGATCTGAGCTACATCCAATTATGTCTAATTTCCCAGATCCTAGAAAAGAGCTGGACAGATGTCAGAAATTTGTTAAAGATTTAGGTAATGCGCATGAGCCAACTAATAAAGATTGTCAAGTGGTGTTGAGGGCCTGTCTTCCTCCCAATATTGATATATAAAAGTTTATTAAGGATTGTATATTGGAGGAAGGCAGATCCTTAACAGATGATGATAACCAAGAAAATATTAAACAAATAATCTCACAGTTGGCCATATACTTTCCAGTGGTTATGAATTGGAGCAAAATTTTCACTATCAAACAAAAAGATAGTGAGACTGTAACAGATAATTTTGCCAGAGCTCTGTCAGCAATGACCCAGTACACAGGGATATCAGACATAAAGGATGATGTGCATCAGGGAAGTAGCTGTTACGGTGATAATGGATGGTCTCAAGGAAAATCTGAAGACGAGGGTACAAACCTCTTTACCTAACTGGAGAGGATTCACAGTAGATGCACTTAGAGAGTCTGCCGTTGAGCATGCTAAAAACATATGTAAGAGGAAAGAGGAGCAGAGTGATAGGCTAATGATGGTAAGTATACAGGCTTTAGAAGGACTACACACACAACCACAAACTTACAACACATACAGAAAACGATATACGACAGTGAGGTGTTATAATTGCCATAAAGAGGGACACATAAGGAAGTACTGTATAGAGGGAAGTTATGGGCCACCTAAGAAGGAATCACATAGAAACACACAGAGGAGACATGCGCAACTTTTCAGAAAATTCCCAACAGTTACCCGCACACGTAATAGCAGAAAATGCTTTGCGGGAGAGTGAAAGCCAGCGCTAGTGGTCAAGTCATATCTGTATTCTACAGCCAGTTAGGTTAACTGAGAATCTTAAGGAATAACCTACAATGATAGTTGATATAGCTGGTACAAAACAAACCATTCTTGTAGATGCAGGGGCGGTAAGGTCAGTGATAACTTCTCCATTAATAGAGGTCACTAACAAATCCGTTCCAGCTATGGGAGTAATGGGGAGAGTGCTACATTACCCTTTGACTAAATTCGCAGAAGTTACTATCGGGCCTCTGCACACCAAGCATTCATTTCTCTTGGCTGCCGTGGCTCCTACTAACTTACTGGGCAGGGATTTGTTGTGCAAAATGGGATGTGTCATTTACTGTACCCCTGATGGTGTATTCCTATAAATACCAGGGACGGTTGCACATGAGGTACAGAACATATTGAACACCCCACAAGGGTTAATGTTACACTCTGACATAGTCCATCTCAGGTAAAGCAAATGTTATTGCAAATACCAGGTTCCCAATGGACCAAAGATGGACAGAACACTGGATTGATGGCTAATGTAGCTCCTGTAATGGTTACTCTGAAAAAAAGTGGCAGGCAAGCTCCAAAAATCCAACAGTACCCATTAAAACCGAAGGTGGAATTAGGGGTGTATCCTGTAATTGAGAGGCTGTTGCAACAAGGGATCTTAATTCGTACATCCAGCACAGCCAATAATCCCATTGTTCCAGTGAAGAAGAGTGGGGGGAGGGGCTATAGATTAGTCCAGGATTTAAGGAAAGTTAACAAAGTTGTTTAGAGCCAATTCCCCCTAGTGCCCAATCCAGCTGTCATCCTTATGCGGATTCCACCATCTGCCAGTTATTTCACTGTCATTGATCTTTGTTCTTATTTTTCTCGGTCCCCCTTCACCCTGACTGTCAATATCTCTATGCATTCTCCTACAAGGGGGTGCAATATACATAGACGAGATTTCCCCAGGGGTTCATTGACAGCTCTAGTATTTTCTCTCAAGCCTTTATTAAAGTAATTCTATCGTTTTCAAATAAGCATTGCATAGGCGATTGTATTGTGTTTCCAACGCACAAAGTGATTTATTTTAGCAGATGTTAAAAGTTAACAGTTCAATACATGATTATTATATAATACAGTACAGCCAATACCAAAAGATACATACATACCGCTGCGTTCGCATGCGCTCGCACGGGTACCAATTAACAGTAGTTCACCCTTGAATACTGTGGTCAGAGTAGACTGAAGCTAGTGGGAGCACAGCTATGATATATATATACATTCAGTGTTACAGAGTGAACAATGCAGATGACGTGGCTTGTTTCTATAGGTCCAGACTTCGGGTGGGTCCAGGGTAAACAGGTCTTAGGCTAGTTCAAACTAAAGAATCCAAAGGTGGGGGTCATCTCTTCAGGGGATGTGCTCCTTTGTTCCCACCAAGACTCCAGTTACAACTAGTCTATTAGCATTTTATAGTCGGCACCATATTAAAGGTTTATTCCCTAACATCAATAACTAGAGTATGCAATGTGCGATCATTTCGCCAAATGCACCGGACAGCTGCTGATGTAAAGGGGATTAATATGATATCAGACATGACACATTTCCTTTAACCTGAACCTTAAATAACACTGAGGTGTACATATAATCATAATATATAAACTAATAATAAACTATATGCTATCTGCTCATAAATCACTGTAGAATAGATTCAATATGAATGTGAATTATATAAATAACTAAATGTAATGCGAGTGTGTACGTGCATATTTTACCGTGCGATCGCAGTATGCCACATGTAGCGTGGCATACTGAGTGCAATCGACCAATAAAACAATATTAACCAATATACTTTCGTTCATTCAATTATACGACTTCGACACCTTACATGACTGCTTGCAATCCTTCCAACCAAGTAATGGGTCTCCTCTAATTCAATATGTGGACGATTTGTTGTTGTGCTCTGATTCGTTTATGTCATGTTTACATGATACTGAATTGTTGTTGCTTCATCTTTCACAAACAGGACACAAGGTTGCAAAGGATAAATTACAGTCATGTCAGACTAAGGTTAAATACTTGGGACACTGTCTCACCCAGGGGCTAAGACACTTGAAAACAGTGTACAGGCAATACAGCACATGACTCTGCCAGAGAACCAATAGCAAATCCAAACCTTCTTGGGGATGTGTGGATATTGTAGATCATGGATCCCAGGTTTTTCTATTCTGGCATTACCATTGCAGGAGTTAGTCTCATCCTTAAAACCTGAGCGTGTTACACACACACAGAAGAGTCAGAACAGGCATTCTTTAACCTTAAAGATAGTCTTACTAGAGCACCTGCCTTGGGGATACCAGATTATGAATGGTTGTGCAGCAGGTGTCCTCACACAGAAACATGGTGATGCTAGCAGACCGGTAGCATACTACAGTGCACAATTGTACACTGTGGCAAGATCACTCCCAACATGTTTAAGAAGTGCAGCAACAACTGTTCTTTTGGTAAGTAAGAGTGAAGACATAATAATTAGGACATGATTCAACTGTCTATACACCACATGCAGCATCTGCTATGTTGAATTCAGCTCAAACAAAACATGTCTCTTTAGCAAGATTCACAAAGCGGGAACTAGCTTTGATGGCACCTGCAACATCACCATCAAACGGTGCAATACTTTAAATACAGCTACATACCTACAATATGTGCCTCGAAATGCACACAGGGTGGAAGGAGAAGAGACTCTGGTTGGGAATGAGTTTTGCAGGTATACTGATACACATGATTGTATGGAATATCTGAACCAGACTTTTACTGCAAGACCTGACATACATGACACACCCTTAGAAAATGTTATAACTGACAGAGGGGCGGTGTTGACCACGGACCTCAGGGCAGTTAGGTGAATGATTGGAATGATGATAACAGCAGAAAAGTAGAGAATGTCTTATGAAGTCAATGACTTGCAGCTGTTGATGGTGGAAGGTCAGCGACTTGGAACTGTAGAGAAGAAGCGAGGACTTGTCCAGGTCTTGGTAGGTAGCAGGGAAGTCAGTGGTCTGCGTGTAGAAAGTTGTACCACTGCTGTGAGGAGGAATGAGGACTTGTCCAGGTGCAGGAGAGTGGTGTGAAAACAGCAAACTGCAGCTGTGTGGAAACAGCGCGAGTAGATAGGAGTTTTGTACAACACAAGTAGGTAAGTACAATGAATAGTCTGTCAATATAGTAGCTGGCTCTGCAGTGTGGAGAAGCGGGTCAGCGCGGATATGCAAGTAACAACAAAGTCAATATGATGAGAGCATACCGCAGCTGAGTGAGAAGCTTGTCCGGGTAAACAGGCAATGTAGCATAGACAGTCTATCATAGGTAACTGTACCTTAGTGCAGTAGTCACGTATAGTTCAATAGGTATGCAAGTAAACAATAATAGTCAATAGTGGTTATGCATACCAAGTAGAGCAGGAATCAGTTGGGAAGCTGAAGAAGCGATCAGCTGAGTAGACACGCTGTAGCGGGTATAGGAACCGCCGTTGAGTAGAGCAGGAAGCAGCTTGGAAACTGCAGACGATCAGCTGAGTAGTAATGCTGTAGCGGGTATGGGAACCGCCGATGAGTAGAGCTGGAAGCAGCTTGGAAACTGCAGACACGAGTAGAGCTGGAAGCAGCTTGGAAACTGCAGACACGAGTAGAGCTGGAAGCAGCTTGGAAACTGCAGACACGAGTAGAGCTGGAAGCAGCTTGGAAACTGCAGACACGAGTAGAGCTGGAAGCAGCTTGGAAACTGCAGACACCTAAGGCTGCAGGTGCCTTAAGTAGGGTGAGGTGATTGATCCATCAATCACATTAGTGGTCAGGTGTAGTTGTTTAAGGGACCTGCGCATGCGCAGTGCGACAGGATGGCGGACGGCCGCGGTTTAACACAGGTGTAAGCGGGAAAGATGGAGAACCACGTACCAGAGTGGAGGCACTCACACTCCGGTAAATGACAGGCACTAAGGAGAGCATGTGAGTTGGCAGAGGGTAAATCAGCTAATATATACACTGACTCTAGGTACACCTTCAGGGTAGTACATGATTTCGGGTCCCTTTGGCGTCTTAGGAACTTTATGACAGCAGCAGTCACACCAGTATCACATTCACATCACATAAAAGGACTCTTGACAGCGATACAGTTACCTAAGACAGTAGAAGTCATAAAATGCAAAGCCCACACATACGAGGAAGACCCGGTGTCCGTGGGCAATAGCAGGGGGGATGAAGCTGCCAAATGGGCAGCAGGTTACCTGTAAATGTATCAACGGACAAAATGTTGGTTTTTCAGACAACATACACAGAAATTGATTGAAATGCAAGATTTGTGTTCACCACAGGAAAAGGCGTTCTGGAAGGCGAAGGGATGTGGTCAAGACTCCTCTGGAGAGATGGACAAGGTAGGCCCGTGGCTCCCAGGGCATTTTGCCCAGGCCTGGCTGAGGCAGCACATGGCCTGACTCGTCTGAGTAAAGAACGTATGTGTAAGCTGGTTAGAGCATACTGGTGTGCACCAGGCTTTTCTTCTCAAGCCGGTAAGGCAATGTCTTGTCTTACTTGTGTGAGCAAAAATGTTAGGAAGACAATACCAACTGAGCCATCCCATATCCTTCCTACAGACGGGACTTTTCAGGTAATACAAATTGACTATATCCAATTACCACCTTGCAGGAATTTCAAATATGTATTAGTTTGTACTGATGTGTTTTCCAATTGGGTAGAGGCATTTCCAGCTGCCACTAATACTGCTGTTTTTACTGCTAAGGAAATTGTTCAGGAATTTGTATGCAGGTATGGTATCCTTAGAATCATAGAAAGTGATAGGGGTACCCATTTTACAGGTGATATCTTTCAGAACATGTGTAAACTTATGGGAATCAATTGCAGACTTCATATTCCTTGCCGACCACAAGCCAGTGGTAAGGTGAAAATGTTAAATGGTACCATTAAGAACAAACTGAGTAAGATAATGGCTGAAATTGGGTTGGCATGGCCAGAAGCATTGCCACTAGTCCTCCATAGCATCAGATCCACTCCCAGACCTCCTCTTAATTTATCCCCCTTTGAGATACTTTTTGCCAGACAACCTCATTTGATGATAGGCCCACAGGACGATTTGAAGTGCAATAATTAAGTGACTTTGCAATATCTCATAAAAATGAGCAAACAGCTAAAACTACAGCAAAAGAAACTGAAAATGCTGTCACCTGGTATGCCAGAAACAAACTGTCATGATGTTGAACCTGGGGAATATGTTATGATCCGCAAATTTTTACGCTCAGGTTGTTTAACAGACCTTTGGGAAGGCCTGTACCAATTGTTGATGACCAGTACTACATCTCTGAAAGTAGCAGAAAGAGACATTTGGATCCATTCTAATCACTGCAGGAAAGTCAACAACCCGGAGAAGGTACAAGACAAAGCTAAGACTGACAACATAGATCTGTCACTTGTGAACCTGTTCCGGGAGACCTAAAGACTGCAGCTAAGACACCTGAGCCAAGGACGTTGCACAGACTATTATCCCAGCAATGGAGTGGCGGTTTTCATATTTTCCTTGTTCCATGTTTTTTCTAATTTTTATTCTTAGGACATCCTATTTTTATGATGGAGGACAGATGACGGAGAAAGGGTCCGTTAGTGATATTGATGAAGTGGAGTTGGAGGAAAGGTTGATAGAACAATCAGTACAGCCTATTGTCAAACTGGGTTCAGGGGTCATGAAAAGATCTGCTAGCTCTAGAACTCTGAGAAGTGTGAGGGGCTATTGTCTGAGGAATATTTTATCTATAAGTATTGTGACTCCCTAGTTGAAGAGAAGTGCATCCAGCGATGCCAGTTCAATAGTAATCTGGATTTGTGCGGGCATCCTCTGGATCCCTAGTGGGTAAGGTCCTAAACCAAACCGAGTGCAGGGCGTACTCTCATGTGCCTCAGGGACAGCATAATATAGGACTGGTACTATTGCCATTAAACATCGCTGAGGTCCTCAAATTATGGGGAGGGAGGTCCATAGATGGGAGGATTAATATCACTAGGTCCCCTAGTCTAAAGCTTCGCCAATACTCCTTAGATCGGTCTTTGTTGTGTCTAAATATCTGACATGTAAAGAGACTAGAGAATTGGGAAGCTGACCTACCTGATCAGACTCGCCACACCAGTTTTGATGGAAGACTCTCAAGATCACCAATAACCAGGAATAGTAATGGACATCATAGATTTGGACGTATTAACAGACATAGGAGAGTATCCATTGGGAAAGTTCCGCTAGGTTATTGTCAAAATGTTATCCATGCCAATACTTGTCTTGAACAAATGGAGACCCTAGGCATAGGTAGTTTCATCAAAACTTTGTGAAATATTATCAACGTTCATACTGTACCTTATGTCCTCCCAGATGATATGTACTATGCTTTTGGGAGAATGGCTTATTCCTGGTTAACTCCGAGTTCCAAAGGTTTATGTTTTCTAGGTGAAATGGTTCCAGAAGTTATAACCATTACACATGACAAAATGATTGATATCCATAGGACTACATCACCTCCATACATACACACACAGTATGAACATTGTGGAAAAAGAAATATGATTCCTGGTGAAGCTACTGGTTTCCAAGTTATGGTTGCATTAGATCCCACCAGGATCTCTCAGGGAAATTTAAATTTTAGGTATTTTCAAGACCTGGCTAAATTGATAGACAATATCACTGAGTTGTATGATGACACTTTCAGGTATACGGGTAAGGAGCTAAAGGCGTATAAAAAGGAGTTGGTGGATATTGTGTGACTTTGGCCACTCAATTTGGTGTCAAATGTTGCACGTACATCACTAATAATACTGATGACCCCAAAGAAGTTATTGACCGGAAAATTGACAAAATCTTACAATTAAAGTGGGAATTTTGGGAAGAACCATAATTTTTCACTGTACGAGATAGGAGAAAATGTAACAGGATGGTTCTCGTGGTTGAATCCTGCAAAATGGTTCTCAGGTCTAGGGGAATGGGTACAGGAAAATGTTGCTAGTATAGGTAACCTCCTTATTCTTATATTTGGTGTCATTTTAGTAATTGGCTTATGTGTCAGATGTGTTCCTATTGTGTTGAAGTGTGGCAAATGTTCTACGGAGGTAAACACTTCAAATGAGACTGTAATGTTGATGAGATACAGATATCATGGTTAACGAAGAACTGCATTATAATCCTGAAATAGAGAGCATAAGTAGGTGATAATTTTGTGCACTATCAAAGGGTGGAGCTGTCGAAGTCAAATAATTGGATATAGTCGTTTCAAAATAATATATATCAATCAGGTTGTCTTTGTCTGAAAATATACGAATAGCACGCTTCGGCTTGGAAGGGCGCATTTAACCACAACACATACAAACAAATTCAAAAGCATCTACACTTACACATTCTCCTGTAAATAGTTCACCTTAAAATAGTTCCAACACATAGTCGTTTATAATCAAATGTAATAGAGTTTATAGTTTAATATAATAATCTTAAAAGCACTTTATTGAGATCTAAAGTTCAGGATACAGGAAACATATCACGTCTGGCATCATTCTAATCCCCTATTTATCCTCAGACATCTGTTTCTATAGGCTAAGAGATCGCACCTTTACGTATGCGAGTTATGGATTATAGGGAATAAATGATCAGAATGGTATTGTGTGTGTCATGAAAATAGATCAGTTTGAACCAGCTTTTCAGCGGCAAGATTATTATGCATCTGTTGGAGAGATGACCCCCACACTTGGAGGGTATTGTTTGAACTGACCAATGACCTGCATTATACTGGACTGTCCTGAAGCCTGAACCTATGGAAACATGCTGTCACGGGCACTAGGAGTCTTTACCCAGGTATCACCAGATGATGGACTTACCAGAGCAGTATAGTTGGTAATATGGTACTCTGGTAGCGGGGTGACCATGGAACAGGAGACAGCAGATGGTAAGAGAATGCTCGAGAAAAGTCTATGACTAGCAGCACTGGTAATAGGTAGATAACTGTACACGAGGAACTCGATGGACAAGGAAACGTGAGGGTAGTCAGTGGTCTGCGGATAGCAAGTTGTACCACTGCTATAATGAGGAGGAATGTCCAGGAGTAACAAGGAGGTGGTGAGAGTCAGCGGTCTGGTGAAGGTATCAGGGGAGTCAGTGGTCTGCATTAGCAAGTTGTACCACTGCTATGTGAGAGGATACTTGAAACTGGTGTCACAGGGAACAGGAGACAGTGGTCTGCATATAGCAAGTTGTACCACTGCAATATATATGTGAGGAGGAGCACGAGGAGATGAATGCAATGCAGAGTATACACGGGCACACAGAACTTGATCCCACGATGATATGCACAATATAATAATAACTGAGCAGCACTGCACAAATATACAGAGTCACAATAACTATCCAGGCAAATAGGAAACACAGTCAAATGATAGCAATAGTCTCAGTGGATAGGAACTCCGGAGGAGAACAAACTCAGTCCAGCTAGATATGCAATACACAAGCACAGTCAATGAGAAGTATGCATACCGCGGTTCAGGAGAGCAGGCTGTCAGAGAGACGTGCAGGGATACCTGAGCGGCTGAAGGCCGGCAGAAGGAGAGACCACTGGAAGATGGAAGCGGTAACCAAGTTGGTGCAGCGCACGGTAGGTAGACCAGCAAGAACAAGGCAATACTCAGGAAGCAGTAGTATATGGAACTGGACACCTGGAGAACACGGGAGAGTTGAGGCGGTCTGATAACCAGTAGCTGAGATGAAAGCAGCGGAGCGCTGACCCGATGAAGACAGGCGAGTTGACACGAGCAGGAACACTGTAGAAGCACGGAGACAGCGGATAGGAATCAGCTGGCTGCAGACACAATGAACACTGGAGAGTTGAGGTGAGCAGGACTCTGTAGAAGCACGGAAGCAGCGGATAGGAATCAGCTGGTGCAGTCACGATGAACACAGGAGAGTTGAAGTGAACAGGATACTGTAGAAGCACGGAGGCAGCGGATAGGAATCAGCTGGTGCAGTAACGATGAACACAGGAGAGTTGAAGTGAACAGGATACTGTAGAAGCACGGAAGCAGAGGATAGGAATCAGCTGGTGCAGTCACGATGAACACAGGAGAGTTGAAGTGGTCTGTAAACCACAAACAAACAACAGGAATCAGCAGGAGCTGAATACACGAGGAAACACAGAAACACCTTCAGAGGCTCATGGGGAATGAGGCTCCAAGATCAGGCAACGAGGTATTGACCCCAGGGGAGTGTTGCCTGATCAGCCAATTAACTAAAAGCAACAGGTACTGAAGGTTTGAAGGGCTGCACATGCGCAGACCCTCAGGATGGTGGACGGCCACGGTTCCTAAGCACACGAGAAGCGGCACTCACAGTCCGGTGAGTGACAGTACCCCCCCCTTTTAAAGGTGGGCACAGAACACCTGGAACCGGGTTTGTCCGGATACTTGGAATAAAACTTCTTAAGAAGAGCGGGAGCGTTAAGATCTTCAGCTTTGATCCATGAGCGCTCCTCAGGACCAAATCCCTTCCAATGAACGAGGAAACGAAGAACTCCTCGCAAAATTTTTGCATCCAGTAATCTCAAAGTCCTCCTCTTGATGAATTTGTCCTGGCCGAGGTGCTGAAGGAGGGGCCGAGAAACGGTTGATGATAAGAGGTTTGAGCAAAGACACATGGAAGGCATTGGAAATACGCAGGTTCTTAGGAAGTAGAAGTTCGAAACAAACTGGATTTATAACTTGAATGATCCTATACGGACCAATAAAACGAGGAGCGAACTTCATAGATGGGACCTTCAAACGGATATTTTTGGTTGATAACCAAACACGATCTCCGATTTTCAGTGGTGGAATAGCCCGTCTCCTTTTATCTGCAAAAGACTTATATCTGGCAGATGTCTTCTTTAAACAGGTTTTGACCTGAGACCAAATATTTTTGAAGGTTTGGCAAACAGTCTCTACCCAGGAACTTGGGTGGGAGGGAGGGCAGGAAATTCCGGAAAAGACGGATGGTGACCGTAAACCACAAAGAATGGAGTTTTAGAAGATGACTCATGGTACATGTTGTTATGAGCGAATTCAGCCCATGGAAGCAATTCTACCCAGTTGTCTTGGTTGGCTGACAAGAACATCCTTATAAAAGTCTCAAGATCTTGATTGACACTTTCAGTTTGTCCGTTTGATTGAGGATGGTAGGAAGATGAGAGTGATAATCGTATGCCCAAGGTCTTACAGAGGGCCCGCCAGAATCTGGAAACGAATTGTACTCCTTTATCTGAAACAATTTCGGATGGACATCCATGAATACGAAAGATTTCTTTGATGAAATACTCAGCCAGAGTAGAAGAAGAAGGCAAACCAGACAAGGGAACGAAATGCGCCATCTTCGAAAATCTGTCCACCACTACCCAAATAGTATTGCAGTTTTTACTAGAAGGAAGATCAGTAACAAAGTCCATACTAATATGGGTCCATGGCTTGGACGGAATGGGTAGTGGTTGAAGCAAACCCGCTGGAGTTCTGTGGGGAGTCTTGAACTGGGAACACAATTTACATGCGGCTACAAAATCTTTGACATCTCTCCTCATAGAAGGCCACCAGTAACTTCGAGAGAGAATTTCAAAGGTCTTGCGTTCACCAGAGTGTCCAGAAAAACGAGAAGAGTGGAACCACGAAAGGATTTTCTTCCTAAGAGCAGGAGGCACGGGAGTTTTCCCAAATGGTAGCACCTTATGATCAGTAAAAATTGTCACAGGATGACGAGCTCCCTCCAACAAGTATCTCCACTCCTCTAATGCTACTTTAATAGCCAGCAACTCCTTGTCCCCGATGGTGTAATTCTTCTCCGCAGGCAGAAGACCCCGAGAGTAAAAGGCACAAGGATGGAATTTTTGTTGCTCCGATCTTTGGGAGAGAATGGCTCCTAAACCAACATTAGAGGCATCTACCTCTAGAAAGAAGGGAAGCGTCACATCAGGCTGTCGAAGAATGGGAGCAGAGGAGAAGGACTCTTTAAGAAACTGAAAGGCTTGAATAGCCTCAGATGACCATTGCTTAGTATTGGCCCCTTTACGAGTTAGGGCCACAATAGGAGATGCAATCGATGAGAAATCTTGAATGAAGCGTCTATAGTAATTGGCAAAACCTAAAAAACTCTGAATAGCACAAAGAGTAGTTGGCTGAGGCCAATGTAACACAGCATTCACCTTTTCCGGATCCATCTGCAGACCAACTCCAGAGACAATATTTTCCAAAAATGGAATCTGGGGCAACTCGAATGAACATTTTTCTAATTTGCAGAATAATGAATTTCTCCAGAGTTTGGAAAGAACTTCTGCCACATGTTGGTGATGAGAAGGCAGGTCCTGTGAAAAGATCAATATGTCGTCCAGATAGACGACGACACAAACATATAACAAGTCCCGGAAGATCTCAATAATGAAGCCCTGGAAAACAGCAGGGGCATTACATAACCCGAAGGGCATTACTAAGTATTCATAATGCCCATCTCTGGTGTTGAAAGCTGTCTTCCATTCATCACCAGACCTGATTCTAATTAAATTGTAGGCACCACGAAGATCCAACTTGGTAAAGATCCGAGCTCCCTTAATAAGATCAAATAACTCAGTAATAAGTGGAATGGGATACCAATTTTTGATAGTAATGGCATTAAGTCCACGAAAATCTATGCAGGGGCGTAGTGATCCATCCTTCTTTTTTACAAAGAAAAACCCGGCTCCAGCGGGAGAAGTAGAAGGTCGAATAAATCCTCGCTGGAGATTCTCTTGGATGTATTCAGATGTAGCTTGAGTTTCAGGTAATGAAAGTGGATACACACGACCCCTGGGAGGAGTCTTGCCAGGTAGAAGATCAATTGGACAATCCCACGAACGATGAGGAGGAAGACGTTCAGACTGAGTTTTATCAAATACATCGGCAAACGAAGCATACTGAGGAGGAAGTCCCGGTGAGGAAGGTGAAATGGAGGATTGCTGTATTTTAAGAGGAACGACTTGAGAGAGACAACGATGATGACATTCAGCTTCCCAAGACGTAACTTGAGGAGTGCGCCAGTCAATCTGGGGAGAGTGACATTAAAGCCATGGAAGGCCTAAAACAATCGGACTTGTAGTAACGGGAAGAATTAAAAATGAAATTTCTTCTTGGTGTAATACACCAATCTGAAGGGTTACTGGAGACGTACTCTGGGTGATGAGACCATTGATAATGCATGATCCATCAATAGCAGTCACAGTAATAGGTGTCTTCAAGGTAATCACTGGTAGGGACCATTGATTCACGAGGGATTTAGAAATAAAGTTTCCCGCAGCTTTAGAGTCAATAAGTGCTTGGGACTTAAAGGATTTGGTAGCAAAGGAAACTGTAACATCAAAAGCGCAGACTTTTAATTTCGTAGAACATGGAGAGGACTCCAGGGACCCTAACTTCACCTCTCCAGAACTGGTTAGGGCCTGGCATTTCCCGATTTTTTAGGGCATGAATTGAGCATATGTGTGGAATCAGCACAATAGATACAAAGTCTATTCTTTACTCTTCGGTCCCTCTCCTCTGACGTTAATTTGGAGCGTCCTATCTCCATGGGTATCACCGGAGATGAAACTGGGCGAAGTTGAGGACTTGAGCGAAGAGGTGCTTTAACTGAAGTTGTTTTTTCAGACTCTCTTTCACGAAATCTCATGTCTACACGGTGGCAAAGAGAAATCAAATCTTCTAAAGAAGTAGGTAGTTCTTGAGTAGTCATTGCATCTTTAATTTTATCAGAAAGCCCCTGCCAGAAGGCGGCAATTAACGCTTCAGTGTTCCACTGAAGTTCAGAGGCTAATATCCTAAATTGAATGACGTACTGGCCTACTGTACGAGAACCCTGACGTAGACGGAGGATGCTGGATGCAGCGGAAATGACACGATCTGGTTCATCAAATACACTTCGGAATGTGGAAATAAATTTGGCACTATCCAGTAATAATGGATCATTTCTCTCCCACAGAGGGGAAGCCCATGCGAGAGCTTGTCCGGTAAATAAGGAAATGAGATAGGCCACTCTGGAACGATGAGTAAAGAAATTTTGAGGTTGGAGCTCAAAATGAACTGAGCATTGATTGAGAAAACCCCTACATGTTTTGGGGTCTCCATCATACTTTGACGGAGTAGGCAGGTGAATCGTGAAAGCCGTAGACACCTGGGATGGCACTGGGGAAACGGAGGAAAGCACAGGAGCATCAACAGTAGCTGTGATATTTGGCCCAGATGTTCCTTGGGAGGCTAACGCCTGGTAACATTGCAGCAACAGCTGTTGGCGAGCATCATGTTGTTCCATACGGTTAACCAGATGCTGCAGCATCTCTTTAGCTGTAGGTTCCGAATCTGGGTCTGTCATGCCTGATCTTACTGTCACGGGCACTAGGAGTCTTTACCCAGGTATCACCAGATGATGGACTTACCAGAGCAGTATAGTTGGTAATATGGTACTCTGGTAGCGGGGTTACCATGGAACAGGAGACAGCAGATGGTAAGAGAATGCTCGAGAAAAGTCTATGACTAGCAGCACTGGTAATAGGTAGATAACTGTACACGAGGAACTCGATGGACAAGGAAACGTGAGGGTAGTCAGTGGTCTACGGATAGCAAGTTGTACCACTGCTATAGTGAGGAGGAATGTCCAGGAGTAACGAGGAGGTGGTGAGAGTCAGCGGTCTGGTGAAGGTATCAGGGGAGTCAGTGGTCTGCGTTAGCAAGTTGTACCACTGCTATGTGAGAGGATACTTGAAACTGGTGTCACAGGGAACAGGAGACAGTGGTCTGCATCTAGCAAGTTGTACCACTGCAATATATATGTAAGGAGGAGCACGAGGAGATGAATGCAATGCAGAGTATTCACGGGCACACAGAACTTGATCCCACGATGATATGCACAATATAATAATAACTGAGCAGCACTGCACAAATATACAGAGTCACAATAACTATCCAGGCAAATAGGAAACACAGTCAAATGATAGCAATAGTCTCAGTGGATAGGAACTCCGGAGGAGAACAAACTCAGTCCAGCTAGATATGCAATACACAAGCACAGTCAATGAGAAGTATGCATACCGCCGTTCAGGAGAGCAGGCTGTCAGAGAGACATGCAGGGATACCTGAGCGTCTGAAGGCCGGCAGGAGGAGAGACCACTGGAAGATGAAAGGTAGACCAGCAAGAACAAGGCAATACTCAGGAAGCAGTAGTATATGGAACTGGACACCTGGAGAATACGGGAGAGTTGAGGCGGTCTGATAACCAGTAGCTGAGATGAAAGCAGCGGACCGCTGACCCGATGAAGACAGGCGAGTTGACACGAGCAGGAACACTGTAGAAGCACGGAGACAGCGGATAGGAATCAGCTGGCTGCAGACACGATGAACACTGGAGAGTTGAGGTGAGCAGGACTCTGTAGAAGCACGGAAGCAGCGGATAGGAATCAGCTGGTGCAGTCACGATGAACACAGGAGAGTTGAAGTGAACAGGATACTGTAGAAGCACGGAAGCAGCGGATAGGAATCAGCTGGTGCAGTCACGATGAACACAGGAGAGTTGAAGTGGTCTGGAAACCACAAACGAACAACAGGAATCAGCAGGAGCTGAATACACGAGGAAACACAGGAACACCTTCAGAGGCTCATGGGGAATGAGACTCCAAGATCAGGCAACGAGGTATTGACCACAGGTGCTTTAAATAGGGAGTGTTGCCTGATTAGTCAATTAACTAAAAGCAATAGGTACTGAAGGTTTGAAAGGGCTGCACATGAGCAGACCCTCAGGATGGTGGACGGCCACGGTTCCTAAACACACGAGAAGCGGCACTCACAGTCCAGTGAGTGACACATGCCAAATCATCTCTATTGTTTTCAATGTAACACCAACTGTATATAAGCAGGAGCTCTGGGACCAACAGACAGTCTTCTTGACCACAGACTTCAGGATTGAATGACTGTATGCTGGATCCAGGGCACCTGTAAATTGGAACCACACTGTTCGAAGTGGACAATTTTCATTGAATAGCGACTAGACAAACAATATGTCTCTCTCTCTCTCTCTCTATATATATATATATATATATATATATATATATATATATATATATATATATACATACATATATAGATATAGATATAGATACAACAGGCAAACCATATGATACCATAAATTAATCAGGTGCTATTCTTATTGTATCCCAAATTAAGATAAGTCTGTGTGCTGTTAATTGGTTTATATAGTTTAGGCAAAGTCAGAATTATCTTCCTGTTACCTAAACAGTACACACTATTTTTATTCTTTTCTGGGTACCCTTGTGCCGAATTTATTTAATATTTCCATACTGAGATTAATTGCTTTGCCAACTATTGTGATGACCTATGCACAGACTTGAGTATCACACAGTTGTTTCTCATGAAAATTGATGGAATACTTGCATGGCTCCGAGAGTTTTACAAATCTTTATTGTTTGTGTTAGAATTTTTAGAACAATTTTGAATAATTATAGCTATTTAATACACACATTATAAACTGCATTGTCAGATGTCTTGATCTTTTAACACAATCTTCCTCCTGTGTATGAAGCAACATACACAAGTAAATAGTAGTGTCCATACCTTCAAAAAACAAAATACTCTGGAAATTGCATTTTCCTCACTTCAACTGTTGTTTTTTTAGATCCTACTTACTCACTTTTTTTGTACATAGTAAGCTGTGTCTTTTGATAACTTAAAAAATAGGTGTTCCTCTTTTGTCATTTGTAATGTTGGCCAGTATGTAAATGACCATGTGTGGCTCTTTTAATTAAAGGACAAATAAGTAACCTTGGGCCTGATTCATTAAGGATCTCAAATGAAGAGGATACTCATTTCAGTCTCCTGGACAAAACCATGTTACAATGGAAGGGGTGCAAATAAGTGTTCTGTTTTGCACATAAGTTAAATACTGCCTGTTTTTTTATGTAACACACAAATATCAACTTTAAATTTCAGTGCACAAATAAGCTATCAAGTATTTGTGTGTTACTTGAAAAAACAGGCAGTATTTAACTTATGTGTAAAACAGAACACTTATTTGCACCCCTTCCATTGTAACATGGTTTTGTCCAGGAGACTGAAATGAGTATCCTCTTCATTTGAGATCCTTAATGAATCAGGCCCCTTATTTGTAAACCTATTTTCATTAAAAACAACTTTGTGCAATGCTTGCTGTAGATTCTAGGACAACTGGTTTTGAAGTTATTAGTCTGTAGTAATGTTGTTGGGCTGGTTTTTCACATAAATTAATGTTCTGCAGTACATGGTGTTTGTTTGAAATGTATTTTTTGCATGCGAACTGAGATAAATAAAGTCATAATCTGGAGAATGCTGATAGCACTTATTCCATTTTAAAATGATGACTCATGCCAGAAATTTAAAAACAAAAATAAACAGGGTCTATAGCACTGAAGTCATGTGGGGGCCAAAAAAAAACCCTCCAATGTGTTTTGGTTTAATGTGATGTGGCTTACAAAGTACAATAAAGGAACTTTAATTTAAAAAAATGTTTGGAAATGTCTGTAGATATGTATTGCCTGTGCTATCTACAGGATCACAAAGGAAGTTTTTTATTCAAACCTCTAGCAAGAATTTAAGTATTGCCGGTTTGTTGCAGTGTGAAATTATACATTTAAAACCTATGCTTCCATGCCTCTTGAGTTAAAATGAGAGTACTTTCAAATTCGATAGTTGCTTTGTTAAAGATATGCTATTCAAAATAGTAAACTAATCATTGCCTTTTTTCCTTACTATGTATAGAATATCCCCAAACTATGGAGGGCTGGAAATCATGGGCGAGGGAGGCAGGGAGGGAGCGGTATGTGTGTGGTCACGTCATGATGAGGACATGATCGCTCAAATCGATGCTGTCCTGCCTAAATCCGCACAGTTGGGAGGTATGACGTATAGTGAGACTTTTGTCATTTCTGTCAGGTTGTTTCTCTCAGATTATACGTATAGTACAGGAATGGCAGCTCTCTGCAAACATCTCTTCTGTTATAGCTATCTCAGGATTGTACCACTACACCTTGCTAAATAGGCTTTTGCCAGCAAGATAGAAAATAGCTATAATCGGCAGTTCCCCCTTGATGCATATGGTTTTACCACTGACTACTGTAGCCTGAGTTGCCTGTTCTTTGCTCACCGGATTAGAACACGGAGTGGTCTTCTGCTGCCATAGGCCATCCACTTCAAGGTTCAATGTGCTGTTCATTCAGAGATGCTATTCTTTATGCAACTGTTGTAATACATGGTTATTTGAGTTACTGTCACCTTGAACCAGTCTGGCAATTCTCCTCTGAACTCTCTTATTAACAAGGCATTTTCACCCATAGAAATGCCACTCATTGGATGTATTTTATTTTGTGCACCATTCTTTGTACACTCCAGATGTTGTGCATGGAAATCCCAGTGGATACGCAGTTTCTGAGGTACTCAAACCACCCGACCTGGCACCAACAATCATTCCACAGTTGAAGTCACTTTAGATCACATTTCGTCCCCATTCCCCATTTTTCATTAATGGGTTGGTGTACAGGAGTACCTAATAAAGTTGCCATTAAGTATATCTATATAGGCCAAAGTGGACAAGTATATGGTGTTATGCCATACTGTCACATCTCCTACTGCTTTACATTCACTTTCATTTTCCACTTCTAAATTTCCAGTTCAACCACTGTTTATGCCACCTGAAGCAGCAGTTTGAATGCAACCCGCTCAGCTATCTTTCCCTTCCTTATCATTACACTTCACTGTGGTCCCAATACATTAATTGTTGGAACAGGAACAGTTGACTTGTATCATAGAGCTTCTTCCTGCAATTGGTTATTCCAGAATGCAGCTGGTAACAGGAGGATCAGGGAAGAATCAGAATGTGAGCCAATAGGACAGTGCTAGCCTAACTGAGGGTTCTCACTTTTCCTCATGGCCCTGTGTGAGGGAGAGTCCTATGAATTTTTAAGGTATATCTAATTCTTCCCACACAAGAGATGATATAAGCAGATTACCTAAAATTGGGTGGGGTACCTTTAAACGATTACTGGATCCCCGACAACGGATACCCCTTCAGGAATACACCAAAGGTGTATTCCACAAAAGACTGGTAATACTGACACGTTCAAACACTGACCTGAAACACAGCCGACAAATGTAGAACCCGGCAGTTAGCGATGATGTCACTTTCAAGCTCCACACTATGTTTTTACGGCTGTTAACCTGTTTTTTTAAGGAGGCGCTGCCTATACAATTTTCTTTACAAAGCCTAATAGATTGCACAGGAGGTGCCTCCTTAAAAAAAAAGGGTTAACAGCCGCAAACATAGTGTGGAGCTTGAAAGTGACGTCATTGTTACCTGCCGGGTTCTTCATTCGTCGGCAGTGTTTTAGGTCAGTGTTTGAATGTGTCTTTTTTACCAGTCTATCGTGGAATTAATGAGTACCACCGCTAAAATTAACTGTATGTCAAAAATAATTTAATTTGAAGCAATGAAAAAAAAATTGTTCATTAATGACTAATAATACTGTATATTACAAGATGTATTTAATTACTGTATTCAATTGGTCTTCGGTCCTTAATCTTTATTTATTTATTTAAACTTGGCCTCAACAGGGGCAGATCTAGACTTTTCTTTTATGGAGGGGGGGCAGTTTATCGGTTATTCCTGAATACTCCCCCCTTTCCTGTACCCACTCCTACTAACTCTTTTCATTTCTGCCACCTGCTCCTCTCAGCGCGGCTCCTCCAGGATGTGATGACGACATCACGTTCAAGAGTCAGTGAGGAGGAGGGAGGTGAGTGGAGGGTCGAGGGAGGAGGAAGGAAGGATGAGGGAGTAGGACAGTGCGTCCTATTGCACTGAAGGCTGTAGTGTGTTCGGGGGAAAGGAGTGGATCGCCTCAATCACCAACCCCACCCCAACTTCCCCCCAGATCCAACCCTGGGCCTCAAAGCTCTTTATCATTACAGAAATAAAATGTTACTTAGTGCTATACTTTCATTTGGAAAAATGCTTATTTAAAATAATCTATCTGTATACAAATTTAAATAATCTAGAAAAGGGGCACTGTGCCTTTGATTTATTACAATGTTCTGCATTTTTTCTAGTATGCATCACATATATTTAAAAAAATACATTAACAAACATTTAGAAAAGACTTTCCTAAACATGTGCATCTTTGTTGACAAGTAGAATTACAGTACATAAATTATCACACTGAGGTAGCTGGGATAACTAGCGTTTCAGTAGAAAGAAGAAAAATGTTTTGAGAGTGGAAAATTGCTTTAACCTTTTGAGATACTTGATCTACTCTGCCACATAACTCATATTGAAAGTCAACTCAGTATATGAGTGTTTCAGTGAGATAAATGTCTGTCTGTTTAGGGTGTGCCCAGACATTTTGCAATTACCATTAATGCTTTCCTTGCAGGTGCAACTGCACCTCTGCCCGAGTGAGGGATGCCTGCGGCTCTCTATCCTTTCACCCTTGTCTTCCATTCACAACCTACAGTCCCTCTTACCACACCCAATTGTGTCCTGCTGTACGAAAACATGGCTATAATCTCTCTATACCTACTTGACTGACAACTGGTTAGACAAAGAACTAAAGATGACTAAAACTTTTCTATACGTTGGCATATTTGCTTATGATTTTTCATTTTCTTTGTTTTTGCTTCCACACTAAACAAGTATCGAAAGAAACCCTTAAACACAATGGGCCTGATTCATTAAGGCACACATCTACTGATTTTGAGCATATGGTACGCAAAATCACTCAGAATTTGCTCAGAACTGGCAGATACGGCTGGTAAAACAGCCCTTTACTGTGCTATAAAGCATGGAAAGGGCACTTACTACAGCCTACAATAAAAGGGAGTGAAATGGGCAGGGAAGCCATAGGCAGTGAACAATGTGGCATGCCAATCTCGAGCACACGAAGCCACGTGGAAGTAATCCTGTCTTTCTGCCGTTTCTCTTGCTCCAGCTCGGTGGCTAGTCTAATTTAGCCAGTGGGTAGGCCAGCAATACAGCTCGTCGACCCGCCGGCTCTATAAAGTGTTAAAAATAGATTTTTTTTAAAAGCGTAGGGTCTCCCCTCTAAACAGTATTAACCCAAGTGCTGCCAGCCTACTGCTGGTTTCCATGAAATCAGGGGGAAAAAAAATTCACAAAAATCAGCACTAGGCAAACCAGCCGGGGTTGGTGAAACTATAGTAGGGGAACATGCTGCAGGGGTCCCCCTGCCATAATAACAACCAATCCCAGACTGTTCAGCACAATTATTTTTTGCGGACCCCCCCCTCTAGGAATTTCCAGCCCCATGCTGAAAGCACAAGGGCTCTTCATATACTCCTGGGGCGGTGGGTGTAGGGTAATAAAGTGTGGAAAAAGAAAGAAAGAGAGAAAAACACCATTTTACTTTGTGGAACTACAAGTCCCAGGCTGCCATTAACAGTCTGGGCATGATGGCACTTGTAGAATTACAAGCACCAGCATACCCATGACAACCAGGGCATGCTGGCACTTGGAGCAACGCAAGTGCAACCATTAACACCCAGGGCTCGCTGTGACCTGTAGTCCCACAAAGTAAAATTTAAATAAACTACAAAAAAAACACCCACTTTTTAACCACATTACTTTAATAAAAATAATTTGGGTGCATGCAAAGCCTAAATACGGGCATCAAATTTGCGTGCCCTAATGAATCAGGCCCATTTAGTTTATTTAGGATTAGGATTAACTCTCAATTGTATTAATAATTACAGATTTTTACATCCAGGTTATAAAGCAAGATAAAGCAGGACTAAATATTTAATCTATGACACACTAGCTTAGGATACAACAAAATCCACAAAATGGCCAAAGTGACTGGACTATAGATTTTGCTGCAGAAGGCTATAAAGTAAAAAGTAAAATAAAAAGCATGCAAAAACTATTTTAACTTATAACAAACAAATAATTCAAAAAGAGAAAAAAAGAATTTTGACTCATACTGTAGCATTTGATTTATTTACATTAACAGCTACATTTAAGGCAAGTTTTCGAGAGTCTTTCTTCTTCAGGTCTAATCAAAACTACCACCACTGCTTAGGCCGCCACAGGGCCCAGAGCTGATGGGGAACCGTTATTGCTGGTCCACCTTGTCAAGGTCCTCCACCTTTCTTCTGAGACAAGAAGGGGACCTGGATTACCATACATACTCAGAAGATCAGAGCACTGGCTTTTGGGCAATGGGTGTCCTGGTATTCCCCTCCCTTTAAGGCTGATATAGAGACAGATAGTAAAACCTGTAAATCTGATTGGGTATATAAAGGAACTAGTAACAAAGTCCATTTCTTGGATTTTTTACCTTGTGTCTTCAGAGAAGAACCACTATCTACCAACCTACTTGTAGAGGTAGTCTTACCTACCAACAAAAGACTTGAATCTCAGTCATACTTGTATCCTTTGGTTTTAATAGAGGTGTTCCTAATAAGAGGGGAATATGCTTTGGATGCACCAGGGCCTTTTGTAGGCTAGAAACACCACCAGCCCATTTCACTGTTGATTATAGTAACAAGCACAACAATATATAGAAATGGGAATCTTCACCAGGAATTGATGCCCATGTGTGTTATCAGATGTTTATAGAAAAATAATGTGCAAATAAATTAGGGGTCTCTTTATTAATATATGGAAAGAGGGCAGATTTGCTATCACCTATCACCTATCATCATTTATTAGTAAAATCTCACAAAGGCAGCTTTGCAATAGTGGTCTTGAGCATTAAAAGTTAATTTACCACTTTGCCAAAGCTGAAAAATAGATGTAAAAAAATAAATAAAAATAGTTTAAAAAAATTCAATAATAAAGATTTTTTTCACTGATTTTCTTCTGTTATCGCTATCTCAGAATTGTACCACTGTTCCTTGCTAAATAGGCTTTTGCCAGCAAGACAGAGCTTAGCTATCGCCGGCGGTACATTCTTGATGCATAGCGATTTTTGCCCTTCAATAAATATCATTATCTTCCCATCGCTTCTCCTGGTGGGGATCACAGGGGGAACAGGCTATCCCAGGCCAACTGGAACATAAAATCTCTCAAGTGTGTTCTGGGTCTTCCCCAAGGCCTCTTCCAATAGGAGCTGTATAGGGGGAAGCCTTATAAAATGCCCACAGATTTTAATTGATTAAAAAACTGGCACTACTAGCTCACTTGAATGGACTTCCAAGTAATAACTTCCAATGGCTGCAATATGCAAATTAATGTGAGAAGCCAGACTAAGCATATTCTAGTAATGTAAAAATAAAGACTGTCAATGTGAAATGGTTAGATGAAAGAAAAAGTAATTATATCACTCCATGGTGTTTTTAACACCAAATACCACTCACCATTCCTGGTTTAATAAATGAGACACATGGCCTCTATGCATGTTGTGGGCTAGAGCGGATATATTGGGCGCAGCCCGGGATATGTTTCAAAGACAGTGTTTTCCTGTGAAATCCCTAAATGTTGGAGATTATGTATTCATCTAGGCCAATTATTTTTAAACTTGGATTTTCTCAGGTCAGGACTATTGAAACTCTAATTGTTACACAAATCTACGAGGAGATCCACAAAACATGCAATACCAGGGAGACCTGAGGACAAGTTTGATCTATTAGATCCACTAAAATTGACTAATTAGTTTTACAGGCTTTAATGACACCATTGTAACTTATGTGGGGGTAATAAGTTCACTTTACAATACATTTCTTTAATACAAACAGCATGAGAATCAAGTAGAAGAAAATGAAAGCATGGATGATGTGAGAGTGATTGACTGCTACAAAATTAATAGATAAAAAAAGCCACACACCAAAAGTGCATTAAATTATGTAAAAATATGTTTTACTGCCAGAGGCAAAGTCTCTTCTACCAGCCTGGAATGTTCCAGTATGAATTATCCACCCAGCCTGCAGGGAATAGAAAACAATGCTGCTCAAAAATTAGTTCCGCCACTTGTTGATATCCTAATTATGACAACCAGACAGATGCTATGGTGTGTTAAAATGTGGACCAATGGGGACATTTTGCCGGAGGACACAAGGAGGGGCATCTCACCACACATAAAAACACATCACTGGTGTCTCTTCTAAACAGTTTTGTTTATCTTGTGACTTGTTCTATTTTCCTGAGGTGTCAATTTCAAGTGATTCAGACTTCAATATGTCTTTTTTAAAGAAAGGGGCTGGACTTGATCTAAATACAAGCGACTTAGGTAAGAAATATTTATTTATCTTGTAATAAGAGGATAGCTGCATATTAATCACACATAGCTCCATATTAACAAAACCAAAAGCTTTTATATATAGTAAGATTTTGCATGTTTTAAAGTATATTTTCTACCTGTCCTTAAAGTTACAATAATGTTAAATATGTTTTGACAAACAGTGCAGTTAGCTGCATAACATTTTGGACTGTAGTGATCTTGGAATAAAGTTTTTTTTGTGTCAAATAATTTAATCATTCTCATTTTTAAATAATGAATTAGCTGGAATCCATAGCAACATGAACTTTACTTTCATTGCCAAATGCCATAGAACCTACCATTTTTCCCATTTTAGAATGGACAATTTTCTTTATAAACAATTACTTACATTTTCAATTCCAGGACACACATTGTGATTACATCTTTTACGAAATAACAGATTTTTTTATAAAACTGATCAGATTCAGTAGGAGCAATTGCTTGACACATTGTAACATCCTTAGCCTTTTGTGGCATGACTAGAATACAGACGCTTTAAATAATTTCAGTTCGACCTCTTCAGATGTACCGATGTGCCGCATCTAATCACATAGCTCCCAATTTCTGCGGGACATACTGAAACAGTTTATTCGATACCATCAAAGTTTCATCTTAGAAGACCATTTGAAAGAAAAAAACAAGAATTTGCACAAAGCTATAAGCATTAAAAAACAAAAGCTTACTGTAAGCTTTGTGACCTAGTTTCACTGTAAAACTACATGATAATACAGATATTTTCAGCTCTCTGTCCATGTGTAAAAGCATACACATGGGAAAAAACAATAGAGACAGTGTAGTAATTATTGCAGAACTGGGGCAGGCATAAAATGGAAAGAAATACGTCAAATGTGTTTAGTGTACACCTCTGTATTTGTTTAAAGAAAGATGCAGCTGACATTCTTTGCGCATAATACTTATAAAATACCATTCATTTTATATATACAGTATCTAGCACTATATATATATATATATATATATATATATATATATATATATATATATATATAATACACACTTAGAGGACACTTTTTAGTTGCACCTGTCTAGTACGGGGGAGGACTTTCCTTTGCCCACAGAGCAGCCTGGATCCTTCACAGCATGGATTGCTGGAAACATTCCTTAAAGATTCTGGCCCATCTTCACATGATGACATCACAGAGTTGTTGCAGATTAGACCAGACAACATTTTTCCAATCTTCACCTGTACAGTTTTGGTAAGACTGTGACCACTGTATCCTCAGATTCCTGTGCTTTGCTCACAGGAGTGGACCCCGGTGTGGTCTTCTGCTGCCATAGCCCATCCATTTCAAGGTTCGATGTGCTGTTCATTCAGAGATGCTCCTCTTCATGTCACTGTTGCAATACATGATAATTTGAGTTACTGTCACTTTGAACCAGTCTGGCCATTCTCCTCTAATCTTTCTCATTAACAAGGCATTTTTACCCATAGAACTGCCACTCACTGGATGTTTTTTATTTTGTTCATCATTCCCTGCAAACTCTAGATTCTGTTGTACATGGGGGTCCCAAGAGATCAGCAGTTGTTGAGGTACTCAAACAACCCTGTATGGCACCAACAATCATTCCACAGTCAAAGTCACTTAGATCACATTTATTGCCCATTCTGGTGTTTTGTCTGAACAACAACTGAATCTCTTGTCCATGTCTGCAGGCTTTTATGCATTGAGCTGCTGCCATATAATTTGCTGATTATATATTTTCATTAATGGGCAGGTGCACAGGTGTACCTAATAAAGTGGCTACTGAGTGAGTGAGTGTGTGTGTGTGTGTGTGTGTATATATATATATATATATACATATACAAGTTAACCCGTGCATGATACTCATGCATTCTAGTCAAATCAAGCTACTTGAGGTGTTAAAAAGGTTCTTGTCATGCATTTGGGCCATAGCCCAGGCCTCCTTAGGGGAAGAGCGTTACTTCCCGACGCAAGCGCCCTTTTTTAACGTGGTTTTGTCCACATGTCATCACCTCATAATTATTCTCCATCACCTCATCCTTCATCTTTATCGCCACATCTATCCAGATGTCTATCCAAACACAGGGATCTCTCTCAGCGGTCCTGAGTATCACACTCCTCTCGCTCTGTCACCCCCGGCAACCACCAACCACTCCCAACTGTCACCCCCGGCAACCACCAACCACTCCCAACTGTCACCCCCGGCAACCACCAACCACTCCCAACTGTCACTTCTCCTTCAAGAAATATATATATATTTTTTTAAAATCTTTATAAACACTTTTAACAATTAACAAATTAAATTAACAAATTAAAAACATTTTAGTATACCAAATTTCAGCCCTTTCTGAGTTTTTTTCCCCACACACACTAAGAATTTAGTAGGCCAGTGTATAACTCCGTCCAGCAGGTGGCGCTGCAGCTTGGGTTTTTTTTTTCACACAGAGACACACGCCACTAGGCTTTTATATTATAGATAGTGGTCTAAGAGGGCCGGTATATGGTGATATGCCATATTGCCATTTCTCCTACTGCTTTGATTGCAAAACTTAATCAAGTTATATTCACTTTCCTTTTCCATACCGCCAAGTCTAAATTTCTATTTCAAACCCTGTTTGTGCCACCTGAGGCAGCACTTTTAATGCAAGCCACACAGCTTACTTTACCTCTCCTGTCATTACTCCACTTACACTGTAGTCCCAATACCTGCTGGAACAGGAGCAGGTAACTCGTATCACAGAGCTTCATCCTGCAATCGGTTATTGCAGAATGCAGCTGGTAAGAGGAGAGTCAGGGAAGAAGCAGGTTGTGAGCCAAATAGACAGAGCTAATCTGATTTCGCACTTTTCCTCATTGCAAGAATGGCTCTATGTGAGGAAGAGTCATGGGAATCTTTGAGGTATATTTAATACTGCCCACACAGGCAGCAATCTCATCAGTGATATAAGCAAATTACCCAAAATTAACTGTATGTCAAAAAGAAAATAGCTCAATAATGGCTAACTGGTAATATATTACGCTATGTATTAAATTATTATATTCAATTGGTTTTTGGTCGTTAATCTTTATTTTTTTATTTAAACTTGGCCTCAAAGCATTGTTTCATTACAGAAATAAAATGTTACTTAATGCTATATTTTCATTTTGAAAAATGCTTATTTAAAATAATAAATCTGTAACAAATATAAAGCAAATAATCTAGATAAGGGCCACCGTTTACTGCTGATTTATTACAATGTTCTGTATCTTTTCTAGTATGCATCACATATATTAAAAAATTGATGCTGTCAACCAATGTCTATTGAGGTTCTCAGGAAACCTGTCTGCTGACTTCCTACGATACACACAAAAGACTTTGCCAAATATCTGCATCTTTGTTGACAAGTAGAAGTATATTACATAAATTATCACGCTGCGGTAGCTGGGAAAACTAGCAGTTTCAGTAGAAGGAAGAAAAAATGTTTTGGGGGTGGAAAATTGCTTTGACCTTTTCAGATGCTTGAGCTACTCTACAACATAACTTATGTTGAAATTCATGTCAGTATATGACAATGAGAGTCAGTGAGATATATGTCTGTCGGCTTAGGGTGTGCCCTGAGGATTCAGGTTTTGCAATTATCTTTAATGCTCTCCTTGCAGGTGGAACTGCACCTCTGCCTAAGTGAGGGATGCCTAAGGCTCTCTATTCTTTTTACCTTTGTTTTGCACGCACAACAAACAAGTCCCTCTTACCACACCCAGTTGTGTCCTGCACAACTGTCCTGCAAACATGGCTATGATCTCTCTATCCCTGCTTCACTGACAACTGGTTAGAGAAAGAACTACAGATGACTAAAACTTTCCTATATTCCTTTGGCATATTTGCTTATAAATATTCATTTTCTTTCTTTTTACTTCCACACTAAACAAGTATCCAAAGAAACCTTGAGACAAGAAGGGGACCTGGATCGCCATGCTCAGAAGAGAAGAGCACAGGCTTCTTCTGAGCACACACAGGTCCGGATGCGGCCAGAGTAACTCATCAACATCAGCAATGATGACTGCCATGGAAAAAATAATAATTAACACAATAATTTAAAAAAATGTGACCCCCCCCCCCCATTTAAAATAAGTAACCGGCACCAGTGTTATAGCCTTGGCTGGTGAACACTAAAGCAGGGGGGACAATATATATTGAACCCCCCCCCCTGCAAAAGCAGCAACCAGCACCAAGCTTTGCAAGGCTGGCCTGGTCACACTATAGCAAGGATACCCGCAGTGTGGGGTCCCCTTGAAATAAAGTGATACCAGTCCCAACCTAGTCAGCCTGGGGTGGAATTCCCTATGCAAAAAAATGTGTGGGCTCCCCCAGACCAAAGCAGCCCTATATAGCACTGGCATCCTCCTGGTACCTCTGGGTGGTTGGTGCTAGTATAATGGTTTAAATTGTTAAAATAATTTAGTATGTTTGTGGAACCAAGTGCCAACAACCCCTGCATGCTTGGGCATGCTAAAACTTGGGTATGCTTCAGCATCCTATGCAGAATCAAAGGGTACCAGAAAATGCAGTTCCACATACCTCAATAAACATACCTAAGAGTAAAAAAAAACACGCACCGCATGCTGTAATATTTTGAAATAAATACTCAACCAAATCCCTCTCTTTCCACTTTAATAGTCTTCAGAATCCATATAGATTCTTCTTCTCTTCTGTCCTAAGGTAATCAGGTATGAAAAAAATAAAAAAAACCCTGATTAAACGAGAAACGTAATTAATCTTGAAGGATCAATATGTGAATAGCTATTCAGACTGGATTGTCTCTGATTGGCTATTTGTGTCTTGACCCGTTTTATTCATTCACTTCACTCATCATTTGAGCAGGGTTTTTCATTTTTTTCCTATCAAGTTACATTAGGACAGAGGAAAGTATTCCATTTGGAATTTGAAGAATAATAAAATGAAAAACAAGGGATTTGGGTGAGTATATATTTTAAAATATTACATGTAGTGTGTTATAGTGTATTTTTTCATTATCAGCACTTATCTTTACACAAGCTGCAAATGATACACCTCCTGAGATGCGTATCTAGAGATGCAGCCTGCTCTAGATAGATGGCATTGGCAATGTAAGAGCCTCTTCAGACATAGTCAAAGAAAACAGATTTTTATAGCCCTAAATTTAAGCATTTTTAAAGTAGTATATATATGGATATATCACAGATGGGAATGTGTCTTAAGAAAAAAATTAAAGAATAGCCTCTCTCTAACGAACCTTCTTGACAATGCTTTATTTACTTTACTTTCCTTAGTATTAGTGATTACACTGCAAACAGATATTTTATATTGACTCATTTAATGTTGCTTCAACTTACCTCCAACTTGAAATATATATGAATTGTATTTTCTTAATGATCGCCCTCTTTTCTCAAAATGCCTATCTATCTATCTTATCTATATATCTATATATATATATATATATATATATATATATATATATATTAGCTCACACCAAGGCAACACTATACTTGCATAATACTGCCCTTTTCTAATATACATTTCCCTGTGATTGCAGTAAAACAAGGAACAGACACAGTGCAAGATACTGCCAACCAATGTGTGCAAGAAGGACAAAAAATTGCTGGAGAAGGCAAGTAAAACATATTAATACAACATGTTTTGTATTTATTATTAGTCTCCTAATCACAGCTATTAAGTATAACTTCTTATCACTTATCGCTAGTGTTCATGAAAAACCATCACTGAGCATGAAACAGTAAGAGTTAATCTACCGTTTCACTGGGCCAATCTCGGCAGTTGTGCGCATGCGGGAACCGGGTTGCCGAATTTCGCATGCACAGTGGAAATCACAAATTTGAGCTTTCAATTTCACTAATGTGAAGGAAAAAAAGTTTAAAAACATATTTCATTTATTTTAAAAATTGAAAGTATTAATGTATTGATTTCAAGAATAGACATGTTTATGGGCCTATTTATAAAGCATTAAATCATGAGGAAACGTCCCACCATTCACTATTTGTTTTCCAAGCATGCGGCCACAGTGCATAAGTCAGGTTAGAACCTGGAAGTAAAATGCTGGTGATTGTGATGACTTTACTATAGACTAGTTGCCAGGACAGGCTCTTATCAGAGCTGCTCTCCCGGCTGAAGTATTTTAATAAATAGCTACGTTAACTAATTTCTTATCACTACAATAAGAAATGAAAATCAATGTAGAGAAAATGTGAGGGGTCATAAATAGATCCCTGGCAGTAATATATGTTAAATAGGCTTCCTCATGCAAACTCATCCCAGGATTATCGCAAGTGGTAACTCATTTCATTTGTAATAACCAGCCTTATTGCCAACTAAGACACCTATTTTTTGCCAGCAATAGAGCTTATTGCCATTTGATAAATATACCCCTATGCTACAGCATACACCACACCATCTCACAAAATAATGACACCTATACTTGCAAAATTCTACACAACACTGCCATCCCGAACAATATTGACAGTACGCCACAAACTACACCCCACACAATGATGACACCCATTCTATGCTATATTTTGCACACTGTGATAAAATATATGTTGCATCCTACACAATACTGAGCCCCACACTATACAACAACCTACACTACATTGCTACCTACGACCCCACACAAAACAGACACATACCCATAAACCATGCTGCCCTCATTAAACACATACAGTATTACACTCACAACTTCATGGCAGGAACACAATATTATACCTCTTCACAAACACATCCATTGTCACCTACCAAAATTGTAGACTTCTATTTCATGAAAACTTCTGAACTGTCCTGTTTTGCTCACTACACAGGGTAAGCATTAATATATGTAATATATTCCTATATGCAGATTGCTCATAAATATATTATGAGGCAACCTGGGAAAGTTGCCCATGCAAAAGGTTTTTGGGGTAACAAAATGGAAGGAATTAATTTAAAGAAATGCAAAGCTTGGTAAAAGACTACATTTATGCTTTCTACTTTGCTGATACATTTTATAAATGACTGAAATGGAACCCACATGTAATATGCACAAATTACATTTTGCCTGCTATGGGATAGTCAATAAAACATTTCCAATGTTTATCAATCATAAGAAGTCACTTTACATGTACCAATACTGTCTGTTTTCTCCCATTCTAGCTATAGACAAAGGATGCCAGGTTGCTAAAGAAGCTGGAGACAAGGCAGTCGGACAAGTGAAATGTGGTTTCAAGAAGAAGTAAACACTTGTACAGAAAGTGCTAGTATTGAATTTATTTGATTTATTGTATAAAACAATGAGTCAATAATATTGTCACTTTAAATATACAATTTTGCATAAAAATGACTTAAACTGTAATAAACTATTGTGCAATTAAAGCCATTATCTGGAGCTTAATCTTTATTTACATTTAGCTTTATTAGCTTTTTTATGAGTTTTGCCAACAAAACAAAATACTTTACTAGTAAAGACACCTCAAAGTAATAGTTGAAACTCTTCAATGGGTTGTCCACATTCTAATAACAGAAATGCATTGGAATGTACATGCCCAAGTTTCACTAATTGCATTGTTTTATCTTTCTGAGCTTTTCAACCACGTATTTATTCATCAGGCAGAGTTTTCCTGAGATATAATGCAGCGCTGGAAATAATTGTATCACGAAAGCACCTATGTGTTCTTTCCCACAGCAATGGTAATAAATAACTTTGCTCTATAATAATTAAGACATGGCAGAAAATCACAAAAATAAATAAATTGATATAGTCAGAAGTAGCAGAAGTACATGTACCAGATAGTAAATTAAAGTTAATTAAACTATCAAAATATTTTGTGCTATATGAATTGCTCCTCAAAATTAAAAAGTTGCTTTGTTTTGATCATACTGTTGTAACATAGGGAAATGGCAGAATGGCAACAACTGAGTTGAAGCATCATAAAGGCCGCCGAGTCATTAGATATGTGTGTCATTAATGTTCTCAAGACTTGGAGTAAGACGCACAGCAGAGGTTCAGTATATGAACCATAAAATATAAGGCAACTTTTTTTATATTTGGCAAAAAAAGTGCATCATGTGGTCTGAAAAACATGTTGCATAAAACATTTTTTTCTGTTTCTAGTCTGCACAGTTTAGAGGAAACTGTGAAAACATAAATTTTGTCACATTCTGCAGTTATTAATATAGATAACATTATTTGTTGCCTGTGAGGGCAAGTAAGTGTTCGAATGACTTAATTAACTACCATACTTCACCATTACCACAAGCAAAATGGCTGATCTTTAAAAAACCTCAAGTAAACAGGTGCTCAGAACAGTTCAGAAAATAAACAAATATTGTTTGTGGGGGGACTTGATTTTTGTTTCCAGATAACCTGTTGTTACGTTGTGTTTCCTATTGTATTTTTAATGTTTATAGCTAATAAAATAATCAACTTTCTCTGTTTACTAACAGATAGTCAGGGACTGTATATCAATCTAGCTGTCACTAAGGCAGGTCTATATATCTCCATACTTGTCTACTTTTTTGAGATCCTCTCTGGGAGATATCAGAGGGGAGGTCCAAAGGACAAGAGCAGGAGGAGTGATAACTCAATTAGTACAATAACGGCTCCACCCCCTGTTGCGCAATGACCTTAGTGCAGTGAGGGGGCAGGCCACGATTATGCTTTTTACAAGAGAAGCAATGGGATCCGGGAGTGTGGTCTACTCTTCAAAATTCAGGAGACTTTGCAAGTATGTGTGCCGCTAAAACTATTGGATACTTGTTGGTCGAAAAATAACCCAAAAAGCTTCCCATGACCACAAAGCATGCCTGCAGGTACTTTATGAGTTCAACCCTTCACATTATTATAATCCTCAGTAAAGTTTTATTAACACTATGATGCTCATTTAGAGCTGGATACAATTGTGGTTTTAGCATATGTAGGAAAAGATGCAAGTAATAAAAGCGCATTTGTGCACATATGGTTCCATGGTTCTTTACCAAAAGTATTTGTGCAAAGCAAGTATGTATTCTTATGCCCTACACTAGCAAGGAATAGAGATGTGGCTTGACAATGTTGGTTGTAAATGCTAAAGTCACATTACCCTATTTTTATACAAGAGTCATATACAAGACATATAAAATGTAACCAAAAACAAATGCAAAGACAATAAATAAAATTAAATAAATAGTAATCTATTCTGCAGTAGACCACATAGAAATGTCAATTAATTAATGTCAACAGATAGCAGCAACTTCCTATAATATAACTGCAAGATACATTAATTACTATCAGCTGGTGGGGTCAATACACAATCAGCTAATCAGAAGCAGCAACATAGTGCTGCTGATAATCATCAGCATCAATGTGCATATTGGCACCAGCCCTCCAGCATACACGAAATACGCCTTCTGACAGGCATATCTGCTTATGTATCCACATCTAATTTAATCTCATTTACGTGTAATGTAAATAAGTGTTGTTATTCACATCCAGTGACTGAATGTGTGGCACCAGCACTAAGATCCAGAGGCACAATAGGTACACTCCCTCATCTCAACATAAGACTGAGATGTAGGAGGAGGTCCTGGGACCCCCTGGCAAATTTGGGAGTGGGTCTGTGGCCGGCTGCCATCATAGGTCAAAGGACATCATAGCTGAGAGAATATAAATGAAAGGGGACAGATTTGATAGAGCCATTACCTCAGAATGGGAGTGAATATACAGAGGGGAGCAATCTCTGAGCCCACAAGCCTAGAGAACAAGACCCCAAGAGCAGGGCCACTATCAGGGGAGTACGGCCAGTTCAGCTGTGAGAAGCCCGGACAGTCTAGGGGATCAAGACAGATGTCCAGGCCCCTTAGTGTGACCACCTGTCTCCCTCCATGATGCGGTGACTCCCGGTCACTGATAGACAGGGAGCGTGCGGCACGCACTGATGACATCACCACTCTGCACACTCCCTGGTCCATATCGTGACTGGAAGCTGCCGCATTGTGTGAAGAACAGGTAAGTGAACTCTGCATTTATTCTGAAAGGGGGGAGTGGAGCATTTATTCTGAAAGGGGGAGAGCGAAGCATTTTTATGATAAGGGCGGAGCGGTTCATTTATTATGATAAAGGAGTAGACATTTACTGTGATGAAGGAGTGAGTGGAGCATTTAATTTGATGAAGGGTGTTGAGCGAAACATTTACTATGATGAGGGGGAAGTGGAGCATATATTGCATTAAGGTGGGGAATGGAGCATTTACTGTAATGAGGCAGGGTGGGGAGAGACGTACTGTGATGAGGAAGGGGGCATTTACTGTGATGAGGGAGGGGGGCATGTACAGCAAAGAGGAAATGTGGGGGCCCTGCCATATTAATTAGTACTGGGCACCACAGTTTTTGATTGCAGCCCTGCCCAAGTGTGTCAGGTGGTGAGCCCCCATTGCAAAAGAGAGACCCCAACATCTAGAGGGTAAAGGAGGATAGCCCTCTTCACAGAGTAAGTAGGGGGTAATTGTCAGAGCTGTAACTAGATATATTAGAGGCCTGGGCAAGAGACAGCCCCCCTTCCCCCTGATTTTTTTAATAATTATAGTTAAATACTTATTTATGTTTTATAGTATTTCATACTTGCCAACCTTACCAAGTTGCATTCCAGGAGAACTAAAGGGGAAAAAGGTGGGAGTACGGTGACGGGGCATGGAGAATCGGATCATTTTGGCTGTGCCACCAGTCCCGTCCCCCCCCCACTGTTCTCTGCAGCCACCTTCTCTCCTGTTCTCTACAGAGAACAGGGGAGAAGGAGGCTTACAGTACACTGGAGATAGAGTGCCAGAGCCTAAACTTATTTCAAACATTTGTATGATATCTTCCCCACTAAGGAGGGATGAACTGCAGCTGAGAGCTAAACGGAGCTATGCGTACAATGTCAGAGCTGCATGTGTGTGTGTGGGAGATAAACAACACTGAGAGTCCAGTGTGGGGCCTGCGTATGTTGGTAGCAGGAAAGGACACAGCACAGCCTAATTGTGCCTGCAGATGGAATGCAGGGACAGGCTGACATGTGACCTGCAAGTGGATGTGCGGAACCACTATGGCTAGGATTACCTGGCATGTAACATGATATGTGACCGCTCAAATAACATCTGGGGCTAAATGTATCAAGCCGAGAGTTTCCGGCAGGTTACAAAACTGGAGATGTTACCTATAGCAACCAATTAAATTCTAGTTATCATTTTGTAGAATTTACTAAATAAATGATAGCTACAATCTGATTGACTGCAACATCTCCACTTTTCAAACCCACCTAAAACTCTCAGCTTGATACATTTACCCCTTGGAGACAGTTTGTGCTGGAGGAGTTAATGTGGAAACATACTTGCAACCATATTTGTGTCATTCCTGAAAGAACTGTGCTGGAGGGAGAAAGGAGTTATATATATTGTATTTATTTCTTTGCATGAATTGTGCTGGAGGGTGAATGCGGTTTGAATAAAAGAGTGTGTAATAGAGATGGTATGGCACCTAAATCAATGAGACATCTGTTTGCACTGCATCTCTAAGTCACCACACCTATGTCCCAGCACCTGTAAAGAGACTGTTGAAAAACCTGCATGTGCTGGGATCCTTTGTCATCTACATCCATGTCCAGGTGCTATCCAGCGCTAGAGAAGGAGGTTCATTGCCTTACCCATGCACCTTAACACCACCCACAGTGACAGGGATAACATATGTGAGCATGTCCTTACTGTACTCAGCCTACGCTTAACTGCTCTTTCCTCTTCAGTTCCGCCTCTAAAGGTGATGTATATTACCAATGTCCAACATATGTCCAACTCTAAATGAGTCATCTTTGAATATAATTTCTTGGGGTTTTTTTTCACATATAAATGTAAAACCATATTCTTCCCAAAGTAACCCCCCTCTATATGTTTATCAACATTATTTCAAATGAGCAAAAATCATCCAGGCTGCTCTTTCAGGTTCGGACACTTAATGGGGACTAATTGCAATTCATAGAATGTCCACAAGATGTCATGATCTTTAAAAAAAATGTACTTTTGGCACTGGTAGACCTGTTTTGTTTCTTAATAAATACATTATGTGTCACTGGGGTTTTCCTAGCATTAAAATCACATTACTACATTTGGAAGCTTTTATTTTAGCATTTCCACTTTAGGTTAAACTGTTTTGGTGTGCAGATTTAAGTCTTAATTTGGAAACATTAACTAAGAATAGTATAAAGAAGTTTGGATTAAAGCTTGGCCTAGGTCTAGGTTTAAAATTTGGAGATTCAGATTTAGGACTAATGTTAGGGAAATGTGATGATTACTATTTAAATCATTAGGTTATGGTAAAGCACCCACTGAAAACTATATAAATAGAGCAATTAGAGGTCTTCAGCTACAGCAACCCGCCTTTCCCATAGAGAGTGTTATACTCAAAGGTACTCAGATGCCCCCAGGTCTGGTACTCAGAGTAGTAAAATTTTATCTTAGAAACCCAGTAGCGATGGATTATGGAGGCTCTACATCAGACAGTATGCACAGCATAACCAATACCGGTGCAAACATTCCAGGACAGGCAGCAAACAGGAATACCAAGGTCAATCCAGAAGATCATGGCAGGCACCAAGCGAAGAAGGTCGAAAAAACAAAGCCAAGGGTCGAAACAGACAGTAGTAAAGGAATATCCTGGAACAAGCAGGATCAGGCAGCAGGTAATCCAACAGAATGTAATATCAGCAACACAGCAGACTTCACGCAATGCAGGGCAAAAACATTATAACCATCGGGCTAAGCCCTCTCTACAATTTAAACTCATGAGGCCCAATGAGGGAGCTCCCTAGGAGGCGAGCTGCCTGCATGCAATAGGTTAATTGCAATTATGTGATTTCCCCAATAGAGCCCAAGCGTCCAGGCAACCAGCCATGACTGAAATATAATGAGAGTGATGCTCTCAACAGGAAACAGCAAACCAGCTGATTAGTAACCAGCCCAGATGAAGCTACAGAGCTCGTAGCATAGCGGCTCTTAGTAGGTTGATGCTAACATTTATTTATTTTTAAACTTGCACTTTTAAACTTTATATTGCAATTAAAACGGGATACTCTCCTCTTTGAAACAAGGGGTATCCTGTCTTTCAAGCAAAGCAGGAGGCTTAGACAGAAGGTCAAAGAGTCTCTTCATTCTAGAGCAGTGTAATGGTGACACGTCTATGCACGCACTGTATATTGAACTTTTGTACTAGATGTAGAATATAGAACACACATACCATTACTGTACTCTTTCAGATGATTTGTCTTTAGTAGTATTAAAAGGATACCATTGTTATGGAGAGGTTTGTGACTTACATCTAATCTGGGGCCTCTTTATTTAGCTTTCATGTGGTAAGACTGGAGACAGCGCAAAAATGTATGGTTTGTTCCTATTGCAATAACTGGTAATTAACCACAAACTGGTGTTGTGACTTACTTTTATGATTTTGTTGCAATGTTTATCATAGTTAGCACTTGCCAAACCAACAATCTATGGAATGCTGCAATACATGAATCAACTGTACTTCTTATTATCTAAGGCTGGGTACTCACTACAGTGTTTTCAAACAACTATCGGGCCCACAGACGATAAATGTCCGGTTGGCCCAATATCACAGTAGTGTGTACCCTGCAATGATTGTTCAACTTTGGAACGATGTCATTCCAGTTCTGCAGTGTGTAAGCAGTCTGCAGAATTGGAATGACAATTTAACTGATAGTGACAGCCCCAGACTCAGCCCCAACACTGTCTGCCCGATACTGCTGCTCCTGCTGCTGGAGGTGGATCTTCAACCCAGAAGCAGACCAAGAAGAAGACTACTAGTAGTTTACAACAATTGACTGTTAAACAATCCTTTGCAAGAGGAAGCATGTATGACAGCTGTCACCCAGTCGCACAGCGGCTCACAGGTGACATGGCGACTATGCTGTATTAGATCTGTGTCCAATATCAACTATTTATGCAGCAGGTTTTATACAGTTAATTGAGGTCCTATGTCCCCGTTACCAACTTCTATCTCAACACCATTTTATTAGACAAGAAATTCCTCATCTGTACCAGGAGATTACAAAAAACAAAATTATTGTGCTACAAAATGCCATTCTACCCAAGTAGTGTACAGTGGGCACACTTAACCACAGATATGTGGTCAAGTAGAACTAGCCAAAGTAAAGATTTTATGACTGACAGCCCACTGGGTTGGTGAATCACCTTCAGCAGCAGGAACAGCAGCAGCATCTAACAAACAACAGCAGATCTTTCAGAGGCAGGCTACTCTTGTATCAGCGGCTTCACTAAGAAGCATACTGCTGACAACCTTTTCGGAAAACTAATGGATGTCATTGCAACATGGCTTATCCCGCTTGGACTCTCCTGAGGATATGTGATTTAATTTCTGATAATACCACCAATATTGTGAGAACATTACAGCGGGGTGAATTACATCACATTCCCTATTTTGCTCACACAAATAAGTTGGTGGTACAGAACTTTTAAAAAAATGCCAATTACATGCAGGAGATGCTATCTGTATCCCCAAATATTTCGGGACACTTTAGGCAGTCTGCAACAGCTTGTACAAGATTGCAGCAGCTACAAGAAGAATACAATTTGTCCTGCCACTAACTGAAGCAAGAGGTGGTAACATGGTGGAATTCCACCCTTTATATGCTTCTGAGGATGGAGGAACAGCAAAAAGCCATCCACGCTTACTCAACAAGCCATGACATTATGAAAGTAGGGGTAATATACTTTAGTCCAGTGAAGTGAAAAATACTTTCCGTATTGTGCAAAGTTGTGAAATCATTCGAAGTTGTCACCTGTGAAGTGAGTTCAGACACTGCTAGCTTGTGTGAAGTGATTCCCTTAATTACACTTTTGGAAAAGCACCTTGAGAAATTGAAGGAGGAGATAAAACAAAGAAATTACGATAAGTATGTCGGACTTGTAGATCAAGTATTTTATTCGCTTCGCCAGGATCCAAGAGTTATCAAAATCTTGAAATCGGAAAACTACATTTTGGCGCCTGTGCTTGATCCTAGGTTTAGGAGCTATGTCTGACCCAGATCTCAAGAGATGCAAGGAGCTGCTGGTGAGCAAGATGACAGCTCAAGTGTTACATGACAGGACGGCGTCTCCTCCTTCAGTCTCTCAGTCAACTGCTGCTCGAAAAAACTTTCCCAAGAGACCCAGGGATGATGCAGATGACTCAGCACTACATTTTGACATCTGGTCTGGTCTAAAAGAATTGACCAAAAAAATGTGACACCTCTGCCGTAGCTCCACATGATCCTACTATCAACATCCAAAGGATGGTAGAGGATTATTTTACATCAAACAGTCCCTTTACATTATGGGAGGGAAAAAAAGGAATTTGGAGACCCATGTACAAACCAGCTTTGCACTATCTAAGCTGCCCACCCTCCACTGTGTACTCAGAATGAGTTTTCAACACAGCCGGGAATCTTGTCAGCGATCGGCGTAGGGAGTTAGTTACTTCCTCAAAATGTGGAAAAGATGATGTTCATCAAAATGAACTACCATTTCAACGAGGTAGAGCTTTCCCACCAATTACATCAAAGAACAGAGACTTCTGTAATAGTGGATTCCAGTGGGGATGAATTAATAATGTGTGAGGAGGATGTACACACTGATAAAGGTGAGTATGAGGCTGAGGATTATGACAACAACATCTTGCCACAGTTCATTAACAGCACTGTTAGCTTAGGTGCATTTAGGCCATTGTTAGCTTGTTTTGTGGGGGCCCAAACAAACCAAGCACATCAGCCACAAAAGTGGCACTCCTTGTCGCTGAAGTGCTTGGTTTGTCAAAGTGTGCATGTCCTTTTTAAGATCCAACATAAGGGTGGGTGAGAGGGCCCAAGGACAATTCCATCTTGCACCACTTTTCCTTTCAGCTACTGCTATGTACCAGTGTTACCTACATGTGCTATATACTGTTGTGTGCTTTGCAAAACTCAAAGACACCCATTGATCATGCAGATGACCCAGCACAACATTTTGACATCTGGTCTGGGCTACTGTAAAAGAATTGACCATATTTAGTGACACCTTTGCTGTAACTCTACCTGATCCTACTATCAACTTTCCAAAGAATGGTGGAGGATTATTATTACATTTTTTGAATGGTATAAAGACAACAGTTTTATTAATAAAGAACAACGTTGCTTGCAGAAGAAATGTAAGCATGTATGTGTAAATAGACGTGTATATGTATTACTCAAACCTTACACTTTGCTGCTGTTTCATTAGTATTGCACAAAGTGTTTGTAATCTGCACTTTATGTCAAAGGTACCTAGCTATATTTTCATTTTTGGGAAATTGGGGCTGATTCAAAGCACAGTGATGATCTTCCTTTTTGCTTTGAACTTCAATGGCTTTTTTTGGTGCATTGTCTGGAACAAGATCCGATATACTCATGTCAGATTGATCACAGCCAATTTTTGGACACCTGGCGGATTTACCCTTCTGAAGCTTCTTGTCAATCAGCCTTTCAAATGCTTCTCTCTCATACGTGTGACCACATACTTAGTTTTTTACTGGGTTCACCATCTCCCACTGTGTTATAGGAGTGCTCTGGGTGACAGGGTTCTTCTCCTCTTCATCTTGCAAAGCTTAGTATGCAGGGTCCAGTGACACACCCATTTGTTTTTTCAGGTCTCTTAGCTGTTCTTTAGACAGGACATGTTTATCATTGTGCCTCATGGCCTCCTCTATATTATTATTCTGAAGCGCAGTGTATCTCTGGTGTACAAGCTCTCGAAAATACACATGTTCCGTGTCTGAAGCAGATCTAATGCCACTTCAGTTGTAATATCCATTACTGTGTCTACATAAGTTTGGTAGTTCTTCAGGGATAAGAGGGAGGTATCCACAGAGGAGAAGGAGATTAAAGATGCCGCACTAGCATCCATGGTTTAATAATGTAGAGTTCATTGACAGCACTGTTAGGCTTAAGGCAGCTAAGCTATTGGCAGCTTGTTTTGTGGGTGCCCAAACAAACCAAGCACTTCAGCTACAAAAGTGGCACTTCTTGTCACTGGAGTGCTTGGTTTGTTAAACTGTACATGTCCTTTTCAATATCTTACATAAGGGTGGGTGGGAGGGCAGAAGGACAGTTCCATCTTGTACCACTTTTCTTTTCTGCCACTGCTGTGTGGAAATGTTTCTTAGATGTGCTATGAACTGTCATGTGTTTGTGTCATTGCTCTGTCGCTTAGCATCCAGCTAGCTCGCTGCAGTCTTTGTCTCAAAGTGGATGAAAATAATATTGTGACCTGTGAGGTGGTCAAAATTGACTGGAAATGACTGAAAATTAGTTTTGTCGAGAATAATAATAATGTGGGAACAAAAAAAAGAGCAAAATTATGTGATTTTAGCATATTTTAGCTATTTTTCTAAAGAAATACAGATCCAAAACCAAAACACGCGAGGGCAGTTTTGTCAAAACCAAAACACAAACTTAATCCAGATCCAAAACCAAAACACGGAGGTCAGTGAACATCTGTAATATATAGTCCGCCCTCATTCTCTCAAGTGTCATTTTAGAACATACAGCGTATAGGGAGGAAGTTAGCTGCGGTGCTCTGCTCATAAAATGGTGTTAAGGGTAGACCAGGGACATAGGAAATCAGTAGAATCCTGTCATTATTGTGAAGCAGTTCTGTAGAGCATAGTCAGCTACAATAGTTTGCTGATTAATTGCTTTTAGTTTCATCTTAAATACACTTTACATAGACTAGTGCCTACTGGTGGTTGATAATGCATTGCATATATAATAACGCTAGACAGTATATACAGGCTGAGCTAGATAGATATCATTCTGAACTAACTAGTATATTCTTTGAGAAAAACATTGTGCTTTGGCTGTCAGACAATTAGCAGCAGAATCCAAAAAACAAACAGATTTCTTTCTTTTAAAATTGAAAGTAATCTTGTGTGGGGCAGTGACAAGTGAAACAATATTTTCTAATCTTTTCTATTTTCCAATACTTGTCTTTCAGTGAAATCTATATTTAAAAAAGGGAGTTTGTGTGTGAGGAACTGAAGCAAGCCCACTGGATAAATTAAACAACAAACAAAAGTTAGTGTAAAGTGCAAGAGATACAAATGTTGAAACGCTATGCACACACTAAATTTGAAACTTTATACAGCAGGCATTATGTGGAATGAAGTGGCAGTAAAAATCCAATGTCATTATGACATTATGTCATTATGACAATGACAGAGGCATCAGTAGATATTTAGACAAGCAGATACCAAACTGTAAAAAGCTACCTAATTTTCTGTCGCTACATAAGTAAATGCTGAGAGACGAAGGTGGCCTGGACACATGCTACAAAAATTCAAAGATTAGACACACAATACATTGGCAGAGTATTCATCGGCTGCTAAGAGCATGGCTTTCAATACCTTGCCGCTATATAAATAAATGAGGATGCTGAGATGCGAAAGTTGCCTGCACCCATACAACAAAAATTCAAAGGATAGGCACACAATATATTGCCAGAGCATTCATCTGCAGTCAAGAGCAGGGCTTTCTTACCTTGTTTTCCTTATATGTTCTGTGCGGCAATGCTGGGGACTTGTAAATACGTATGTGGGAGGAAGGAAGGAAAAATCATTGACCCGGGGTAAGCTTCGTCCAACCCTGTGGTAAAGGGGACTGCCTGAGACTTGCAGGACAGGCAGTCCCCAAGAAGTGGTGTACTCACTCTGATGCCAGGGCGGCGTCCCGGCTGGTGACAGGCAACCAGTGTGCAGCTTTTTAAATGAAATCATTGCTGACTTCTGAATAGGGGGTATCTGAGTACCTGTGAGTTTATCTAAATCTATGGGCTGCTATAGGAGAAGACCTCTCCTGCTAGTTCTAAAAGCTTATGACAGTTATTAGGAAGCCATAACATTGTAAAGGATTATATCCTGGGACCAGTGGTGTAATGGCAATTTGACCTTTCACTGTTTGGTTTTACTATTAGTTGTTAGCTGACTCAAATTGCTCTCTCCGCCACCATTTTTGTTTAAATAAAAACTGTGACCCTTTGCAAAATTTACGTTGGTGTCCACATGGTTATTTATGCATTAAATTACAGTAATAGTGAGTCTGAACATGCGAAGGAGGTTTGGGGGAATTAAGAAAGCTCTCTGCAGTCTTTGGCCAACATTAGTGAAAATTGGAAATGTTGTGAAGGGATCATTAGAAAATAAGACTGGAAATTAATGCTAATGCTATAAATAGTAATATGGGAGTAAAAACAGTTCAAAGTGACATTATTTTACCTATTTTTCACTATTTTAAAATAAATCCAGATCCAAACCCAAAACCTTTCGCGTTTGTTTGACAAAACCAGTAGCAAAGCCAACACCGGTTTTAAACCGAAACACGAGGGTCAGCGCACATCTCTATTGAATTGAAATTAAAATTTACTAGTTTTTTTTCCACCAGTCTCCAAATCAATGTCCCTCCTGTTAACCACCTGTGATTAGGAAGAAAATCCCAAACCCCAATTGTTGTAATGAACAACAGTATAAAACCAAAAGCCTTGTATTCAGAAATAATCCCAGTCCGGGTTGTAATTCTGTGTAGAGGTTGAAACATTGAAAAGTTTCTGTGCCCTCAGCACTTTAATCAGAAGTGGGACTTGTTCCATACACTAAATTAAAGGTTTTTTAATTTCAACTTGTTACCCAAATCCCCACCAGCCCTGGTATTAATCGGAACATGACTAGATTTACCAGATGGGTTGGTTCCCACCAGTCCAGCATAGCCTAGTGTTGATTTCAGCTTTTGCTGTAGGACCCAATACTGTTTTTTTCCCCTGTAGCCTAAGTACTTTTGGATGGGGGCGTCCTTGTCATTTATTTATTACTTAATATTTTTTTACACTTTAAAGGCCAGTCATTATCATCAGGTTGATGATGACTGACATATTTGTACAGCATTTGCATCACGATTCGCTTTGAGCATAATTTGATTATATACACAGCATTTTGAGTTGCACGTATCCATGCCGCTGTAGGGAGAGCAGAAGCTATGTTGCCTAGAGGTGAGATGGGGGTCCATAGCTGCACAACCTGCAATGGCTGTAGCTCTGCTATTGCTTGTGATCTATTAAAATCACAGAGCAAGTGCAGTGAACCCATAATAGGGCTTTGCTGCTCAAGTGCAGGCCCCCACATGCTCAGAAGAGCAGAGAGGGAGGATGGACAACATCTCCAGGCTATGGGGCCCAACAATGTAGCATTGCACTCTTGAAAATACCTGTTCAGATGGAGAATATTTAAAATATAGATAGCAAAACTTATATAAAATGCTGTTTTAAATGCAAATGAAACTTATTTAAGTGAAGTTTATTACATTTTTTGGGGTACTTATTAATTATATGGACATCACTATAGCTCTTCTACTTGAAGAAGTGGCACAGTGCTGGTGAGCTACAGTGATGTCCATTTGATTAGTAAGTATCTTTCCTTTTAGTAAAAGCAGTACTGCATTAAAAATAAGGTTTTATTCTATGAATAAAGCATTTTTTTGATACTGGTATTACCAGAACAGGGTGCGCCGACATGATGATTGATAAATTGGCTCTCCCAACAGGGGTTATTGTCTATAATAATCCTATTACTATATAAGTGGAAACAAGTCAGCCAGCAAGAACACCCGTTTTTCTCCAAAGACATTTATGCCCTTTGATAAATAAGTCCCAGAATTTTACACCTAAAACAACCTTTTAGGGATGGGCAACAGCTCATGCGCCAGTGTGGTATACTTGCCCCCCAGCTAAAATTAGCCAGGCTGCCACTGATTCCCATTCCCATTCTCATCACAAAGATAATTATTTTGTTAAACAGAATGGCATAGGAGTGGCTTGCTGAAACAATTACACACAAAGGTGTTTTCTATTGCAGGACCAGATGTCCTTATGGGCGAGTCCATCATAAACAAAAACTGCATTCATGCGATACATGATTAAGTAAATTATATCTCTGTGTAAATATTGGTCAGCAACCAACCAGCCTTAGGGGACACATGTCATACAATTGGTACTCATATTATATCCTAGTTGAATTCTAATTCTATAGAACTTGCCATGAACACAACTATTTTGAAAAATATTACTGAAATGAAATATGGAAATATTTTAGTATATTTATTTAAATTGTCTATTGCATCATATTTTATGAATTCCAGGAGACACAAACTTGCTTTTCATTTACCTGGATTCTGTAATACTTTACCCAGTTTCCAGGCACATGAGAAGTGCTGGTTTTCAGTATGTAAAATAATGAGGAAATACAGGAAAGCATTAGCTTGCCTCAGAAGGTGTGTAGCATAAGATTAGTCCCAGGTTGACATAAATAGACAGCTCTCTGGGAATGAACTGCATTATTAATTGTATTTGTCTGAGTATATTCTCTTTATGATTTTGAGAACCTGTATTATTTGCAAGGGACCTTTAATATCCTCACACCATGGTTGCATAAATAGACTCTGCTCAGAGGTACATGTTGCAAAGACATCATCATCATCATTTATTTCATTATATAGCGCCACTAATTCCGCAGCGCTGTACAGAGACCTCACTCACATCACATCCATGGTTTAATACGTTCTCGGGAGTGGAAAGGTTCAGCTAGCACTGACTTCACAGCGATAAGATCCTCAGGGGACACTAGTTCATGTACAGGCCAATTCAACCCAAAAAAATTACCCAGGTCCATCCAGTCCTGATTTAGAGAACTTAAGAGTTTTAGTCCAGGGAATCTAGCAATCTGGAATACTCATCTAGTGATGTAACTGCTTCATTTGGACCAGTAACAAATTCTGAAAGGGAGAAACAAACAGGGCCACCAATAGAAATGTCAGGCATTTTCATCACCACCATCAACCAGGCATCAGTCCAGTTACTTTCATATGAAATAATAGTGCTATAGGGCTCTTGCAAAACCCTAAAGCTACAACATATACAGGCTATTCTGGCCATATATTGAAGTATTCATATTCATTTTTGTCTACTAAAAGTATTGTTCTAAAAAGCTGCACTTCAGGTATGATGATTATTCTCAAGGTGTAAAGGGATGGAAAAAGCATACTTCTTTAAAGCCATGGTCCTTAAAATTTGCATTGCCATTTGTCACTAAAGTGAATGAGAAAAGTAATGCAAAGCTTTAAACAAAGAGGTGTCCAGATTTGAATTGGACAACATGTACATGAAGAATCACATTTGTTTTACATGAGAACCTGTTTGATACAAGATACAAATTATTGTATGCAGAAACCGTTTTTTAATGCTCATCATGTTAGTTTGTTTGACAGGATGAAATCATTATTTCTAGGTCCCAGTATGTTAGTGCAGTTGGTTCCTAAAATGACCACATATAAGCAAAATGTGTTCTTGGTGTTATCAAAAAATACCTGTTAAAAAAACCTCCCTTGTGCACTATGGATATACAGAAAAGCCACCTCCATTCGATTGGGAGAGCATAGAACTCAGTGCTTACAGACTCCTCATCTCAGCCTGCATATTGCTTTTATGCATCCCTTTGTTTTTCATGACAGATCTGTGACTTAAAAGATCTGTGAAGAAAGCCACCAGGGAGAAATGTGCAGTTTGAGGCTTTACCTGGAAGCAGAGTCCAGGGCCATCTTTTCCATTGGGCACGATGGGCAGCTGCCCGGGGGCCCCACAGGCAAGGGGGCCCCATAGGCACGGCTCTTAATGAGAATAAATAATCCTGCAAAAGAAAAAAACCTGCAAAAAAAACCTTCAAGGGTCACTGAGCAAGTACATCTATCTATCTCTATCTCTATATATCTATATCTGTATCTATATATCTATATCTAGAGGCCCCAGTGCGCTGCTTTGCCCGGGGGCCCATAATGTTGTTAAGATGGCCCTGGCAGAGTCCACCTACTTGCATTTAGTAAGCTCTTTTTTCATGTTCTCTCCTTGGCATTTTTGTTTCATTCCACCTCCATAGACAATTAGAACAGTTCATCTAAGCGGTGTGGCCACATTAGGGAAGTCAGGGGGTATGATGGTCTGTAGAATCGCAGCAGGGGGATGTACAGGACATTGAGGAAGGTAAGAAAAGACAAGACGGGAGAGGGGGAGAAAAAGAGGAAAAAAAGAGACCAAGAGGTTGGGAAATAAAATTAGGAGAGGTAAAAATGCAAGGCTGTTTGTGGACTGTCTGGCTCTCTCCTTCCTGTTATTGCAGATTTCACAACCTGCTGCTCATTTCTTATCTGGATTCTGGAATGTTGGAATCTGTATGGAAAGTGTATAGGTACATGAAATATGAACAGCTGAACAATAATTGAACACAGTACATAGCACCAACTGCACAGGATGTAATGTATACATTATAATAGAACATAGATTTATTACACACAGTCTGTATAAACTCAAAGGGAATATTCATGTTGGATGACAACAGGGCCGGACTGGGACTAAAAATCAGCCCTGGCATTTAAAGCACACAGGCCCACCTCAGATTCAGATGATAATAATATTACAGTACTTTTTGCAAAGGTCATTCTTATACAGTGTCCTGTGAGATACAAATATATTATACGCAGCTTGACTCTCTATTTGCAGCATAGGGCTTACCAGTATCAGATAATGGTATGTACAGGACAGGAAGAGAAATTTGGGGCCTGGTTACAGTGAACTTTTGGGACTCCCCTCCTTAGACGAGTAGCAAAGAAACTGTGAGCCGCCGCTGTGCGACGTTGCCAAAATGGGTGTGACCACATTGTGCTGGGGGTGTGGTCAATATGGGGCATTGATACATACATTATAATAAAACATTACATTTATCACGCCCTCCCAGCCACATCACACCCTCCCAGACACATTATGACACCCCCAGCCCACTGTACTTATCTATGCATCTGGTGCTGCTGACGTCCATCAGGGTGGGAACTTCCTGTAGAGTGAGCAGGGAAGCTCCTAGTCTCACGAGATTACAAAATGTTGTGAGACTTAGAGCTGCTCTGCAGTTTGTGTTCTGTCAGGGGACTGGGAGCAGCTATCAGCTCCCTCCTGCTAACCAGAGCTGGATTAACGCTCGGGGGAGCCCAGGGTTTTAAAGACAGCAGGGCCCCTATTATGTAACATGGTTATCATTTTAGACAAATTTTAGACAAATACACAGGCAATACTGTGTGCCCTACTGTTAGATGCACACAGCTCTGCCTTCACGAGCAGTACGTTGTGAAGCGGGACATACCTCCCAACTCTCCATGCAGTCGGACCAAATCCTGACTAAGCAAGACAGTCACCCAAATTCAGGACTGTCCCACCAGATTCAGAACAGTTGGCAGATTGTCCTGCTCTCTCCTACCTGTCTTGGTCACTTTCACCACCTGTGACTGCTGGTGTCTTTAGCTCAGTTCCTGCTCGTCTTGATCCTGAAATGTTGGATGCCCTATTTTGGAAAAAAAATGGGTACATGAGATTTAGAAAACTCCAACCAGCCCCAGTGTTAAATCAATAGCACCCACGTTTTGTAATTATGCCTCCCTCAATTCTCAACAATAATAATAATCACATTTAATAAGACCTATTTCCCTCCAACCAGCCCCAACATTAAATTAACAGTATACCCATTTAATCAAAACCAATCCCCCCCCCCCCCCAAACAGTCCCAGCAATAAACTAAATAGCATTTACCTTTAATAAATATACCCATTTTCCAAAACCATCACCGGCATTAAATAATTCATATTCACATTTAATAAATAGCCCTCCTCCCCAAAATCAGCCCCATGTTCAATTAATAGCCCCAAACCACCCCAGCATTAAATTAAATTAAAGGCACCTTAAATAATTAGCCCCCACCTACACTCCACCATTAAATAGCTTACGTCCCACATTTTTTTTTTTTTAAGATCTTCCCTTCCCTTACACACTATATTAACATACAGCGGCCGCTCACACACACTATATTATCAAACTGCGGCCACACACACACACTATATTAACATACTGCGGCCACACAAACACACACACACTATATCAACATACTGCGGCCACACACACACTATATTAACATACTGCAGCCACACACACACACTATATTAACATACTGCGGCCACACACACACACACACTATATTAACATACTGCGGCCACACACACACACACTATATTAACATACTGCGGCCACACACACACACACTATATTAACATACTGCGGCCACACACACACTATATTAACATACTGCGGCCACACACACACACACTATATTAACATACTGCGCGCCACACACACACACACACACACACACACTATATTAACATACTGCGGACACACACACACACACACACACACATAATATTAACATACTGCTGCTCGGAAAAATGACAATTTTTACTGCTGGTCTTCCAGAGATAAAGTTCATAAATAGCAGTGAAACTGCGATAAGCGGCGATATAAAAAAAATGGTAATTATCATAAAAATAGATCACTTTATCTGATCACTAAGTTTTACCCACATTGCATGATCATTAATAAATAATATACATACACAGTGCTCATTTACTTGCTTACCAATAGTCAGACAATGCATGTTTAATCTTTACTAACATCCATCCAATATTTCTCTAGGCTCACTAATGTTCTTACACTGCTCCATGGCATTAAATAATTCATATTCACATTTAATAAATAGCCCTCCTCCCCAAAATCAGCCCCATGTTCAATTAATAGCCCCAAACCACCCCAGCATTAAATTAAATTAAAGGCACCTTAAATAATTAGCCCCCACCTACACTCCACCATTAAATAGCTTACGTCCCACATTTTTTTTTTTTTAAGATCTTCCCTTCCCTTACACACTATATTAACATACAGCGGCCGCTCACACACACTATATTATCAAACTGCGGCCACACACACACACTATATTAACATACTGCGGCCACACAAACACACACACACTATATCAACATACTGCGGCCACACACACACTATATTAACATACTGCAGCCACACACACACACTATATTAACATACTGCGGCCACACACACACACACACTATATTAACATACTGCGGCCACACACACACACACTATATTAACATACTGCGGCCACACACACACACACTATATTAACATACTGCGGCCACACACACACTATATTAACATACTGCGGCCACACACACACACACTATATTAACATACTGCGCGCCACACACACACACACACACACACACACTATATTAACATACTGCGGACACACACACACACACACACACACATAATATTAACATACTGCTGCTCGGAAAAATGACAATTTTTACTGCTGGTCTTCCAGAGATAAAGTTCATAAATAGCAGTGAAACTGCGATAAGCGGCGATATAAAAAAAATGGTAATTATCATAAAAATAGATCACTTTATCTGATCACTAAGTTTTACCCACATTGCATGATCATTAATAAATAATATACATACACAGTGCTCATTTACTTGCTTACCAATAGTCAGACAATGCATGTTTAATCTTTACTAACATCCATCCAATATTTCTCTAGGCTCACTAATGTTCTTACACTGCTCCATGGCAGATTATAATACAGAGGCACAGAGCTGACACATGAAATATTATTTGTACACTAACCTCACCTTATTTTCCTGCTCACAGCACAGGGCACAGTTAGCATGGTGTGTGTGTGAGGTGTAACTGACTGCTCTGCTGTCTGCTTGCTAATACACATACACCCGAAATCCACGCTGCAGCTGCCACTCCCCCCACTCAGACCATGTGATTACAGCCAACCAACCAAGCCAGGGAGGGGTGCATATGTTATGAGTCAAACCATATGACTCCTGACAAGAACGCCGGGGAGTGACTGGTCCTGTCTGCAGGTCCATTGGGCTGCCGTGCAGGGGTGGTTCCACATCGAAATAGTCACCAGCGGAGTGAGCGCTGTGACTGCTGGAAAAAAAAAGAAGAAGATGCGGACAGCTGATCGGCCCATCTAGCCATCGGCCCTTCTGGCATTTGCCAGAAGTGCCAGATGGCCAGTCCGGCCCTGGATGACAAGCAGTGGAGGGCTGACAACTTTTGGTCTGGAGTGAAAGCAAAAGAAACAAGCCAAGGCCCTTCCACCAATGCGGCAGCAACAGAAAAATGGTCCTTGGCAAAAACTGTGCAGATGGGGTTTGACTTATGTGGTTGTGGTTGTATATGGCCAATAAAATATATGTAAATGTGATATTTCATAGAACCATCATCAAATAAAACATCAACCAGAACCATCTGAGTAGTATTCAACATCATTGTAACCAAAACACAAGAGAGCATGATTTTGACCACCACATTTTTCTGTCACCCCCCCCCCCCCCCCCACACCCAGACACATAAGGCCACCGCTGTACTTACCTTATAATTCTCACATCACTATTGGTTGAAGCTTCCTGCAGAGTGCGGAGAAAAGATTAGTCTCATGAGAAGGATTTACCTAATCTTGTAAGACCAAGAGCTCTGTGATCTAATATGTCCAATGTGAGACAGTTTAGCAGCATAAAATTAACTGTGCACTGCAGCCTCACACCTCTGATCCGATGAAAAAATCCAAGCAAGTGTGAACAATCCCACAAAAATCCAAACATCTTAACAAATTGGCAATCGGGCGGCTAGGAGAGAAAGATTGTTTTGTATATTTTGCAAGTGTAAAACAGGTAATCCAGACAAATTCCACATACAAACTCCATATTGGTAACAAAGCCCGACCACTCTACTGTCCTGCAAGTTATCAAGTTGTCTCTTGAAAATTAGATTAGGATCCAAGTGCCTGTACAAACCCATGGGTATATGGACTACACAACTCCATCCTTGTCTGATTCCTTGGTCACTATATTTTCCATGGCTTAAGATTCCACTATGACCTGTCTCTGCAAAGATAATAAATTGTCCATGGTATTGCCTGGAAATCAGAAGTCACGACTTACTCAGAAACTAGGTCAAGAAAAATCTTAACTAATAGACAAAAACCCAAAAGCTTAAATTAAAGAAGAGAGACCTAAAAAAAAATAGAAGCCAGAGTAGAACCATCCAAGCCTCTTCATGCTGATGTCTACAAAATTCCAAAATGGATCAGGTCAGGGCTAGAATGACATCATTAGAGCCCCTAGTTAGACCAGAAGCCAATATTCTCTAGCCTCACTGGCCCGGCCATAGCAGAACATACGATACAGTATCACTACTGTACACGTCTCAACCCGATAAATTGAGCTAATGTTTTTCTCACTGTTTCAAGTTGAAACATACATGCTATGCAAGGAAAGAGCCACTGCTGCCCCTAAGGACAGGCATATTGTGTTGTGCAAGCTGAGAAGTAATTTAGCATTATTCGGGGGAAGGGGAGTACAAGGGCCAAAACACACTTGGCAAACTCTAGAGGAATATTTTACAGATACAAATAAAAATAAACTATAAAACAAGCCATAAGGACATGAAATGAAGCTATTCTCAATTTACATTTCTATGTATCTTAGGCAGAAAAGATCAATCCATACAGTATGCAGAGGACGTTTCTCCCATTTCAAGCATTGTGTAGTCACTTTCTCCAAATGGCCAAGTTACTATGAAAAATGGATTTTGCCATGCAATAACTTATTGCATATTGGGTTACTCTTCTAAAATTCAAATGGAGCTGCTTAGAAAAAAACAAATTCTGGAAATATTAGCAAGTTTGATGTGGAAAAGTACAAAATCATAAAGTTAATTCTTTGGGAGGTACTCAAGAAACACAGCTATTACTTTTCACTGTAATCACCAATTAGAGCATGCCTGCTGTATGAGCAATGCTTGTCTGAAATGACTATGAGAAATGTTGTACCTAGCTGTTATTGGGAGGAGCCCTCCGAGTTATAAAGGAGCGCACACTGCTGTACTAACAATATTACAGGGAAATTCATCGTGTTACTGCCAGAAACCACACAGCTGAACCATGTCTAGCTTTTTAAATAAAGCCCAGCAGAAAACCCAGGAAACAGGTAAGATTTGCCCCAGCAGTGTGCAAATAATTGTTTATTCACTTTGAAAGAAGTAACAATATAACCTTGAAAGAAAAAAAATGTAGCCAGGTAATACAATGAAGTTATGATTTTCAAAGGTGGACTATGTATCCCACGTCCATTTTAAATTCAGACAAAAGAAGTCTGTTCTATACTTTAACATTCTGTTTTTCTGCAGCATTAGCCCTGATGAACAACTTTGTTGTTTTCACAGCAATGCACACGCAGCTTAGCAGATGAAAAATGATGCCAGCTCCTTTGTAGACCTTGTACGAAGTAGATGCCTTCCCTTTTACTGGCTATTCCATAGACATTGTAAGCTTGTGAGGGCTTTTGTTCTAAACAAATTGGGTTTTTGGCTTTGTTGGGCCAGTTGCAGTGGTGACCAGTAGTTACCATTTGTGTTATTTGTTCTTTCACATTTGTATGTAGCACATGAAAATGCTGCCCACGCCATCATCATTAGTTATGGTTGCCATATTCAAGTGTCCATGCAGCCCACATTTGTACTAACCTAGAGGGAAATTGTCAAAAACCAAATAATTGTTGACTTATACACCCAATGTGTGCATAGTAGAAGAAAAATGTATAACTTCTATGGTTAGTAAAACGTTTGCTGCAAAGAAATAGGCAAGAATGCAATACATTAAAAACTAGTTTGCATAGCTTTACTTATGTGCTCTCAGAAGCAGTGTTTAGGGAATGAAAATGAACCATGCACCTGGGAGTAAGTCTCTATTTAAGTTCATAAGCTTCTACAACAAAGTCTTTTAAAACAGTAGAGGTTTTGCTTACTGCTTGTGCCTCACTATTTCATAAGTACATTGTAAAAATGCAGCTGTACGAAGTATCTCCCCCGACCACCTTTTTACCTGCATCACAACATTTTTAAAGCAACCATTGAATATCTAAGGTACTTCTTTATACACTACAGCTTTTCATTTTCCCAAACTCAGGCCAGTGGCTGGTGGTCACCGATTCCCAAACAGAAGGGAAGTAGGCATATCCTGTGCAATTTGTCCAGGTGATACATTATTACAGGATAAAGCACTAGCACTGCTGCTGCCTTCATAGATTGAAGCAGTGTCTGTATTACTCAGAACAAAAAGAAACATTTTTTTTTCTTTTGTCTCCCCAGTTAAGCAAGGAGAACAAGTAGTCCAGGACTGTGTTGATAAAGGCAAAGATGTAGGTCAACAAGGTAGGTTTATACCAACATTTTCTATATATGTAGATATCCTAAATGAGAGAATGCTGGTAAGCTGCATAGTTTTAGCAATACCAGAGTGCTTCCAAATGTAAAAATATTGTTCAAGCAAAATGTTAAATTATCAAGACCTATTTGTTTGGAAGAGGTAATCTATCTAGACACCCATATTTCCACAGCTTACCACCTTAGGCAACGTCAAACACAATTAAATGTATAAAAAGGCAAGCATGTATGTTTTCTGAAACAACGCCTTATAAACAGCAAATGGTAATTAAAAAGTCACCTCCCATCTCTTTAACTTAGCAAGTATAAAGAACTTCTGTATTTTACTTGACTTATAAAATGCAATTGTTAAACTACTGGAGTCTGGCATCAGTGCTAGTTATCATGGGGCTTCAGGACAGTAATCGGACTACACTTGATATGTGTTGATTAAGCTAAACTCTTGTGTTCCTTAGTAAGATTCACATTTTTTCCATGATCGGTATTTCCTCTGAAAAAATAGGTTGGCCCCCAACATGATTCATCAAATTCAGAGTCTAGAGATACCAAATATGTGTACATTATGATGGATTTATAGAGCCCAGGTGCAAGGCACTCTTTATTACAGATGTTCAGCGGAGGGCTGGAAAATTTTAGCACGTGGGCAGGGGGGGGGGGGGGGGAATTTGGGCAAGGTCGACTCAGCAGCCTATTAGGAACATTTTAGAGGGAAATAAATGCAGGTGATCCAGTGACCTGGCCCAAGTTAGCCCTCTATGGGACCAGCCAGACCCTGCAGATCATCCTCATTTTATTATATAGCACCAGCAGATCTCATAGCGCTTTACAATTGGGAACAAACAGTAATAAAACAATACTGTGTAATACATACAGAGAGGTAAGAGGGCAGATGTCTCTTCCCTGCCAAGGCTTCCCTGTACATAAAAGGGAGCTTTTGTTAATGCCACAGTATTTCCTGTCAAAAATGGAAAACCTGGTGTAAAATATTCTATTTGAATACTATGTACAGTATTCAGGTGGCCAAGAACATTAAACAATGGCCCCTATCACTCACAACCAAGTGAAGACATGCTTCAATTCACATAAGTCATATACATTAAGTCGACACCAAAAGATAGCAATCTGTGTTCAGGCGGTTATAGCATTCAATGAGGTACCATCTTCTCCTTCTAAATATGTACCCCCTCTGGTAGTAACAATGTTACATATGTAGCCCTTCAATGCAGGTCCCACGTAGCAGATACTCACTGGAAGCAAGCATCAGATTATAGCATCCACTAAGTTTTTTCCTTTCATATTTGAGAGATTATGTAACCAGTTTGCTTTTATTCAATAGTGATCGACCAAGGATGTGAAGCTGTTCAAAATACATGTGACCAAGTGAGCGGGCAGGTCAAAGACAAGGTCCCTGGTGTTTGGAAGAAGTGATCAAGACTCTTATACTATAAAGTTAAATAGGGGGGGTGTTATCAACATAACTCAGTCTGCTATTTTCCGAAACCGATAATAAAGACTTATGTTGCTTAACCTTAAGTGTTTTTCTAAAAGAGGTAACTGCTTACTTGACGGGACAACCGATTCAAAAACGCGAGTTGTCTACTTAGACAGAAAGTTGCAGGTTTGTTTATGTATTTTTTTAAGTTTGGGAGAGGAAATTTTTTCAGCTGCGCTAATGTTATAATGACAAGCATCAAGGGTTTGTGATTTTTTACTTTTGTGAGTTTAGACTTCTAAAATAACTTTAAGCTTGGAGGCATTTTCAAAAAATTCTGCCTTGCAATTAAATGTTACTTCTGTAAACAGCAGAAGGGCTGTACATGATTATGTATATAGTATTCAAAGCACAGCTCACAACAGGTTCTTTTAACAAATTAAGCCCAGTTTCAAGTTTGTAAGAAACATTACTCGATTTAATGCCAACTACCATAAAATACATTTTCACCTCATCACTAACATGAAGGAAGGATTCCCATATTTAAGTACGTGTTCCTCATTCTGTTTAGAAATGAAACATCTACTGATGCTGTAGAGATTGATGTAAAGTCATAATGGAGATCTCACCCATGTCCAGCTAATTTTAACCCCTTCTTCACTGAGGCTCTCACCCCTGTGCGGAGTTTATTTTGAATTGGTCACAATTCAGCATCAATAATTTGTTGATGCAGTACCCACACAAATTATACCTTGGTTTTTATTTCCAGAAGACTTTGAACTTTCAGCAGATCGCATTAGATTGTTGCAACAGTGTGTATAAGCAAAGAAAATATAAACACCATCAAGAGTATTTGTAGTTCTTGCGTTAACGTCAATCCACCTTTCCAAAAGCACAAAGAGGACGAACATGTTTTCAGAATAAAATGAACACTTCAAGTGGAAATGCATTTCCCCCTATTTAGCATGACTTGAATGAAATGCATAAAATGTGTGGAAAGAACATTTGGCCCATATTTAAAAATGGGAAACATCAAATAAGGGTACCTGTGTTTACTGAAGTAACAATAGGAGAGCTGGACATTATTACACCCCTCCTCCCAGGGGTGCTGATGAGGGGAAGGGGTCAGGTACAAAATACTTGTAATATTTTATTGCAATGCATGATGTGTTATGTATGGTGTTCACTTATTGCTCAGTTTTCCATATTTACATTTTCCTACAGGTCACAACATTCTAGAATCCATGCAAGAATCCAGTATCAGGGTGCAAAAGCTGCATTAAACAGGTAGATGAGAGCAACACCATTTTAATACTAGGGGAATTTTCTGTACTGGGGCCCAAAAATTCTCTTGGCAGCTCTGGCTCTCTGAACCTATAAACTTCCTCTGTAGTGTACGGTGTTATGCCATGGTGATCAGACAATAAAAAGAGGAGTATCAGCTTTTAAATGAGGTCCCATAGTTTCTTGGAGCATGGATGAGTATTATAAAAACCCTCCCACATACTGGGCTCCTCAGTTATTCTGCAGTGTATTCTTGTTAGTGAGCACAACAACAAATAAGGGATCATATTCTTTGAAAGAAAGGTTTGCTACTACTTAATTTATTGAGGCCAGAATATGGTGATGGTTGCAAGACCCTCCCCATCCCTGGACCTAATGATTCCTGCAGTGTTGGGATTATTCTCTGGTAATCACACAATCAGAATACCTTCTCAGGAGACTCCTTTTTCAACAGAACAGTCACCTGATTCTGTGGCAGTACCCTAAGCCCAGTGGTTCCCAAACTGTGCCTAGACTCCCTGGGGTGCCTCAGTGATCTCACAGGGGTTCCTAGGCCAGGGCCACTGGTAAGCAAGGCAGGGGATTACTTGGTTATTATTTTGGCTTAGGGGTGCCTTGAACTGAAAAAGTTTGGGATCCACTGCCCTAGCCCCTTTTTAGAGTTGGCTGGTGTGTAGTGGATGGAAAGGGGTAGTGCTTCATGACCTCATCAAACCCCTCCCCAGCAGTAAGTAGCAGTGGAGGTCTTGTTTGTTTTTTGCCCCCATTTGAACTCCTGCAGTCAGAAAAACAAGTGGCTGGTTAAGTATGAAAATTATGTTTACATGATTATTTCTTTTAAATAGCTCCATTAAGGTCTTTAAGCAGACTTTAGAGGCATTTACATGGCTTCATAAGCAGGGTCTTAAATATACACTAATAAATATGGAGGGAAGTATTGGAGGTGTACCATGCAGTTCAAGAAAAAGAAAATTATGTACCACCCCTAGAGGTGGGAGTTGGTAGAATGAGGTGCAGATAGTCTCTAGATACTCTTCTCTCGGTCACAGGACAAACCCCCCAGTCCAATACAAGGACACCAAATGAATGAAGTGACATCTGATTATGCAGTCACAATGCATCATTAAAATATTTGTGAGCAAAGAATAAGCAACAAGTCTGAATACAATTCTAGTCCCCAATATCATAAACATTTCAAACAATACATCATAAGCAAACAGTTAATGAAACCCCTTTAAAAGAAGTCTATCCACAGCAGAGCTATTTAGCCCAAATGTTCTTGTGGACATATGTCACTTTCCTCTTTAGCCCCTACAGCAGGGTTTCCCAAACCCAGTCCTCCCCAACAGTGCAGATTTTCTGGATCACATGACATAATTAGGACTACCTGTGGATCTGTTACAATGTGTCAGTCAGTAATGAATACACCTTTGCTCCAGCAAGGAGATATGGAAAACCTGCACTGTTGGGGAGCCCTGAGGACTGGGTTTGGGAAACCCTGCCCTACAGTATGAAATGATCTTGCCTCACATGAACATCTACAATAATCTGTACATAATCCCAGTCCAAGCCCATGTGATATCCTGTCCTTTTAACCCCTTAGGATGCCTGCCTTCAATTTTTTTTAGCCAATTCATTAATACCTTAAATTGGTCTGTGGTTTGCAACAGACTATTTTCATTAAAGTTGCATTCTAAAGCCTAAAAGGCCTCCCTATAAATCACTGAATAATGATCAACAGACCCACAACACACTTATGTAATTTCCAGAGCATCTTTCAGTTCATCGGCCCAATAAAAGGAGGAATTAGACTAAGAAACCCCTTACCAATGCTTACCTAGAACAGATGTTCTTTAGAGGTTTAAGGGGCAGGTTCCAACCTGCAAGCTGTGTTTGGGACACTGAAGCAAAAGTGTGCAGACCCCTTTCTACTTGAGTGCCAACCCCTGATATTACATCAGTCACCTCAGCATGTGGTTTTCAAATTCCAAATCTTACCTTCTGCATTTAGTACTTTAGTAAAGTGGCCCAGGGGATCCACCAATTGTCCTGGTGTGCCAATACAAATGAATGCTCTCTGGGGACAAAGGTAAACTATAATCGAGCAAAAGAAATAAAGCTAGCTGGTCTGCCTAGCTTCTAAAGAAACAAAACAGGAAAGATAAAAACCCAATAAGCAAGGAAAGGAGGAGTTATTATGTACCTTCCAGGGGAGGGGTTTGGCTGAATCCAAAAAGCCTTCCAAGCGTGCGTGGTGTTTAAATTGCTTTAAAGGTTTCCACTATTATGATGTGGTGTGCAGATTCCCAATTCCATAAGTAGAGCATAAATGTAGTCATTTCACCCTTTAAACTTTAAAGTATGAACCTATGAGAAATAATGCAGTGTCAAGAAGCATTCTGCAGATGTCAAACATAATGGGATATTTCACATGAAACCTTCTGCTGGTGCAATAAGCATTTCCAAAGTGGATAAAGGAGAACAGACTGAGAACAGGTGTCCAAACTCAGTCCTCAAGGGATACCAACAGTTCATGCTTTCTGGATTTCTTCATATCACGCATAGGTGAGTTAATAGAACATATTTGAAGCCAAGCCTGGTTTTATATAAAATTAGGACTGGACTTCTTCTAGCAACTACCACCATTTAAATAACTGAAACCATAAAAAACACAATCCAGATTTTGTAAAGAAGGACTTTTAATATATAGTATTTGTTCATCGGTCATGCTGTTACAAAATTCTAAAGTCTGTGAAAAGCATCTTTGGAACTACAGTGGCAGTACATTGTAAAAATCGTTCACATAAATGAAAGGCCTCAGAAAAAAAATAAAAGAGAAATAAATTTAAGCAGACGATTTTGGTCGCTTATGGAAAAGTTAAACCTATACATGGCCATGGCTACTAATGCAAAATAAGATTCCTGTGTGACCAGACTAAATTCTTTATAAAAATGATAAATGGTAACAAAATATATAAGCTTCAAACTGTTATAAAGTTATCCTCTGAATATCACTACAGGAGGCAAGATGCACCAATAGCAACAATGGCATAAGATCTCTAGCACAAGGTTAATAGAAAAAAAAAAAATGCAAAAAAATGCATCGAGTTTTACTGTGAAAAGAATGGCTAATATCAGAATATATTTAAAGGAAGCAAGTCAGATCAGGCTGATCATTAAGTTTGAAACATGATAAAATAAACCATAAGAGCAGCAATATGTTAAAAAAAGGTGGCCAGCAGAGGTCAATGTGCAAACAAGTCATCGAAGGACTCTCCTGAAACACTCCACACAGGGCCTGTCCCATTGTCAAGTGCATTTATGCAAGGTTTTCCCCGAAATTTTTTCTCAAAACATTTGAAGTTCCACATGACACAGGCAAAGTTAAATTACATTGCAACAGCTATATGCTTAGGAAGGAAGGGGGGGGGGGGGGGGGATTAACAATGTTAACCTATTTTACATATTAGTAAAATCAGACATTTAAACATTGCTTTGTGGCAGATTTACTCCAACTTCCCAATCAAGCTTGGGCTTCAGAGTAGTCCTGGGGAGAGCCTAACCGTGTCTAGTGTATATTAGCCCCATTATGTACCAACAAGGCCACTAGATGTAGTCACATGACTTTCCTATGCTTTTAGAATAACTTGATGTATACACCAATAGTGTAATGCTTACAAAATAAAGACAACATGGACGGAAGCATTCGGAAGTAGGATCCTCTATGAGGAAAACAATTGAAGTCTTGTGGTTATATGTAAACTTATATAGGATATCTTTCATGATGAGGGTAAAGGATGATCATCCAGCATGCGTCCTTGTTTAGGTGAAGGTCAGGCCGGCCTCATTGTACACTTTGAATACTTTCTCAATGGCATTCACATAGGCAGCAGTTCTGAGGTCCAAGCCCAGGTTGTACTTCATTGCTGTGCGCATGATTTGCTGCAATATAATGTAAGAATTACAAATTGCTGATTTTAGACAGTATAATGCAGATTAGAAAGTTATGGCATTTAGCAAACTAGTTCAGTGAAAGCCAGTAAAATGCTGGACATACATCTAGGAATAAAAACCATTAGGTGATTTAGCACTTTCAGGATCTGTGTTTTGCGATTGCAACAAATACATCAACTTAACCCAAGACAGCAATAATCAACTGTCATGTAGAACTTATTTAAAGAAAATCAAAGGGTTCAACATCTGCTACAGAGAGCATTTAAAAAAAAAAAAAAAAAAAAAAAAAAAATGGGATGGGGAAGTGGTGGGTCTGGGAAATAAAATGTAATGTTTGAAAGCTTACCCTTGCTGATCGTTCCATGGTGTAGGCCAAGCCGGAGTGAACAATATCTTTTTCAGAAGCACCCTGTAAAGAGAACACATTTACTGCTCACTGACATTGTGGAAAAGACACTAAACATATCAGACTAAAACTAAGTGTCAATGGAGAACTGAAACTATTGTACAATTCAATATCATAGGGTAGCATGCATAAGATGCACACATGGGTCCAATGTGCATAAACATTGCAAATATCAAACATTTGGCATTTCAGTGTAAAAGTACAATGAAAAGCATGTACTTTTTAGTCTTGCTCTTTGAGCTTCCATTCTAGGCTCTTACACTTTCGATTTACCTTTTACATGTTAAGCAACCCCAATACACTAATTTGCTTGATCCAGAGACCATTACCTTTGCATTAACCACTCCCATTCTCCCCAAATAGGAGTCACCTAGCTCCCATTGCAGTATGCTCTAATTTTCAGATTTCCCCTTCAGAAGTAATCTTCTATTGTCCACAAGTTTAACAAACATGTATTGTGCATATTTAGGCAATAAAGCATTATGCATAATCACAGATTTTTTTCACATCAGATGAGTTTGTCAAGTACAAAAGAAACTTACATTTGCCCTTTTAAAGAATACACTGTTAAAGTAATCTTTATGACTCACCAACTAAATCTACTGGATAAAGTGTTGCACTAAAGGATTTCACAAACCCTCACCCATGTGGGAGTAACAAAATATCCCCATAGAAAAACCACTCTAATTATCAAATTACCATTACACTAAACCATTATTTTATTCTGAAAGTTAAGAATGGTTGATTACAAGTCTGAAGTGAGCCTGTCTAGCAGTTTATTAAAAAAACAAACCTGCAACTTGCATGAATGTCAAAATGCAATGTTCCAATATGAAAACCAAAGCTATAAAACATGACCAGGGGTAAAGATTCCTAAAAGGATCCCTTTGTTAGTTTGGTAATGAAGAGTCACTTACAGATATTCTAGCCTGGAACTCTGCAGTTGGCACTACTGGAATAGATCCACCATGTTTTCCAAACTTTCTTTCCAAGCTTTCCTGGACAGACACTAAGATTTAAATAAAAAGTTAGTTAAAGTCACAGGAAGGGGCTCAGGGGGAGAAATAAATTCAATTTCTGAGAACTAATACATACTGAGTAAATGGTAGTTTGAGTCCCGCTCATATTTGAAGGTTAACCGGCCATAGCTCACATGGTTGAGGTTCTTCAGCCATTCAAAATAAGACACTGTTACACCGCCAGCATTCAAATACAAGTCCTACAAAACAAGTTTAATGTTAGTTCAGATAAAAGTACTCTTTAAGACAGCATTATTAAATGAAAGAAATGGCAGTTCCAGGAAGTGTTACAACTTCTTGAATAATGTTTTAAGTTACTGTAAATCTCGACTCTAGCTCTGCTCCAGGGTCATCTTTACCATGTTTCAGGTAATTATGGGGCTGTTGTGACTAATATTGTACAGCAGAAAACAATATGGAGTCCTTCATTGTTAAGAGTTCTATAGCCTCTACATACACTTACATGCAGCCAACCTTAGAAACTCCAGAAAAAATATCCCCTTTAACCAGTCAGCAATAGCAGACACTTCAGTATTTAAAGTCCTTTTGAAATAAAAATGTACCCATATCCCATAGCAGGAGAAGACTTTCTGAAATTATGTTTCCACTTCTTAAAAATGGCAAGGTCCAAAGGACCACTTTTAGTTTCCAGTAGGTGTGTTACTAGATAGACTTCCCTGCTATTAATAGTTCACATGGAGCTTGAATATTGATTTGACTACTGTAAGATTTAGTTTTCTATCATGATTGCAATAAATAAAATACCTAATCCAAGTTGTGTGAAACATCTAGACATATTGAGTGCACAAATGTAAACCAATCTTTAGTATCTTTACATACAGTAAGATTACTTACTGGAATGACCATGATATTTCTCTCCAGGAAGATTTTATCAGCTTCAGGAGTTGTAGGACCATTAGCACCTTCTGCAATAATCTGACAAAACAACAAAGATTGTCAGACTGATTATGGAACCATGCAGATGGTAATAGAATACGACATTTACTATACCTTTGCCTTTATTTTGTGTGCATTAGACTTTGTAAGTTGTTTCTCACTGGCTGCTGGTATAAGGATGTCACAGTCTGCTTCTAGGATGTTTCCATCATATGGCCGAGCCTTCGGGAATCCAACAATTGTCCCGTGTTGCTGTTAGAGATAGTGAACTAGTCAAATATTCACCCAGGTTGTCAAAGAAAGCTGTCAGCAGTGCAAGTGTTCCCAAATAAACCATTATTGCTATAACTTTGGGTTTTAGATGCTGGAGATCTTGTTCACAGGTCATCTTTTACAGGTTTGGTGGGAAAGTGCAAAGGTAAAGTGAAAATAATGTCATCCACAACTTCAAACTTTGAAAGCATTTCAGCTGCCACCTGTCAGATAGTTAGAGTCTGAAAGTCTCCTTCAGTCAGCTTACTTGGAAGCCTTGAACACAATTTACACGCTCATCGCATGGCAATGAAAAAAATGTTCTTCAGACTTTCTATAAGTTTTGGAACGGTTGCTATTTCAGCTTTCATTTACCCTTTATTAATTCAGGTCTCATCTTAAAGTAGCTTAAACTCTTGCACCATCGATCAATAGCAGCCTAGACACCTATCAAGATACTTTGCTCTTACTTTCCCTATACTTTCTCTCACTGCCCTTATATCTTATAATACTTTATCCAACCTTTAACATTCTACCCCCTGCATTATTTCATCCCTCTCCCACTTGTCCCAAAATAAATAAAATGGCAAGGTGTGAATTGAATTTTTAAGTCTGCAGTGTACTATTAACATTTGTAACTAGTATTTGTACTTGTTTTTTATAAGCTTCACTGTAATTTCATTAGTCCAAGTTTTATATTTGCACTCTTACACCACTGCAAGTTGGAACCTTTCCAATAAAAAACCCCAAAAGACATGGTTTAATTTAATTAAAGTACGAATAGTAAACTAATATTTTTGTTCATCCAAAGCATGGTGTATTACTAGTTCTCTGCTCATTCTTTGGAAATGAGCTTAAACATTTTTACTTGAGATAGTTATACTTACAAGGGCCTTAACGGTTGCATACCAAAACATTAGTTTTAGAACAGTAGCCTACCCAATGTTTTAACCTTTTAGATTCACTGTAGTAGAGTGTATCAAATATCACCTGCAATTATACATTCTAGTCTTCTGAAGGACTGATAGGATGCCTACTCACACACCTGCCTTGATGACAAATTGAAGATCTACTTCACATACAGACAAGATATTAACCAACCATGAGTTAAGCAAGTAACTACATTCACTAAACAGACACTGGGTCTATTCAGCATAAATGTATTCACTTCAATTTTTGGGGGAAATTTGTTTATCACATTACAAACCAATCCAGTAAAATAGTGATACGGATTAGACAAAGCACAAGGTTAATATACCATTTCCACCACTGGTATGATCAAAGTGTTCCAAGTAATTGTCATTGTTCTTTTATGCTATGTTACCCATGTCTAAGTTTATCTATAGTATATAAGCGTGACAGTAAGAGTATAAGAACATTTTACATCTAAACAAAAGAAACTCACCAGTTTATAGTCCTCAAGCTCTTTAGGGTCAATACCATCTGGATTCCAAATAGTCCCATCTATTTCACCAATGGCAACACACTTGGCACCAAAGCGATGAAGGTAACGCATAGAATGTAGACCCACATTACCAAATCCCTGTGAAGTATAAACATTGTATTAAAGACCCAACTTTTTTATTTTACTAGTGGCAATTGATTGCAGATTCCAAAGTAAACAAGTTACAAGAGAGTTAGGCCACACTTCATTATGGTAGTATGCCCCATGGACACTAATGTTATAATAGGAATAAATAACAGGTGCAGCTTATATTAATACTTCTTGGGGAGAAAACTTTAGTGTAGTCTGAGGCACACAGGCAAAGTCCACAGCTGTATTGGAAGGCAAATCGTGTGTGCGTGTGCGTATATATTATAAGGCAAAAGCACACGAAGGAGCATGCCCCATAGCAAGATGATGAAACGATTGGGTTTTTGCATTCATGCTTTACATATAAAAGACTAGACAAGAATACAATTTCTTTAGGATTATTGCCCAAAGGTCTTGAATATGGAAACTATCATAGGTTGTGTTTAAAATACTCTATCCAAAAACTTAACCAGTACTATATCAAACAAATTAGTCACCTGAATGGCAAATGTTTTGTCACCAAACCCAGGAGTCATTCCCAGTTGGCTCATATATGAAGCCTCGTTGATGAAATTCTCAATGCCATGGAAAACACCTCGACCTGTAGCAGACACACGCCCATGGATACCTCCTTGACTGATAGGCTTTCCAGTAACACATGCATGTGCATTGATATCCTGCAAGAAGAGTGAAATATGGTTAGCCAGTTAAACACTCACATTTCTAATCTCAGAAAGGTGTAAAGGAAAAAAACTGTAAAAATAGCCCACCCACTCAAGTGCAGTAACCCATGCACACAGTAAAACCAGAACTGTTAAAAGCATTATAGAACCTCCACCCAATGTAACAGTCAGACCCATTTGGAGAGCTCTGAAGAGAGAAGGCAGATTCATTGGCAGAACAGCACAAGAACACTGCTTTTCTGGGAGCAGTGCCAAAAATTGTATGCACCATATATGCTACTGAACACTCCCTTTTCAGAGCTTTGCCACCAACTTAGAACAATTAAAGTTGTTTAATGTCTCCTACTTTGTGCTGCTTCAAACATGCACTAAAAATGCACCTCTTCTGCATAGCCTACCAACCATCTACTTAACCCCTCACCTCCGCTACTCGCTCTCCCTTCTGGCTCCCCTTGTGCCTGATTCTGTCTACCCTCCTTTAGGATGTAAGCTCACATGAGCAGGGCCCTCTTCCCTCCTGTATCCTCACCTGTTCTTCTGCTCCGTGCTTATTGCAACAGCCTGCCTGGAGTTTCTGAATTATTGGTATTTTTGTTTATTGTTCTGTACTGTTTCACCCTGTATAGACTACTGTTTGTACAGTGTAAGACGCTGCGGAAATCTTGTGGCGCCTAACAATAACGTGCTGGCCACTTTGCCAGTAGATGTGTAGAATTGTCTCAATACCAAAGATATCTCAAACAAGTTCTACAGTGTTCATGGTTTCCCCATGTTTTTTTTTAACAAACTATGTACCATTAAGAATGTACCACCACATCCAAGGCATGCTAAAGTTAGATTTTAGTCACATGCTGAATGCAGCAGACTTTTGATCAAATGAGTGACCTGTTACACTTTGAACACTAGAAAGAGCACTGAAGGCAAAAAGGAAAAAAACACAAGTAGTATTTTCTTGTGGTCACTCAACTACATCTCATGCACTTCCCATAACTCCAGAGATCAACTCACTATTTGACAACTCCACTGCTGCACAGCAACTTCCCAAAATCCACCTAACCATGGGCTACATGGATATTTAGCCTAATCACTAACCGAGCATAATGTTCATCATCTCATGCTGCTATCCAAGAGCAAGATGTAGGTCAAATTTTCATAGACAAACTGGAGATTTAAACACCCCTCCACCACTAAATACAAAGCATATAGAAGAAACTGCATCAACAAACTCACTGTATGTCCAATTGTGTTAGCATATGTGTCTGCTATCCATGACATCTCCCTCTCCCCGGTACTCATATCAGGTGCAGGGACATCAATACCGGGTCCTATGTGGAAGAAAAGAAGTCATTTAAGTTATATTAAAATCTAATTTATAGCCAACCTAGATGTATTACCACATGGCTGAAAACCAGCAAATTTACATTTGCGTAATCCCCTTAAGGACGACACTGGCAAGGCATGAGTATCATGGCGACGTTACAAAATCAAAACATTAATGGGTGTGTTCTTTGCTGGAGCCATGTGAAAGTAACAGCCACACAGGATATATGGGTCCCCAACCATTACATAAATGTAAGTAGCCAACAATATTTCTAGTTTATAATGGGCTGATGAATACCCATTTTATATATTGCTTTGGGATCATCACCTTTCCCCAAAGGAACTATAGATCTTTATTGAGCAGATAAGCTTAAATACTGAGAATACCAAAGATGTAGGATATGTGGACTGTGGTCTGACTGCAACTGTGACCACTTTAATCAGGTGAAGACAGACAAGTATTATAATTGGACCGATATAAAAATATAAGAGTTTCAGTCAAGTTGGGTAGATAAGATCAGGCTTAGAAGTTTAAAGATTATGGTCATTTAAGCACTAGAAGCTTCATTAATATTGAGGTAGAAAGTGCTCACATTAATATTGACAGATGACAGAGCATTACTGGAGGGGGGGGGGGGGGGGATTAAACTTTGCATGGGACGTAGCTTTGGGTATTAAAGTTTAAAATCATTAGTTCACTATCTACACTATCATTTTTAATAATTAAAATTATTGTTTTATCATCTACATTCAACATACCGGAGCACTTTTAATATACAACTGCAGCACCGACTTACCAATAAAGCCTTTCTTTGCAAGCTCGATAGTAAACCTTCTGGTTATCTTTTCAAGTTCTGCATCCTGTTTTACATAGAAAAAAAAAGCCAGGATCATTACACTACAGGGAACAAAACTACACAACAGATAAATGAGACTTCATCTATTTATATAGCGCCACTAATTCTGCAGCACTGTACAGACACTCACATCAGTCTCTGCCCCGTTGGAGTTTAGTTTAAATTCCCTAACATACACACAGACAGAGAGCCTAGGTTCAATCTGATAGCAGCCAATTTACCTACTAGTATGTTTTTGGAGTGTGGAAGGTAACTGGAGCACCCAGAGGAAACCCATGCAAACACAGGGAGAACATACAAACTCCTTAGGAATAAGGCCATGGTTGGTAATCAAACTCAAGACCCCAGTGCTGTGAGGCAGAAGTGCTAACCACTAACCATTTTAAATTCAGTTTTGGGTAGAATATCACTAAACATGGTCCAAAAGGATTAATTACCAGGTGGGTCTAGTGTTTGTGAGATTCAATATGTACAATGCTTTGTGCATGCGCAGCTCGCTGGAGAGCATACTGCCTGTTTGGAAAGTTAACAGAAGATAGGAGTCTTTAGCGCTGAGCTTAACCTAGAGTTAAGAAACGATTAGCTACTCCCACCCTGCAGAGGTTATTAGAATAATGTATAAAAATAAAGACTTAGCATTGTATTGACACAGGATTTACAACAGTGTTTAAAATGACTTACTCTGAACAGAAACAAAGCTTTGTTGACAATTCATTTTCCACTATATCCAAAGTCTTCCTTTTGATGAAGGAAACTGTTGGGCACTAGTTGCCATTTGCAATAAGAAAAACAGAACACTATAGACATGTCCACAGGAAACATCTATGAAAGTATTGTAGCGAGCACTGAGCAAGGGCACCGTATAAGGGGACTCACTGAATCACCTGTATGCCAGTCCCCAGGTTAGTAATCTTTTGGGACCAGATTTTACTTTAGATAATAGCACCCAAAATGATCTTTTAGTGATTAGCCACTGTGGGTTTATTCATTTAAAGACCAAGAACAATTTACTTTAAATGAGTTTTAAGCAGTTTTGAAACACAAGAGTGCAAGCATGTGGCATCAAGTTTGCTTAGATTTTAATTTCATTTTTAAAAGCTTTTACAAGTCTACTTGGGTCCTATTGTAAAAATATGCACAAATAGTGGGGGAGAAGGGATACAAAGACTTACAGAGTAATTCTTAGTGTTGATTTTCACACCAGCTTTAGCTCCACCAAAGGGCACATCTGAAAAAGTTTAATTGAAATGTTGCATATAAACAATCTTATAAGTATCTGTCCAGAAAACTGGAAGGAAATGCCCACATGCTACCTATATTTCCATAACAGCAAGAGAAGCAGTTTCGAATATAGCCAAAATACAGATTGGACATGACAAGGCTAAGAACATCAGTAACGCAAGTCATGCTGAATAGCAATTAGTACAAAGACACTTTACTAAACTAACTACTTCATCCATCTCATTTCTCTTCCTGTTCACTGACAGAATGAAGGAAGCTGGTTCAACTTTCGTTCCAGAACTTTAAAAGCGTACCATTAACAGCTTCCCCTTCCTAGAAACCAGTGAAGACTGCACACCAGAATTTTTGGCAACGGCATGCAATGGAAGTACACCAGAGATGCAAGCACAGCAGAATACTCCATGTTGAATCAGATCACTTAACTACTGGCAATGAGGTGGGCTAAAAGAAAAAAAAAAAATGAACCTTCTGTTTTAAATGTGTTCTAACTTTTTAGCAAGCATTTACTAGAGAAAGTTCACTTCCCATGTAAATTATACATGATTGATGTTAAAGCCTCTGCTCTTAGATTTGTGCAGTGTTCTGCTTGATTGCAGTTACGTGCAAGTGTGTTACGAGTACATGCTTGTCATATAAAGGAATCCTTTTTATAACCAGCATTCTCCATCATCCACTTCCAGAACGTAAGAAAAAGTAGATGGCACAAGCAGATCTTGTGAAGAAAATGAGGGCAGTCCTTGCTATGCAGACATCCATGCAGCCTGCTAATGCAGAATAGCTTAAATTTCAACAGTTGCTGTACGAGTGCTACAGAGGAGACAAGAAGCTGGCATCTTGTACACCTGGCTTACAAAAAGGTATGTACTCCATTTAGGAATGCACTTCACCATTTCAAAAATGTATTGTTACCCAGCATCAGAATTCAAAGCTTCCTGACTTTTCACCCCTCCTCACATAAAGGAATGTTTGTTAGTTGAAATTTGCAGGTTTTTTTGGATTGCACCTATTGCCAAAAAGTAGCTTCAGGAACAGTTATGCAAAAATATATTTTTGAATTGTGGCTAACTGTCCTCCACAAACTATATTTGTTACAATATACTAGAAAAAGAAAGCCTTATCAGTTTCAAAAAGTGTATAAAACTTTCAAAATTTGACTGCAAAAAAAAAAAAAAAACAAATATCTGCGTATACCCTCCAGACATTAATGGGTAATCAAATGGAATGAAAAAAACCTTACCTACTACTGCACATTTGTAGGTCATTAAAGATGCTAAAGCTTTTACTTCATCAACACTGACATCTGTGCTGTAACGAATACCTGAAAAAAGAAAATGAACAAATTAGAGGACAAGTTTATGGATCTAAACTTTGCACCAATAGCCTACTGATGTTTAGCCCTCTGCTCACAAGGCTCTGTCTTGATTAAAAAAAAAAAAAAAAAAAAAAAACACCCCTAGCTGCTATATGTAATAAAAATAAGCTACATCTTGACTTCAAATACACCAAGCCTCTCAACACTGCAGATGTGCTGGTTTTTGGTTGCAAATCCATATACATTCTTAAAGAAATGGAAAAAGAAAAAAAGAAAAAACTGAATTGTATGACTCACTACTTTGCTAGTTTCAATAGTAAAATATTCCATTGGCTATAAACCAAAAGCTTTCTGAACTCAGAAATAAAAGTTAAGCCAAAGTGAACATAAATGGAAAAAAAAAAAAAAAACGCAATTTTTTAGTTTTCACATATGAGCTAGGAAGGTAAAATACATTACTCAATGTTAATATGACAATCAATTGCACCTCTGTAATGGAAGGTTTAAGCGGTTTGTTAACACAACTACAACTCTTCACTCATCTTTACGACAGCGTCTAGATGGCGTCTGAGTAAGGCCAAAAAGCATAGACTTGGTCATCATGTTAGGGGCAGGGAAGGTTCAAACGATAGCTTTGCAGAGTTGTAGTAACAAGTACTGTCTGGATTCATACACAGAGGAAGTTATGTCCTAGCAACTCAAACTGCACACAGATTTTTGACCTGTGTGAAATACAATCAGGACACTGCCCTAAAAGGGGTGTAGAGAGCTTAAGCCATCTAATGAGGCTGGAGAGAATAGCTTTACTGCAACAGAATTGCAGTAAAATATCAGGATAAGACTGATAATTTTTGAAAATGTAAGTTTCAGGATTTAAATATACAAGACAAGGAAAGATTCAGTTATACCCATCAATGGTTTCTGTAAATCTTGTGCAACATTTGTTAGCCAGATGTTTACACCATATCCTTATCTTATACCTTCAGAAATGTTGCTTCTTTTGAAACTCTGCCTTGCAGCAACAACATTTTGTAAGAAAACACCTGGCTTGCAGAAAACATACAAAAATATATGTGCAACCTTTAGGTATGCACTTCATGTTAAACAGTGTGAGGTTAGCATAAACCAGGGCCAAACATTAGGAGCAGTAACGAAAATGAACCATGCACAAAAAAGTATGGTGAGCAATTCAACTTGAGTCGCAGCTAGGCAAAATAAATTTATTGTCCTGCATGCAACATAGCACCTCATGCATAAAGTTGAAGTTGCTATTAAAGGTTAAAAGTGCTGGAGCCAGTGTCTAATTGACTGCTGTACTATCTGGTTGGAGTTTCTACTTCCACCTCCTGTTTCCATGGGTTTCTTCCAGGTGCTAGAGTCTGAAAACATGCGGTAGGTTAATGCTAGTGTATGAGTGATAGACTTTAGACACAGGGGCAGAGTCAACAGCGATTGATATAGCGCCACTAATTCCACAGTGCTGTACAGAAAACTCACATCGGTCCCTGCCCCATTGGAGCTTAGTCTTAATTCCATAACAGAGAGGAAGGTAAATTTATTAGCAGCCAATTAACCTACTAGTATGTTTTTGGAGTGTGGGAGGAAACCCACACAGACACAGGGAGACCATACAAACTTTACACAGATAAGAACCTGGTCAGGAATCAAAGCAGGTGACCAGTATATTATGCATCCTTGGGTTCCTGTCTAGTACATGAGCACAAAACATTTTGCTATACATGCTTCTCTATTGCTTTTACTTATTTTAAAGGTTTTTCATACACATTGTATTTTTAAACATTTATTAAAAAAAAATAAAAAAAAAAAATGGAGAAACTGCAAACTAATGAGCGCATTTTATTCCAGGTGAAACTGGTCACATTGGAAGGTCAGGTGCTATACCAGCCTGTTCATATTAGTACACTGGTATTCCAACCTTATCTCAATCCCAGCATACCACACATCATTCATTTACAGATTTCCTCTATTAGGGAGCTTTACTCAAACACATTAAAAACTAGAACAGATGTGGCAACAATAAAGAATTTGGGAAGCACAAAAAAAAAAAAAAAAAAAACCAAGGAAACCACAACTATTCTTGCAAACCCAAAAGGGGCCAATAAACCTTCAATTACCCTTCACATTACACTATTGTGTGGAGACAGTGGTATACTTAGCAACCATTTGCCATATACATTAAATAACAGTCACAGCAACTCAACCTACATATTATGACCCCAGCAGCTGAGCACTGCTGGATAGGCTAAACAGCATACTATCAAACACCATTAAGTAATAGGAATTCCAGGTTGAAAGCACACATGAAGGAAGATCATTTAGGGTACGCTACATCGGATTGGGACCAAAGGAACAAAAGGGTAGTAAGGTTAGAAAAGCACACAACAAAGAATGTATTCTACTACACAGCCACTATGGAGTAACCATACTATCTGGATGATCCTTGTCTTACAAAATTCTAGTGCCAGGGTGTAGGCGATCTGACGTATAACGTTAGGCTTTAGAGCGGACCATCTACGTGCACAGCTTTAGGTCATTGGCGTGTGGGTCAGCTCCAGAACATCTGGGGGGGTGTTGTGATTACTGGACTTATGAGACACCAGCAGCCACCGAGCACGAATAGCAGAATACATTCCGGTACCGAGGTTACACTCACCTCCCTTGCAGGGTGTGCGGTGCTGGCTGTGCTGGGCCCGGTAGCCCTCTATCACCTCCCAGTCACCGTTATCCCGCTTGATGGGGAAGCTGACACTCAGGACGTGGTTACAGGGCTTGATGATACGCAAGATGCCCTTCACCCGCTTCCGTTTCTGCTCCTCCGTCTCACGGGTGCGCAAGTCCTCCACCAGCTTGTCCTCCACGATACCGGCGCCCCGGTCGAAGAAACCCTCCACCATCTTAAAGAAGTTCGGGTCGTCCTCCTGGTCCACAGCCTGGCTGTAGCGGCGGAGGAGCGGGGTAGCAGCGGCCGGCAGGGCCGTATCGACTGTGCAGGAGGCCAGAGCCCCGCCGCTCCGGGACACGAGTTCTCCCAGATAGCGATACATGGCTACGGGCTGGCGGAGTCTGACTGAAGCCGGGACACTGATACAGGAGAGGAGCCGGGTGGTAGAGGAGAGACGTCAGAGCAGCCGCCTATATAGGGTATGCCCCGAGCGCGAGGCCGGAGGGGGCGGTGACAAGCACGAGCATGTGGATTTCCACACCCTCCGTACTGCGCAGACTCCTCACACAGACTGTCTCTAAAGGTCATATAAACACTTGTCCAAGAGACTCAGGACTTGTGCATTATTATTTTTAATATGCAACAGTAGTGTGTAGTGCAAGTAGTATGGCTCACCTGTGTGACCTGTTGTTTGCTTGCTTTTTATAAGTTACTCTTTCCTCAATTTTTGGTGCCAAATACAGTAAAACAATTGTCCAAGTTCTTAATAGTTTTAGTTTTGGTACATCAGTAGTGCTATTCCTGATAATTGATATTTGGATAAAGGGATTTTCAGTTGGAGAACTGGAGATGGCCTAGAAAAACCAGGACACATTGGCGCTCACTGGTGTATTGTGAAGGTTCAGTAGTGTCTGCTGTTTTTTGTTAAATTGTACATAAAGAACACATTGATTTTGCATTTAATATATGCAATTTTATTAATGCCACATGTTGGAATGATTTATGTGTTTGTGAAGGAAATCCTCAATGTTAGGTTCCATAGTACCCAGAATTGTGTGTGACTGAACATTGTGGTGGTGTTTGGCCGCATATCACAATGACTTGAATAAGCCTCTATATAATGTGTCCTCTGTGTCAATTAGAGATAAAACCCATTGCCAATTTTAAAATTTGTTTTATATGCTTGTAAAATGCATATAAATGGTTAAGACACTAGAGGGCAGATTCAATTAGCTACGTTCTAAAGAATAACGTAGCTGCGCATTATTACCGTTAGCATGGTAATTTCTCCGCTGATTTTTGCTCACAGCAGAGATTTTCTGTCAAATCCTGCAGCCATGTTGTTTTAAAGAATAGTGCTGCTAATTGAATCTGAAAAATGAGCTGAGATTTCTGTTAAAATCATTGCCATAAAGTGTCTCCAGAATGACCGCAAGATACTTTCTAATTAAATTCCCCCTAAGGGGCATATTCAAGTAGGATTCGCAGCCGCTATTATGCGTGGCTGCATGGGTTCCGGTACTGCAACATTGCGGCTTTCTGTGCTCACTCCTTAGGGCTGCGCACAGAAATCCGCGATGTTGCGGTACCATAATGGCACTTTATAGGCGCAGCTGTGAATCCTAATTGAGTATGCCCCTAGGAGTTAGATTCAGTTAGGTGTTTCTGTCCACAATAATGGAATTTACGATACTGAAATTTTTGCTCACTTTTGCTTGCACCTATGAGGTGGAACATTTTAACAATAAACATCCAGCGGTGACAGCTGTTAATTAAGTCTGCTTCTAGAATCCATTGTTCTCTCTGGCATTTTATTTTTGCATAGCATTCCAGTAGTGTATTTATTGATAAACATATCAGTAATACCTACATTGATTTTTTTTTTAACATTTGATGTGTGTTGCTAGCATTAAACTGCAGTGACCTTAGGTTTGCATTACTTCTACAAGCCTTTGCTGACTTCATAATCATCATCAACAACATTTACTTATATAGAACCAGCAAATTCCATAGCACTTTAGAATTGGGAACAGCCACAGACAGACGCGGGCTGGGAGAGGCGTGGCCGGGGGGCACACAGGCGGCCGCATCTCATGAAAAGGGATGCGGCCGCGTCATTGATGACGCGGCCGCATCCCCTGTCATGTGATGCGGCCGCCTGTGTGCTGACGCGGCCGCCTCTGATGTCATCAGGGGGAAAGAATTGTATTTTGTAGCCGGGGGGGGGCGGCCGGTCGGCCTACCCCCCGGCCCTAATAGCGGCCTGACCGAGCGGCCCGGGGGGCCGATGCCCCCCTGCCCCCCGGGGCAGCCTGCCACTGGCCACAGTAATAAAACAATACTGGGCAATACAAACAGACAGAGAGGTAAGAAGGCCCTCCTCGGAAACTTACAATCTTGAATGAGCCATGATGAATTCTTCTAATAGGTAATGCTTTTATATTATACAGGGCACCAGGATAGAAGGCCCACAATTAAACTTCCTACTAATGAGCCAGAAGAGACATAAGAAGGTTTTTATCACAGTTCTGTAGTGATAAGTCAGCTTTCTTCCACAGATTCTCATCTTTCAAGTGAGTTGTTGACCAGGTAATACTGATCTCTGAGGAAACCACAAGTTATTGTTTGGAGGTACAAGCGCTCTTGTGCTCACTGTCTTTTTTTCGTGGCATAAGAGAGATTAATTTTGATCCAGCTATTCAAACTTGATTGCTGTGCCCTATCAATATCAACTACTTATGCTATGGACATCTGATTGAGGCTTTCATCATATACCCTTTATTACCATCTACAGCCACACCACCCTGAACAAGACCTATCTCGTCTGATCTTGGAAGCAAAGCAGGGCAGGGCCTGGTTAGTACTTGGAAGGGAGACCACCTGGGAATACCAGGTGCTGTAGACCGAGGAAAGAATATAGCTAACCGCTGTCGCCGTTGGAGGTGAGCTTGGAGCATACATCACCCACAGAACTGGGTAATGAGATGGCTGTCTTAAGCTGGGTACACACTACACTGTTTTCGTCCAATAATCGGCTCAAACAGCCGACATACGACAGCTTGTTCAATAGTCGGGTCAGTGTGTACAGTGACACGATGGTCGAAAGTCTGCCCAAATGGACTATTATTGCCTCATTTGGTTGGTCATACCGTTTAATATTTCCGGTCCAATCTCGTTTCCGCTGTGTAGTGTGTATAAACTTCCGACTGATCCACGTCAATCCTCCGATACTTCCTCGACCTGGGGGGCGTGTGTATGTAAATTTGTCAATCCCAGTCCCACCTGGTGCGGAATCCGCACATCACTGTGTTTTGTATCGATGTATATTGCACCTGTCTGGCTGAAGACCATTACACTTGTGTAAAGCACGTGTGTTATTACCCTTTGCGTCTTTATACACTTATACCTTTATAACCTATTAAAGTTATACTAACCTTTATTAACTTATAATTGTGAAGTACCCAGAATAAACCACACAGTGTTCAAGCAACATTTTTATTGCTGGAAAAAGTGCAAAAATTTTAACACACACAGAGAGATCCGCATGAAAAGTGAGCGCGCCCATACCAATCAAAGAGCTGAATACTGCAGAGTATTATTTTTAGTATTTAGTATTTTTAAAGGTGCTACTGGTTTGGGGCAGAACAGGTCTTGATGTGGTTTCTATTCCCTTTGATTTCTTTATCTACGAAACAAGGAAATAAAAAATGTTTAACATTTAACTTCAATATTTGTAATTTATTTTCAACGACATAAATACTCTCATTTTCTCACCTTGCACACTGTTCGAGATCAGTTTATATTTTGGTCCCTGTGGCGAAATCGCAATAATAGCGGGCTTAACCTCTGAGCATTCTGGAAAACAGGCGCCATTTTGGTTATTATAACAGTACAGGTATGTGCCCAAAGCATTTACATGTCTACAAATGTTCACTGAAATACCTTTGTGTAGAACTTATTTAGTATATTTTTCTTTTTTCTTTTCTTTTTAAATTTTTCCTTGTTTGCTAACAGGTGTAACATTAGTGGTATCAGTGGTATCTAAACAGGCCTTCTCACCGTTAATTCTTCGTTCTGACATAAAAAAAAATAGGCTATAAATTAGCCTTTTACATTGCTTTATGTGACACTACATCTACACTACAGGTACACTACATGTGCTACTGACCTTTTTTAATGTCGTTGTCGTACTGGTCCAGTACTTTGACCATCATCTCCACCTATCTTGGGCTCATTGGATTTGCTCTTTGCTCTTCTTGAGTATCTCCATCCCCCACCTTAACTTTTCCAACATTTTTTGGCCCTTCCTGCACCATCTCTGACTCTGTCTTCGTCTCCGTCTCCATAGCTGCAACCCCCACTGACATCTTCTCCTCAACCTTAACCCCCACTGCCACCTTCTCAACCTTAACCCCCACTGCCACTTGCTCACTCGCCATCTTCTGACGTTCCTCGGCGCCAAACAGGTTCCTCTGTCATTTAATACACTCTGACATGGGCATTTCTTTCTGCTGTGGACCAATCAGAGATGATGCACGCCGAGAATGGAGCATTCCATTACTTACGAAGGGATTTTATTTTTAGGGAATATTCATTGCATTCCACTTTAGCAGTTAAATGTTTTTCTAAATTTAATGTATTTTACTAAACTTCTATTTTATAGAAATGAATGAAGAGACAGTGTTGCCTTCTCTTTTTAGGCAGCTTTGGGAGTTAACTATAGCGAAAGCTCTGCCCCTTTATGCTAATGTCTTTGGTATCTCGTACATTTTCCGCAAATGTCGCTGCAGTGTGTATGAAATTGAAATCATTGATCACGACAACATGGCTGTAAAAAGTCGCTAACGGGACGTCCGCTCTTCCCTTTATCGTCCTAAACAAGGCTAGTGTGTATGCAGTCCATGGACCGAGCGATCGGACCATCGGTCGAATGCAAAATCGCTCGGCATACAAAGTTGGTCGAAATTTTTGTAGTGTGTACCCAGCTTTAGTGAGTATAATTCTAAATAGGAGACAATCTGTTGACTGCTAATTCTGGATTGTCATCTCACACATACAAGTGTTGGAGAGATTTATAGTTCCACAATTATTGGAAACCATCGTTTTGTCCATGAGTTATAAATTGTTATACGGCACAGATTAAGAGTTAATCTCTATTGGACTGCTGATATAGTTAAAGAAACCTCTTTGCTATCCACTGTTTAATGGACTATTTTATCCCATGTGCACCATCGAGTTTTACAATCAGAGACTGTTATATTTAATACCTGCTTTTTTTCTCTTTTGTGTATTTGAGCTCTGAATTTTATTACTGCTTATTCCTCCATCATCCTATGAGTAATCTATAATTTGATTTATGGTTATATATAATTGTTTTTTAATAAAATGTTTTAATAGAATATTGTGTTGGTGGTATATATATAATTGTCGAGGAGAATATATTTTTTGCGCTTCTATTCTCTAGTTTATTTAATACTGATCATCTCTGGACATAAAACAAATGCTAATTATTTATCCTAAATTTTGTTTAATGTTAACTCTAGTCCTAAATCTAGACCCCAATCCTAGAGCTACCAAGGTGCCACTTACCACTTATTTTCTGCCACTTCAGCCTGCAACACTGGGTGCACAATACATTTAAAAATAAATGTAGTAGATTAATATAAACATTCACGTTTTTTTGCACAGCTACTACTCTGCTATTTGTCCCTTGCATATTCCTCACAGCGACATAGTGTCACACTATCATCATAAACCCCATCCTGCTTTACTAGGAGCTATCTTCCCAATCATAACATTAGATAATGCACTGTTGACTTAACAATTATGGGGATAATCTATATTTATTGATTATGGACACAAAATTAATTTATAATTAACTTATGGGGCAAATTTTATATTTCATTATATTAAAGGGGCAATATCATCATCATCATTTATATAGTGTCACTAATTACGCAGCGCTGTACAGAGAACTCACATCATGATATTTGGTTGCTAACGAGAAATATTCTTTTTATCATGGAGTAACACTTATATGGCACTACAAGTGCCAGCGTGCACTTGTGCCAATGTACAGTTAGGCACTTGTAGCGCCAAATGTGTGCAATCAAAATGGTGCTCCCATCATGAAATAATAAGTGTCCCCATCATAAATAATTAATGTCACATTGGAAATCAAATATTATTTATCCTTAATATAATTGTATATTCATATTGCCCCATAATGTAATGAAAGATACAAATTTGCTATAAGTTAATTATAATATCAATAAATAATGATTGCCACAATAATTCGTAACTCAACAGTGCCTTCTCTTATGTTATGAATGGCAAGATAGCACGAACAGCATGTTTGCGTTAACTAGCCTATCAGAAGCAGGTATTTGCTATAAAACTGTTTTTTTACTGGCGATTTTCTGACAGCTCTAAATAAGCCGCCGGCGTTTTAGGCAATTTGAAACCGCCACACATCACCGCAGGTTTTACATTCAAACCTCAAATAATAATAATTAACTATTAATCCATTTTTTTTATTTTATAAACCCGCAAAACAATGCCTTTAAAGCCATTGCCGCTTTAAATGTTTAATTGCAAACTCAGCAAATAGCGTTCAGTTGAAAAAATTGGAAGTTCATAAATTTACCCTAGGGGCTAGATTTACTAAACTGCGAGTTTGAAAAAGTGGAGATGTTGCCTATAGCAACCAATCATATTCTAGCTGTCATTCTGTAGAATGCACTAAATAAATGAAAGCTAGAATCTGATTGGTTGCTATAGGCAACACCTCCACTTTTTCAAACCCGCCGTTTAGTAAATATACCCCTAGGTGTTAATGTAGCATTGGTTGAGGTAACCATGTGATAAGCTAACTAAAAAAATGTCTAGACATAAAATTTGATTTTTCAGATGATCTGTTGCACTGATTTTATTTGTTTTTTCAGTTCTGAAATATTTATGCTGCTTTAAAATTCTGTTGAATCATATTTCTATTCAAATGTAATTTACTTTGGTTTAGTACTTGTTAAAAAAAAAAGTATCTCCAGCAAAAGCCACATCTTAGGAATTGCCAAAGAAATTCAGCACTAATTTACTTATCCAAAGTCAAAACAGTGTTACTTATTGCAAGCATTTTGATGTCTTCCAGGATTGCTTTCTCAATCTACTTTTCAAACCGATTCACAGGAGCCACACATGGCAAAACCAGAGTTTTTTTGTTTACTTATTTAGTCTTTTTCACATATGGAACATGTACGTGCAGATTGTGCATAGTGGGTCTGACAAGTTTTTAGACAGCGAGGAATTCAGCATTGTCACCAAATGCTTCAAGGGCTTTGGGAACTTCCCCTTACTGTACCAGATTGTTTTGCTGATGTGAGCATCAACTGCGAAGGCGTGAAAGGGGTGTGACAATCATGTGATTGTCAATGAACCAATACTATATAAGCAGGTGCTTTGGAGGAGGGGTAGTGAAGCAGTAGCTACAACTGTTGGAATTAGCTTTGTTCACAGTGAAGCAGAGTCAATTCTATCTATAACCTATTTAGTGGCATAAGCAAAATGTTCATTGCTGTGAATTTTTAGCACTTTTTGTTGGTGTCAAATATTTAAATCTGTCTTCGTTAGTTGCTTTAAATATTAAATATTAGAGCATGATTACTTATGAAATGATTCCAATATTAGAACAGATTTTCAATTGTACACACAAAAGGTGTTAGCAAAAGTGTTAACACAAACATACTTTGCAGATTCTGGCCATACCTTTGTTGGTGTTCTCATTTCCCATATGGATTTCTAGAAATGTTTGTGTATATGGACAATGGGCCCGATTCATTAAGGAAAGTAAGGGGAAAAAATGAGTAAGTTTTATTGATCTAGGATATGCTATGCCTTACCCCATCTATAAATCTGCCATCACATTTTAAATCTGTTCCCCCTCCAATGCAACATGGTTTTGCCAAGGTGCAAAGTTACTAAAAAATTTTTGCTTTACTTTCCTTAATGAATCAGGCCCAATATTTTTGCATTTTTCTATAATGTTGTATTAAGATAAAGAAAACATTTGTATTCTCATGGGAATTGTCTGAGTTTACAGAAATGTCAGATGGTACATATTAGTGGTCTATTTATCAAATAAGGAAAAGCTCTTCATCATACATGCCAACTTTAAAAACTTCTCACCCTGGAGATCCCGGGGAGAAGTCATGTGACAGGGTAGGAGGAGGTGTGACGTCAGCATAGCCCCCCACTATAAAATGCCGAAATTCAATGGCGGGAATTCCGGGAGAGTAGGCAAGTATGTTCTTAATATGTCGAAAATGTTTTGTTTTTTTTATGGCAAATTTAGGGCTTCTCCCTATTTAACAAGGTCTTCCTGCTCTTGGTAGCACTCACAGGCATTTGCTGGCCATTGCTATCACCGGGTCTGTCTGGCGAAGCTTAATCATGCAAAATATGGGAAACCTATTTAACAAAGAAAGCAGCCATACAAATACCTCCATCTCAGAATGGCATTCTTACCACCAGAAAATTGCTTTATTATTAAAATAAAGCAGTTTCCTTTCTTTAATAGTTATTTATTTTTAATTGTTTTCTACTTTAAAACAAAATTATATATATTTGTCATGATCTGCCTACAGCGTATGCATTACATGCTGCTTTGCATGGCAGCTCCTGCCTTTTTGTCATTCTATTATTTGTATTTCTATTTTGTGTTCCAGCAGTACCTCTTTTCCCCAGAGGTGCTGCTATTGTGCATTATTCTTGTGCTTAAGGAGTTAACCTGTATGTTCACTAATTATCTCATGCACCTGGGTGTGTCTCATTCCCCTTATATATACCTGTTCCTCCCAGCAGTCATTGCTGGTTATTGTTGTCCCATCCTGTGATGTCCTTTCCTGTTGTCCTAATCCTGATGTCATTTCCTGTTGTCCTTACCTGATTGTTTCTGGACATTTCATGCTACTTGCTGCATCAGCTGGAACCTGGTATTTATCACTGCTCCTTATTACCTGTTATCACCTCTCTGCAAATAAACACAGTGTTTTTCACCGAATTCATGACTCCTAGCTGTACTTCTGTTTGAGAACCGTGACAATATTTTTCATATCTTACTACTTAACATTAATTTCTTCCTTTTATGCTTACCTCACCTCCCCCAGCAAATACATTACATCACTTCAATGCACACACTATATAACATATGTTATACAGTTAAATAATAAACATAGTGGGTCTGATTCTTCAAAGCACGTATCTGCCAATTTGAGCATATTGGGCCTGATTCATTAAGGAAAGTTAAGCAAAAGTAATTAAGTAAGGCAAAACCATGTTGCATTGGAGGGGGGGGGGTAAATTTAAAATGTGATGACATTTATATTTGGGGTAGGGCATGTTCTAGATCAACTTTAAATTTCAGTGTACAAATAAGCTATCAAGTATTTGTGTTGTACTTGAAAAAACAGGCAGTATTTTCCTTATGTACAAAATAATAAACTAATTTTCACCCCTTGCATTGCAACATGGTTTTGTCCAGATAACTTGAGTAAGAAAACTTCCTCAATTTTTTTGCTTAACTTTCCTTAATGAATCAGGCCCATTGTACACAAAATCACTCTACGGATGCCCAGAACCGGCACATACACCAGTAAACACAGCCCTGTCCATTCCGTCTTCAAACACAAAAGACACTTACTTCAGCCTACGATTTTGGGGAGTGAACGGAGCATGAAAGGGTATTTTGCCATAGTGAAAGTACAGTATGGGTGTGCCAATCTCAAGTAAACGCAACCACATCCGAATCAAGCTCTGAGCATCTCAAAGTTACTTGTTTTTCTGCTGTATCACTTGCCCCAGCTGCAGGGCTAGACTAAGGCTAGGTACACACTGAAGAATTTTCAGACCGATGTGTTATCTACAATGACAGTCTTTTCGACAAGAGGTCCGATCGCTCGGACGATTAATGCATAGACACTAGTCACGTTTTAGACGATTAACGAAAGACCGATAGTCCGGTAAGTGACTTTTCACCGCCATATTGTCATGAGCAAAGGTTAGAAATTTGTACACACTTAAACGACTATGTAACGATATCCCCAAGAAATATAAATAAGGGGCAGAGCATGTTCAATAGTAACCACCCCAAACCTCATAAAAAGCGAAGGCAACACATTTTCTTCATACATTTACTACCATGTACAATTTTGATAGCAGCCAATTAACCTACCGGTATGTTTTTGGAGTGAGGGAGAAAACCAGAGTACCCGGAGGAAACCCACGCAAACATAGGGAGAACATACAAACTCCACATAGGTAAGGCCATGGTCGGGGATCGAACTCATGACCCCAGTGCTGTGAGGCAGAAGTGCTAACCACTTGCCCATTTTGCTGTCCAGAAGGAAGACACCAGTTTAAGGAGATCCATATCTGCTGAGCAGAGACTGGTTGCTACCCTAAGATTTCTGGCAACAGGAAAGACACTGGCTGATCTAAAATACAGCAATTTCACCGCAAGCTCTGGGTTTGATAATACCTGAGACCTGTGATGCTATCATTGAAGTTCTCCATGAACAGTATATGAAGGTTGGTAAACATAAATAGTCTTTTTTATATATAAATGTATAATTTTATTTACATACATAAAATTTACATTATATATTAAATTTATAAAGTACAAACCAATAAAAATATAGAGTTTAAAGTTGTTCATATTGCAACAGTTCTCTATTATCCATTTGTGATGACCTTCCACTGAAGTGTTGCATGTTTGAGCTGGGTATAGGGGTAGAAGTCAGGAATGGTTTTGGCAATAAATATTGTCCTCCTATACTGCCATGCTGCATCTGTGTATGCTGAAATGTGTACGAAAGTGTCTGGCTGTGGTTTGCTGGTGTTAGAATTGTATGCGGGTACAAATCTTCCTTGGTAGCCCTACACAAGAGGTCTCACACCAAACGCTCCATTTTCTCTTGTATCGGTCTACTAGCACTTTTCATTTTGCTTGCTAGTGTTTGTCCAAGTAGGTCAAGAGTGTGTGGTTCAAGTTTTTTGGCCATCAAAGTGTTTGCGCATTCCACCATCTATGTAGTTAGCTCATCACTTTCATCAACCTCACAGAGCCTTTTTTTTCCTCTTCTGTTGCATTTGTGGTGGAATTACAACCTCAGGTACATCCTGGCTATTGACTGTCACCTGGGTTCTCTATACAATAGTTGTAGTTGTCTCTTCTTTGTCATCAAATTCCATCATGAGTTCTTGTGATAGGACAGCTGGCAGAGTATTGAAAAGAAGAGAAAACGAAAGAGTACAATATTAAATGTATGTAATTAAAATCTTTCACTCATCTTTATGTTTCAATTTCCTGCAACGGTGGTACAATGGCAAGTTATTGCGAACAAATTTGAGAAGCACTGGAATTTTCCAAACTGTGGTACTGTCATTGATGGGAAAAATGTTTGAATTATGCCTCTATCCAACAGTGGATCTTTTTATTATAATTATAATGGATTTTTCAGCATCATTCTAATTGCCATAGTGGATGGGAATTATGAATTATTATTTGTGGACATTGAAAAAATGGGAAAGTGTCTGATGGCGGTGCATTGGAGCAGATTCCCTTTCATGCAAAATTAGCAAACTATGAACTTCGTACTGCAAGTAATACAAAATATGGACTAAATTTTGTGTTTGTGGCGGATGAAGCATTTGCATTGCACAACAATGTATTGAAAACTTAGCCGTAACGAAATCTGTCTACAGAAAGATATTTAATTATAGACTGTCATGAGCTAGGTGTGTTGCTGAAAATGCGTTCTCAGTAACAGAATCAGAGTTTTTCATTCTGCTATTAATCTGCATTTGGACAAGATAGACAAAGTGGCGATGTCCTATTGTGTTCTGCATTAATTTTTAAGACGTAAAACTATCTGTGTACGCAGCTCACATACTTATGAGGACAACAATGTTGAGGAAACAGGTAATTGGCTTGACACCTCTAGAGTCGTGCCACCTTAGGAATGCAAGTGCCAGTGCTAAATTAAACAGGGGGGCATACCTTCAATATTTTAACGTGGAGGGTGCAGTGCCATGTCAGAATGAGTGTATGTAACAATTGTGCATAAGCATGTTATGTGTGTTAACTTTATTGTTATGTATTTCTACTTTAATAAACCTGCTACACAGCAACACCATAATATATTTTACTTACAGTTCCACTAAGAGGTATGTCATCTGCTTGGACCACATCAGTAGGAGAACTACTGTCCGTATCCAGGCTGCAGGTGGACTGGCGTGTAATTTCATTTTCACGGATGAAGTGCAGAAGGTCAAAGTACCACAGCTTTGGCACATAAACATCATCTGCACCTGCCCCTGATTTTTTGAGGCCTCAAACTTCATCATCATCATCATCATCATCAACATTTATTTATATAGCGCCAGCAAATTCCGTAGCGCTTTACAATTGGGAACAAACATTGATAAAACAATACTGGGTAATACATACAGACAGAGAGGTAAGAGAACCCTGCTCACAAGCTTACAATCTATAGGACAATGGGAGAAACACAAGGGCATGTGCTACATCATATTGCACAATGGACCAGCTATAACGCAAAGGTAAAAGTATTGAGTGGTGGGTGTGTGTTGCAGTGTTGGTCAGAGGGTTGTTGTCTTGCGTTAGCTGTGTAGAGGATGGTAATAGGGTAATCTAGGGAAATTAAGATGGTGGTTGAGGAATATCATAACCTTGTCTGAAGAGGTGGGGTTTCAGTGAATGCTTGAAGGTTTGAAGACTAGAGGAAAGTCTTACTGTGCAAGGGAGGGAATTCCACAACGTGGGTGCAGCCCGGAAAAAATCCTGTAACCGAGAATGGGAGGATGTGATGAGAGTGAAGGAGAGACGTAGATCTTGTGCAGAACGGAGGTGTCGAGTGGGGAGATATTTCGAGACCAGTGAGGAAATGTATGTCGGTGCAATTTTGTTGATGGCCTTGTATGTTAGTAGAAGAATTGTATATTGGATTCGTTGAAATACAGGCTGCCAATGTAGAGACTGACAGAGTGGCTCAGCAGAGGAAAAGCGGTTAGTAAGAAAAATCAATCTAGCCGCTGCATGCAAAATAGATTGTAGGGGTTCAAGTCTGACTTTTTGCGGTGTCTTGTGTCAGATATGTGCGTATTCTGGAAATGTTCTTTAGGTGTATGTAACATGATTTAGATATAGAGTTGATGTGGGGGATAAATGACAGTTGTGAATCAAGGATTACACCTAGGCGGGGTGGGATTTATGGTCATGCTATCAACAGAAATTGAAATGTCAGGCAAGAAGCTTCTGTTTTTGGGTGGGAATATTAATTCAGTTTTTGAAAGATTGAGTTTGAGTAGGTGAGAAGACATCCAAGATGAAATGGCAGAAAGACAGTCGGTAACGCAAGACAACACAGATGGTGAAAGATCAGGAGAGGATAGATAAATTTGTGTATCATCCGCATAGAGATAATACTGAAATCCAAAGGAGCTTATTAGTTTTCCAAGAGAAGTGGTGTAGATAGAGAATAGCAGAGGACCTAGGACTGAGCCTTGTGGTATACTCCAACTGATAAAGAAAGCGGAGCAGAGGTGGATCCAGAGAAATTATTATTTAGTTCTATTTTGTATATAGTCCGAAGATTCTTTATTTTGCTCTTTGCCCACTCCAGATTTGCTCCAGGGTAATGTAGCAGGCATGCTTTCACAAGTTCTTGCATAGCCACATTACATAACATTCTATTACAATATTCCTTTGATTTAATTTTCTACAAACAGGGCTGCGCCCTATACGTCTCAATGAAATCCCTCATGAGGTCCGCATTGCGGTCATATGACATTTTCAGGTTCTGTTTAAAAATGAAAAGAAAGAGTCATGGTTTTCTTTTGTCCAATGATAATTTCAAATAAACTCTACAATACATGGTACTATATTTATAAAATATTTTCAGTATCATTTTATGTCCTAGTATTAGTGTATCATAAATAATACTAATAAGTATAACCAAAGTATTTTGCATATACACATATCAACATTCACAAAATATATATTTATGCAGTTGTTACAATAAGCACACTGGTACAAGAAAAAAATGAATAATCACAACTTACCTTGTGTGGCAATGGATATAAGGTGTAAAACGCTTCTAGTATCCGTTTGTATTTCTCAGACCACTAAGGGTTAAATATATTGATATATTCGCCAAACATGAGATTATTAAACACGAATGACCTTCACCCACAATGCACCATTCTGTACAGGTCCACAACTAAAACGAACGCCCATGTCTGAGTGTATAAAATTAGTGAGGAGCCTGTCTGGCGCCGAGGGATGTAAGAAGATGGCGGATGAGGAGCAGGTGTCGGTGGGGGTGCGAGATGTATAGAAAAAAATTGTAGAAGTAGTGGAGGAGGATGGAGGAAAAGAAGAGATACAATTAATGAGCGTGAAAATAGCAAAAGTGAAAATGAGCCTAAAAGAGGTTGAGATGATGGTAAAAGTACTGCGCCAGTATGACTACGACTGCCAAAAGAGAAAACACCGAAGAGTTAATACCAGAAAGGAACTAATAATGCAGAAATTACTAAAATAAATTAAGGAGAAACTTGGAAAGAAAATAAAAACATTTGAAGTACAGAAGCGTTGGTCAGACCTAAAAAATAAAGAACAACGGAGACTAATGCGAATTCGTAGAAATATTAAAAAAAGGGAGTTTGACTGCTTGAAGGACCTGTAAGTGAATTTGTAGATAAGCGACTGACAATAGTATAGTTTTCCGCATATGGTGGAAAAGACAGATTTTGCATGAAATGGTAATAGGTTCGACGAGGCAATGTTTTACACTTATTATTATGTATGACAATGTAAACAATGTTTAGATTAGAGGATTATATCTATTTTAAAGATGTATACTATCGTATATTTGTATATGTCTTGCCTTTGTAATAATAAAATATTTTTTTTAAAAAAGTTAAATTTTATAGTAATAATAAAAATATGTCAAAACGTTTTACTTTATTTTTTATTTTTCACGTGTTATTTTTTGAAGCATAATTCAACGATAAATCTGTTGGATATATAATGTGTAGTTTATTCTGTGTATTTTACAAATATATGCATTAGGCAGTAAATAAAGATTTCAATATAAAACATCTTAAATGTACATGTAAAGGATTAAATGTTAAATGTACATCTAAAGGGTTTTACAGAACATAGGTGCAAGATGCAGAAAAAATTTACACAGGTGTACTAATATGCAACGAGACATATAAAATAGTTATCTCCCCTGCTGTCTCTCACTGCCTGGTGACATGGAGTCCTGAGTGGCTTACCGCGGTTCCAACAATTCAAATGACCTGATTGGCTCAGGGTAGAGTGAGCCCTGATTGGCTCACCTGCTTATTGCTGCCTGTCGGGAAGGAGAGAATGGACTCACCTGCACCGGTTCCACGGACAGATAAGTCCAGACTTCTTTTCTTCTCTTTCTTTCTTCGGTTCTACCTTCAGCTTCCTCTCCTCTCTTCTTTCTTTGCCCTTTTGACGGGCACCTCTGCTTGGCACACTTTCACAGTATGAATGAATTGGCCGACTGGTCGAACCTTCAGTCGTCGTTACAAATTGGTCAACAGAATGATTGGAAAAGTCCTGAGTATTAGTGATGACAGTCTTGTATGCATGCAAAAAACCTGTATTTGCAATCCGAATTCAAAAGTGCATGTATTTTGAAATTTGTGTCTTGATGAATTCGGGTGTGCGCAAAGCCAAAATACATGCGTTTAAAACCAAACACAGGTTGTGCTCAGTATGCGTGTCTTGATGAATCATTTCCAGTATTTTTAAGTAACATTCACATATCCAGGGGACAAGAAGGTTATTTGATTTAGACCTTGTCCTAGACAATACAATCAGAGACTGTTCCCAATAGTCTAAAAGACTTGCTAGCCCTAGAGTTAGCTGTGGACAATAGCCTATTTCCCATATCATTTATCTATTCACAGTCTGGCCTCCAAAGCTTAATTATTACCGATGACATCCCTCACACAGTGATACATTTACAATAGATATAAACATAAATTACATGTTACAATCTTAATACAAAGGTACCTTACTCATAGAAAGTTAATGCTTGTAGACTATATCTACTTGCAGATTGTAAACAGTACTTTTTATCATTCAAACTATGTGATTTATACTAGCATTATTTATACTAGCATTATAAAAAATATAAAATGTAAATTCCATGCAGATAGTGCCCTTGTCTGAATCAAACTCAAGACCTCAGTGTTGCAAGGCAATAATGCTATCCACTGTGTCACCATGCCACCCTCGAACATTGAACTTATTCCAGAACTGTATTGATAGTTAAATACAATCTCTTATACACATGATTGTCTCTTTCTATGTAACATGCAGGGGTGGCAGTGGGTACAAAGTAACAGGGTCCGGGCCTGCCTGGGGCCGCCACTGGAAGCAGCAAGGTAATTCATATAGTTCTTTTTTTTTTTTATTACATTTTTCATTTTTGTTAAATATACTGTGTTAAATATACAGTTGTCAGCACCTATCCTTTACACTGCATATCTGTGTGTATCTACCAAAATGAAAACATGAGGTATTAGTTCATATTTTGATCAAAACATTTAAGCCTGCATCCCATCGTCAAGGGCACCTCATTTTTTTTTAAAAATTACATTTTTTTTTTCTTCCAGTTGGTGATGCGGACGAGCGGGGTGGAGAGGAGGTATGGGTAGGGAGCGAACTGATAGCTGCTCCCAGTCTCCAGATAGTGTATAACATCACACTGTCCAACAACCTGCAGAATAAGCTGAGGTGCTCTAAATCTAGCGTGATTTGGTCATCTCTGCTCACTCTTCAGTACCTTTCCACTCTGATGGACAGGTAGCTTCTGTGTTATAATGTGTCTAGGTCATAATTTGTCTGGGTGGTGTCATGATGTGACTGGGGGGTGGCTTGATGTGGCTAGGGTTTCGCGTGATTTAGCCGGTTGGGTGACGTAATGTGGCTGGGGGTGTCATGATGTGGCTGGGTTTTGGCGTGATGTGGTTGGGGGAAGCATGATGTGGCTGGGGAGAGCATGATAAATGTAATGTTTTACTATAATGTATGTATTCTATACATATGATCTGTGTTATGTACGGTTGCTCAACAGCAAATAACATATAGCTGATTAGTCCTATAGATTGTAAGCTTGTTCTCTAATCTCTTTGCCTGTTAAACTTGGTACATACTACAGAAAATTATTGCAGATGCAATTTCTGTAACGATTTACCAACGACTGAAAGTCCTTATGAGCACACAGATTCATGGGTACACACTTACATAATTTACCTTCAGATCTGTGCTCTTCGTCTGTCATAACCATCTGCTGAAAAGATCGTGACTCTGAACACTCTATAGATATCTATAGACACTTCTGATGTGCATATACACATTTGCTCAACATTGTTGCATCGTGATTTTTAGTTAATAAAATCAAATGAAATGATACGATGTGCTTTGGTATGATAAAACGTGATCGGTGGAGTGTACACACTAATGCGATATCCGTCATTTGTTGTGTGATTGGTACGATACTTGGTTCAAAAATCTGTAGTGTTTACCCAGCTTTACAGCCTTGCTTTACTACTGTATTTGCTTCCAATTGTAAAGCACTGCAGAGTAAGTGCAACATGGTGGCTTAGTGGTTAGCACTTATGCCCTTACAGCACTGGGGTCATGAGTTGAATTCCCGACCCTGGCCTTATCTGTGTGGAGTTTGTATGTTCTCCGAGGGTTTTCTGTGGGTGCTTTCGATTGTAAGCTCCAATGGGGCAGGGACTGATGTGAGTGAGTTCTCTGTACAGTCGCTGCGGAATTAGTGGCGCTATATAAATGTTAGTAAATAGTCCAAAAAATGTGTATTTCCTTTTGAACAAGATAAATAGAAAGTAGAATACAATTACCATAAACAATAGCCTTAAGCAGGGCCGTAACTAGGGCTGTGCGAAAGGGGCGACCGCCCAGGGCGCAACGCTGAAGGGGGGCGCAATTTTGGAATATTTTAGGTTAATTTGGTTAAAATTAAGGGCTAGGGGGGCGGCATTTGTCTTTCTCGCCCAGGGCGCTAGAATTCTAAGTTACGGCTCTGGAAGTATTTTTGACAATTGAAAAATATCCAAGACAAGATGCTTTAGGCTATGATTCACAAAGATTTAAAAATTGTAAAAGAAAAAAACATATTTTCTCTCAAATCTCCCATACAAGAGTCAAGGTCATTTCAATTTTCATGCGCAGATCAGAAACACCAAGGGCATAAAATGTTAAATATTTTTTAAAAGAAAAATGTTTTCCTAGAAAACCCATAAGAAACCTTAACAGTTTCTCATAACATTCACTTCTTCTTTTGGTTTTGTATGATTCACCTCAGTCTCATTTAGATACTTGGCTGGACGCTTACATCTTACTCTGTGTGGCAACAACAGTATTTTCTTTGTATGCAACTAGCAGTTAGAAGTTCATTACTGTGGACAATGTTAATTTCTCAGTACACATGCAGAATCTCTTGGAAACAGAGGTGCTGACCCTACTGAGATTATATGGGTAAAGCTCTCTGAAGAACTTCATTAAAAATCAGATGGTAGTGCAAAGGGATGTTACATAAGCTTAATGGACATAGACACACAATCCCCATAAATATATTTGGAGTTTTTATCGGAAAACATGGAAAACTTGCACTATTCCTAAGTCGGCTCTATTACTGTGCATGTTTGCATTTATTATGTCCTATTACTTAGCAATGAGTCATCCATATCCTGGTTTCCATGCAAGTTTACTACACAGGACAGAGTTATTCCTTCCAGGAGCTAAATTTAAAGATTATGGTATGATTAAGGTGTTCCAGCTTTAATATGTTGAATTGGATTTGGTTCACTATTTTTTTTAGAAATTACTTTCATCCAAATCCTAGAATATATATATGAGAAAGCCTTAACATCTCATTTTCATTACTTTTATATTTATTGATTTATTTTAAAAGCAATAACTTAGTCAAGTTGTTTATCGTTTTGGTGTTCTCTACATTTTTCTTTATATTATATTCTCCATATTCTTTTTATAATCTTTATATTTAAATATGTTGAAACCTATTATTGTTGCCAGTTTAAAAATATTATTTGTCTAATATTTTTTTAACCAGGTTAGTGTACATTTTTCATTTAATTTACCCCTTTGCCATTGATACTATTTATACTATGCTATTTTTGTTAAATAGGTGAAAGACAGTATTTCTCAATTCCATGTGTGACGAAGAAACTTCACAGAGAATTGTCTTTTTTGTTTTCATTAGTTAGCAATCTATAAAATATTATAAAGCACATGCATGTTTGTTTCTGGATAAGGTACATGGCCTGCCAGGCTCTATATGGGTGTGAAGATATTTGTTAGGAAAAGCTTAAATAGCTACGATGGGTTATTGGTAGATAATCCCAATTGTCATGTCTCTACTGTTACAGTTTTTTTTAGTGTATCTAGTACATTTCTGCATAATGAGAAGATGGACAAAAAAATAAACTATAATATTCATTCTGTGTGCATATGGTGGATGGATTTTTGGCCAATTCTGAACCTCATATTTTATAATTGACCAATTTTGGAGAGATACCAAATACATTTTAGAAAAACGGGCATTTATCATTGGCAATATTACATGACCTTTAAATAATAAATTACATGGCACAATGTTTAAGTTAGAGTATGATAATGAAGAGTACTGTTTCAAAAACTACTGAACAAATGGCCATATGTGTCAAATAAAATGTATTTTAAAATAACACTTAGTAAATTAAACATAAAAATACAGTGTCACGGGCACTCGGAGTTCTGCCCAGGATTCACCAGTTGATAATGCTTACCAGAGGGGCGGGGTTTACACAGCGGTCCTCTGGCAGTAGGGTGAATAGTAGGAACGTATATAACAGTAGATGGAGAGAGAATGCCAATGGAATAGATGAGAGTCAGTGACTTGCAGCTATACTGGTAGGAGAGTAGAGTGGGCGTGAACAGGTGAAGGAAGGTAACGGGAGAGTCAGTGTTCTGCGGATAGCAAGTTGTACCACTGCTGTGAAGGGAAGACTTGTCCAGGTGCAGGTAGGTAGCGGGAGAGTCAGTGGTCTGCGTATAGCAAGTTGTACCACTGCTGTGATGAGAAGACTTGTCCAGGTGCAGGTAGGTAGCGGGAGAGTCAGTGGTCTGTGTATAGCAAGTTGTACCACTGCTGTGAAGGGAAGACTTGTCCAGGTGCAGGTAGGTAGCGGGAGAGTCAGTGGTCTGCGTATAGCAAGTTGTACCACTGCTGTGAAGGGAAGACTTGTCTAGGTGTAGGTAGGTAGCAGGAGAGTCAGTGGTCTGCATATAGCAAGTTGTACCACTGCTGTGATGAGGTGAGGACTTGTCCAGGTGCGGATAAGTGGAGGAGTGATAAGAGTCTATAACTGTATAAATACAATTGTAGAGCAGAGGAGCTAGTCCCAAACAGATATGCAGCGTCACAGCTAATAGTCTATAGCGGGTATGTATACCGCTGCTGAGTAGAGAGGCTTGTCCAAAGTGGATATGCAGGATAACAACTGATAGTCAATAACAAGTATGCATATTGCTGTTGAGTAGAGAAGCTTGTTCAAACAGATATGCAGCGTAACGGCTAATAGTCTATAGCGGATATGGATACCGCTGCTGAGTAGAGAAGCTTGTCCAAAGCGGATATGCAGGATAACAGCTGATAGTCAATAACAAGTATGCATACCGCTGCTGAGTAGAGAAGCTTGTCCAACGAGGATATGCAGGCACACACAGGAGAGCTGAGAGACTGTAGCGGGTACGGGAACTGCAGGTGAGCAGATCAGGTAATCCAGCAGACAGCTGAAGACACGAGCAGGACACAGGAGTCAGTAGCGGTTATGGGAACCGCCGATGAGCAGAGCAGGTAATCCAGCAGACAGCTGAAGACATGAGCAGGACACAGGAGTCAGTAGCGGGTAGGAACCACCGATGAGCAGAGCAGGTAATCCAGCAGGAAACTGAAGATACGAGCAGGACACAGGAGACACCTTCAGAGACTCACAGGGAATGAGACTCAAGATCAGGCAACGATACCATGGCCACAGGTGCCTTAAATAGGGAAAGGGGATTGATCCACCAATTAGGTTAAAAGCAAGGTCATAAGAGTTCATGGATGCTGCGCATGCGCAGTCCATCAAGATGGCGGACGGCCGCGGCTCAGGACAGGCGCCGGCAGGAAGGATAGAGAACCACGCACCAGCGCAGAGGCACTCACGGTCTGGTGAGTGATATACAGCTTACAAATAAAGAGACTCAATCGTTTGATTGTTTAATTTGCAAAAAATTATGGGGCTCATGGTGAGTTGGGCGTACACCCGCTTGTATGTGCAAATTTGCACTGTACATGTGCACAACAAAATGCGTATGCCTAGGTCCATATGCAGTCTGACACTTATGCTTCCTGACGTTTGGAGAGGCAAAACAGGGGAGGGAAGGAGCACTTAAATGCAGTCAGAGTACAGTAAGGTACTCCTAAATTCAGGTAATTGTGAGCAGAGACAGACCTGCATGGAGACGCAGATATGTCTGTTAGTAGCCCTATCCCTTGCTGGGGCCTGAGGACTGGTGCAAATACACATCTATGATTATGACAGTCGGCAGCACTAAATAGCACTAACTAGCCACTTCTGATTCACTGATTGTGGATTCATCATTGATCATTATTATATGACTTTGTGGGCGTTTTTAAGAACACATTTTTTGCTACTTTCTTTTAGGGCTTTTAACACTTAACCTGTGAGGTCTAGACATTGCCACTTTAAATTAACATTGATGTAGGGCGCACTGACGTCAAACTGAACTGCCGGAGAGCTGTGTCTTCGGAATGACTGCCTGTCAGCATGCCGGTGCTATCGGAAATCTTGAGCTTCGGTGTTCAGGTGAGTCTGTGTATATTGTTTTCTCTTTTTTCTGCAATCATTTTTTTTTTGTAGGTGTCATGCGTATCGAATTTATCATCATCGTTAATACATACCCATTTTATATTATTTAGATCGTTAGCCTTGTGCATATGTTACAGGTGTTAATAACCTACTGCATTAGTTTTATTATCACTTCATCTGTGCAGACCAGCATAAGGGAATGGCCAAATGACCTACTGCTAATAAGGGGTAGCCAGCACCTGAGATTTGTTTCCAGTTTCAGGCCTACATAAGCAGTTTCCTGTAAACAGCACATTGCCAGTTTATTGAAATTGTCTCTGTGAACCTGCACTCTGTATCATGTACCTTCTTGGCTGCCTTCTTGTGTTTGGTGTTTGATTTCTGAACAACTACTTTTCTGCCTCTTGAGCCCTGGCTCTCAAATGACTAACTTATCTGACTCTGAATCACTGGCTATTTTCAGCACTGCTATTGAGTCCCCAACCTCATCCCCTGTACCTATAGATACAGTACACCTTTGTCACTAAGACTGTTCCTGCCATTGTAATCCACCAATTAGTATCTGTCATATCTGTCAAGTCCATAATCCAGGATATACTGGTCTTAAAATGGATTCTTCATGAATCAATATCCCAGAACCTTCTTTAATTCAAATTATTCTACAAATGCAGGCACAGATGATTCTGATGCAAGATAAATTGGATAAACTCCAGCCAGTTAGTACTGTACTAGCCTCTGTATGACCCCCTGTTCAAGTTTTCCTGGAACCTGAACCCCAGGTGATAATGCCGGAGTAGTTTAGCGGTTAGTATGGACAATACCACTTTATAGCTCAGTGCCATTTACTATGTATTATGCATCTACGCACGTATTTTACAGATCTCTTAAAGGTGGAAATGATATTCACCCTCCTGAAAGGAAATGCCGTAGCTTGGGAAAACCCCTATCTGGAACAAAGGGATTTTACACTTAATTCCCTGCCTCTCTTTATGCAAGTTTTCACAACAGCCTTCAATACCCATCACTGTAGTGCTACAGCCAATGCTACTCTAACCTGATTATGAGAAGGTTCAAGATCCGGGATGGAATACAACATGAAATACAAGATATGGGTGGTTGACACTCACTAGAATGCCAGAGCCAGACTTAATCAATCTCATTTGGATCTCAATGATGAAATTAATGACAAAATGGCACATATATAGCCCCATGAAGAATTGGAGGAATTTGTTGGACTGTGCATTATTATTGACACTCATCTTCAGAAAGAAAAGAAAAGGGATCATCACCCTGCAGCAGTAATTTCCTCTTCCCACAGTCCTAGTCCATCATTGATTCTGGGTCTGTGCTTTCTGGACAAAACTTTTGCTGAACAACCTAAAATTCCTATTGTTCAGAAGACTTCTGTTCTGCTACAGGCCATTGATGGGTCTTGCATCATTCATGGACCAGTTACTAGGGGAACTCGACCATTATGTGTAATTGCTGCCACCAATGATTAGGAATTCTTGACACCACACTTCCCACTGTCCTGGGAATTCCGTGGTTCACTCATAATCCCAGCATCAATTGGGAAACCAGAGCTTTAGATTTCTATGCACAGTATTGTATGCACAAATGTTTTTGGATAAGCCATCTGTTTCTTTTTCCGCTGCTATCTCACCTGCTCTGAGCTGCCAGTGGCCTATCATAACTTTGTGAATGTATTCAGTAATTGACAGGCTAAACAACTTCAAGGCACAGGCCATATGACTGCCCTATTGACCTATTACCTAGGGCTCAGATACTTTTGGTCGAATATACTTTCTGTCAGAAACCAAGCTGAAGGTCTTGAGGGAATAATTAGGTGAAAATCTCAAATGAGTAGTGATTCGACATTCTACATCATTAGCGAGAGACCTTATCTTTTTTGTGAGAAAATGCATAGACTACCGTGCCCTCAATTTTGTCACAGTAAGGAATCAATACCCATTTATTTTAATTCCATAATTACTAAAAAGATTAAGAACTTTTCCATCAGGCTAGACCTTAGAGGTATGTATAGCCGGATCTGATACAAATGAAAGCTAGCATTTCCAACCTGATTTGGCCGTCATGGTTACTGTGTCATGCCCTTTGGCTTTGCAGTGTGTTCAGGGACTTGCTGGACTAGTTTTAGTGGTATATTTGGACAACATAATGGTCTACACCTCATACAGTCTGTAATTCACTGTCTGAATTGTTTTGTTTTGTCTCCCAACAACACAATCCCTTTGTCAATTTTAAAAAAAAATATTTTGAACAATATCATTGGAATCCCCGAGTCACATTACTTCTACATTACTTCTACACAGGGCTTACAAATGGATTCTGTGAAAACTAGCTATTGATGACTGGCCTAATCCTAAAGACGTTAAGGTGGTACAGCACTTTATTGGCTTTGTCAAATATTACCACAGCTTTATCTGGAACTTTTCTAAAATGATAGATCTCATTACAGCATTGACCCTTGAGACTCACCATTTCAAATGGTCTGCAGAGGTTCAACAAACAAATAGAGGATGCTTCAAAAAAATGGCATAGGAGCCATTCTGTCCCAAAGATAAGCAGAAAAGATGCTTGTCTATCCTTGTGCTTACTATTCCTGAAAAGTAATACTAGCTGAACAAAATTATGAAATTGATGAAGGAGATTCTGTTTCCTTTACTGTCTTCACAGACTGCAAAAACCTTGAAAACTGATAGGAGACTTAACTCATCAGACACAGTACTTTTCTTTAATAACAGCCCAAGCTGTGAGTAGAGCTGAGGGGAAACTTTGTTTGCTAAATCTGTCCATGAATACTAACATGGTATGGGCTCTGTTCTTTGCCCAATTTCAGTTTCATGTTACATAATAGACAGGTTTTCAAAATTAAAAATCAGATGCTCTGTTCCAGATGGAGCTATTCTAGCCACTGCTGATTCTGTTTTTTACGCATATTTATCATGGCAGCTACCAGGAAAATTTGTTTCTTCCCTGATATTCCAAAGGGGGACCCTGGGATCATGATACAAGTATATGGATGTCTCATATAAAAGTCCAGATTTTTTGTAGCCACTGAGAAATTGCAAAGAAAGCTCTGAAGGCAATTTCGTAATGTCAGTTGACATTACTGTTGGGCAGATATCCAACATACAGTATGACAATATGTTGTATCCTGACTTATGCCAGGAATACAATTCTTCATGCTCTTCCAGTTGGGTTCTTACAACCGCTACCTCTTCCTTTAGGGACTCAGAGATTCATTTCTGTAAACTTTATATGAGACTCGCTGCCTTCTTCTAGGCATGATGCATCCATGGCATGGCCATGGCTGCCTAAGTGCTCTACTTTGATTATGAGCTTATTAGGGAAGGGCCATCTTTACTTTCATGTCATTGTATGTTATATATTGGTATCATGAGCCCCTCAATGTACAAGACTGGGTTAGAGCATTATAAATAAAATCTATGGCACTCCAGCTATATATATATATATATATATATATATATATATATATATATATATATATATATATACTGTATTTACACATATAGATTGATGTGGAATAATAAATACAATATGGGCAGGGTTGATGACTGGTATTTAGTATTACTGTTGGTAATCAGTCATTTTTGACAATTGCATACAATATGTTTCTCTGATCATTGCCAATTGCACCTTGAGAATCATACAAAATAGTTGCATACAGCTGTAAAAAGCACCAATACAGTGCTATTTGCCAGCAAACATTTTAAAGATGAATTGTAAAGCTAGGTACACATTACAGAAAATTTCTTCCAATGCAAAATCGATTTTCCCTACGACTGAAATACCTGATCAAGATGCCGATTCATGAGTGCATACTTACACGATTTTAAACGATTTACCTTCAGATCTGTGCTCTTCATCTGTCATCTGTTGGAAAGATTGTGACTCTGTAAACTCTATGGAGATCTGCATACGCTGCTGGTCATGAGTGCATACACACTTCAGAACTTGCCCGCCATCGCTCCATCCGTTTATAGAGATTTTTAGTCCGGTTTTAAAATCAAATGAAATGGTACGATGTGCTTTCGTATGATGAAACATGATGGTAGGAACATACACATTAGTGCAATATTGGACCTAATAGTCGTTTATCATTTGATTGGCATGATAATCAGGTGAAAAATATGCAGTGTAAACTTAGCTTAAGTGTTGAAGGGTGAACCTGCCAGTGTATATATCTAATTAATACTGGGTCTACTAACATCTTGGTGCCAGATACCGCAGAACACCTTCAGAGGTCTTACAGGGTCCATATCTCAACGGGTCAGAGTGGTTTTGGTGGCAAGAGATGGACCTACACAATATTAGGCAGGTGGTCTGAATATTGTTGCTGATCGCTATATAAATATATATATATATATATATATATATATGTATATATATATATATATATATATATATATATATATATATATATATATTTACAGTATATATGTTGTTTCTGTCACTCTCATTACAAATCTTCTCTCCTTAGGATTGTGTCCCTTCCCCCACGCGTATCTCATCTCAGCTGCTGCCCTTCTGGCTTATTGCTTTGAAAGTGACAGATGGCCCATGAATGTGTTATAACTAGTTAAAATAAGTTGTGCTGTAGAGAAGCATTTTTCAGTTACCAAATTGAAATGGTCTTCGATTTGTCTGTGTGCACAACCATGTCCTGCCTACAATAGTAAAAAATGATGCATATAAACAAATGTTCTATAATTACAGATATTAATATTATTAGACAATTTGTTGATTTTTTTTTTATCCAAGTCAACCACCTCTAGCATAAAACGCCAATTTGCAAATTTCCTTGAAAAATAACAAAGTAACCTAAATTTACTCTTGTTATAGTTTATGTATCTTTAAGAGATTAAACACAACCAATACATTATATATCAATAGTTTGAACAAGAATACATTAATACAATTCCATATTTGCAAGTTTCATGTAAATATATGCTATGCTGTATATGGTGAACTATCAAATACATAGGATCTCTGAACATTCCACTTTCATTTTTCATCCTGCAGATAGTTCTGGTAGACTGTCCACACATTCATCTTACACACACCCTCTCTGTGAACACTCTGACAGCCTGTCCCCTTTTCAGCATCTTTTATGTACATGCATACCCATGAAACCCTTGTGCTTTCATTTTAGTGGTGTTACAAATAATGCAACTCTGTTCTAAAACATAGCAAAGTTGATCTCCACCTCAGAGGGACGGATGATTTTGGAGCAGAGGGGGGAGGGGGGGAGTGAATATTGCAATAGACTGAATGGTAATGATTAATATAAATATCAGTCAAACTCCTCCTCCAACTATGCTCCCATTGGACAGCTACACAAAGCTAGTGATAACACATCCAAATGATTATATTTATTGCTACTTACTTATAATATAATTGCAACTTTTTATATCCCAAAGTGGCAATTGTAAAATTTTGGACCATATAGGTCATCACCTGTTGCAACCTAAACAATTCCCTGATCATCCCATGCCACGCCAGTTTTAGAAATACCATTATCCTATTTTGACAAGAAACATCACTTATGACCACCTGAAATGGAAATTCAGAACTGTTGGCAGGTATGGCACGTTAAGTCATGTTTATTCTTCAGATTACAAATTCACAATTGGCATCAACTGGATGTCCTTGGTTATTTATTAGCAATTCAAACGTAAAGCAAACTAAAGCATTCACTACATTGGCTTAAAAGCATAAAAAGTGCAAACAAAGGAGAAGGGTGATAGAAATACAGAGCAGCTGGTCTATAGAGGGGTCTCAGAGTGAAATCAAGGAGCAGGAGCATTTAAGGATAGACTTTATACTTACATGTAACATACATGATGGAACACGTATATATACATGGTCTTTTCTAGAGGAAGAATGTCAAACTTATTTCAATAAACTGTAAGCTCCAATGGGGCAGAAACTGATGTGAGTGAGATCTCTGTACAGTGCTGTGTAATTGGTGGAACTATATAAATAGCTGATGATGATGAATGGACAGTGAATTATTACTGTCTCCAAAATATAACTCCAAAATGTAAAAAAATTGTGAGGTCTTGAAGGCGCTTGTAAAACTCTGTTTTTTCATTGGGTCCCATTATATTGGGATATAGGGGTTTGGAGAGGTTGATGCCCGTAAGTACATCAGCACATGCTCTATTGTTAATATATTCAGAGCTGGATTAAGGCTCTGGGGGGCCGAGGGTACTTTAGACAGTGGGGCCCCAATGATGTAACATGGTTATCATTTTAGACAAATAATCAGGCAATACTGTGTGCACTACTGTTAGGTGCACGCAGCTCTGCCTTCACGAGCGGTACTCGGTGAAGCGGAACATACCTCCCAACTGTCCTAAGCGAGACAGTCATCCAAATTCGGGACTGTCCCAACAGATTCAGGACAGTTGGCAGACTGTCCTGTTCTCTCCTACCTGTTCTTGTCACTGTCACCACTTGTGGCTGCTGGTGTCTTTAGCTCATTTGCTGGTTGTCTGGATCCTGGAATATTGGAGGCTCTATTTGGAAAAAAAGAAAATGGATATATAAAATTTAGAAAACTACAAACAGTCCCAGTGTTAAATTAATAGCACTCACATTTTATAATTAGGCCTTCCTCCAGCCCCAACATTAAAATAATAATATTCACATTTCCTAAATAGATCTCTTTCCCTCTAACCAACCCTGACATTAGATAGCAAACACATTTAATACATAAACCTATTTCCCTCCCTCCAAACAACCCCAACAATAATTTAAATAACATTTACATTTAACAAATATTACCATTTCCCACAACAATCCCAGGCATTAAATAATTCATAATCACAATTAATAAATAGACCTCATTCTCCCCAAACAGCCCCACAATCAGTTAATAGCTCACCACCCCAGCATTAAACTAAAGGTCCAATTACTCCATTTTAAATTCATAGGACCCACTATTAAATTAAATAGCCCCACCATCATCCCACAAATAAAATAGCACCCAATAATTAGCCCCCACATGCACTCCACAATTAAATTAATAGCCTACCTACATTATATTAAGACCGCCCCCCTCCCTCCCACACTACAGTCATTTACTTGCCTCCCCCCCCACACACACACACACACACACACACACTACATTCATTCACTGCCCCCCCCCCACACACAGTGCATTAATTCATTGGTCCCTACACACACAAAGTGCATTAATTCACTGCCCCCCCCACACACACACAGTGCATTAATTCACTGCCTCCCCCCACACACACAGTGCATTAATTCACTGCCCACCCACACACACACAGTGCATTAATTCACTGCCCCCCCCCCCCACACACACAGTGCATTAATTCACTGGCCCCCACACACACACGCAGTGCATTAATTCACTGGCCCCTACACACACACTGCATTAATTTACTGCCCCCACACACACACACTGCATTCAAATGCTGACACACACAAACACACTACATTAATATGCTGACCCCCACACACACACATATATGCTGACCACACACACACTCTGCATTGACTTGACATGACATAACATAACATAACAAAACAAAACAAAACACACACTAATAACACTTACCTTTTTCCATCCGCGACGCATGCTCTCTGCAGCACTTCACACATGGGACGGCACCTGTCATATGGTGCACGTCACATGTGACACAAGAGCTCTCAGTGATAGGCTGAATTTTTGGCCTATCACTGAGTGGGAGGGGGGACGGATCAGAAGGATCCGTGGCCAATATACGAGGTGGCTGGTCCCGGGGGAGGGACCAGCCATGCATGCGACAGTGGGGCCACATCTGACAGCAACTGACAGGTGAGGTCATGCGGGTGGCCCTCAGAGAGAGGTGGGACGTGGCACGTGCCCCCTGTGCCCCCCCCCCTTAATCTGGCTATGAATATATTGCAATGGTTTAGCTTATAGATTATATGTGTACTGTTTGTATTATACTGCACTGTCATTTTGAATTCAAAATAAATCAGAAAAAAATACACCAATACGTATGTTTTAAATTGTTGCTATGTTTTTGTACACATACAAACAATGAGAGCTGACAGTGGTGTATTGAGTTTTCACAGTGTCTAATATGAAAACTGGCTTTTTAGGTTAAATCCCCTAAAGCAATGATCAGGGAAGAATAGTGGACATGTTTAAAAGCAGGGCCAGGCCATCATTACGTGGCAGCTCTCCTTTTTCCCTCCTTTCGGCTACCTTTAAAATTCAAACTTTTGTTCTACATCTTAATGAAAAGACCATTGTGTTACATAAGACTACTTTAAATTCTGTAGAGTACTAATAGGATGTTCTTACAAAGTTTTTGGTTGTTAGTGACAAAGGAGGATTACCACAACATACCTACAATTTTAAGTTTAAAACATGTCTTTTAGATACAGTATTTTATGTTAAGGGGGCTGTCATCTCTGAGTTGTGGCTCATAATAAATATTACTTTAAAAATATGAGGACTGCAAAAAATGCTGTGAACAGCTCCGTATCTTCTATTCACAACCAATGTTTTCTTTTCTTTGTGCTGCCAGCCAAACATTTTAGAACTTTGTTTTCCTATGTAGAAAGAGCTGTTTGTTCGACTATTGAAAGGTCTCCTTGAGAACTGGGTCACAGTCCATTTTTTTTTCCGTTGCAAATTCGTTTTTGCAAGCCAACAACATATTGTCAATGTCTTCTTTTCTCTATTTTCTGAAAGCAGGTTTTAAATCTCACAAGATAAGTTGGAAGAAAGCCGTCTTCTGTTTTGGACTACTATACTCTGTAATAGCTTCTTTAATAAAACATGACAGTAATTAACAAATATGAACAAAAAATGCTGATGTTGCTATTTATATTTTTACAAACCTTTGACACTTTCAGACTATGACCATTTTCAGATAAAAGCAACAGTAGTATTGGTCTCCAGTAGGAAATAGCTCTTTTGTAAATCAGTATCATAGTAATCATTAACCAAAAATTTTGCCATTGTACAGGTAATGACAGAATTACAGGTCATCTAGACAGATTATCTTAGATTCATGTTAACCCTTTTCCAAAAAGTATCTGAGAGATTCAGGTCTATATTTAAATTACTATATGTAACTCATTTTATCTGCCTATTTGTATCATATGAATTATACAATTTTTAGTATTGCAGTCAATATATAACTATAGTGCACAAAAACAAAGCCTACTGAAAACAGTACAATAAATGAAGTCAAGTGTGAAATATACATAAAGGCCCAGAGTCATTAAGGAGAACAAAGCAAAAAAAAGGAATAAGCTTTCTCCTGGACTAACCATGATACAATGCAAGGGCTGCAAATTAGTTTATTATTTTGCACATAACTTAAATGCTGGATGTTTTTTCATCTAGCACACAAATACTTGATAACTGTATTTTTACACTAAAATGTAATTTGATCTAATATATACCTTATCCCAACTATAAATCTGTCCCCACATTTTAAATTTACCTCCCTCTTCAATGCAACATGGTTTCGCCCAGGTACAAAGTTACTTCTGTTTTGTGCTTTACTTTCCTTAATGACTAAGGCCAAACTTTTTTTTAATTTTATTTGCAGCAAAGAGATAAAGGAAAAATAACAGAAATAAGGGGTACTAAAAGTTTCCTGAAATCCAGAATGATCAAAATTCCAGTTAAATAAAAAAAATAAATAAATCTGAATTATTAGAGCCAGTAACTGCTTTCTATGGATCTATTTATACTAACATTGGGGCTGGCATATGTTTTTAATCTATATCTTATTGGTTGAAGTATGTGACATTATAGGACTACCTAAAATATGATTCAGGTTTATTACTTATAATTATGTAAATAATCTTGTAAAGTAAGAATTAATCTTGGATTAGCTTTCTATAATCCTTTTATTTATAAATTACCAACATATTCCACAGCAAGTAAATACTAGAGATGGGCGGGTCCGGTTCTCCGAGAACCGAACCCACCCGAACTTTGGGTATCCGAGTACCGAGCTGAGCAGCTCGGTACTCTCCCGCCCATTCCGAATCCAAATCGAGGCCGAACGTCATTGTGACGTCGTCGGATCTCGGGGCTCGGTTCTCGCGATACTTCAACTTTATAAATACACGCCTCCACAGCAATCCATCGCCATTTGACAGAGGGAGAGAGCAGGGTGTAGTCATAGGCTAATTAGAGCAGGGACAGAGAATACAATATTGTTCTTGCAATTGCTCTAACCAAAATCGCTAGTGCAGAGAGGAGGATAGAGGTTTATTATTTTTTCTTCATATTTGGCACTCCCCAGCGCTTTTGGGGTGTCCCCCATAATTGTGCATAAATATTTCTGGCTGTCAAAAGTCATATCTGTCAGCAGTATCTACTAAATAATTTTTAGCACTCCTCAGTGCTTTTGGGGTGTCCTCCCTAATTGTGCATTAATATTTCTGGCTGTCAAAAGTCATATCTGTCAGCAGTATCTACTAAATAATTTGTAGCACACCTCAGTGCTTTTGGGGTGTCCTCCCTAATTGTGCATTAATATTTCTGGCTGTCAAAAGTCATATCTGTCAGCAGTATCTACTAAATAATTTGTAGCACTCCTCAGTGCTTTTGGGGTGTCCTCCCTAATTGTGCATTAATATTTCTGGCTGTCAAAAGTCATTTCTGTCAGCAGTATCTACTAAATAATTTTTAGCACTCCTCAGTGCTTTTGGGGTGTCCTCCCTAATTGTGCATTAATATTTCTGGCTGTCAAAAGTCATTTCTGTCAGCAGTATCTACTAAATAATTTTTAGCACTCCTCAGTGCTTTTGGGGTGTCCTCCCTAATTGTGCATTAATATTTCTGGCTGTCAAAAGTCATAACTGTCAGCAGAATCTACTAAATAATTTTTAGCACTCCCCAGTGGTTTGCGCTCAGAATGGATTCAAAGCAGTCCACATATGATCTGAATGAGCAACCAGGTTCTGTCACCAGTCCTGATGTTAGTGTTCCCAGTACGTCATCTGGGCAAGGCGTTGTCAAACTACAGAGTGTTTTCAAATTAGTGCAAAAAACAAAAACCAAAAAAAAATTTACTGTATTGAAGCGAAAAAGAAGTGTAACTGAGCAAAAGTTAAGTGACGATAAAAAAAAAATTGCAAGCATGCCATTCTACACACGCAGAGGCAAAGAGAGAATGAGGCCTTCACCTTTGGCTATTAGTGGCAGATCCCAAAAAGTTACCCAGCCTACAATTGGTGCACAACTACTGTTACGCGTCAAAGCCGAGCTGCAAGATAACAGCGAATCACAGACGCCATGGCTGCAATGTTAGTGTTAGATCTGCGTCCAATCTCCACAATAAACGCAGCTGGTTTTTCACAGTTAATTGAGGTTTTGTGTCCGCGTTACAGAATTCCATCGCGACACCATTTCTCCCGTAAAGCTATTCCACAACTATACCAAAAAGTGTGTAAAAATGTAGAGATTGCGCTGAAAAATGCCATTCTGCCCACTGTTCACTTAACCACAGATATGTGGACAAGTGGAAGTGGCCAAACCAAAGACTATATGACTGTGACAGCCCACTGGGTTGGTCATTCACCTTCACCAGCAGGAACAGCAGCAGCATGTACACCACTACGTAACATTTGTCACAGGCAGGCCACTCTTTGTATCACCGGCTTCACTAACAGGCATACGGCTGACAATTTGTTACGCAAACTGAGAGATGTGATTGATGCATGGCTTATACCACTCGGACTCTCCCCAGGGTATGTCATTTCAGATAACGCCAACAATATAGTGCGAGCATTACAGCTGGGTGATTTCCAACATATTCCCTGTTTTGCTCACACCATCAACTTGGTGGTGCAGAGCTTCCTACGAAATAACCGTGAGGTGCAGGAGATGCTTTCGGTGGCCCGTAAAATTTCAGGCCATTTCAGGCATTCAGCCACAGCATGTAGGAGATTACAGCAGCTCCAAGAGCAGTTTAACTTGCCCTGCCACCAACTTAAGCAAGAGGTGGTAACTCGGTGGAATTCCACCCTGTACATGCTTCAGAGGATGGAGGAACAGCGCAAAGCCATCCAAGCATATTGCACAAGTCATGACATTGGGAAAGGAGGGGGGATGTATTTCACTCTTGCACAGTGGGGAATCCTTTCAGTGCTGTGCAAGGTGCTGAAACCATTTGAAGTTGTGACATGTGAGGTCAGTGCAGACTCTGCTAGTTTGAGCCAAGTCATTCCTTTAATTAGACTATTGGAAAAGCAGCTTGAGAAAATGAAGGAGGAGCTGAAAGCAAGCAATTCAGCAAAGTATGTTGGCCTTGTCGATCAAGTACTTAATTCGCTTCACAATGATCCTCGAGTTATTAAGATCTTGAACTCGGATCAGTACGTTTTGGCCACTGTGCTTGATCCAAGGTTTAAAACCTACATTGAGTCTTTACTTGTAAATGAGCGAGATGTGAACTTTTGCAAGGAGCTATTGCTCAGCAAGTTGGTCGCTGAACTGGGCCTCGGCTTGACGACGTGTCCTCCTTCACTTTCTCAAGCTGTTGCTCGTAAAAAATTAAATTTCCAAAAAAGAAGCAGGGAAGACACAGGGGGCAGACGAGAACAATTTAACATCTGGGCTGGTTTGAAGGATTTTTCAAAAAAATGTGTCACTTTGCCCATAACTCCATCCAATATGAGTATAAACATGCAAAGGATGGTGGAGGATTACTTTCAAGAGGTAGTTGATATGGAAATGTCAGACAGTCCCTTTCCTTACTGGGAAGAAAAGCAGGCCATTTGGAAACCCATGTACAAACTTGCTTTGCAATACCTAAGCTGCCCACCCTCCAGTGTGTACTCTGAACGAGTGTTCAGCACAGCAGGGAACTTAGTCAGTGATCGCCGTAGAAGGTTACTTCCCAAAAATGTGGAGAAAATGATGTTTATAAAAATGAACTACATTTTCCACGAGGAAGGCCTTCACCATCCAAGACATCCAAGCACTGACTGTTCTCTAATGGCGGATTCAAGCGGCGATGAATTGATAGTCTGTGATGATGACGTACACACTGATGAGGGTGAGGATTAAGCTGAAGATGATGCCGATAACATCTTTTTAAAACTTTCTATGTAAGTGTAGGGTGCAATCTACCCCCAAAGAGGAAAGGGACTTGTGGCATTTCCATATCATATACCATCTTGAAAGGCTGCTGTTAGGGCAATTTATCCTTAAGGGTAGGGTGTCATAGACAGAGTGACCCTAAACTGGCTTTGTCCATTTTTCATAATATTGTACAGTCTATAATGGCTGAATTTTTGGGTATTTTATACAAGTGGAGGGGGGCCTAGAGAGACAGAAACCAAACTGGCTTTTTCCATGTCAATTAATATTGTACAGTCTATAATGGCTGAATTTTTGTTGGTATTTTATACAAGTGGAGGGGGGCCTAGAGAGACAGAGTGACCCCAAACTGTCTTTCTCCATGTCAATTAATATTGTACAGTCTATAATGGCTGAATTTTTTAGTATTTTATACAAGTGGAGGGGGGCCTAGAGAGACAGAAACCAAACTGGCTTTCTCCATGTCAATTAATATTGTACAGTCTATAATGGCTGAATTTTTTGGTATTTTATACAAGTGGAGGGGGGCCTTGAGAGACAGAAACCAAACTGGCTTTTTCCATTTCTTTACATATTTAACTATAAGTGTAGGGTGTAATATACATTCAAAGACGATGGCTGCATTGCCAATATGCATAGATGGAGAAGAAGACAATCTGTTTTGTGTGTAGAATAGGCCTACCAACGAAGAATTAAACTGTTTTTTTGGATGATTTATTACCTCAACAATTAGATTACTTATCTCTAAAACAGTTGGAGCACTAAATTGGGTTAATTTAGGCCCAAAAACATGGATTTTCCCAAAAAATAGCAAAACAAAACCAAACAAAACCAAAACACGCAATGGCGGTTTTGCAAAACAAAAACCAAAACCAAAACACGACGGTAATCCAGATCCAAAACCGAATCCAAAACCAAAACACGGGGGTCAGTGACCATCTCTAGTAAATACTGTCATTACACCAATAGACACCTATTTACATCTTCATCCAGCAAAGCAAAATATTGTTTTTGCATATGAGTGCAATGCAAGAAGTATGAGTGTGCCTAGCCTGCATTTATCTAGAAACACTCAATCCACTTGGCTAATCCCATTAGTAAGCAAATGGTTTCACCTGCAGACTCCACAATTATCACATGCAGTTCTATAAGCTTTCTGTATAAACTGGTACATTGTCTCCATTGATGTTTATAACATCATCATCAGCAGCTATTTTTATAGCGCCAAGGGCCGGACTGGCCAACTGTCACTTATGGCAAATGGCAGAAGGGCCGATGGCTAAATGGGCCGGCATGCCCGCCTGAGCAGCAGCACCTCTCTGCACGCTGCTCGGCGGACGGAGAGTCAGTGAGGTACCGTCTGTGCATGTAATCACATAGGATGGCTCCACGTGACAGGTGCCGTCCCATGTGATTACTTGCATTGGCGGCATGTCACTGACTCTCCTGAGAAGCGCGCAGAAAGGAGGTGCTGCTGCTCGGTAAGATAAGTGTGTATTTCTGTGTCTGTGTGGCTATAGTGTGTGTGTGGCCCCATGTTACTATAGTGTGTATGTGTGGGCCCATGTTGCTATAGTGTCTGCGTGTGTGGCCCCATGTTGCTATAGTGTGCGTGTGTGCCCCCATTTTGCTATAGTGTGCGTGTGTGGCCCCATGTTGCTATAGCGTACGTGTCTGGCCCCATGTTCATATAGTGTGCGTGTGTGTGTTTGGCCATGTTCACATAGTCTGCGTGTGTGTCCGCAGTATTTTAAATATAGTGTGCGCGTGTGTGCGCATACGCACAGTATTTTAATATAGTGTGCGTGCGTGCAGTATTTTAATATAGTGTGTGTGTGTGTGTGTACTCGCAGTATTTTAATATAATATGTGAGGGAAGGGAGGATCTTAATATAATGTGGGAGGTAGGCTATTTAATGGTGGAGTGTAGGTGGGGGCTAATTATTTTAGGTGAGGTGAAGGAACCTTTAATTTAATGCTGGGGTGGTTTAGGGCTATCAATTGAATATGGGGCTGATTTTGGGGAGAAGGGCTATTTATTAAATGTGAATATGAATTCTTTATTGTCAGGGATGGTTGTGGAAAATGGCTATATTTATTAAACTTTAATGCTATTTAATTTATTGCTGGGACTGTTTGGAGGGAGGTAAATATGTTTTGAGTAAATGGGTATACTGTTAATTTAATGTCGGGGCTGGTTGGAGGGAAATAGGTCTACTTATTAAATGTGAATATTATTATTGTGGGGACTGGAGGGAGGCCTAATTATAAAACGTAAGTGCTATTGTTTTAACACTGGGGCTGGTTGGAGTTTTCTAAATCTCATGTACCCATTTTCTTTCAAAATAGGGCATCCAATATTCCAGGATAAAGACAAGAAGGAACTGAGCTAAAGAAACAAGCTGCTACAAGTGGTGAAAGTTACCAAGACAGGTAGGAGAGAGCAGGACAGTCTGCCAACTGTCCTGAATCTGGTGGGGCAGTCCTGAATTTGGGCGACGTCTCACTTAAGATTTGGTCTGACTGAAAGGACATTTGGGAGGTATGTCCCGCTTCACAACGTACTGCTTGTGAAGGCAGAGCTGTGTGCTTCTAACAATAGTGGCTGTGTATTTGTCTAAAATGATATCCATGTTACATAATAGGGGCCAAGCTGATTTAAATACCCTGGGCCCCCTGAGCCTTAATCCAGCTCTAGTTAGGGGAAGGGAACTGATAGCTGCTCCTAGTTCCCGGACAGGACACAGCCTGCAGAGCAAGCCGAGGAGCTGTAAGTATCACAAGATTTGGTAATCTCATGAGGCAAAGAGCTTCCCTGCTCACTCTACAGGAAGTTCCCACCCTCATGGATGTTCGCAGCACCAGGAGCATATATAAGTACAGTGGGCTGGGGGTGTCATAATGTGCCTGGGGGGGAGGACGTGATGTGGCTGGGAGGGCGTGATAAATGTAATGTTTTATTATAATGTATGTATCAATGCCCCATGTTGGCCACACCCACAACACAATGTGATTACGCCCTTTTCGGCACAAAGTTTCTTTCCTGCTGGAGCTGAGGTGGGCCTGTGTACTTTAAATGCCAGGGCTGATTTTTAGTCCCAGTCCGGCCCTGATAGCGCCACTAATTCCGCAGCACTGTACAGAACTCACTCACATTTTAGGATGCCCATTGCAAAATAACCACAACAAGGGCCGTAGACTCATCAAATATATATTTGTGCAGCTTGATAGCTCTTAAATGGAAAACCTGTACAACAGCATCAACTCTCTAGCAGAGATTTTTTGGTGAAAAACTGAGAGTCTTCAAGTCAGTATTTATGAGAGGACGGACTTTTAAAATAAAATCTGGATTCCTTGGGAGTGATTTTTGATGATTATATAGATGTCGTGAGGATATTAAGCGGAGTATGCAAGTAACTGGTGCTGAGATATTGGTTATTACTTGTTATCATTGTATTTTATATTGCCTGGGATTGTAATGTTTCATGACCTGAACTTTGTTACGTACATTGGTATTTGTTCCTATTAGAATTACATGTTATGTCTGGTAAAAACTGGACTCGAAGCAAGTATGACCTTGTTTATTCTGATGTAAATCGATGTTGGATATATTACCCTTTTGAAAATTGCAAAACAACAGGGTTATAAAAAACAACAATGTTTAATGTAACCCAGACTTTACACAGCAGGTTTGTGCAAAAGTAAGGTCTGATGAAGGATTTATTTTTTCAACAGAAACAGCAAAAAACAAAACAAAATCTGACATAGAATGGCATAGCTTCTGTCAAACCTGCAATGACAGCAATGGTCATGCTTCCTTGTGCAATGATCACTTTCTATTTTCCATTAGCCATAGGATTGCAAGCATGCAATTCAGACCTAGGGCTTGCACATTAACCAACTTCTTCTTTCCCCACAGTGATACAAATACATTCCTCTTAAAGAACGCGATGAAACAGTCATTATCCTTTTTGAGCAGGAAGTCGAAGTCTACGTGGCCAGGAGAAACCATTCTCAATCAGCCAGACAGCCTTCAGATTATAAGCGACCCCACCCATGTCATTCATCAGGCAACACCAGTTTAGCAGTTTTCATCAAGTCCCAGTGCAAATAGCTCTTAACCAGGAAAAGCCTTTCTATTGCTGGCCTCACACGCTATGACACAAAAAAGCAGAGTGGAGGACTCCTTGAAATGAGTCAACAATAAAAACAAACAGTAGCATAAATACATAGTAACATCAAGTTTATTCATAAAGAAATAACTGAAGTTGAAATACTGCTTGATGGTTTACAAGACAGATTATTCCGAGTCCAGGAGAGATTCAGGATGCATTAAAATTAAACATACTGGTTATACATGATATTATGAGAGCTGCATGTTCCTTCAGTTTTTATATGATTTGCTTGTTGAGATATGAGTGAACTATCATTTAGTTGAGAACAATTCCTATGTGCTAAGACAGGGGCCTCATGTTATAGGTTTTGTGGGGCACAGAAATGTAATGAATTGATTTAAGCATACCTCCCAACTGTCCAGATTTGGGCGAGGCATCCTGATTCATTGGATCACTAAGGGGTGTGGCTTAACAGGAAAGTGGGTGGAGGTTTATCCAAATATGACCATTTGTGGGTGGAGTCTGGGCATGGCTTACTTTTTCCTGCTTTCGAGAATCTAAATGTTGGGAGACATGATTTAAGAAATACAAGATTGTGGGATAGAACTATAGGGCTGCATCCAAATTTTGTTTTCCCGTCTCGTAATCTCTCCCTACAGGCAGTGGCTCAGCTTATCCCAGACCTAAATCTTGCTGTTTGGAAAGCTAGAGGGATTACCTCCATGTCGGATTTATTTGCCCAAGACCTCTTTCTTCCCTTTCCTCAGCTCCAAGCTTGTTATAGTTTGCCATCCTCAGAGACATATAGGTACTTGCAAATCAGACATTGGGTCAGATCTGTCTCTAGGACCCCCCACTCCCTTATTTCACTCCCAACACATGTCATTGATAGATTGACGAAGGGTAGTGGGAGAGGCGGAATAACATTCTGGTACCACTACATTTACACCCTGATCCCCCCAACTAAAACACCTGCACAAACCCAGTGGGAGACGGATGTGCAGTTAGTGCTCACTGAGCGACAATGGGAGAGAATCTATGTAACCTCCCACCATATGTCTAAATGCAATAACCATACCGAGATGCAGGTTAAACTTCTCAACAGGCTATACCTTACCCCGGAACGGCTACACAGGTTCTGGCCAAGCCAATCAAAATTGTGCTGGCGTCAATGTGCCCAAATAGCAGATATCTTCCATGTATTCTGGTTATGTCCAGTGATCCAGCTTTTGTGGAGCGAGGTATTTGCCTTGATTTCTTCAGTTTTGAAGACTCCTGTTGCTCCAGACCCAGCTTTAGCTCTCCTTCACATCTACCCGACTTCTATTCCAAAGCACGATCACTATGTATTGGGACACATTTTGATTGCTGCTAGAGCAGCAATAGCACAAAACTGGAAGTCTCAGACCCCCCCTACCACTGCTCGCATCATCTCAAAGATACAATACAGCTTTGAGATGGAAACAACAGACACGCCCTAGGCCTCATCTGCATCAGCTCCCATCATGAAGTGGTTTAGGTGGCACTTGTACATTACGGATGGCCCTGGGTCTCCTCAGGATATTTCTGGTTTCCCATCAGACCACTCTCCAGCGGCTCTTATAGAACCAACCCCCCCCCCCCCCCCCCCCGGCCAGCCGATCAGCCCGCATCCCCTGTTAGTCTATTTATGGTGGAGAAGCCTCCAGAATGCCAAAATGTAGTTTGACATGCCCTGCAACATTTCTCTATGTTAAATTGTATATTGTTAATATTATGTGCCTTATCTTAATTCAGTGATCCTCCTTCCCCATGCGTGGGGATTCCCATGTGTTTTTCCCTATGTCTGTACTTTCTTTGCCCCCTTCCCTTTTTTTTTCTGTACCCCATATACCTTTGGAAATATTCAATAAAAATATTGATGCAAAAAAAAAAAAGAAATACAAGATTTCTTGCTGGAAAAGCTTTAAGTTTTTGGTTTCTGCCATTAAAGCAAGTGTGTACTAATGGTATAAACATATTTTAAGAAGAATTCTACCTAAAATTAAACATTATGTGATTGGTGGACTTTACAGGCCTGATCAGGGAGGACAGAAACCTCCTATGAAGTGAAGGTCCTGTGACGTGAAGGTCAAGATTATGTGCAAAGTTCTACATAAGATTGCCTCATTCTGGCTACCCTCTTTTGCACTTCTACTTGTTTCATTCAAACAAGTAGAAGTCTGATGCTCCTTCCCCATGAACTTCACAAGGGAGGTGGGGGGGGGGGGGGTATTGATAACACCGCTGTTATTCTGAAAAGGCTGGCCTTAGTAGGACGGAGATATGCTCCACTGGACTATAGTAGCATAGGGGTAATGATGCACAAAGGTATTTGATCTTGTTCTAGTAAAATCCACCCAAAATTTAGTTTTGAGTTTTAAGTGGATTTATTCCATTTAAATTCATGTTGATTTCAATCCCTTTACCGAATCCCTGCACTCTTATGTGTGAGCAACACAGAAGGACACCATTCTTTATATGTTTACAACATATATCATATCATATATTATATCATACTAAATGCTTGAAAGTGTTTGTTGGCTGTAGCATTGTTCAGGGCAAAGGGGGTGCCTTCTAACCAATTTCCACCAGATGTGGAGGGTCAAGTTTCTGCCAGCCCTGAGACTTGATGGAACATAATGAACCAACTATAGAGAAGCCCTGATGCTGGTAAGTGGGATCCCTAAGGCAAAAGTCCTCAGAAAAGCAAGCCAAAGAAGGCCAGGAAAGAGACAAAATGGTCAAGCCAGAGAATCAGGGCAAACAACCGACAAACACATGACAAACACATCTGGAAACAGTCATTTTCAAGCTACACAGGAAACCAGAAATAGAGGCAAACTGCTGTGAAGCTTGATGGCATGTGCTGAACCCAGAGTCAGGCTGTCACCTACTGGTCCCAATGTCCAGCGTGCTCCCTCTGTTTAGTCACTACCCCCAGCCTCGGCTCCTATGCCGCTGCCCCACTCTGTACAGCAAGGAGTGTGTGGCCTTAAGATTTTGAAGCTTGTGGTCATGTGACAGTGTGAGTCAGTGTCTCTGGACTGATGCCCATGAAGATGCGAATATTAGAAGAACCAGATCTCTGACTCCTACCTGTATGCCAGTGTTCCTGTGCATCTTTTGATTCCTGCGATTCTAACCCACGCCATTCAAGATCTTCCCTGCCTATCATTTTGGTGCTGATTCTGGTTCTGATTGTTGCTGACCAGGCCCGTCCTGATGTTCCCTCTTGGGGGTTAATTTATCAAGTTGCGGGTTTTAAAAAGTGGAGATGTTGCCTATAGCAGCCAATCAGATACTAACTGTCATTTTGTAGAATGTGCAAAATAAATGATAGCTAGAATCTGATTGGTTGCTATAGGCAACATCTTCACTTTTTCAAACCCGCAGATTGATAAATTTACCCCCTGATCTTCATTTTGACCGGTCTCTCCTTTTCCGCTATCACTAGCTTGTTACATCTAGAGGCAGGGCAGAGGGGCACTACCTGCGAACCTGCCAGTAGTGAAGCCCAAATCCCCTTTCAGGGATAATTAGACTTTATTGCTGTCAGTGTTAATCCTGGTTGGGAAAAGGAAGTCCACTAAATCCGCTACACAGATCATGACACTGGAAGATAGAATGAACTGTCAATAAACTAACGTACATCAATATCAGGAAGTGTTTTATATAGCCCACTAATAGCTCTGAGCATGCTTGAGAGAGTTGCATACTGAGCACACACACTCAGAAACCTAGAAAATCTCTCACACAACAAACACAACTGAGCATTGGTTATAGATTCTGAAAATATTCTGCTCAGAGATAGCATCTGGGCATGTTCAGATAAAAGGGGTATCACAGACAGGATCCTGACACTAAGGCAGCAGAATCCCTAGCTAAGCCCCTACTCAGAATCCATCATTACCATGGTACTATATTACACATAGTTGGTGATTTTTTTGCAATCTATCAATCTATTTGAATGTCCCAGTGTTAATGAAGCCTTGATGAATATTTAGCTCATATTCCTCCACTGCAAAAGTGTCATCTATTAAGACATCTTCATTGATAAAAAAATATGTGCCTAGGTGTAGTGCTAAAATAAGTGAAACAATGATCCACAGCTTTAATGTGCTTAGCTAGTAGCTGTTATCTGTATGTTATCTTTTTGACTAGGCCTTGTAGCAGATAAAATAGATGGAGCAATCTAAATCTGATAGGACATTTACTTTGGAAGGTTACAGGCTTTTATAGAATCTAAGTGTATTTCATCGGTTGATAAACTTTTGCACCCATGGCTTCTATGAGCAAACTTCATATTGATTGTGATCATGGTATACAGTTGAAACTTTGCTCTGTAAATGTAAAGATCTGCAGTTGTTACAAGTACTTTATTGTTTTTCCCCTAGGAAACAATTATACATATGTTTACTTGCATGCAGCTATGTGTATAGCAGTGGATCATAAAGCAGCAGAGGTCTAATAATATCCATACATTGCATCCTGAGAAAACTCTTTAACAATTGTTATTAAAGGCAGATGAAATCTTGAGCCTTTGGAATGTAGAAAATGAAAAAGTACAGATGATAATAGATATCAGCTGAACAAAGTAGTAGGTGAGGCTCTCCTGTCCAAGAGAGAGAAATGTAAATATAAAATCAACTTTATTGATCACTTAAAAAAGAGGGATAGACAAAATAACCAAATCCCACATGATAGAGTACCAGTAAATATAAATGGTTACTCCACATGGAATCTCAACCGGGATGTGAATGAACAGACAGTTTTATCTGTAACCTATGGTAATCCACATTCCACAATTAGAGCTATCACCCCCGTTGTGAACAAAGAACTAATCTGATCTCTTGTACAGATATGGCAAGATTCTGTTATATTCTGTTCAATATTGGCCAGAGTGCTGTGTATGTGTTGTTACAGGGCAGAAAGCCTTTTCATATTTATGTTATAGCAAATAAGACTGAAGGTTCCTCTTCTATTCAAACAGGACAAGAATTATAAAAAAAAATTACAATAAAGCTAGACCTGCAATTTTGAAGGTGGTTAATAATTAAACCCTATTGTTTATTTAAACAAATAATCTCAAGTTATTACATAAAACATGTAAATAAGCAAAATTTATACCATTTTAAAAGCATTTATATCAATGTATGGAGATTGAAACAACAGAACTACTACAACTTTGTCCAGGAGGCCAGTACAAATGTATTCTCTACCCACCCTAAAGCTTAGCTATGCATTCAAGTAGGACACAAAAGGGATTGAGAGACAGGACCTCTGAATATGATGGTGTAAGGAATTGATGACATACTGGAGATTTTTGAAAGGCAGCAGTGCTACACACACCATAAACACAAGTGTCATCAGCGGTACAACTACCGCTGAGCAGCCCATGCGGCTGCTATGTGCTCTTGGTCAGGGGCAGCCTGGTGATGCTGGTTCATCCGCTCAGGAGGCCCCAAATGGATCTTTACTGCAGTGATAATGAGTGCAACGAGAGCTTGCAATTGTGGTCGAGGGTGTTCAGGACAGGGGCAATAGGGGACACTCTATTCACCCCCATGCATTCACCCGCAGTGAACGCAAATAAACAGAGCATGTAGTGTCCATAAATAATGCCACAATGCAAATGCTCCTGATTGTCAGGAACCCCTCCAACCAGTACAACACCACCCGGAGTGTACTTTGACAGTCAGGTGTTCACTGGAGCCCCTAGTGGTGGGGACAGACTTGGCTGCAGACTACAGAGGGTCGTGTGGCGAGTACCAGCTGTGGGGGAACCCAGGAGCAGAGAGTAATTGCAGACAGCAATTCCAAAGAACAGGCCGAGGTCAGGGGTCACTTGCTAGGAAGAATTGTCAGAAAACACGCCAAGGGTCGAGGTCACGGGCAAATCAGCAGAAACGGTGGTACAGGCCAAATGGTCAAGGGCACAGGCAAAAGACAAATCCAGGAAACAGGCAGGGGTCATACACGGCAGGCAAAAATCCAAAGGCTTCACACCAAGGGTACAGGAGTACAGCAGCAGGCAGCAACACAGGAAACTGGAAGCTATAACCGGCAGGGAGGCTAAGCCCTCCCTGCCTTAAATACAGGTATAGACCAATGAGAGCCTGGCTCTCTAATTGCACCAGCTGTCCCATAATAAATTAGCCAGCAGGTTTGCACAAACTTGCGCACGCACCCGGGTCCCCATAGTGCCGGGACGCGGCGCTGGATCAGAAGAAGCGTCCACCCGTTGCTACGGAAACGGTCGGCTGGCCCCCGGAAGTGACATCCCGGTCGTCATAGCAACGACCGGGACGCAGGTAGGAGAGTCGCGGCGGCTGGGCACCGCCGCGGCTCGTAACACTGACAAGTGCAAATGTTAGTGTGTATGAGATCATTGTAACCAATGGTTCAAATCCAATACCTGCTTAAATGATTTTACTAGCATTAAAAAAAACCATAAAATTATGTATTTTGACATCAGTGGGTAAGGACCCTTAAACTTCAAATTCTATAAAACATACAATCAGTGTATACCCCTATTTGAAGCATGAGAAAAAAATACTTGTGCAAACTATATTCTCATGTTTGTTCACAAACAGATTTCTGGAAAATGTCCTGGTGTGCGTTTAATCTTCTAACCCATGACCTGTTATTTTCACTACTGACAGTAAACTTCATCCAGATTCTATCCTGCATGCACTAGTAGTTTGTCTTGTGACAGCTTCTCGTCTTCTCTTACACACCCACTTTCCATTGATTGGTCATTCATGAACACTAGAAGGAGAGAACCTTAGCCCTAGCCAGGATTGGCTAACAGCAACCAACTCCCACAGAGCAAAGTTAAAATACATGTAAGAAAACACACACAGGATGCATGATGGTTGCAATTAAACTTCAATAGAAAACAAATATGTGCATAGCCCCACATAGAACTGACATACTGTAGAAATATATTTCTTACTGAAAAAAGAAAGCATGCATGATTAATGACAAGTAAATTTGCCTTTCAATCAACAAAGCTTATTTAAGACATTTGGCTTGTTGCTACATACTATAGTTAAGGAGACAACTCTCGGTTTGAATGCATGAATGAATTCCTTGCAGTATAATTAGACAGTGTTTCTTTACTATTGCTCTAACTTTAAAATTGTTGTTAAGGCTGGGGATCTTTGTTAGACCTTTGAAACAGAAAATACCTGCCAATTAGAAAAAAAGCACAATTAAATTACAGTATTTTACACTACAAATGTAATTATTTTATTCATTTATGAAAGATTTTTACAATGCAGTTTCTTGATTATATTATTATTATTATTATTATTATTAATATTATTATTATTATTATTATATTATTCACTTGATCAACTTAACATCTAGCCCTAGTTATCGACCTAAGCAGAATCTACCCATATGTATCCTTTAACATAATGAAGGAACCTAAAATTGCTGAAATTGTATTACAGAGTAAACCCTAGGGTTAAAATACAAGCTCTTAATAGCTTTTTTTAATGCTAGTACAATACATTTAAACAGAGTGACATTGTAACTCATTGTTTCCAATATCACTATGCACACTCACATTCAGACTTATGGTCCAGGGTGTGGAGCGGTGGGGATTTTTGGATGCTGCCGACTGCATTTTTTGCATTCAACACAATATCTACCTATTCAGGTCAATGGAGTATTTTTCATTGACCTTCCTGAAAGCAAATACAAGTGCTTGTTAACCACTGCATGTCAAATGCCTCCAATCCATATTTTGCTATGGGACTCTGTGATGCATTGTACCTTCCCTATTTTAATGTAAAAAATTACATTGCAAATGTTCGGTAAACATTTCATGTTGTGGATTGCATAGGAAATATAACTCCAGACTAGGAGTGTCAGGGTTGATAGGGTGGCTGGTACTAAATTCCAAGGCCCAGGTCATCACTGGTGTTGTTGTATCGGGTTCTCCGACTGTGGAGCTCGTGAGAAGGCGTAAGCTTCATCTTGCGTGAATGTCTGTGCCTACTGCACTAGCAGACTTCGGCTGTACCTAGAAGGAACAAACATCGCATGAACACTGACTGCTAAGTGCTGTGGTCACCTAGAAGGAACAAACAAACACTGCAGCAAACCAGCATACATGGGGAACAAATTGTAAATTCTGTATTATTAGGCACCAAGGGTGTATTTGTTTATATTTAATACTTATTTGAATCCTAATAAAATAAATATTCTGGGAAAGTACAATTCCATATTCCATTTCAGATACTCAATAAATTTCAATATAAAAAAGAAAAAATACTAAGACTTGCATTCAGCATAAAAAGGAGATGTGTCACACAAAAATAACAACTGCATAAAGTGGTGTTAAAATATTGTGATAAGTAAAAATATAATCGGGAACCAATATGAGTAAATATAGATACCTACAGCAATTTACACATTCATGTACAGCTTTGTGCTCACTGACAAACTTCTTATAGCACATTTCTCATATCACATATATTCTTGTGACCCATGCAGCCTTCTTATGATGACACACAAATGTTTCCCAACTTACTGGTAGTGACCACTATGACTATCAACTCTCAAAAGAAATGTACACAGATTCCAAAGAGACAGATACAAGCTGATGCTGTATCAATGATCTGTAAACTGCTAACCCTGTCTCCAGAACAATGCCACGAGCTGTCCCACCTAGAAGGAACAAGAACACTACAACATACCAGCATACAGGGGGAACAAATTGCAAGTTACTTATTATACCCAGGACTCTTATTTTTCTTAAAAATTAAAGCACCTAAATACCAGGGCCGAGGCATGCACTGGAGCGTACTCTCCTTTTTTTTTTGCTACTTCAATAAAATCAATAAATTATTTCTATCCTTAATTTATCTAGCGCCAACACGCCAACATATTACACAGTGCTTTACAATCAGAGAATGTTAATAAACTATTATGTAATACATGCATGAGAGGCGCTCTTGGTCTCGGTAGATGACATAAGCATTATCTTGTGAGACTGTCTCCTCCAATATGCTGCATGCCACCTGTTGCTGCTCCTAGTAGGGACCATGCTGTGATAATTATAGTTCCATTTATTTCTGTGATGACATGTGGGGAGTTTGAGGGTGGTATCTGAGGGCTTCTGGGAGTCTGAGGGCATGAGATATAATTTTTTGGAGCAAGTGAGGAGCATGTGGGGCTTATTCATATTTCATGTCCCTATACATTTTCCAAACAGTCCCCAACAGTCCAGGATCCAAATGAGAAACCAGCAGCAGGCTGTGAACGCTGTAATAACAGGTAGGAGAGAGCAACACAGTCCACCAATATCTTTGTTCTTTAGCCCTGCTAATTTTGAATATTAACCTCTCTTAATCTCTCTCTCTTTACCTCTTTTTCTCCCCCTCTCCCTCACTGCCATCTGTCCTTCCTTAATGTCCTTTCCATCCCCAGTTGTGTTTCTATCTTTTATCTCACTTACCTTCTCCCTCCTCCTTGCCACCTTCACTCCTCCTCATCCTCTACAATCTTACCCTTTTATCACACTTTTCATTTTTGACGCTGCACATATCACCAATTTGATTTAAAGATTCTTGATGAGCTATGTCCTAGAGGGTGCCCTCATCCTCTGCACCATAACTGAAGGCCAAATCACTGCTTTAATAAAAATTGAGTTTGAGCAGTCTCCATTCTTAACAAAACTATTGTTATAGAAAAAACTTTCAGTCCTGTATGGGACCTTTGCGAAGAGCTTGACGACTGATGAAATCTGTGAGAATTAATTGCATGTTTCAGCATGAATATAACATAAAATAAATAAATAGATAATGTATTTAATATAATATGTAATTTAAATTACATTAAATATATATGTATTTATATTTTATTTTCATGCTCTCTGCCAACTAAATGTTTGACTCCTATTTTGTATAAAATTGTAGAGCTCTGATTAGATATACCAGGCCTGATTCATCTTCAAACACAATGTGAACGCACGTAACTTGTATACATGTATCATATATATATATATATATATATATATATATATATATATATAAAGATACATTTCCATTTGAATCTGAGTATAGGTTTGCTCTGGCTTTATGTTACTTGCCTTATGCAGACAGACACGACACAGATCAGGATACACACATACATATGTGCAATATAAAGGCCCATCAGAACGCATGCAAAAACTAAATATGTTATAAATTAAATTACAACTCTTAATACTATGATCATTAATAAAAAATATATCATAAATCATGATTTTCTTAATGCGTACTGTACATAAAATGCATTTTTAAAGGTTCTCTTACTTGCAAACACATGTTCTGGCATACATACGTGTAGTCATCACTATCAGTCGGCACTTGCACCTGCCCTGTAACTGGTGCAAATGATACTGCTAAAAACCACGTACCTACAAGATGCCCAGAACTTGAATCGGCCATCTGCATAGGCAGAGCCGTAACTAGGGTGGTGCCGGCGGTGCCGTCGCCCAGGGCGCAAGCCCGAGGGGGCGCAGCAGCCGCCCGCTACCTGCCTCTGTGTCCTGGCTCTGTGAATGCAGGCTGCAGAGTGCCAGCGAGCCCATGCTGTTCAGGTTCCACCCATGGAAACTAAATATGTGAGCCTCCTCTTCTAACCTCCCCTGGGACAGTCTCTCTCCCTCAAATTCGCCCCATCTCTGAGTGTGACAGACAGCGGCATACCTCCAGTTTCACGGACTTCAGAGGGGGTGGAGCTTATCCGAAAGTGGGCGGAGCTTCACCTCTGTACATCTTCTGTCTCTGTAACACATCCCCCTGTGTGTCACAACTTCTGTCTCCTCCCCTTTCCTTCTCTGCTTGGGAGAGCCTCTGTCCCCCCTTCCTGGGTGTGTCTGTGTGTGTGTCTGTGTGTGTGTGTGTGTGAGTGTGTGTGCCAGCCTCTGCCCCCTCCCTCTGTGTGTGTGTGTGTATGTGTCAGCCTCTGGCCTCCTCCCTGTGTGTGTGTGTCAGCCTCTGCCCCCTCCATCTGTGTATGTTCATGTGTTAGCCTCTGCCCCCCTCCCCTTTGTGTGTAACAGCCTCTGCCACCCCCCATGCAAGTGAAAGCCTTTGTCTCCCCTCTTCTTCACACCCCCCCCCCCCCCACATGTCACAATATGGCTGGCATTTGTGTAGAGGGGGTGACCAGACTCCTGGCTTCTGAACTCTGCCCTCTATCCCCATCATGACGTCATGACGCTGCTAGTGGATTCAGAGGAGCCGAGAAGAGCCAGGAGCTACAGCGGAGGCTGGACTGGGAAGGTAGAAGAAGAATAGCGAAGAAGAATACAGACGTATAGAAGAGAAGGTAAATATGAAGCAATAAATTGTCCACAGTCACATATGCAAAATCTGGAAAACAATGTCACTTTAATAATACAATCTGTGCTTTTTCCCCACATGCCTCTGTTATATTCCCAGCACACCAAATAATTTAATATTCTACACCGTGCTAGCATCTCTCCATAGAAACACAGAATTTGACGGCAGATAAGAACCACTTGGCCCATCTAGTCTGCCCTATGGTAACCTCAAACCTTATTTGATCATTAGTTCTTTGTAAGGATATCCCTATATATATCTCAAGCATGTTTTTTTTATATATTTTTAATATGCAGAAAAATATATGGCTGATATCACTATCAGATGAGTTGTACCTCTCCCAATACACCATCACCTTTCACTCTGCCAAGAGTGTTGTTTGTACATTTTGTTTGGGATTGTGAGGGTAGTATGTACAGGAAAAGGCTACACTGTCTGGAATTGCTATATTACTTTTATTTTTGTTTTACGCCAATTTTTTTGGAACTCCTAACTAGAGCGGCTTACACCTGTGTCCCAGACCAGGCCCAGGTACAACAACTAGAGAAGGAGAAACACGCCACCTGACCTGTCTCAGGGTACAGTGGACGGACCAGGATTTTCATTTGCACCCCATCACTGAGAGAAGGACAGTAAGTCAAATTATTAGTTTTTGTGTGTATATATATATATATATATATATATATATATATATATATATATATATATATATTGCGTAGTGTGTATAGGTTTTCTTCTAGATACAAGTTTTTTCACCATTGTTGGGGCTCTTTACAGCTTTCAAGAATATCAGTGAGACACATAGAAGGAAAAGTGCTAGCCACACCCCAACAGTAGGTTGGCCACACCCACTCAACAAAGGTCACTCCCACTAAGATGGGGGGCGCCGGTGCCCTGTCTCGCCCAGGGCACTAAAATGTCTAGTTACGGCACTGTGCATAGGCACGCCTTTGGTACATCCTTGCCTATGTTCGTCCACCCCGTTCCACCCTTCAAGTTGTATGCAGTTGTAGAATCAGTTGCGTTCAGACATGATTTGCCTGCAATTGCATTCATTGGCGTAAGTCCCGTTCTGACGCATGTGCAGAGCTTTTTCATGGAATCTATGGCATGCACACTGACTTGCTTTCAAAAATTAATCAGGCCCAACTGTGTCTCTGTGTATGTAAGTGTGTATATATGCAAAAATCCTATTTCTTTTATTTTGGGCAGAATTGAGTTCTACCACCACAATGGAGAGTATTGCATTGAAGCAGCTTGTTCTCAGAGACAAATCTTGAGCTCCATTAAGGTATTTTAAAAACAAGGTAAGCTGTCTTATATATTATAAAGAACAAGGTATTACGCTTTGCATAGAGGTTCACTTAGATATCTGCTCCCACCCATAACTGCTTCTTCCATGTCTATGCTGTAATTATTTAAGACCCCATTGAGCTTCCAGCTAGCTTTTCATTGTATTCTGCATTATCCAATTGCCTGCAGTAAGTCACAGAGCAACATGCATCCAAGGTTTGATAATGCAGGTAAGAACTAAGCAGCAATCCCTGCAATATACCAATATATATATATATATATATATATATATATATATACAGGGCCATCTTAACAACATTATGGGCTCCTGGGCAAAGCAGTGCACCGGGGCCCCTAGATATAGATATAGATATAGATATATAGATGTATACAGATACAGATACAGATATAGATATATATATAGATATATAGAGATAGAGATAGATAGATGTACTTGCTCAGTGACCCTTGAAGGTTTTTTTTTTTGCAGGTTTTTTTCTTTTGCAGGATTATTTATTCTTATTTAGAGCCGTGCCTATGGGGCCCCCTTGCCCTTGGGGCCCCCGGGCAGCTGCCCATTGTGCCCAATGGAAAATATGGCCCTGTATATATATTCATTTTAGGGGAATCATTACCATGGCTCTTTATCATAATCTGGTACACAAAGATGGAAAGAATAAAAGCAAGAGAGAAAAGGACTGCTGAATGTCGAAGAGTTCTTGAAAGTGTAGGATTTACCATTTCCTCTAATTTTTTCTGAGCATGACGGTCACAAAGAAGATTGGTCATCAATAATAACAAGTGGAGTTGAAATTGATGAAGTGATTGAAAATGTAACTGTTATTGTTGTTGTTGATGATGATGGTAGTGGTTCAAGTAATATGAGAACTTGTAATTCTGGCACAGACACTTTCAGAACCGCATACAAGTTCTGCACACATAAGTTCTGCACGTAAAATTGATGTCAATGAGGTTTGTTCCACATCTTACTCAAAGGTGGCATCTGATATTGAACAAGAAGCTATTGAATTTCAATGTAGGCCTTCTCCAACCAGGTTTCTTAGTGACCCAAATAGAAGTTGCCATTGGACAAAGACCAAAACCATACCCAACATTTTTGCGACCTGATACAGATGGCAGCCAATTTCTTACTTTTATATTAAATTGTCACTTAAAGAACAAAGAAACAGTTCCTCGTGACTGGTTATTTTGAAGTAAGACTAACCAAACCTTGTTCTGTTTTCCATATTGTTTATTTCAGCCAGCTCCCAGCAACACATTTTTCAATTTTGACAACAGAATTTGGTTGGGGACCTTCTAAAGGTTATAAAAAGCTTAACAATAAAATACCTGACCATGAAAATAGCAATATTCACAGTCATATTATGTAGATTGGCGAAATTTGAAAAATGATCTTGAAAAAACCACTACAGTTGATAGTTTATTATGGCAAAAAAATCCAGAATTAAACATAAGTTTGGAAAGAAAGATTTCTCTATGTAGTTCTGTTTCTTGCAGAATGTGGACTGGCTTTTAGAGGAACAAGAAACCTAATCAGGCATCCAAGAAATGGCAATTTTTTTTTACGACCCTTAGCTTGCAGAGAATTTGAAAAATGTAAAACATGTGTAAATGAAAAATAAAAGAATACATTATGATTACATTACTTGTCAGACAAAATTCAAAACAAATTTGTATAAGGTTGTGCCGAATATCTGTTTAACTGAATTTTAAAGGAAAGAAAAACTGCAAAGTATTTTTTTATCATTGTAGATGCAACACCAGACTCAGCACACATTGAGTCTTGTCGTAAACAACGAATGTGAGGTTTAGAAAGATTTTTTTAATACATCAACTTTAATAAAAAATCAGGGGAAGCCATACATAGTCAATTCTACCAACATTTCAAAAACTCAATATCCCGATAAGTGGTTGTCATAGACAAGGCTACGACAATGGTTCTAAAGTGAGTGGAGCATACAATGGTGTCTAAGCTCAAATTGTACAAGTCAATCCGTTCAGTTTTAGCAGTGATCAGATCATTGACAACCCTGGTCAACGCAGTCTCTGTTGTTGTTAGCGGAAAGAAAGCGTGTGAGGCGAGTGTAGGCAAGTCTCTCTAGAAGCTTGGAGGGGCAAGGGAGCTGAGAGATGGGACGGTAATTGAAGAGAGAGTTTGGGTCAGAGTTTTGTTTTTTTAGAATAGGAGTAATCACTGCGTGCTTGTGTAGTGATAGAAAGATGCCAGTAGAGAGTGAGAGATTACAGATTTGAGTTAGAGGTGAAATGAGCACAGGAGACAGGGATCTAACAATTTGCGAGGGAATAGGATCAAGAGGACAGGAGGTAGATTAGGAAGATAAGAAGAACGTAGAAATTTCTTCTTTATTTGTGGGGTCAAATGAAGAGAGGGTGTCAGGAAGAGGATACCATATCTAGACTGATCTTATCAATCTTGTCCTTGAAGTAGGAAGCAAGATCCTGAGCACTGATAGTAGATGGAGGGTTCGAGGTGGGAGGATTGAGAAGATGTTTAAATGTATTGAAAAGGCGTTTGGGGTTAGAAGCCTGAGCATAGATAAGAGATTGGAAGTATGTTTGTTTTGCCGTGTCCAGAGCATTTCGATAGAAGTGGTAGACAGAAGTATATGTGAAGAAGTCATTAGAGGTGCAAGATTTACGCCAGTGACGTTTTGCTTTACGGGACAGTTTTTGAAGATTGCGTGTTGCTTTAGTGTGCCACGGCTGACATCGAAGTCGACGTGTAGTATGTAGTGTCGATGGAGCCACTTGATCAAGGGCCGTTGCTAAGGTTAGGTGAAAATGAGGTACTGCCATCTCAGGGGATGAGAATGTAGAGATAGGGGAGAGAAGGTGTTGGAGAGAGGTGGAAAATTGTTGAAGATTAATAGAATTCAGATTTCTGCGGGTATGAGGAGGCTTGGTAGAGTTAGACAGTAGAGAGGTTAGAGCAGTGGGGGTGAGTGAGTAGCTGATAAGGTGATGATCCAAGAGGGGGAAGGGTGTGTTAAGAAAATTAGAAACTGAGCATAGTCTAGAGAAAACAAGATCAAGGCAGTGGCCATCCTTATGAGTAGATGATTCAATCCACTGGGAGAGGTCAAGTGAGGAGGTTAGAGAGAGTAGTTTGGAAGCAGCTTTGGAAGGTGGGTTATCAATGGGGATGTTGAAATCACCCATGATGATGGTGGGGATGTCTGAAGATAAGAAGTGAGGGAGCCATGCAGAGAAATCCTCAATAAATTGTTGGTGTGCTCCAGGGGGACGACTGATCACCGCAGCACGTAGAGAGAATGGATTAAAAATGCGAATAGCATGTACTTCAAAAGATGTGAACGTGAGTGATGGGACATTTGGTAGAACTGTAAGCGTGCACTGTGGGGAGAGAAGTAGTCCAACCCCACCTCCTTGTCTGCCTTCAGGTCTGGAGGTGTGGGTGAGATGGAGGCCACCATGTGAAAGTGCTGCAGGTGAGGCAGTGTCTGATTGCTGGAGCCATGTTTCTGTTATTGCCAAATGGTTGAGGTTTTTTGAGAGAAAGAGATCATGAATGGAGGTAAGTTTGTTACAAACAGAGAGTGCATTCCAAAGGGCACATTTAAAGGACTTTGGAAGAGAGGGGAGAGAGGTGATGTGTTTGAGGTTTGCTATAGAGCGGTAGTGCTCTGATGTATGTGTGTGTGAGGAGTGTGGGGGACCTGGATTAGGTAATATATCACCAGCTAATAGAAGCAGAGTGAGAGAAAGATAGGCAAGGGGATTGTAAGAAGTGTGACTTTTTATTTTCTGGCGACAGGTGGAGGTTGTACTTGTTAGAGATAATAAATAGGACAGCAGTTCATGGGTGTTAACTAGAGGTGAGTGGAGTAATGCAGGTGCAATATAAAAAAATGTTTGTGTTGGTGGAGGGGTGAAAGATGACACAGTCCTAAAGATCATGCCATGAAAATAGACTAAGAAAAGCAATTTGTTAAACATTGTGATAAAAGGAGTTAAAGGCAAAAGTTAAGGGGATTAAAAGAATTACCTATTTGCAGTGTTCCATATAGATAGACAAGTATTGCAGAAATAGGCTGTGGCAGATGTAGTTTATTGCTGGTAGTAAAATCAAGTCAAATGTAGTCCAATGTTTGTCTAACTGTGCATTTTCGTCCACTTTGTGAGAAAATCCCACTTAGTGTAGAAATCACACACGTCTACCCCCACATACGTCTCCCCATAGACTGAAGCTAAGATGTAGTCAGGATAATTTAGGAATAGACTACAGATGTGCTAATTGGTCAGCTAATCAAAGGAAAAGAAAAACATTTGTGGAATAGGATAGAGGAGGCCAGATACCTATCATAAATTAGGCAGCTATAAAAGACTGGGCCAACCTAAGTTTAAACAGATAACAATTGCCTATGACATACTTTTAAACACAGTTGCAGGGATGAATTACACAGATTGCAGGGATGAATTACACAGATTATCAATCAGAATAGCAGTAGTATGGATTGACATACCTGGAGATGAAAAGAGAAGAGAAGGATGAGGGTTAGTTGCTGTGTTGTCTAACTGTGCATTTTCGTCCACTTTGTGAGAAAATCCCACTTAGTGTAGAAATCACACACGTCTACCCCCACATACGTCTCCCCATAGTCATTTGGCTGCATGATCACCACACAGATTCAAACTGTGGCAGACACAAAGAGAAAAGTAACGCCATTACTCTCTCCTAATTCTCCTGGATCTCTCGGCTGCATTTGACACCGTTGACCACTCTCTTCTCATACAAACGCTGCAATCCCTAGGTCTTCAAGACACTGTTCTATCCTGGTTCTCATCCTACCTCTCTAATCTCTCTTTCACTGTTAATTTCTCTGGAGCCACCTCTGCTCCGCTTCCCCTATCAGTTGGAGTACCACAAGGCTCAGTGCTAGGTCCTCTGCTGTTCTCTATCTATACCGATTCTCTTGGAAATCTAATAAGTTCCTTTGGCTTTCAGTATCATCTCTATGCAGATGATACCCAAATTTATCTATCCTCTCCTGATCTCTCGACATCTGTGTTGTCACGTGTAACTGACTGTCTTTCTGCCATATCATCTTGGATGTCCTCTCGCCAACTCAAACTTAATCTTTCTAAAACAGAGTTAATAATATTCCCACCCACCAACAAGAGCATACCTGACATTTCTATCTCTGTTGATAACATGACCATAAATCCCACCCCACAAGCTCGCTGCCTAGGTGTAATCCTTGACTAACACCTATCCTTTGTTCCACACATTCACTCTATATCTAAATCATGCTACATACATCTAAAAAACATTTCCAGAATTCGCACATATCTCATGCAAGACACTGCAAAAACCTTAATCCATGCACTTATCATCTCCCGCATTGACTATTGCAATTCCCTCCTTACTGGTCTTCCCAAAAACAGACTCAAACCCCTACAATCTATTTTGCATGCTGCGGCAAAACTGATTTTCCTTGCAAATCGTTATTCCTCTGTTGAATCACTCTATGTCTCTACACTGGCTGCCTGTCTTCTACAGAATCCAATATAAAATACTTTTACTAATCTATAAGGCCATCAACAAAGCTGCACCAACATACATCTCCTCTCTTGTCTCAAAATATCTCCCAACTCCGTTCTACACAAGATCTGCGTCTCTCATCCACCCTCATTACATCCTCCCATTCCCGGTTACAGGACTTTTTTCGGGCTGCACCCACTTTATGGAATTCTCTCCCTCGCACAATAAGACTCTCCTCTGGTCTACAAATTTTCAAGCGTTCTCTGAAAACCTACCTATTCAGACAAGCTTATAATATTCCTCAACCACCCTCTTAACCTCACCGCCTTTAGCCTGTTACCGCCTGTTACACAATTTCACACAAGATAACTACCCCCTGACCAACATTGTTGTGTGACAGGATCATTTAGCTTATGAGTCACTTTTACCTTTGCAGTCTGGCTGGGCCAAAATGCAAAATGTAGACTTAACCTCATGTGTCAATCTCCCATTGTTCCATAGATTGTAAGCTTGCGAGCAGGGCCTTCTCACCTCTTTGTCTGTTTTACCCAGTTTGTTTATTAGTTTATTGTGTTTGTCCCCAATTGTAAAGCACTACGGAATATGTTGGCGCTATATAAATAAATGATGATGATGATGATGAATGTTGTCCTAAGGTTATGACATTTTTCTGCGTTGTAGAAAAGCTGTATAATATATTTTGCGGCAGTCCTCAGAAGTGGGAAATTTTGAATATTGATGCTTTATTTCACTCCATGTCAAACACACGTTGGTCTGCAAGGGTAAAGAGTGTCAAACCCTTTGCTGAAAGACTTCTTGGATTCCAAAAGGCAGCTGAGTCGGAGGACAGACTCATACAAACTTTCTTATGTGTTTTTGAGGAAACTGACCTATTGGCCACTATCTACTCTTTTCTATCCCATTCTAGCTGATCTATTGAACTACCAGTTGCTACATTTCTATGTCTTTGCCACAGAGATACGAGAAAGTTGTTAATTGTTTGCAAGTAACCTTTTACTATGAAATTGTACTTTATTTATAACTGTATTAAATTTTACATCATCATCACCAACTATTTCTTTATATAGCGCCACTAATTCTGCAACGCTGTACAGAGAACTCACATAACATTCACATCAGTCCCTGCCCCATTGGAGCTTACAAATCTAAATCCCCTAACATGCACACACACAGACAAGGTACATATACATAATACCTTTTGATGCAATAACCACCATCTTTGAACACCGGGGAACAACAGCATAATCAGCTACATTTTAATCTTGCCCGAAATGTGCTGTAGTGTGAGCCTTTGAAGCTGTGAAAATGTAAGGTATTTTTTATGATGGCTCCTATCTTTTTCAGAGTCTTGTCACCGTTGTTATAAGTGTAGTTATTGGTCGCGCAAAATGTAATTTTGTTATGTACCAAATTTGTTTGAGACTGTTTTAAGTGTTTTGATATTTACAAACTAGAAAACAACTTGATGCAAAACCATCTCATACTAGTGCAGAGGGAGGTGTACTGTGTAAAATACAGAAATAATGTACTTAGAATAGACTGTATACTTACTGACAGGCTAAGGGCTTTATTTACTAAGCTGCGGGTTTGAAAAGGGAGGATGTTGCCTATAGCAACCAATCAGATTCTAGCTTTCATTTATTTAGTACCTTCTACAAAATGATAGCTAGAATCTGATTGGTTGCTATAGGCAACATTCCTACTTTTTCAAACCCGCAGCTTAGTAAATCTAGCCCTAAGAGTTTTCACTTTAGAATTGCACTAAATATGATCAGTGTTTCTTTGACAAAAAGAAATCATTTTGTATTGTGGCTTTTACCTGTTAGATGTAAAGACAGTTTTGAAAATTTACATTGAATGTTGGTTTGCCTTGGTAAAACAATAAAAAGAGAGCCTTTGTACAATACTTTATCACCTCAATGTTTAACAGTTATGTCACTTTCACATGTTTGGAAATGTCTGTATTTTTGAGGTATTTACAGTAGCACTGATTTTTTTTCACCTAAATTGTTTGATATTTTTATGTTTAAAGTTTTGACATGTCAAAATTAAGTTCCTTTATCTTTCTGTAACAAAATGTATGTTATTTATTTGTTCTTTACATCAGAAATATATCAAATAAAGTTGTTGTTTTGTTTATATTTGACTATTTCATTATAACATCTACATACTGTCCACTAAAAATCCTGCTTTTAGGGCACTGTTCTGCTGTCCTGAAAGTCAGGACTTTTCTCCTGACTGCTGGGAGACATGTCACACTTCGGCAAGCGGGTGCTGAACACTTCTGCCAATGGTGTACGTGATAATGCAGGGATTTTCTGTAGGGGGTGGTCTAGTTCTTTTCTCCTGACAGACATGCGCCCAAGAAGGCACAACCATGCTTCCAGTGGTTTGATCATGCTCTTTTTGACGGCATCTCTATTATAGTCGACTATGGGGAGGCCCCAATAGGTTGCTGTACTGGTGCCCAAAATTTCTCTTGGCGGCCCTGCTCCAGACACGCTAAGGACATGTGCATATAGGAGGTTATAAAATCCCCCTGATGTGCATTCTGCTTCTGTTAGCTGTAGTCAAGGGCTGGCCTCAGGTACAAATAGTGATAATTAATACCTATTAAGTAATGGACTACTTAATAATATATTTCTGATCTATTTTTGTGTCAAATTAAAAAATCCCACCCATCTGCACAGATAATTAGATGCACCTGCTCTGTAGCAAAGTGTCCCTGGAATGTACTTTAAAATATAGCTCTAGCTTATTTAAATTTACCACACTCCCTCGTGTTTACTAAGTTAGTAGTAGTTTGCATATTTTCTGTACACAGATTTTGTTAAATATGATGTTGCATCAGCAAGTTTTTTTCTGCTGAACAGTCTTCCTGCATGTCTATATTTAACCAGTTCCCTTTCAACCTTTATACCCACTACTGCACAATATAGACTCCTTGTATTTTACAAGAGGGCTAAGGATTTAACTATAGCAATTTATAATTTGCTTTTCTGCACACGTGACAACAGATAGATTAAGAATGCAAAAAATTAAACGCATACTAACCCTATTTAAAACATAAAAAGTTCACATATAATTTATAGTTAGTCTAGTGGACTTATAAAGAAATACATTTGTGTGAACACAGAACTCAAAGGTTTTTTGGTGCATTTTCTAACAGCCAATATCATTCACAAAAGAGCAAAAATACATCCTTTTAATGCTTTTCTATTTGCACACATGCAACTATTAATCTGCCTACCCCATACATAGGAGTACACCCATAGTTGGGCTTTTGGAACTGCCTCCATGAAATGTCTACTTTTGCAACATTGCAGATCTGGCCCTGTTTGATTCCCATGACAGGTAAAGACTAATTATCTAAATTATTATTTCTACTATTTAAATCATTCTGTTCTACTACTGATCCCACACATATTTTGTTAACTAAAAGCCTCTGAAAACAAAATAATAAACTTTGTAACATTATATTTGATAGGTGCTGTTCTCAATAGCATAGATCGTCCTGGGCCACCTTTTTTTGAAGAGATTGACTCTTGTTTAATGGAATTAATATCCCCAACTGATAAGAAAACTATTGTTATTTTCTGTTGTTGTCCTCACACATTTTTTTTAGTTATATCTGAAAGGTAAACCACAGCCTCAGTACAAGTGTCTTGCAAGTCTAGCACCCTGTTTGCGTGGTGGATGGTGTAGGTGTATTCTCCTATTGACATAAAAACAAACAGATGACCCTGCACATGCAGGTTTAATAAAAGCAGGGGCCATATATAGTTCAGATACAGCAAGTATAGTGGTGTACAGTTACCAGTTGATGAAAGTCAATTGGTATGTATGAAATAGTTCTTATTTACAACATACAACTTCGCAATCCTGCATAATTCAAACTGCCCAACTGTCCCGATTTGGGTGGTCAGTCCTTCACAGCAGAGGTGAACAGGTGCTGTGTGCACTGGTTCATATGGCAATGAAGGGATTGGGAGGGAAGGAGAAAATGGACAGCATAATACTTCACAAGTGCTAGGTATGTCGGAGTGTGCAGTCACAAATGGCCACACCCCAACACGCTGTGGCCACGACACTGCCCCGCGGCCGGACACACCACTGTTGGGAGGTATGATACTTCACTTGGTCAACACAAGACCCTTAGGCCATGAGAGGATATAAGGATTGTGACTAGAATCCCACAGAGAGAGAAGAATCTAAGGGGGAGCGAAGGCATCAGCCACTCAGCACCTTACTTTAGGCAGTACAGTTACTTGGCACCAGCATTGACATTGCCACGTCATGGTAGTGTCACTCTTAGTCTCACTTCTTTGCCTTAGGGGGCTCTTTTGACATCACACAATTCTATTTAGTGCACCTACATCTACAAACTGATTTTATTTGACTTTGAGCAAAATGACCAGAAACTAATACTACCTTTGAGGAAAAGCTGTTTTGATGCAAATTTAAATAATTCCGGTGTAAGTGAGTAAAGATATGCAATGTAAATAAATTCATTTAACAAGTGAAAATTACAATATTTGTAATATGAAATAAAGGCAGATCAAATAATCAAATGGTACGTGAATGAAGATGGAAGGAGCAGTATGATAAGAAAGATGAGAAAGATGATGACTGAATGCTGTAGAGGTGCTGATACATTTTAAATTCTCTTTTTTCACTCTAAAGCAAAAATAGGTAATAACAATAAAAAAAAAGATAATAATATTAATAGGGATCATTTTCACTTTTGAACCAACCCCCCTAATTAATTACAAAATGCTGTTCTTTGAAGCCTCTTTTATGTCTTTTTTATGCCATTCTTTGTCCCATATTTAAATAGTTTAATATTTTAACTACATCAGTTTCATGGACACATAAATCCACTTTCCCTTATAAAATGTGCCTAAATAGTGCAGATATGTCTCATTGAAAGTAATGATCTACGTTTATTTTCTGCCACCTAAAGGGATGGTCAGAAACCAAGTCATTTTGCAATTCCAGAAAGGCTTTGTGGGCACCAGGTACATAGGGACACCACAATAAAATTGTGTACACCTTGCTATTCATTACAATTTTGTGTAACGCAAAAAGCAATTTCTACACCTGGTCCATCACAATATCATGCCCACAATCAGAATGAAATGGCTTTCTCCCCTTACTTGTACCCTCCTCCCATATGATGAAATAAATCTGGGTACACACTACAGGTTTTTCACCCCACTATCGTGCCAATCACAAGATAAATGATTGTTAGGTCTGATATTGCATAAGGTTAGGTACACCCTACAGAAATTTAGCATGCCAATTCATGTGTACACACTATACACGTTTTACAAGATTTACCTTCTGTACTCTTCATCTGCTCTTCATCTGTCATAACTACTGTCTGAAAAGTTCATGACTCTGGAAACTCTATGAAAAACCTGATCATGAGTGCATACACACTGCAGGATTGTGATGACAATCAAAACAGATCAGTTTGGAAATCTCAATCAGAGATTTCATGTGCTTTGGGACGACAATCGTTCATCATTTCAGGGTACGCACTAAAATGATATCCGGCCAAACGGCTGTCTATCATCCGATTGACCCAATAATCTTTTGAAAACACTGTGGTGTGTACCTAGCCTTAATGTATACGCTTCCACGATCATGTTTTATAATACCAAAGCACATTGTATCATTTCTTTTGATTTTATAACCGGACTAAAGATCTGTCCAAATGATGGAACGATGGCGGGCAAACTGTGAAGTGTCTATGCACTCACGACCAGCAGTGCAGGCAGATCTCCATATAGTTCACAGAGTCACGATCTTATCAGCAAATGGTTATGACAGATGTAGAGCACAGAGCTGAAAGTAAATCGTGTAAAATTAATTGGTATGCTGATCGGGACTTTCAGTCGTTGGTAAAACTGATAAAGATATTGCGTTGGGAGAAATTTTCTGTAGTGTGTACCTAGCTTTACACTCTGTAACTCCCCCAAATTGCCATCTTGACACACTAGAAAACTAGAAAAAAATATAGCATTTACATCGTAACTTGCAATACAATGTGGTTGTAGTCTCTATTTATTGACAGGTAATTTGTCAATTGGTATGAAGATGAAGTTTCGGTTTTGCCCACAAATATAGTGGTTTCCTAGCTTATCCAGTTTAGATATGGAAATTCATGAACTATACAATTTTCACTTCTCTGGGCCAGAATGACTCTGTCCTAATCTTTCCTTCCTGAATTTATGTTGAGAGGATACATCTTTAAACCAAGAGTAACTGGATCTAACTAGTTTTGAAACACATTATTCAAAAACTACTCTTTATGCTTCCTCTTTTTCTGTCTTTATCTCTCATTCAAATAGTTTTTGATGCAGATGGTGCTACTGTGAAGACTGTAATGCTTTTTCTTTAACTAGCATGGAGTCATCTACAGCATCTTATACTCATACTTGCCAACTCTCCCGGAAAGTCCGGGAGACTCCCGAAATTCGGGTCAGGCTCCCGGGCTCCCGGGCGAGCTGGCATTTCTCCCGCATCCCAGTTTCACAGAGAATCGCGTCATTTGACGCGATTCTCGGTGATTCACGCCATTTTGGAGGGCGGGAGGGGGCGGGGTGAGGCTAATCACATCATTTTGGCCCCGCCCTCCGCAATGGGGTCAAAATGATGCGATTTGCCTCGCCCCGCCCCCTCCCGCCCTCCAGTCACGCCCCCCTCTCGGCAAGTATGCTTATACTGAAATGTGCTATTGTTGACCTCTAATGACAACAGTAGGAACTGGTTATGTCTGACAAAAATGACGTATTTTTCAAGCAGTCGTACAGGTTTATGATGCAAAGATGAGTGCATGACTCACATCTTCAGTTATCAGTTATTAGCTATTTGATTGTTAACCAAAATAAGTAAATGAAGACATAAATGCTGTACTACTTCCTAAGAAAAGGACCAAAGTACTATATTTAGGAAGGGACGGGATTTACTGAAAATCATATTTATAAGGGAAAAATAATTTAAAACCTAAACAGTTTCCCTTCTATGTAACCAGAGTCCCAGGGCCTGCTACCTGTAGTACATACTTTTTTTTCCCAGAGCTCTGCTGGGTCCAGGGGCGGACCCAGACATTTGGCCTACCGGGGGCGATTTTAGGGGGAGGGGGATTTAGGCCCCGCCCCCTTTCTGTGTTCTAAGGCTGCCGGCGGCTGCACAGTATGTGCAGGTCCGTTCAGCAGTGAAAGTGTGCTGTCCCGCTGCTCTGATTGTGTTTAAAACACAATCACACAATCAGAGCAGCCGGGCAGCACACTGCCACTGCTGAACGGACCTGCACAGTGTGCAGCTGTAGCTGCAGCCCCGATCGCCCCCCCCCCCCCCCCCCCGTGGATCCGCCACTGGCTGGATCTGTAATGCCAAACTGGCAAATTAATTTTTTCAACCAATTTTAAATTAGCAAACTTGATTGCAGCTTGTGATTGGTCCTCTCTACTCACACCATTCTCTCCCCTCCCAAAAGTTTTTGGATGGTTTTGGGAGAGGGTTAGAGAAGTCCTAGGAAAAATTGCTGCATGGAGCAACCCCTGGAGCTCTGGCCACCGGGAGGGGACACCTGAGGAAAATATTTTCTTAGGTAGTAATGCATATGCAACGTGGTTTTTCAATTTGAATATAATTTTTAATAAATCACTTTCCTTTCAAATAATAGCAGTTTTATGGGGGTGCTTTAGCCCAACATTTGTATTATTAAGCAGGGTTCCAGCACTTACATATAGCCAGGACCTGCTTGATAGTTTCTGGAGTAAGAGAGATCCAACACAGCAAATGTAAATGAAAGCTGCCTATTGTTAGAATGAGTAATTCCAGCTATATGTGAGTGCCTGGACCCTGGACCCTGCAATAAATGGTGGCAGCTTCAGAGGAGGAATTGCATTTGCAGAGGAGTAGAAGTTTGCACCAGCTGATAGCGAATTTGTGTATGGAGATCCAGCTGTGGGCCCATCCCACTGCCATGCACCACATGTGTTTGCCCCATCTACACCTATTTTGAGGTCCCACAAGTCAAGCGGATGGCACAAGGTCCGCTTGACTCCCAATACAATAAACACAGCACAATTTTCCCCATGGTGGATTTGCCAGTCCACGAAATAGTGGATCTTCCATGGAAACCTGAGACTAGCCTGTAATGAATTTAACTCTTCCACGCTCCAGCGCTGCTCGTTCCGACACCTTCATTTCCAGGTGGCGGGTCACATGATCTGCCTGTCCGGGCAGGTGTTTTGAATCTCCACACTGTTTAGATGCTGCACTGACACGCTGCCTGTGTCATTGCAACGTAGTTGCTGAGCGTCTGACTTCTGCCTTCTGTGATAGCTATTTCTCCCTGTGAGTGTCTCTCTCTTGCTGGAACTCCAGTGCACTGTTCCTTGCCTGTCTGACCATGTATATTTGGATCTCCTGTGTACCATTCCTTGGCTGTCTGACTACACTCTGCTGGATCATCTGTGTACCGAACTTGGCCCATCTGCTTATGTTTACTGGATTACCTCGTTAGACTCCGTGCCCCTGGTGTGCCAGTGCCAATTAGGGTTAGCACAGGTCTTTCTCCTGCAGAGCGTAACATAGCCCCCCTGAGGGAGATATGGGAAAAAGCCCTAATTTAGAAGCAGTGGCCATGGAAACAAGGGCTACCAGAACAGTGTTTGTTGTGGGCTACGGAGAGCCCATAAATACACACCAGTGTCCACTGTTAGGCCAAGCTTGACAGAGTGAGACTGTACAAAGTGGGGAGACACACCCTCAGTGTTACACTAAAGGAACATCCACTAATGGTATTGTCACATGTGTCTTCAGATGTTTCCATCTCTCTGCTCAGGGGTGAATTGCCCATAGAGCCTACCCGGAAAAGTCCCGGTAGGCCGGTGGCCACAGGAGGCTGCCTGATGTTTCTTTGGGGGAGTTTAAAATAAAATATAGATTTAAAAAAATATATATTCCTAGCCCCTCCCCCCCCCCTGACCGGGTGCCAGCGGGGGGAGGGGTCAGTGTGATGCTGGGTGTCTTGTCTTCTCTACTATGGCCTACTCTACTATAGATCCACCCCTCCCTCCCTCTAATATGGAGAAACTGACCTGAGCTTTGTTGAGTGTACACAAACCATATATAAAATAAATTAATTGAACAAAATCTATGGGGGGGTGCAGGACAGAACAGCTGCAGATGAAGAGACCCCTGGTCTTTGACCCCCTCACGGAGGCCTCAGAACCCTCCACAGTCTGACCCAACTTGCATTGTCCATCCAGGACCTCTCCATATCCTTAATTTTCCACACCTCGTGAAGAATGTTACCCACCACCACTTCACAGGGAAGGACTTTCTGACGGATTGACACTTGACACTGTGCATTCCACGTGAAATACCAGACAACTAAGCCAACTAGAAAAAAGGTGGTCAAATTAATATTCCAACACCTACCCTTGAGCGCTCCATACACCCACTCAGGGTAACTAAGCCCCGAAAGGCAGGGAATGCCCAAGGCTCTGGAAACCCTCTTATAAACCTCTACATTGAAGGGACATTCAAGCAAGAAATGGTCCATGGTCTCCACCTACCCCTGACACTCCTCTCGTGGGCAGCCACGATCATCGGCATTTCTATACTTCATATTTCCCCTCACGTAAAGTCTCCCATGGAAAGAGAGCCAGGCAATGCCCAAGTACTTCGGAGGAACCCGTCTGGAGTTGACCAGAGTTAGTCCCGCCGAGCACACATTACCCAGGCAGTCTTTTAGTGACAGCTGTTCTGAGAAGTGAGAGAGTGCAAAATTCTTCTCTCCAACTCCCTTCTAGAGAAATTTTTGACTTCCCCTACCTCCTGGCCCCAATGCCTTGGCACTTTCAAGCTAAGAGTCAGGTAGACTGGGAGGTATCCTTGCCGGACCTGGAAACTTTTTACCACACCTCCCTCTATCCAGACTCTAAACCCCTCTACCCATCAAGGAGGGGTCTCTAATAAGAAATTCCCCAAATGTAACTTGAGGAAGGTGGTTAGAAAGAGGGTTGGGTACTCTTTTCTGATCCCCAAACCCCGACAACACTTACCCCGGCAACTTGAGTGTGATGGTGTCATTTCCGGCTCACTTCTAATGCCTGCTATTCATTTAACTGCCGTGAAACTAACGCAATGACTGAAGATCCTGACACGATGAAATGACGTGAGTGTGCGATGCGACTCTCTTATTGCTGTTGTTAAGCTGAAGCTTGAACATTCTGACATACATCATTAACCTTATTTACACTTGGTAACATGGCAGGCATTCTCTTTGCAGACTCCTCTATTACACACAGAGCATCCTTAGCTCTACTTTGAATCTGCAACGGGCCATATATGGAGTCAATCACCTGTGTTTGAATTACACTCAGAGCGGCTTTATTGAGACCTTGCTTAGTTGCACCATCCCACGCTAATAGAGGAACAACAGAAACAGACGGGCTAGCCACAGACACCGGTACTGGAGCACACACAGGGGATAACCCCCGCCGAGAGCCGAGACGAGCGCATACCACACCGGCTAGTAGCTATTGCACCTGACCGCAATCTTACACCTGTCTCTATATTTGAACCTGAAACAGGCTTAGAGTTAATTAACGGAGCTGGGCACACACTTTGGATGTCAGGGGCAGAGCGCACCACATTACTGGGAAGTGGTACAAAGGGGGAGCCTTCTAGTCTAGCCACATTAACTGCTGGCAAACCATCACCTCCACCTGCAGCGCTCGCAGCCTCACCTGACCCCATCGGCGGCTCCCCTTCCAGCTCACAGATGCGATCATATAGCGGATTACCCGCTGAGTCCGGCACACCTGAGACAGGTACATTCATAGGCATAGATGCAAAGGTTTCTTCCCTCTCTGACATAATCTCCTTCGATGCAGATGATTGTAACCGGGAAAGCAGAGCTTGCAACTGCCATTGCTTCTTGGACAGGGCTTCTTCCAGGCGGTCAATTTCCAAAGCATACCCATCGTGGTATGCTTTGGAGTACAATGCTTACAGCTCACAGCTGTAAGCATTGTACTTTCGTTTCTTTTTAAACATAATTTATCTTAGAAATATCTGACTCCAGAACCTGTATACGCTCATTCACTGCTGATTCATCATGTTCACTCACTTCTGAATCGGGCTGTTCCACACTTGCAGCATTAACCCCCGCCTCTCCAGCAGGAACAGAGGTGTCTTCACACACAGGCACTGTAGTTGCAGGTACAGCAGACAATGCTGCAGTAGCAGTAGAAAGCACCGCAGATGTTTCAGTAGCAGGCACTATATTAGTAGAACATAGTTGCCTACTCTCCCGGAATATCCGGGAGACTCCCGAATTTTTGGGAGTTCTCCCAGACTCCCGAGAGAGCAGGCAAAAATCCCGGATCCAGCATCTCCCCGTTGATGAAGATGGTGGGGGCGGAGCTAATTGCGGCATCGTGACCCCGCCCTTGCTGCGATTGGCTAGAATTTACCAAGATTGACAAGGGCGGAGCCTAACGGCGCACAACGCGTGGCCACGCCCCCTCAATGGACCCCCTCCCGGATGGCTGGCTTCAAAAGTAGATAAGTATGTAGTAGCAGACACTGTAGCTGTAGCAGTAGCAGCCATTACAGCTGTAGTAGACTCTAAATTAGTAGCAGTCATTGTAGTGTCGGCAGACACTGTAGCTGTAGCCAGTGTCGGACTGGGGCATGAAGGGCCCACCGGGGGACTGCAACACTAAGGGCCCACCAGAGGGGGTGTGGTCAGCCATCATAGAGGCGGGACCAGACACTAGAGGGGGAGTGGTCAGTCCACTAAGGACAGCTAGCACCTTACTGTAGTATATAAAGAATGCAGTATGTGTATAAAGAATATACAGTCTTGACCTGCCCCTTAGATTGGGCAGAACAGTCACATTTAGAAACGACAACCTTCCCTGCCATTAAATCAACAGCATCCACATTTAATAATTAGGCCTCTCTCCAGCCTCAACATTAAAGTAATAGTGCTCGCATTTGATAAATAGATCTATTTCCCTCCAACCGACCACAACATCAAATTAATAGTATTCCCATTTAATAAATAAACCTATTACCCTCCCTCCAAACAGCCCCAGCATTAAATTAAAGGTCCCATCACCCCCTCCCTATAGTGTTCTCTGTACAGCCCCCCTCCCTATAGTTTAACATAGGCAGTCCCCAATAATTATAGTTTAGCATAGGCAGCCCCCCCCTCACTATAGTTTAGTATAGCTTAGTATAGATAGGCAGCCCCCCTATGCCACATAGTAGTGCCCCCAAAACAATATTATGTCACACAGTGGTGCCCCAAACAATGTTACTCCACACAGTAGTGTGTCATGGGCACTAGGAGTCTTGCCCAGGATCTCACCAGATGACTGGGCTTACCAGAGTAGTGAAGCTCACACAATGGTCCTCTGGTAGCGGGGTGACTAGCGGAACAAATATCACAGCAGATGGAGAGAGAATGCCAATGAATAATAGGAAAGTTAGTGACTTGCAGCAATCTTTGGTCAAAGAATCAGCGACTAGCTGATATAATGGAAAGGCAGCTTTGAACACGGAGATCAGGATGGACGTGAGTAGATGCAGGGAGGTAGCAGGGAAGTCAGTGGTCTGCGTATAGCAAGTTGTACCACTGCTTATGGTGAGAAGACTTGTCCAGGTGCAGGTAGGTAGCGGGGAAGTCAGTGGTCTGCGTATAGCAAGTTGTACCACTGCTTATGGTGAGAAGATTTGTCCAGGTGCAGGTAGGTAGCGGGAAAGTCAGTGGTCTGCGTATTGTAAGTTGTACCACTGCTTAATAGGTGAGGATGTGTACAAGTGTTGATGAGTGGAAGCATACAAAGATAATAGGATGCAGACACTGAGAGCACAGAGGAACTTGATCCCAATAGGTATGCAGTGTATTCAACAAAGTCTATATAACGGTATGTGTGGCGCTGCTTGGTAGCGACTTGCTCAGCACAGATATGCAGGCCAATAATGGATAGTCAATCACAGTTATGCATATAACGACTGAGTAGTACGATTAATTCCAAACAGGTATGCAGCGTAACAATAACAGTCTATAGCGTGTATGGATACCGCTGCTGAGCGTGGAAACTTGTCCTAGCGGATATGCAGAGTAAACGTAGAAAGTCAATAACAGATAGGCATACCGCTATTCAGTAGAACAGTCTGTCCACAGGGAGATGCAGGAACTGCAGAGAAGCTGGACGGCAGAGACGAGTGTAGGAACCACAGGTGAGTAGATCCGGTAATCAGAGTCCAGCTGAGTACACAGGCAGGAAACAGAAGACTGTAGCAGGTATGGAAACCAGCGATGAGTAGCACAGGGAATCCACAGGAACTGAAGACACTAGTAGTACAGAGGAGATAGTAGCGGGTATGGAAACCAGCAATGAGTAGATCAGGAATCAGCAGGAAACTGAAGACACTAGTAGAACACAGGGAACACCTTCAGAGACTCACAGGGAATGAGACTCCAAGATCAGGCAATGAGGTATTGCACACAGGTGCCTTAAATAGGGAGTTGCCTGATCAACCAATTTGGATTAAAAGCAACAGTCACAAGAGTTCTTGGGAGCTGCGCATGCTCAGACCATCAGGATGGCGGATGGCCACGGTTCAGGATAGGTGCCGGCAGGAAGGCTAGTGAGCCACGCACCAGCGCAGAGGCACTCACGGTCCAGTGAGTGACATAGTGCCCCCAATGTTATGCCACAGTAGTACCCGAAATTCATATATACCACGCAATAGTGTCCCCAATTCATATTATGCCCACAATAGTGTCCCCAATTCACATTATACCCGCAATAGTGCCCTCCAATTCACATATGCAATGGAACAGAGCTCTCAATTCACACACACACTAATATATATATATATATATATATATATATATAAAATATATAAATAAATAAATATATATATATATATATATATATATATATATATATATATACACATACTCTCTGCAGTCAGCCTCTGCTCTCCCAGTAACTAGAGCAGGTGAAAGATATATATATATATATATATATATATATATATATAATGTGTGTGTATATATGTATGTGTATATATATATATATATATATATATATATATATATATATATATGAGAATTCTGTCTCATGCTGCAAGTCCTGTAAAAAAAAATCTACTTACTAATTGCTGCAGCCTCTCTGGTCCTTAGTCCTTCAGGGAGCAGACAGTCAGCTGACAGGAGGAGGGGGCAGGTCAAATGATCGCAACTGCGATCTTATGTGAAAGCTGACTGGCTGTCACTGACAGCCAGTCATCTGCAGCAGCAGGAATGCAGAGGAGGACAGCGGGGATGCCGAGGAGGACAGCTGGGACACCGAAGAGGACATCGACCCCCAGGTGAGCTGGATGGGCTCCGCCCACTTCTAGAAGGGGGTGTGGCTGTAGGGCAGCGGGGCCTACCGGTGATTTTTCCGGTATCCCGGTGGGCCAGTCCGACGCTGGCTGTAGCAATAGCAGCCATCACAGCTGTAGTAGTAGCAGGCACCGCAGTTGTATTAGTAGCAGGCACTACATTAATAGCAGACACTGTAGTTGTAGCAGCTGCAGACATTACAGCTATAGTAGTGGCAGGCAATGTAGCAGTAGCAGACACAGTAGCAGGCATTGGAGCTGTTAATTCACAGTCTTCATGCACACAGTTAACTTGCAATTTACCTACCATGTCTTCACACTGAATAAATGTATACTGACTTTTCTGCTGTGAGTTTGCAGGCACCTCAGCATATGTTGACATGTTATCCAAAGTTTCCTTAACTTCAGGAGCCTTTCCAGGCTTTCCCAGGCCAATTGTTGAAATCAGGTCTACTGGGTTATTTTCACATGAAACTGCAACAGAGCTCTGAGTTTCCTCTGGACATTGTCCGAATACACATGGTTTGCTCTCATCCCCAGCCATGCTGTTCTGTAAATTTAGCTCAGGGAGAGCTGGGCCCAAGCTAGGCCCTGAAGCCTAGGCCCTTTCTTCCTGGTGTTTGGTCCTAGGTTAGGGGCCTCACTGTCTCCTCCTCCCCAGGTTCCCGCATTGATCCCCTTTGGTTCACTGCAGCTAGCAACAACACCTCCTTCCACCCAGCTGCAATGCTCTCACAATATTGGTGGCATTACCAGAAATCAATTCACATATCCTGAGCAGAGTCCAAGCGGGATAAGCCATGCTGCAATGACATCCCTTAGTTTTTTGAAAAGCATGTCAGCTGTATGCTTCTTAGTGAAGTCGATGATATACAGAGTAGCCTGCCTCTGAACGATCTGGCATTGTTTGTTAGATACTGCTACTGTTCATGCTGCTGAAGGCAATTCACCAACCCAGTGGGCTATCAAAGTTATATAATCTTTATTTTGCCCAGTTCCTTTTGTCCACATATCTATGGTTAAGTGTACAGTGGGTAGAATGGCATTTTGTAGCCCAATAATATTGTTTTTTTGTAACCTCCTGGAACGGGTGAGAAATTGCTTGTCTAGTAAAATGGTGTTGAGATGAAATTTGGTAACGGGGACACAGAACCTCAATTAACTGTTTAAAACCTGCTGCACCAATGGTGGATATTGGGCGCAGATCTAATACTTGATAGTCGTCAGGGTGCCTGTGATCCGCTGTGTGAATGGGTGACAGCTGTCATACTTGCTTCCTCTTCCAAAGGATTGTTTAACAGTCAATTGTTGTAAACTACTAGTAGTCTTCTTCTTGGTCTGCTTCTGGGTTGAAGATCCACCCCCAGCAGCTGGAGCATCAGCAGCAGGCCAAGGAATCCTGGGTGGAAGAGGAGTCATCTAGCCTTAGCAACTTGGATGCAGGACTATCTCGATCACTAGTGAGGATATTGATGATAAATATGTTGGTGGTGTAGGTTGCTCGTGCTCGGATCTAGCTGAGAGAAGGGAGGTAGCTGATGCTGGACTGCTTGTAGTTATTTTTGTAGCATACATTTCTGATTTTCCCAAGAGCTTGCCATGAACTCGCTTCAAATGGCGTAACATGGATGAGGTTCCTAGATGGTTAAGGTCCCTACCTCTACTGACTGTGTCTTTACAAACGCTGCAAGTAGCTAGACAACTGTTGTCAGGATTTGGGTAAAAGTAATTCCACATATAAGAGGTGTATTTATTGGTGTCAGTCAATTGTTGTAAACTACTAGTAGTCTTCTTCTTGGTCTGCTTCTGGGAGGAAGATTCACCCCCAGCAGCAGCAGCAGTAGGACTAATGCTCAAGAATTCTTCTGAGGAATCCAGGATAGTGGAGGAGTCATCTAGCCCTAGCAAGTTGGATGCAGGACTAACTCTGATTGCTACTGAGGATATTGATGAGGACGGTGTTGTGGGTGTAGATTGCAGGCGTCGGGATGTAGGTGAGAGAAGAGTCCTAGCTGATGATTTAGACCTCATGGGGCCCTAGGCAAGAAACTGGTTTGGGCCCACCCTCCCTGAAAAAATCCATAGCCCCTCACACACACAATACAAATAAGCTGGCCCTTCACACACAAACACACACAACACAAATACGCTGGCCATGAACTCGCTTTAAATGGTGTAACATGGATAAGGTTCCTAGATGGTTAAGGTCCCTACATCTACTGACTGTGGCTTTACAAACGCTACAAGTAGCTAAACAACTGTTGTCAGGATTTAGGTAAAAATAATTCCACATATAAGAGGTATATTTTTTGATCTTATGCACAGGCATGACAATGGCCTTCTTCTTATCACTGGCAAGAACTGCTTTCACTGGTGCAGGACTAGCCACTGTAGACTTTATTGACAGCACTGTTAGCTTAGCTGCATTAAGCCCATTGTTAGCTTGTTTTGTGGGGGCCCAAACAAACCAAGCACTTCAGTGACAAAACTGTCACTCCTTGTCGCTGAAGTGCTTGAATTGTTAAAGTGTGCATGTCCTTTTTAAGATCCAACATAATGGTAGGTGGGAGGGACCAAGGAAAATTCCATCTTGCACCACTTTTCTTTCTTGACACTGCTGTGTGGCACAGGCAATGTTTTCTAGATGTGATAGAAACTGCCGTATGTTTTTGCCGTTGTGCAAAACAGCCAGCTTGCTGCAGTCTTACAATTCATTGTCATCACTGTTAGCTTAGCTGTCTTAAGCCCATTATTAGCTTGTTATGTTGTGGGGGTCAAAACAAACCAAGCACTTCAGCCACAAAAGTGGCACTCCTTGTCGCTAAAGTGCTTGGCTTATTAAACTGTACCTGTTACCCCTCCTGTTTCTGTTTCAGTTTGTTAAACCTTTTTAACATATGGGTGGATGGGTGGGCCCAAGCTAATTCTGTCTTGCACCACTTTTCTTTTCTGACACTGCTGTGTGACAATGTTCCTAGATGTGATATAGACTGCCAAGTGTTTGTGTCGTTGCTCTGTCACTTAGCATCCAGCCAGCTAGCTGCGGTCTTTGGCCGAAACTGTATTAAAATAATATTGTGACATGTAAGGTGGTCAAAATTGATAGGAAATAAATGGAAATTAGTGTTACCAAGTTTAATAATAATGTAGGAACAAAAAGCCAAATTATGTGATTTTAGCATATTTTAGCAATTTAAAAAAGCAAAATACAGATCTAAAACCAAAACCAAAACATGTGATCGCAGATTTGCAAAACCAAAACACAAAGTTAATACAGATCCAAAACCAAAACACAGAGGATCAGTGAATATCTCTAATTGTACCATGGTTTGTCCAGGTGCAAAGTTGCTCCTCTTTCTTCTTTCTTTCTAACTCAACATCAAGCCCATGATCTGATTAAAAATGAATGTATTAGAAATAATCATAAAGTGTGTGCCTTAATTGTGTATTGATGTGAAGAAAGATGCAATGATTTGTCCAAAAATAAAAAAATGATGCATGTGTTGCCAGCTATAGAGAAACAAGTTGATTTTGGCAAACATCTCCTATGTGTCCTGAAATTACAAACAAAGCAATTATGTGATCAATGTGAATCTTTGAGTGTCTCATAAAATATTCATCCATAATGCACAATTTATTTTTTGTTTAGCAGTGATCTCATACTGCACTACAGATAGTTACCATTTATTTACTGCTCTGTTTCATTTATTTGAAAAAAACAACACAGTCACTGACTTTTCTCTGTGCAAGCTGTCAATATTTACACATAGCAAGAGACAGAAAAACATATTTCCATTTTATAAGCAGATAATGTGCAAATCTTTCTTATTACAGCTATTGGACCTGGAGATGTGGAGAAAGTTCAACAAAGTCACCGTGAGGAGCATTTACAATATTAAAAAATCAAAAATCAATAAAAGCCATTGTTCCAAACAGTCTGCATAACATATCTTGAATGAAAATGTTATCAGTCAGGGACCTCAATCATAATAGGTTTGAGGATATCTGCCGAAGCAGTAAAGTAATCTATAAGGGATATAGGTCGACCAACCAACATTCCACGCAGTGAGCTAATAAAGAAAGACTCTGAAACAAATATTTGGCAAAATTATTTTGGTCACAGGTTTATTAAACACTTCCAATCTTGGCAGACGAGCGGCCTGCAAGGCTAATAAAATTTACCACCTTTCCCAGTTCCATCTGGAAAAAATAGGGCATGTTCTGCCTACTACCATGTAGGCACCGCAACAACGTCCTCTTGAGAACAGCCCCTTGGCATAAATCACCCTCCAATTGCTGGAACCTGGCACACCGCCTGTATTGGCCCAACTGTTGAAGCTGGAACCAGGCATGCGGCCGTCTACCCAGGGTGATACTGCCTGGCATTCTCTCTAGAATAATATTACTACCTTTTCCAGTTCCATCTGGAAAAATAGGGCGTGTTCTGCCTACCATGTAGGCGCCACAACAATGTCCTGTGGAGACCAGCCCCCTTGGCATAAATCACCCTCCAATTGCTGAAACCTGGCACGCCACCCGTATTGGCCCAACTGTTGAAGTTGGAACCAAGTGTGCGGCCGTCTTCCCTGGGTGCTGGCTCCCCACTTTCTATGCCTTGCTCGCCGCTTTCCCGCCCCTTCCAACTGTGACAAAGCAATTTGAGCAATAAATTACATTCACAAAGCATACAATGACAACAACATTACTTGTCAAGCATTTACAAAGATTACATATATAAAGTGCTTAATATTTAATATATATTTTCATATTTTACATTTTATTTTTATTTATTTTTAAAGAAATACCTGCATGTACTGTAGGGGATGGGTGGGTGGGAGACTGAAAAACTATGTATAATAAACTTCCTTCCCCCTCTCCTTTAACTACCCTCACCTTGTCCTGCCTCGCCCCCTCCTTTCCCTGAGTGGCTACCTGCACTGCTCAGGTGTAACAAAATAAGACGAATTTCGTTGTCTGCACCCCGCTTTCTTCATGTCACTTGCATCAGGCCGCCTAGCGACCATTCTCCCTTATCCCGCTTTGGCGCTATTGCTGCACCTGCGGTTCCTTTTTTATCTGGCAGTATGATGTAATTGCCAAATGACCAGATCTGTCCAATATGGCTCTCTATATGTGTGTGATTGTATGCTGCTATATATCTATGACAGGCCGTCACTTATTTAATGTCCGCATGTTAAATGCGTGACAGACAAAATATAGTTATTTATGTAGTGTCTACATATTACACAGAACTTTCACAGAGAATATTTCTTTCTTTCTTTCTCTCTCTCTCTCTCTCTCTCTCTATATATATATATATATAGTGGTCGAAGAGTGCTGCTACAAAGTGGTATGCCATACACCACTTCTTTGACTGTTTGGATTGAATATTAAATTCCACTCACTTTATTCATACCGCCACTTCTAAATTTCCACTTCATTCAGTGTGTATATATGTTTATATATCATTTAATTGTTTCTTATTTCATCATGCTAATATCATTATAATAATTATATTAATGGGATCAACAAATAAACATGTTCATGTTATGCCACACAATAGTGGCACCAGTTCATATTATGCTACACAGTTGTGTCCTGGATCATGTTATGCCTCAAACCTGTGCCCACAAGTTTTATGCAACATAGTTGTGCCCCCAGTTCTTGTTATCCATCATAGTTGTGCCCCCAGATAATGTTATTCCTCATAGTTGTGCCCCCAGCTAATGTTATCCCTCATAGTTGTGCCCCCAGCTAATGTTATCCCTCACGGTTATGCACCTAGGTAATGTCATCCCTCACGGTTATGCACCTAGGTAATGTTATCCCTCATTCCTTACCTGATCTTCTGTTCCACGAGAGCTGCTTCACTAAAGTAGCCGAAGATGACTGAAAGACATCTGCTTCAAATACCAACAGCTCCGTTTCGGCCATCTTCTGCCATTTTAGTGAGGCAGCTGCACAGCTTAGCGTGCCAGTCAGAAGTGGTCCGCGTGCCGGAGGTTGCTGACTCCTGCTCTAGGGCATCATCCATGGGACTGGTAAATATATATGTATTAATTGAAGGGAAAGATATCGAATGTTTAAATAATGCAGTCTATGGATGCACCCTTTATTGAATTCATTTAACATTGTGTTATTTTTTTAATAAAATTAAATTATAAAAGTAAATTAAGTAAATTAATTAAAATAAGCAAAATAAGGAAACTGTGAAGTTGTAACCAAAGTATAAATATTAGTGGATTTGTACTGCACTAGGTAGCATGTTTAGACAGCAATTGGTAAGCAAAAATGCCTGGGTTAGGACACTTGTAAGTTAATGTATCTGTAACAAAATAATATTGTCTAAGGTAGGAAATGCAGATGCAGAATTGACTTAATTCAATTATGTCTTTTGCCCTTTTTTCTTTATATAGGACAATTTTTATATTTATCTACTTTCTTGAATAGACCAACATGCTCTGATTGTACGAACAATAAGCCTCCACTTTCCCAGACATTCTTTTGTTTAACATGATTAGCTTAAGAGACAGGGAAATAAGTTGTGTTATATCCAGGCTGTGGTTAGAAGTACAATAAGGAATTGTTGATTATGCATTTTATTTCTTAGTAGCAAGACCTGTATTTACTCAGAATATATCCAGGCTGCTGCTGTTTTTACTCTATCTATCCCTATCAATTCCTAGTCACATATCTGTCCTGTGCTGGTGTAGTCTTATAAATACACCAATTTAAATTACTACTTGTCTATAAATTATACTACAGAGACTTCACCTGCACTACATATATTATTATCACACTTCCCGTGAGAGCTGATCCAGGGTGCAATCTGCCTGCCACCATTTAATCTGGGGGCATGAAGGGATTTACATAATAATTTTTCCTCCTAGATGGGTCAAGATTGGAAAATTGGCCCAAGGTTTTTATAGCTTTTACCTTCATCTGGATCACCTCTGTCGCTTCCTGCTAACAGCGATAGGCCAGCTTTGTTTAGTTGACAATTATGGAAATGTGTGTGCAAAGGTTAAGAATTATACATTTGGCAACATTTTGTTTCACAGGTGTGTACAGGAAGTCTCCCCTAAATTTTGGTTATTGGGACATTCCTTCATTCATTTGGCAACAGTAGCCCAAGTGCAGAAGACACAGCCAACCACTCAAGGGGAAAGGAATTAGATGGTTGGGCAGATGAGGAATGAATTGTTAAAGTTTAATAAATGCATTGGAAGGTGCAGGAAAAAGATTTTGGTACCTGAAGTATTAGTAATTCATTTTCGGTGGAAAAAATAACAGAGGGCAGAAATTGGCTCAAAGTACCATAAAAACCTCAGTTGTAAAATATAAAGAAAAATAATTGAGCTTGGCAAGAGTTAACTTTCATAAATTTGTTAGGGATTATTAGCCAATAAGTATAGAGGTCTATGGAGGGGCTGAGCTAGGGATGGCGTATAAGGAAGGGAAGTGTCTGGTTTCTTTCTCTTGCCTTCTGAAAAGTTATTTTGAGTATAAACTAACTGAACCTGTTGTGTGAATATATTTGATTGCAAATTACTGTGTGTTTATATTTTGTCAGTTTCCCTTATTTCTCACATTATTTTCTCTCTCTTTCCTTCTGCTATGTTCTTCTTCTATGTATTTTGCATTACTTTTTCTTTTCCATTTCCATCCCCCTTTCTTTTTCTTTCCCATTTCCTGTTATTTAGCCTCAATCACGTTTTCATTTTAGCTTCCCCCCTTTCTTTTTTTATATTTACATGGCTGTCAGTTATGCTCCCCTCCACCATAACTGACTTTTTGAGTAAAATACTGCGCCTAAAGAATCCCTGGGTGCCCCTATATTGCTCATTGAGGCTTCCCAGCCTCTCTTATGCTGTCTGTGGCGCATCCTCTCACTGGTGTAGCCTCCCTCTCGCTTGCTGTGCTAATAGCAAGCGGGAAAGGAGCTCCTGTCTGGCACCGGCCTTTGTACATGTGCGAGCTCGTGGCCATGTGCTTGTGCAGATACCGAATTCAGGGAGCACCCTCTACTGCTTCCACTGTCACCAATGCCACCACCGTCACCTTGGATTTGTCTCCCACTGTCAATAAGGCCCCAGCTGAGGGTGGAGGGGGAGGGGTGAAGGGACTGTCAATGGCAACAGGAATGCAATAGATCCCGGTTGCCTTTCTGAAGTACTCCCACATTCCGACGTGAGTACCGAGCAGCAAACGACTGGGACAGGGGTAGGAGCCCCTCCTCCCTTAATGCAACAACCTAGATTTTTCATTGGGGTAAGTGAAAGTATTTTGGCCTCTTCTGCTGTGGTGCCAGGAGTAAGTGGGTGGGCCCGCAGGATAAAGCCAATGAGTAGGTGTTGGGCTGTCATGATACTACGGTCTGGTGGGCTTTTACAATTTCAAAATATATATAATAAACTGATAGGACCAGGGCCATCTTAACAACATTATGGGCCCCCGGGCGAAGCAGTGCACATATATGTGTGTGTAAAAAAAAAAAAGTGACTCTATATATATATATATATATATATATATATATATATATATATATATACCTTGCAATCGCACAGTTCATTGAGTCGAATCCTCTTCTGTTCTTCCTCACTGTTTCACGCGGGCGTGATGTCGGGCGTGATGACGTCATCACGCCCGACATTCACTGTGAACACATTACGGAAGAGGAGACCAGGGAGGGAGCCAGATTGTCACCTGACCTGAACAGTGATCGCAAAAGGTCCGTTTTTTTATAGGAGTCCTGTCTTGGGCCCCCTTGTCCACTGGGCACCTGCCCATCGTGCCCAGTCGGAGAGACGGCCCTGGATAGGACTATGAGAAAGGAATCCCTGCTGTGTGAGTATTTAGGCCCGCAGTTTAACCCAACTCCAGATATTGGTGCACTGAACAGTATTTGTGTGTTGTGCTAATGCCGCAGTCGTGCGGGACATATGGAAGGAAGTGTGGGTCATGTCCTAGGTTGATTCTACTTGGACATTTTTTCTATCAATGCTAAAGCCTTTGCTGTGCAGTGAGCTGCGAAGGTGTGGAATGATTCGGGAGAACGGAGCATCTATAAATGAAGTGATCTGGTTGAAGAGAATGTTGCTTTTGGTGCATCCTGCTTACAAACTGGGCCTTGGGGTTATTTGGAGTGTCCTTAGATGCATTTCTTTGGCTTAGGGGATGTACATGCTCTCTAAAGGCATGATGTGGAGGTGGTATGATGAGTCTTGTTGTATGTGGAGGCTAGCTTGAGTGTGATAGCTTTGAATGCAAGCATGTCTAGGTGTGGCTGAATATTATGCTGCATCATACTGGGTTGCCTGAGGGAAGGGCATGCAGGCAACAATGAGGATTGATTGAACATGCCAGGTGGGCTTGTACTGAATGCCTGAGTCTACAGCCCTCTGGAATTTCTTGGTCGGGGCTCCCTCCCTTGCTACGGCTTTTTCCCTGGTAGTTTTCCCTCACGTGTTAACATGGTTGAGTAATACCCCCATTCATGCTGCTCGGTTTCCTATCACCATACAGTTGGCTCGGGAGTTACCCCCAGGGCCACCATCAGAAATTGTGGGGCCCAGTACAATGAAGCAGGCAGGGCCCCCCTCCCCCGATGACCCCACCCCCCCATGACCCCGCCCAATGACCGCACCACCCCATGACCCCGCTCAATGACCCCCCCATGTACCAGGGCCATCTTTCCAACTGGGCACGATGGGCAGGTGCCTGGGGGCCCAGGGGGAAAGGGGGCCCAAGGCAATGAAAAAAAAATCCTGTAGAAAAAAAGACAAAAAAAACCTTATCTTTTGGGGTCACGATCCAGCTCCCTCCATGGTCCTCTCTTCCATGAAGGGGGTCAGGCAATTGGAAGGTAAGTTAAGAGGGGCCTTAGTATATATATCTATATATATATATCTATATATATATATATATATATATATATATATATATCTATATATATATATATATATATATATATATATATATATAATCACTGTTTACACACACACACACACACACACATATATATATATATATATATAGATCCAACAAAGCAAAATACCCAATATGGCGCTTCAACAAAATATCAGTATGGAACGGAAAAAAGTCCATATAGGGAACTAATGTTCTAGAAAGTCAATTTAGATGGAATAGACACTTCCCATTTGCAGGTGGCTGCCAGTCCTCCAGAAACCAAGCGGTGGGGTGTGGAAAATCTGGAAACGGAGAGTAAGGAGGACAGAGGCGCACAATAGTGTAGTATTATAATGTAAAGACCAAGAATGGTCCAGAATAAAATATACTCAACACCAGAGAGATAGACCAAAGGTCAAAAAGTGTAGATAAATTACAATGAGTACACCCGACACTCTAGTGTGTATATATGCGTACCAGAATGATGATCTTTTAGGCTTATCAGATCAAATATCCCAAAGGAAGCAGGTTACACATTTTGTAATCCAGCATACAGTAGGTGTCTCAGGAATAAAACAGAGATGGAAGCCACAGATGTAAAATTTAAACATACAATTTATTAAGTGCATAGTAGCTACTTACACATAAAGTAGCAGATATCAAGCATATCTGTACAGCACACACAGATCCGATAGATGATTTACAGAGATCCCGGATGTGTATGAATGCTAGTAATGACCTCTCAACACGTTTTGTCCGTAATACCACAGGACTTCATCAGGAGAATGTGAAAAAAGAGATGCCATAATTGCACCCCTTCATATAGTAGACCGCGCGATCTTGCGCATGTGCAATGAGAACCGTAAATGTACGACGTGCCATTTTGCGCGTGCGCACTAGGACCCGGAAGTAGTCAGATTACATTTGCGTTTCAACAAGGGACCTAATATCCCATATGTGCATGTGCTAAGTGACTAAATAGGAGACATACTAAATTGGACTGCGCATGTGTAAGATCGGGAGATACCCGATAACACTACATCGAATTAAGAACTTAGAGGTTGGCACAAATTTAAGGTCAAGTAATAACGCATACTGACAGACTTCCAAAATTACATCTGCTGATTAAAAGGAGGAATTACATTCAATAAGGTGCAATATGCTGGTACAAATAGATAATACATATATAGAAAAACACAATATTGAAAATACAATAATTGGAATAAGACCAAAGGTTGCATGTTGATAGTAACAAATACACATCAAAATGATCAATAAAAAATAAAAAAGATAAAAGCGATAAAAGGTACATAGAGTTACAAATATTTACAAAAAATTACAAAAAAGGAGCTACCTCAAAACCTTCATTAAGCCCAGAGGAAAACAATGTATTAAGTTCGTATATCCAATACATCTAGCCTTGTGCCAATTTTTTACCCAGATCTCCACCCCTAAGGCCCAGCACCACTTGTTCAATAGCTAAAAATTTTAGGGATCAGACTGGTGATCCTCCAAAAAATGTTTTGGGACAGAGTGACTCAGTATTTTGTTTTTGATATTTCTTACACACATTACAGTGATTGCATTTTATGCTGACTTTAAAATCTAGAAGTGTAGAGGGGCCATCCTTTTTGCTGATGTCTCTAAGCATGCAATCACTGTAATGTGTGTAAATACACTAATGTGAGCAACAAAACTTTTTATAATTCTGATGGAAGTAAAAGTTATACCATCAAAAGTCTGATGAATTGCGTCTCTCCATCTGTGATATATTTATTGACATGTTCATGCGGCTTGGGGTACGTTGGCAAAACGAAAAGACTGCTTAAGCTCCGTATCCAGGAGCACGTAATGTCACAAAGAACATATGCAATTCAGTTCTGCACTTTTGTGTTTTGTAAATGTCCTTTCCTGCTTTTAATAAATACACTACTATGTTAGCAGCAATATATGTTAAAGCAAGCTTTGGGTTACTCCACAGTCCACAAGACTGTATATAATATCTATTTATTATTTGTCATATGTATCAATCATGGATTTTAAATTATTTGCTAAAATCTTAGCTAATAGACTTGCTTAAATCATATCCTCGTTGGTCCATACAGATCAGGTAGGTTTTATATCTAATTGCCAGGCTGTGGAAAACACTAGAAAGGCCATTAATATAATTTACACTGCTAATAAATAAAAAAATCCCTGCTCTGGTGGTAGCCTGTGATGCAGAAAAAGCTTTTGACCGGGTTTCTTGGCCCTTCATGCATCAAGTTGTTAATATTGCTCAGTACTTGCAAACGGCTGTTCTTCACTACCGTTCCTGATTTGTAATGGCCTGATGCAGGGAAATCCTTTGTCTCCCTGAATTTTTGCTTTGAGAATGGAGCCACTAGCAATTGGAATATGCAACAATATAAATTTTTCAGGTATCTCAACTGGTTCTCGAGCCCACAAACTTGCACTCTATGCGGATGATGTCGTTCTCCCAATCACGAATCGCCCAGAATTAATTCTGTCTTTAATAAAAGAGATCAGAGTTTATGGCCTACTATCAAATTTTAAGATAAACTGAGATAAAGTATTTAGGTATTTACCTAACCAAGCACTATGATAAGCACTATGATAAATTATTCGTGGCTAATTTCCCCCTTTTGATTGCTACTCTAAAGCAGGATCTGAAAACCTGATGCTCATTTTATTTCTTGGTTTGGCAGAGTCGCTGTGGTGAAAATGAATGTACTCCCCATGCTGCTCTATTTTTGCCAGGCATTGTCCCTTCCACCACTCTCATGAATATCGAGGCCAATATTTCCCGATTTATATAGTCTTGAAGATGTCCAAGATGATCAATATCCAGGTGGTTTTCAGAGAAAGTGCATCCCAAAAATGGTGAACATTACACACCATCCCCATTTATGTATAGCAGCGTACCGAATATACAATCTTTAAAGCTTATCTGTATGATCGATCTGTATCCAATTTCCAGGCATATACCCTATGTTCTTTCTGCCTGATCCACCTGAACTTGAGTCTCATACAACTACTTGGGAAATGGTCTTTCAAGCCGGTGAACCACCTGGATATTGATAAGCTCTAAAAGATTATATTATTGCTACGGAGACTCACATGAGTGGGGTGCACTGTGTGCCTATATTTGAAAACACATCTTTTTGGTGTACCTATCCCTTCTGGTCCATTTCTCTAAGGTGTTATTTGGTGTTTGAGTGTATTGATACATCACACCACTTTTTGCATATATTCATTCACACAGTATTTTATCACTGTGTTACATAAATACTACACTATTGTGCACCTTGTCCTTCTGTTTCCTTTTTTAGATTCTTCCAATTACAACGACTGGTATTTTTTTGAAGGACTGGCAGCCGCCTGCACATTGGGAGTGTATACGAGAACTTTATTTGAACTATTATTATTTACTATTTTAATTTGTATTCCTAATAATTTATTTTTGCGCCTTTCTGTATTAATATTGTTAAATTTATATATATATATATATATATATATATATATATATATATATGTATATGCTTCTTATTATTTTTGGGGTGTTATATTCACCTGAAGCACACTGTATCTGTGGTTTGGCATATTCACGTTTAAATCTAGTCAAGTCTGTGAAGGTGAACAAGTCACATGGCACCCCTTTTATGTCTGTTGAAATAGTGAAGCAATTATTTATTGTTAGTTAATATTCCGCTGAATGACAATAGTTTAGCTTAACCTGGTACCTGGATTGCCTTCTCGTTTTGCAATAAACAGGGTTGCCAGCATTCTGTTTGATGCAAACATCAAATGAGTACTTCATTCCAAGTAGGAAAAAAGGTATCTATGCTCTATTTTTTTTTAAGGACATGTCTTACATGTCACATGGGCAGAATATGCCCTTGAGTCTCCAATTCTGAATACAAAATAGTATAGACTTTTGTATAGCTGATGACTCCTCATTACTGTAAATAATGTCTCCTGGAGTTGGCTATAGACACCAGCTTACACATTTGTGTTTTTAAGTAATATGGATGTTGTGTGCAGAGCAAGAAAAGAATATGTACAAAACAGCTCTTCAGGGAAAGTAACAGTTTTACCACATGATCAAGTCACTTATGAGGTCCAGATAGGTTCTACCTTCATGGATTTTTCATAAGTTTTTCTTCTCATTGATGGGAGACCCAGGCAAGCCACCCCCTTTACATAGAATCCACAAGTAAGCAGTCTATCCCTACTTGGGAGACTGCAGCACAAGGAACAGGCAAGGCCACAGCAATCCTTTTTCAGGAAGCCCAGATTTAATCTCCCATTTATGGAACACTGGTAAGGCCTTGGCAGCTGTCCCTACTATTTGGTTTGGCATAGCTGTAAAGATTGCATCATTTGTGGATGTTTGTAGTCTCCTTAAACTTGAACTTTTTATTTTCAAAATAAAATGTCCACTAATTTAAAACATATATATTGTTATATTGATGTATCCAACATGTGAGCATATATTGAAACCTCATGGTTTCTACAGTGTAGTGTTGGGTGTTCCTGGTCCAAGTACATTCCAGCCCTGGTGACAGAATGGAGGAGCCCAAGAGGTCCAGGTAAGACATTGCTGCTACAACTGTGTGAAGTTATTCCATAATGTTGTGACCAGACCTCATTTATTTTTCTATTTGTATTGGCTAAAATGAAATTAATTTTCACATTTTTTCGTGTTCCATACTAAATTTTGCTTTTTTTTTCTTGGCACAAATGAAGCTGTCTTTAAGTGGTATAGTCAAATAAATACATTATTTATTCCTCTGTGTGTTCCAATTTCCTCCCAATATGTGGCAGTAAATTTAGATTGTGAATGACTACATATTCTTTTACAGCACATGTACATATGGATTGTAGATCTTGAGTAGAAACAGCACAAGTGGATATTAATACATTCTCTATTGGATTCAAAGTGGTTGTACTTAGATTCATATTTAAATTATACATACATATTCTTTATTGTCAGGATTGGAAGTTTTACTATAATTTGGATCTAATAGCAGGTGGTGACAGCTAGGAGAGAGCTGAGACAGATTGTCCTTGTGGCAGTCTGGGCTTTCCTAGACTGAGTGAAGTCTCTGATGATGTCATTATCGTAAGCAGCTGTTCCATGACTTTTCAATGAAGTTTGAGTCAGCTGTTGACAGCTGACAATTATCTAAGTCCGTTCAACACAAAGGCACATGTGCCTGTATTATTGGTGTTAAGGGGTTTTTCATCTTTAAATTTCTTGTAAGTTCATAATGCAACTGTTTCTTATATGCTTGACTGACTGCTGGTTTTATCCTCATGAACAACATTGAAAAAAAATTCTCAAATGCTATTATTGATATTGCTGTTAGTGGTGGAAGCAAATGACCTGAATGAACTGGAATGAGCAGATTTGTGCAGCAGAAGTTAAGACTGGTTGGGAAACAATACAAATCAGTAAATATCTGATTCCTCTGGAGACGCTGAAAGTGAATGTTAATCATTCATCTGACTTGTCTTTATTTCATTTTGTGTTTTCATATTAAATCAAATCTGTTAACAATAGTAATATCCGCATACAACAGTAATGTACAGTTGTAATTGTATATTTGTTTTTCAGAAAATTATAAATTATTATTCTTCATTTATAAAGCACCACCAAATTCGGCAGCACTTTACAGATAATATTTAATTATTTCCCTTTTGTCTAAATTCTGTTAGTATCTATATTAATTGTTATGTGAAGGCTCCCTCATTGGTGTTTGCACCTTGGCAAATCTCATGGTATAATATGTTATACATAAAAAAAGATTTATAATGCAAGTTTTGTTTTTCTTCTAGGATGCATTTCTGCGTTTCTTCATGAATATTCATTTTCACTATTTGTATTGTGGATGATGAAGATGATAAAAAAATTACAATTTCCCTCTCCCACTCTCTGTCTCTTCAGAAGTTCACGGCGTTAAGACACTACACATACTATGCACTTACAGCGACTGGAACTGACTCAGTGTTCATGTGACTAGATCACAGGTCACGAAGAGCCAGAACTAATTTAAGTTCATGTGCTTGTTATTACAGCACAATCACTGATCAATAATCCACGTCATTTCCGGTGGTATGACGGCCAGTGCCGGATTTAGACCTCATGGGGCCCTAGGCAAGATACTGGCTTGGGGCCCCCCTACCTGAAACAAACCATAGCGCTATATTTTTGTACCATACCATATACCCCTATAGTTGAGTAGAAGGGAAGCTATGTGTCGCAAAAGGAGGGGTGGCCATACCATTGGGGGCGTGACTTGCATCGTTGGGGGTGTACCTAACATGTGAAAAGAGCTAGGCCACCATGCTACAGAAAAAGGCAACACTAAATAATTACAGTGCAATCCCTTTTTTAAGTAGTTGGGTCAAAACAAAGTAATAAGTATTTAAGTCAGGACAGAAATACCTATTAAGTTGTTTGCAAGAATAATACGCATAAATCCAAGGATGTGCCCTTTGTAACTTTTGTCCCTCTATCATCACACTGTGCCCCTTCACAATAACACATTTGCCCCTTCATTGTCACTTTTGTCTCTCCATCATAACACTATGTCCCTTCATTGCCACTTTTTTGACCCTTCACAATATCTCCTCTGTGCCCCTTCACATTGCCTCTGTGCCCTTTCACATCACCATGGTGCCCCTTCATAATTGTGTTTGAAAGACCTTGTTTCTCCTTTGTCATAGTGTGCCACTGTGCCTCCGTTACTTTGCACACCTTTCTATTGCTGTCTTCTTTTCTGCTTCTTTCTGTTTTCTCATCTTCTGTTCTGTTTTGTCTTCTTTCTTGCCTCGCCACGTGCGCTGCTCCTCTCCGCTCCACAATGAGTCTTCTCTGAATATAATGTCGGGTGTGATGATGTCAAACGGCATCAATCACGCCCGACATGCAGTGGAAGGCAACATAGCAGGGAGGAGGAGAGGAGGCTGCCGGGGGCCGCTGCAATCATGTGATTTTTATTTTTGTATTTGTATTTTTCTCCCTTGGACACAATATCTTTTTTATTGGCTGGCATATCCCACCACCAGCCTTGCTGCCGGGTCCCCTGGGGACCGCTGGGCCCTAGGTAAGTGCCTAGGTTGCCTAGTGGTAAATCCGGCCCTGATGTTGGCTCTTGTGAGTTTTGGATCGATATTTTATATACTTAACCCTCCCTCCTGTTCTCAGCTGCCATTGTAGACATGATAGCACGAGGATAGGATGTTTTCTGCAATTCTGCGCTCATAAATTCGCTTGCAGAGGGTTGGACAGGGTGAAAGAGACAATTTCTATTGAAATAGCTATGATTTTATTGCATAAATATTAAGAGTTTATTTACAGACCAGTCTGCTGAAATTGTGTGCTGATAAATTAGGTTTGAGAGAGTGCAGAGTAGACAATCAGGGGCTACTGGTAGTAATAGTATATCAGTAAACTAATTAGAAGTGGACAAAAAATATTCTTTCTTGCTTTTAAAATCAAAGTATTTCAGTCCGAAAGCTGTAATGCAAGGATGAGTATAAGTGACATGTAAACTATTTAGTGGAGAAAAAGCAGGATGCTGTATGACTGTGCACACCCCAAAAAATATATTTATTGTGTGATGGCAGCTGCAAGTAGCTCCAACTTCAAGTAGCTCCAACTTCAAGTAGCTTTACTCCTCCTGTCAACCATGTGTCAGTCTATAAATCATGTCTATCCTAGCACCAGTACTGGCAGTAGTAGTCATGTGGGAAAACGTGTAACAAAGCGTGCTCAGGATCCAAACACTGAAAACATGTGTACCATCTCCATCCCATCCATATACACCTAGGGGTATATTTACTATGCTGCAGGTTTGAAAAAGTGGAGATATTGCCTATAGCAACCAAACAGATTCTAGCTATCATTTATTTAGTACATTCTACAAAATGATAGCTAGAATATGGTGCATCTATTTTTTCCTGGGATTGCGGCTTTAAATACTAGCCTCTTAAATATAGACATATACCAAATTTTCATTTCTAAACAGATTTAAAGTAAAAATAAACTTAGTTGCATACATTTCTGTTTTGAACTTAATTGTTTTCTGGAAGTGGTTGGTAAATACCTACTACAGATGTTAAAAATACTACTACTATAGTATTAGTATACTCTTTATTGATGTATGTTTTATATGTAATACTTTCATTTTTTATGAATAAGATACAAACCTTTTAACACCAGGTTCAGAGTTGACAAAATGGCACTTGTTTATCAACTCTCCAAACATAGACATGTGAAAGTTTGAGAACATGGACATTGGGTCACTTTAAGTGACCTGGAGAGGGATGTCACAAGAGGACGCAATGTCCAGGTGTTCTGAGATTACACATAGCATAACTCTTTACTGCTATGTTTACACAGATTATTACCAATAGTTAGAATTCATTAGAAACTTACTAATTTTTTTACTGGGGAGGGGGAACTACTTGATGTATAAAATGAGGGAGGCAGAATGGGAAGTTATGAAAAAGGTATAAATGATATGTTGGCAGACAGAACTTGAGAAACTGAGAACCAGTGGCACATTAAAGTGGACCTGTCACCTCCACACAGCTATTTTGAATGTTGTCAAATTGTGCACTGAATTAAGATTCATGAGTATGTAGACTAGCAATTCACTAGGAAGCAGTACCTCTTCAATATGTCAGGCCTCATAAATATCAACCATGTGATGTACTTGGTCCCTAACAAATTGATACATCCTCTCATATCTGGAAAAGGGGGGGGGGCACTGGAGGTGCGTGCCATGGGCCCCCTCTCTTCCAGGGGGTCTTGCGGACTCAGGACCAGCCACCCACAACTGTAGCTAAGGCAATGCAGTAGGTTCAGTCACCCATCCCCTATGGACCCATCACGCTGTTAATATTGCATTTTCATGCATTGATGCAATGTTTTTCCAGTCTTCCAGGCTTCTGTAACAATGACATTTCCGTCGCAATGCTGATAGCGTGAAGAGGAGCAGAGAGGAGCCGCACCACTTCCCGGGCTTAAGGTATATGAGGATCTGCAGCTGAGTGGATAAGTGAGTATTGGGGGATGGCAGTGGTTGTAAAGAACTGGGAGGGAGAAGTGTGTTTAAATGACTTTGAATGGTAACCAGGGGTGGGGGAGTTAATGAAGGGGGTTTTGGAAAAGGAGGAACTCAGGGAAGTAAATCACGTTGCTGAGGAGGGAAATGAGATGAAGGTGGAGATAGAGGAGATTGAGGAAAAAATGATGATGCTAAGTAGGTTGGAAATAAGGAGTGAGAGGATGGATAGAGAATGTGCGTGAGGGGGACAGATGTGTAAGATGATGAAGGCTATTGAGGAGTGGGATATGGGTTATCATATGGTACTCAGACCTGAATTTTTTATTTTGCCCCTATGGCAGCTTTTATTGTGGACCCTCTCTTTTATAAAAGTGGGCATTTTGAGAGACCAGTAAAATTGTAACGTTACAACTGTGCCATGGATGTTAACTTAAAGTTTCATTTTCTGGAACCACATGGACATTGTACAGCTGGTCAGGACATTACCAGTCAAAATTTACCACATGTTTTTATTGACATTCATTCCATTAGCTCCCCTCCACTGAACATACACCTAATTTATATTGAAAAACAAGACCATGTAAACATTTTGATATTAAACAAAACAAACAATAGACACCTTCTACGTTCTATAAGGCACCTTCATGCCAACTTGCCACAGACATTAGCGTCTGTTGCTTTGACACAAATCCAAACTGTTAGTGCTTAGCTGGACTAGGCTGTTAGGGGTTATGAATATATACATACATATACTAAGGTAATTTGATCATTATATAGGTCACTTGAGATGGAGGAGCATGCGCTCTCTGCGTGCAGGCTACAAGAGAGGCAGACAGAAGAGTATGCCTTTCCAACACAGCGCGGATGGAGGAAGGTAACTGTGAGGGCCTTAATGTAATGTTGATGTGAAGTAGACTACTAATTTAATTGTGGATTGTGGGTCTGGGATAATTATATAACGGTAGGTGCTGTTAATTTATGGTGAATTGATAGGTCTTTTAATTTAGGAGTGGTTTGGGGGCTATTACTTTAATATGTGCTGAGTTTGGGGAGAAGGAGAGCTATTTATTAAGTGTGAAAATGAGCAACTGAGCTAACGACACCAGCGGCCGCAGGTAGTCTGCCAACTGTCCTGATTTTGATGTAGTAGCTTCAAATTTGGGTGACTGTCCCACTTAGTCAGATTTGGTCTGACCACAAGGACAGTTGGGAAGTTTATTCCGCTTAATGCTACTCTGTTCATGAAGTGAGAGCTGTGTGTACCTAACAGTAGTACACACAGTATTGTCCATATATTTATCTAAAATGATAGCCATATTACACCATTTGATCCCCAGTGTCTTAAATGCCCCAGGACCCCCAGATTCTTAATCCCACTCTGCTTCCTCTGTGTGTAATCCACAAGTCTGCTTTAATAAAGACATTTAGGACAATAACTGTACAAACTAGGGATGTGCACCGGCGACTTTTGAGGTCTCGTGTTTTGTGTTTTGGATCCGGATTTTCGTTATTTTTGAGGTTCGGATTTGTCTCGCAAAACACTTGACGAAAGGTCTCGGTTCGGATTTAAGGTATTGGATTCGGATTTTTTTTGAAAAAAACATAAAAAGTTTAAAAATCAAGTTTTTGGGCTTATTTTCACTCCTAGGCTATTATTAACCTCAATAACATTCAATAACAAGCATTTCCACTAATTTACAGTGTATTCTGAACACCTCACAATATAGTTATTAGTCCAAAACGTTGCAACAAGGTATCTTTCTGGACTGCGTAGAGGAGTGGGTCACCACAATATCTTAAAAACCCTGAACTTTTATGATTCGCACCAATAATTGTACCTGGACTGCGTAGAGGAGTGGGTCACCACAATATATATTAAAAACCCTGAACTTTTATGAATCGCACCAATAATTGTACCTGGACTGCGTAGAGGAGTGGGTCACCACAATATATTAAAAACCCTGAACTTTTATGATTCGCACCAATAATTGTACCTGGACTGCGTAGAGGAGTGGGTCACCACAATATATTAAAAACCCTGAACTTTTATGATTCGCACCAATAATTGTACCTGGACTGCGTAGAGGAGTGGGTCACCACAATATATATTAAAAACCCTGAACTTTTATGAATCGCACCAATAAATGTACCTGGACTGCGTAGAGGAGTGGGTCACCACAATATGTATTAAAAACCCTGAACTTTTATGAATCGCACCAATAAATGTACCTGGACTGCGTAGAGGAGTGGGTCACCACAATATATTAAAAACCCTGAATTTTTATGATTCGCACCAATAATTGGACCTGGACTGCGTAGAGGAGTGGGTCACCACAATATCTTAAAAACCCTGAACTTTTATGATTCGCACCAATAAATGTACCTGGACTGCGTAGAGGAGTGGGTCACCACAATATCTATTAAAAACCCTGAACTTTTATGAATCGCACCAATAAATGTACCTGGACTGCGTATAGGAGTGGGTCACCACAAGATATCTTAAAAACCCTGAACTTTTATGAATCGCACCAATAAATGTACCTGGACTGCGTAGAGGAGTGGGTCACCACAATATATATTAAAAACCCTGAACTTTTATGAATCGCACCAATAAATGTATCTGGACTGCGTAGAGGAGTGGGCACTGGGCACCACAATAAAATATATAAAAAACCTTCAACAGATCTGCATTACACTACACATACGGCTGCTCCTCCATCCTCTCCATCATATACATGTTGGAGTTTTAGCGTGTGACAACCTCTTGTTTTTGATAATGTCAGTGCATTTGGAATATTTTTCAATTTGCCCCACACCACTGAATGTACTTTATCTATGATACGCAATACGCATCTATCTATCTTGACTGCGTAGTGTGGTGGCCCCGGTACACAATTTGGTACCGAGGCCACAATATAATTAAAAAACCCTCCACGTGTCGGAATTCCACCAAACAAGTATCTGGACTGCATAGTGGGGTGGCCCCGGTACCCAATTTGATACCGGGGCCACAATACCTCCTCCAAACATGCTACAGTCAATTCGTCATTGAGAGACCCCAGACAGACAGGGTCGAAGTGTTATTGTTTGACTTTGTAAACCCAAAAAAATGTCCCTGTTGCACATAGTCGTGCAATGAAGACTGACTTTTTCATTTAAAGGCACGATTTTTAAAGTGTAGTGTTTGTAAGTCTAAGTCATATTATACTTTTGGTAAAATTGGTTTTTTTTGTTCCTCTTTATGGTAATTAATTAGTAATAGAATTAAAGTAGGAAATAGAATTAAATAGAATTAAAGTAGGAAATAGAGTGGTATAGAGTTGTAGTGTGGTATAGATAGAGTGGTCCACACAATATAATAATAAAACCCTCAACTGGTCTGAATTCCACCAAACAAGTATCTTGACTGCGTAGTGTGGTGGCCCCGGTACACAATTTGGTACCGGGGCCACAATACCTCCTCCAAACATGCTACAGTCAATTCGTCATTGAGAGACCCCAGACAGACAGGGTCGAAGTGTTATTGTTTGACTTTGTAAACCCAAAAAAATGTCCCTGTTGCACATAGTCGTGCAATGAAGACTGACTTTTTCATTTAAAGGCACGATCTTTAAAGTGTAGTGTTTGTAAGTCTAAGTCATATTATACTTTTGGTAAAATTGGTTTTTTTTGTTCCTCTTTATGGTAATTAATTGGTAATAGAATTAAAGTAGGAAATAGAATTAAATAGAATTAAAGTAGGAAATAGAGTGGTATAGAGTTGTAGTGTGGTATAGATAGAGTGGTCCACACAATATAATAATAAAACCCTCAACTGGTCTGAATTCCACCAAACAAGTATCTTGACTGCGTAGTGTGGTGGCCCCGGTACACAATTTGGTACCGAGGCCACAATATAATTAAAAAACCCTCCACGTGTCGGAATTCCACCAAACAAGTATCTGGACTGCATAGTGGGGTGGCCCCGGTACCCAATTTGATACCGGGGCCACAATACCTCCTCCAAACATGCTACAGACAATTCGTCATTGAAAGACCCCAGACAGACAGGGTCGAAGTGTTATTGTTTGACTTTGTAAACCCAAAAAAATGTCCCTGTTGCACTTGCACATAGTCGTGCAATGAAGACTGACTTTTTCATTTAAAGGCACGATCTTTAAAGTGTCAGAAAGAGAGAGAAGACACAGGAGAGGAGAGTTGTAGCTGGGGACCTGGGGTGGAAGCTCCCAGGCTCCCCCAGCATTGCCTGGAAGTCTGAGCGTGGTGACTGAGCCAGGGCAAGGAATGTGTGCCCTGGATGAGGGGGAGAACTCCATGCCACTATAGTGAACCCAAGAGAGAGGGGGACACTGCACATGGAAGAGGCCCTGGAGTGAGGGCTGCTACAAGAGGCATGGTAGCTGTAGTGTCAGATCCTGAGGCTGAGAGTACACAGAGTGACGTGTCAGAGCACAGGAGACATTATCCCCGCAGAGGAGGGATGAGCTGCAGTTGAGAGGTATGTTGTTGAAATAGGACATGCACACTTTAACAAACCAATCATTTCAGCGACAGGGCCTACCAAACAACTTTGACTGAAATGATTGGTTTGTTTGGGCCCCCACACCAAAAAAGCTATTCATCTCTCCCTGTACAGACTAAACAGGCTCTACTGAGGCAAGATGTCGTCCTCATCCTCAACCTCTGATTCCTCTCCCCCTACAGTGTGTACTTCCTCCTCATCACACATTATCAATTCGTCCCCGCTGGACTCCACAACCACAGGTCCCTCTGTAGTATCTGGAGGGCAGTGCTGTACTTCATTGAGGAATTGATTATTCATTTTTATAAACATCATTTTTTCAACGTTGTGAGGAAGCAACCTCCTTCGCCGCTCACTGACCAGGTTCCCCGCTGCACTAAAAACTCTTTCCGAGTACACACTGGAGGGGGGACAACTCAGGTAAAATAGAGCCAGTTTGTACAGGGGCTTCCAAACTGCCTTTTTTTCCTGCCAGTAACAATATGGACTGTCTGACATGTCTACTTGGATGGTGTCAGCAAAGTAATCATCCACAATTTTTTCTATTGTGACAGCATCCAATGCAGCGAGAGTAGACATGTCTGCAATGGTTGGCAGGTCCTTCAGTCCGGACCAGATGTTATCAGCATCCCCGCCAGTGCCTCTTTTGGGAAAACTGAGCTTTTTCCTCGCAGCCATAGATGTGGAAGAAAATGAGGGTGGAGCTGTTGGCATGTCACGGTCCTCTTCAGAGGACAATCTCCTGACCAGCAGGTCTTTGCACCGCTGTAGACTTGTGTCCGCCGGAAACAGAGACACAACATACGCTTTAAACCGAGGATCGAGCACGGTGGCCAGAATGTATTCCTCTGACTTTAAAAGAGTGACCACCCTCGGATCCTGGCAAAGCGTACGAAGGGCTACATCCACAAGAGCTACATGCTTGGTGTAATCGCAATGGCTTACCAGCTCCTCCCTCACTTTCTCCAGCTGCTTCTGCAACAGCCTGATCAGGGGAATGACCTGACTCAAGCTGGCAGTGTCGGAACTGACTTCTCGTGTGGCAAGTTCAAATGGCTGCAGAACCTTGCACAACACGGAAATCAGTCTCCACTGCGCTTGACTCAGGCGCATCCCCACTCCTTTGCCTATGTCGTAGGTGGCTGTGTAGGCCTGAATGGCCTTTTGCTGCTCCTCCATCCTCTGCAGCATATAGAGGGTGGAGTTCCAGCGCGTCACAACCTCTTGTTTGAGGTGATGGCAGGGCAGGTTAAAGCTTTTTTGATGTGCCTCTAGTCTGCGGTAGGCACTGGCTGAATGCCGAAAGTGTCCAGCAATTTTGCGGGCCACCGCAAGCATCTCCTGCACACCCCTGTCACTCTTGAGGTAATGCTGCACCACCAAATTAATGGTGTGGGCAAAACATGGGACGTGCTGGAAATTGCCCATATTTAATGCCCGCACAATGTTACTGGCATTGTCTGACACCACAAATCCCCATGAGAGTCTAAGTGGGGTAAGCCACTGGGAGATAATTTCCCTCATTTTCTCTAATATGTTGTCAGCGTTGTGCCTCTTATTAAAGCCTGTAATGCACAATGTTGCCTGCCTTTGCATGAGCAGCCATTTTGTAGATGCTGCTACTGATGCAGCTGTTGCTGTTGCTGCGGAAGGGGATGCATCTACCCAGTGGGCTGTCACAGTCATATAGTCCTTCGTTTGCCCAGAACCACTTGTCCACATGTCCGTGGTTAAGTGGACAGTGGGTACAACCGCATTTTTAAGAGCACTGAGGACACTTGATCGTACTTCTCTGTACATTTTTGGTATCGCCTGCCTAGTGAAGTGGAATCTCGAGGGGATTTGGTACCGGGGACACAATACCTCCATCAACCCTCTAAATCCCACTCCACTGATGGCGGACACCGGGCGCACGTCTAACACCAACATTGCAGTTACAGCCGCAGTTATACGCTTTGCAATAGGGTGACTACTATCGTATTTGGTGGTCATGGCAAACGACTGTTGGACGGTCAATTGTTTGGTGAAAGACTTAGCGGTCTTACGACTTCCCCTCTGGGAAGATGACCGACTAACAGCAGCAACAGCAGCAGTGGCAGTAGTAGGCGTACCGCTGCAGGATTCCTCGGATGAATCCCGTATTGAGGAGGACTCAGTCTGGCTGCTGACTTGGGCTGCAGGACTGAATCTGATGGAGATTGTGGAGGAAGTTGACGAGGAGGGTGTTGCTGGTGTGTATCCAACTGGACCACGGGATTTAGGTGTCCCTGTACCGATGAGGGTCCTAGCCCCAGTTCCTGAACTAACCACTGAACTATGAAGGTTATTCAGGTGACGTATAAGGGAGGATGTTCCTAGGTGGGCAAGATCCTTACCCCTGCTTATTTGAGCTTTACATAAGCTACATATTGCCATACATTGGTTGTCTGGATTTGGATAAAAATAACTCCAGACCGAAGAGGTGCATTTTTTGGTCTTCTGACCAGGCATGACGATGGGCTTTTTCATCCCATGAACATCAGCTGTTTCCCCCCCTGGTGCCTCATTTACAATAACCACATCACCATCCTCATCATCAAGTTCCTCCACAGCGCCAGCTACATCATCAATAGCCTCCTCCCGAGCCACCTCTTCCCGTACAGTGATGGGAAGGTCAGGCTTGACAACCACCAACACCCTTGGACTCGCCTTGGGGATTTGTGATAATTTCTCTTTAGAAGGCAGAGTTGTTTGCTGTTTTGTTGCTGACAGCATAACTCTCTTCAATTTTTTGTAGGGGGGGGAGGAGGAGGAGGGCTAAGATCCGTGGGTGAAGCTGAACCACTAGTCATGAACACGGGCCAGGGCCTAAGCCGTTCCTTGCCACTCCGTGTCGTAAATGGCATATTGGCAACTTTACGTTTCTCCTCAGATGATTTTAAGTTTCTCTTTTTGCTACTTTTTCTTAACTTGGGCTTTTTGGATTTTACATGCCCGGTACTACGAGATTGGGCATCGGGCTTGGAAGACGACGTTGATGGCATTTCATCGTCTATGTCATGACTAGTGGCAGCAGCTTCAGCATTAGGAGGAAGTGGGTCTTGATCTTTCCCTACTTTATCCTCCAAATTTTTGGTCTCCATTATATGTAGCACAAGATACTGCAGAATGTGTGAACTTGGTAATATTGCAGTACCAATGGACTTATACTGCTGGATTGGTTTTGCAAATTTGGTTATAATTATTATATATTTTTTTTTATTTTTTTTTAAATTTATTTTTTTTTACTTTTTTTTTTATTTTTAAAAAACTTGGGAATAGTGGGGAAATAACTATGCCCTTAGAAGCACAGAGCACAGGACACAGCACCACTGGACTGAACAGGACACGGCACAGGACCCAGCAGCACTACGGAACTCAGCAGGACAGAGCACAGGACACAGCACCACTGGACTGATACTGCAGAATGTGTGAACTTGGTAATATTGCAGTACCAATGGACTTATACTGCTGGATTGGTTTTGCAAATTTGGTTATAATTATTATATATTTTTTTTTTTTTAAATTTTTTATTTTTTTTTACTTTTTTTTTATTTTTAAAAAACTTGGGAATAGTGGGGAAATAACTATGCCCTTAGAAGCACAGAGCACAGGACACAGCACCACTGGACTGAACAGGACACGGCACAGGACCCAGCAGCACTACGGAACTCAGCAGGACAGAGCACAGGACACAGCACCACTGGACTGATACTGCAGAATGTGTGAACTTGGTAATATTGCAGTACCAATGGACTTATAATGCTGGATTGGTTTTGCAAATTTGGTTATAATTATTATATTTTTTTTTTTTTTTTAAATTTTTTATTTTTTTTTACTTTTTTTTTATTTTTTAAAAACTTGGGAATAATGGGGAAATAACTATGCCCTTAGAAGCACAGAGCACAGGACACAGCACCACTGGACTGAACAGGACACGGCACAGGACCCAGCAGCACTACGGAACTCAGCAGGACAGAGCACAGGACACAGCACCACTGGACTGATACTGCAGAATGTGTAAACTTTGTAATATTGCAGTACCACTGGACTTTTACTGCTGAATGTGTGAACTTGGTAATATTGCAGTACCAATGGGCTTATACTGCAGGATTGGTTGTGCAAATTTTGTGGTAATTAAAAAATATTAAAGTAGTTTTTGGTATTTTTTAAAAAAACTTTTTTTTATTTTTTTAAACACAGGGGAATATTGGGGAAATAACTATGCCCTTAGAAGCACAGAGCACAGGACACAGCACCACTGGACTGAACAGGACACAGCACAGGACCCAGCAGCACCACTGACCTCAGAAGGACAGAGCACAGCACACAGCACCACTGGACTGATACTGCAGAACACAGCACAGCACAGCACAGCACAGCACAGCACAGCACAGCACAGCACAGCACTAAACAGCACAGCACTAAACAGCACAGAGGACCACCTAACACACCCTCCCTCTACCCTGATCAATGCCCGAGTGAAGATGGCGGCGACTAGCGGGGAATTTATAGGATCCGAGTATCGCGAGATCCGACAACGGGATTATGAGTCAGAGCCTCAGTTTCACTTTTGAATTTGGCGCCAATACCCGGATCTGTCTCGGATCCGACTCGGATCCGCAACGTTCGGGTGGGCTCGGATTTCATAAATCCGAGTGCGCTCATCCCTAGTACAAACCCCCATTCAAACTTACGGATGCAATAATGACCGTGACTATAGACAAACTGTTTTGTAGGGAGAGGCTTTTGGTATTTACCAATGAACCTGGGAAGTTATTCTTGCTGTTCATTGCAACTTTGATAGAGTGGCTTGCTGTGTGCAATTAAAAATTAAATTCAAAGTTGTCAGCAATGTTCATTAAAGCATTGTGAATGTTACCTGGGTGTAAATCTACTCTTAAATATCTGTAAAGACTTTTTGTTTACTGCATGGTCTGATTTTTTATTTTGAACCATGTGACTATTGAAATCCTGATTTATTGGTTTACTGCATGTATGTTATTTGGACTATACCCTGATTATGGTTTGTGATATGTACTTCATCTGCCTGTTACCATTGTTTTGGACCTGTGCTTACTGTCTTAGTCTCTTTCCTTGCCGTATATCCTTGTTAGCAAACACCTTGAGCGTGTCCACAATTACTAGGGGCAATTGAGTACCTGAAGATATAGGGCCTGATTCATCATGGCATGCATACTGAGAACAACCTGCGTATTAAACGTATGTATTTTGGCTTTATGCATCCCCGAGTTAATCAAGGCACGGATCTCAAGATACGTGCACTACACAAGACACTGCACAATACGTGTAGAATTTAAATTCACCAAAGTTTGCAAAATATATATATATATATATATATATATATATATATATATATATATAATGAATGCTACCTGTTATTAAAGGCATTAATCATCATACTGGAAGAAGAAAGAGAAAAAGGCATTTTTTTTAAAAAAACAATTAACTCATAAAAAAAGATTTATTAGGATGTTCTTAATGTCTACTGAGCATAAAATGCATTTTTACAGTTGCTCATGATTGCAAAGACATGTTATAGCATGCATTCAAGATTGCCATGACTACTGATCAGGACTTCCTGAAAACTAGAGATGCTCAGGCTCGGTTCCCAGAGAACCGAACACACCCGAACTTAGCATATCCGAGTATTTTCGGAATTGAAAACGAGGCAAAACGTCATCGTTATGTCGTTGGATCTCGGATCTGGCAAGTTTTGAAATCTATAAGTACTACCCTCCAAGGCAATCTAGCGCTATTTCACATAGGGATACAGAAGGGTTAGCACAGTCTGTAGAGCAGTTGGGCAGCAACATAGCTAGAATAGAAAGAGGAGGGGTAGCAGTGTTCAACAAAGTCTACAGTGAAATTCAGGAGAGTTCCATTGCTCCATTGCTAATTGTCATTGCTCAAATACAAATCCTAGGGCTGGCAGGCTTGGTGTAATTCTGCAGTCACATTCTACTGTGTTATATATGTAACACACAAAGAGGAGAGCTCCATCGCTCCATTTGCTAATTCTCATTGCTGAAATACAAATCCTAGGGCTGGCAGGCTTGGTGTAATTCTGCAGTCACATTCTACTATGTTATATAGGTAACACACAAAGAGGAGAGCTCCATTGCTCCATTACTAATTGTCATTGCTGAAATAGAATTAATAGGACAGGCTTGGTCTTCTAAATCTGCAGTCCCATAATGTACAGTGCAATATAGGTAACACATAAAGAGGAGAGCTCCATTGCTCCATTGCTAATTGTCATTGCTGAAATAGAATTAATAGGGCAGGCTTGGTTTTTTAAAATTTGCAGTCCCATAATGTACAGTGTTATATAGGTAACACACAAAGAGGAGAGCTCAATTGCTAATTGTCATTGCTGAAATACAAATACTAGGCCTGGCAGGCTTTTCTTCTGACTTTGCAGTCAAATTGTACGGTGTTATATAGGTTACACACAAAGAAAAGAGCTCCATTGCTAACTGTCATTGCTGAAATACAAATACTAGGCCTGGTAGGCTTTTCATCTGAATTTGCAGTCAAAGTGTAAGGTGCTATCAAAATGGATTCACAGAAGTGCAGGAGGGTCGGATTTACAGCTAGGCAACCTTGGCAACTGCCTAGGGCCTAGCGGTCCCCAGAGGGCCCCCCCCAGAGCTGATGGTGAGCGAGGTAGGCAAGGAAGAGGGGCGCTTCCCTTCGCCTGCCATCCCCCTCTGTCCGCTGGCATAGTAAACCAAAAATTGCAGCCGAGGTAATAAAGAAAAAAAAACTAAAAAAAAACCAGTCACCTGATCGCGCGGCGGCTCCCGGCAGTCTCCTCTCCTTATCACTCCCACTGAATGTCGGGCGTGATGTCATCACGCTTAACGTTATTTTCAGTGAGGATTCAGCGATTCAGTGAGGAGCAGCGCAAGCCGACAAAGAAGAATGCAAGACAAGAGGAACAGAAAAGAAGAGAATAAGGCAATAGAAAGGTAAGTAAAATTGCTATATTATGTACATATTGTGTACATAGTGGGCAGGCATTGTATTTATATTATGTGTGTGTGAGGGGCAGCGTATTTGTATTGTGTGTGTGTGAGGGGCCAGCGTATTTGTATTATGTGCGTGTGAGGGGCTAGCAAATTTGTATTCACACTCCTGCCCGCTCCCTGCGCTCGGCCAACGACCACCGCCTCTCCTCCACTCTTATCACCTCTTCCCACTCCAGAATCCAAGATTTTTCCCGTGAAGCCCCCCTTCTCTGGAACAATCTCCCTCGTTCCATCCGTCTCTCTCCTACTCTGTGCTCCTTCAAACGTGCACTCAAAACTCACCTCTTCCTCAAAGCCTACCAACCATCTATTTAACCCCCATCTCCTCCCTTTAGCTCGTCCTCCCTTCTCTCCTCTTGCCTCAACTGGCTCCTCTTGTGTCTGGTCTGTTTACCCTCCCTTAGGATGTAAGCTCGTATGAGCAGGGCCCCCTCCCCTCCTGTCTCCATACCTGTTCTTCCGCTCCGTCTTTACTGCATATGACTGGCCGGAGTTTCTGAAGTATTGGTACTTTTTGTTCATTGTTCTGTATGGTTTCACCCTGTATAGTCTACTGTTAGTACTGTGTGCGGCGCTGCGGATATCTTGTGGCGCCTAACAAATAAATGATAATAATAATAATAATAATAATAATAATAAATTGTGTGTGTGTGTGTGTGTGTGAGCGGCTAGCATATTTGTATTGTGTGTGTGTGTGAGGGGCCAGCGTATTTGTATTGTGTGTGTGTGAGGGGCCAGCGTATTTGTATTTTGTGTGTGTGTGAGGGTCCAGCGTATTTGTATTGTGTGTGTGTGTGTGTGTATGTATGAGGGGCTAGCGTATTTGTATTGTGTGTGTGTGTGAGAGGCCAACGTATTTGTATTGTGTGTGTGTGTGTGTGTGAGAGGGGCCAGCGTATTTGTATTTTGTGTGTGTGTGTGTGTGTGTGTGTGTGTGTGTGTGTGTGAGGGGCCAGCGTATTTGTATTGTGTGTGTTTGTGTGTGAAGGGCCAGCATATTTGTATTGTGTGTGTGAGGGGCTATGGATTTTTTCAGGGAGGGGGGCCCAAACCAGTTTCTTGCCTAGGGCCCCATGAGGTCTAAATCCGGCTCTGGCACCAAGCAGCTGCTGGCACCAGTCATGATGATCATAATCCCTCTACGTCATTTTTTAAAGCCTAAGTAAAAGTGCATAGTGTTTTTAAGTCAGGGAATCAAAAATGTAAAAAAACACCTTTTACCTTGGTCAAAAAAAAAAAGACCTGTAATCCAGGCAAAGTTATCTGCAGAAAAACATAAAATTGCCAACATGCCATTCTACACACGCTGTGGCAAAGAAAGAATGAGGCCTTCGACTTTCTCTATGAGTGCGAGTTCTGCAACTGTCACTGAGGCATCTCCTTGTAAGGTCAGTCGTGAATAAGTAAGACCTTATCATTCGGAGTCCCAAAGTGGTGTCCAAATACTTTTACGTGTAAAAGCCAAGCTGGAAGAAAACAGTAAGGCATTAGAGGAAAATGTATGTTCAGATTCAGAAATGACACAAATCCCTGCGGAGAATCCATCCACGAGTGCTATGTGTAATCATGACCATTCTGATAGTGTACCCATTTCTGCAGATGTGTGCCTGAACAGCCCAAGTCTAGAAGGTGATACACCAATTGAGGATGCCAATTTGGAATTGCAAAAGGCTGAGGGGGACATTTGTGTAGCCAACGAGGGTGCTAATGAGGATGTTGATGAGGATGATGTTGTTTGTGTATGTCCTGCACCGGTGGAAGCAGTTCTGGCACGTGATAAGAAGAAAGCCATTGTCATGCCTGGACATAAGACCAAAAGATCCACTTCTTATGTGTGGAATTATTTTTACCCAAATCCTGACAATAGTTATCTAGCCATTTGAAACGTATGTAAAGCCACAGTAAGTCGAGGTAGGTACCTTAACCATCTAGTAACCTCATCCATGTTACACCATTTGAAGCCAGTTCATGGCAAGCTGTTGGGAAAATCAGAAACTCATGGTAAAAATAAAACAACAAGAGGTCCATCATCAGCTAGGACTCTTCTCTCACCTACATCCCGACGCCTGCAATCTACACCCACAACACCGTCCTCATCAATATCCTCAGTAGCGATCAGAGTTAGTCCTGCATCCAAGTTGCTAGGGCTAGATGACTCCTCCACTATCCTGGATTCCTCAGAAGAATTCTTGAGCGTTAGTCCTACTGCTGCTGCTGCTGGGGGTGAATCTTTCTCCCAGAAGCAGACCAAGAAGAAGACTACTAGTAGTTTACAACAATTGACTGACACCAATAAATACACCTCTTATATGTGGAATTACTTTTACCCAAATCCTGACAACAGTTGTCTAGCTACTTGCAGCGTTTGTAAAGACACAGTCAGTAGAGGTAGGGACCTTAACCATCTAGGAACCTCATCCATGTTACGCCATTTGAAGCGAGTTCATGGCAAGCTCTTGGGAAAATCAGAAACTTATGCTATAAAAATAACTGCAAGCAGTCCACAATCAGCTAGCTCCGTTCTCTCAGCTAGATCCGAGCACCGGGCAATCTACTCCGCCAACACATTAATCAGCAATATCCTCACTAGTGATCGGAGATAGTCCTGCATCCAAGTTGCTAAGGCTAGATGACTCCTCTTCTACCCAGAATTCCTCAGAAGAATCCTTGATCGTTAGGCCCGCTGCTGATGCTCCAGCTGCTGGGGGTGGATCTTCAACCCAGAAGCAGACCAAGAAGAAGACTACTAGTAGTTTACAATAATTGACTGTTAAACAATTCTTGCAAGAGGAAGCAAGTATGAAATCTGTCACCCAGTCGTAAAGCGGATCACAGACACCATGGCGACTATGCTAGTATTAGATCTGCGTCCAATATCCACTATTAATGAAGCTGGTTTTAGACAGTTACTTGAGGTCTTGTGTCCCCGCTACAAAACTCCATCACGACACCATTTTAGTAGAAAAGCTATGCCTCACCTCTACCAGAAGGTTTGTAAAAACGTAATTATTGGGCTACAAAATGCCATTCTACCGACTGTACACTTAACCACAGATATGTGGACAAGCAGAACTGAGCAAACTAAAGATTATATGACTGTGACAGTCCACTGGGTTGGTGATTCGCCTTCACCAGCAGAAACAGCAGCAGCATGTACCCAAGTACGTCATATTTGTCAGAGGCAGGCTACTCTGTATATCACCAGCTTCACTAAGAGGAATACAGCTGACAATCTGTTAAAAAAAACTAAGGGATGTCAATGCAACATGACTTATCCCGCTTGGACTCTCTTCAGGATATGTCATTTCTGATAACGCCACCAATATTGTGAGAGCATTAAAGCTGGGTGACTTCCATCACATTCCCTGTTTTGCTCACATAATAAACTTGGTGGTGCAGAGCTTTTTAAAAATAACAGGGACGTGCAGGAGATGCTGTCTGTGACCCGTAAAATATCTGAACATTTCCGGCATTTGGCAACAGCATGTAGGAGATTGCAGCAGCTGCAACAGCAATTTAATTTGCCCTATCACCAACTGAAGCAAGAGGTGGTGACAAGGTGGAATTCCACCCTGTATATGCCTCTGTGGATGGAGGAACAGTAAAAAGCCATCCACACTTACTCCACAAGCCACAATGACATTGGGAAAGGAGGGGGGTGTATTTTACTCAAGCACAGTGGAGAATACTTTCCATTTTGTGCAAGATGCTGAAACCATTCGAAGTAGTCACCTGTGAAGTGAGTTCGGACACTGCTAGCTTGAGTCAAGTGATTCCCTTAATTAGACTTTTGGAAAAGCAACTTGAGAAACTGAAGGAGGAGATGAAACAAAGCAATTACGATAAGCATGTCGGACTTGTAGATCATGTAATTTATTCGCTTCGCCAGGATCCAAGAGTTATGAAAATCTTGAAATCGAATCACTACAATTTGGCAACTGTGCTTGATCCTCGGTTTAAGAGCTATGTCTTCTCTTTGTTTCCAGATCTGAATAGATGCAAGGAGCTCCTGGTGAGCAAGATGACTGCTCAAGTGTTACGTGACAGGATGGCGTCTCCTCCTTCAGTTTCTTACTCAACTGCTGCTTAGAAAAAACTTAGCTTTCCCAAGAGACCCAAGGATGATGCAGATGACTCTGCACTAAATTTTGACATCTGGTCTGGTCTAAAAGAATTGACCAAAAAAGTGACAACTCTGCCGTAACTCCACCTGATCCTACTATCAGCATCCAAAGGATGGTGGAGGATTATTTTCATGACAGCATAGAAATAGACACATCAGACAGTCTCTTTACACTGGGAGGAAAAAAAGGGAATTTGGAGACCTATGTACCAAATCACTTTGCACTGCCTAAGCTGCCCACCCTCCAGTGTGTACTCGGAAAGAGTTTTCAGCACAGCCTTGTCAGCGATCAGCATAGGAGGCTACTTCCTCAAAATGTGGAAAAGATGATGTTCATAAAAATTAACTTCAAGTTACCAGAGGAAGGCCTTTCCCGCCAATTACATCAAAATACTGAGACTTATCTAATGGTGGATTCCAGCGGTGATGAATTAATAATGTGTTAGGATGATTTACACACTGATGAGGCTGAGGATGAGGATGAGGATGATGACAACAACATCTTGCCACAGTAGAGTTCATTAACAGAAAGAAAATTGTCAGCGCTTATCCTTTAAACTGCATATCTGTGTGTGTCTAGCAAAATAAAAACATGAGGTATTAGTTAATATTTTGATCAAAAGACTTAAGCATGCATCCCACGTCAAGGGTACCTCATTATATGCAGGTCCTACACTGACCTATATGCTTTAAACACTATTAAAATGCAGTTAAAATCAGATGCACTCACCTCCCAGGTATAGGGGTTTACATCTAGCAAAGGCTGGCTTGTGAGCCACCACCAAATGGTCCTAAGCGCATTTGGGTGTGCCCATATATACAATTTTCTTTCTGTTTTGTATATATGGGCATTTATATTGCCACGCAGCTAGTACCACATACAATATGGGATATACCGAGCGTAGGCTTGTTGCCAAGCAGCTGGTACCATATATAATGTGGAATATACCGAGCGCGGGCTTATTTTTCTTTAGTTCATTAACAGCACTGTTACCTCAGGTTCCTTTAAGCCCATTGTTACCTAGCTTTGTGGAGGCCCAAACAAACCAAGCACTTCAGCCACAAGGAGTGGCACTTTTGTGACTGAAGTGCTTGGTTTGTTAAAGTGTGCATGTCAGGTTTAAGATCCAACATTAGGACAATTCCATCTTCCACCACTTTTCTTTTCTGCCACTGCTGTGTGCCAATGTGTCCTTGGTGTGCTTGGAACTGCCGTGTGTTTGTGTTATTGCTCTGTCGCTTAGCATCAAGCCAAGTCGCTCCAGTATTTGTCTGAAAGTGTATGAAAATAATATTGTGACCTGTGAGGTGGTCAAAATTAACTGCAAATAACTTGAAATTAGTGTTATTGAGGTTAATAAGCAGGAACATAAAAAGAGCAAAATTAGGTGATTTTAGCATATTTTAGCAATTTTTCTAAAAAATACAGATCCAAAACCAAAACCAACACCAAAACACACGAGGGCGGTTTTAACAAAACCAAAACCATAACCCGAAGCTAATCCAGATCCAAAACCAAAACCAGTTCATGGGGGTCAGTGAGCATCTCTACTGAAAACAAGTCCTGTAGCTTGAGGAAGAGAAAAACAAGTAACTTTGAAACCCTCAGAGTGAGAGCTTGATTCGGATGTGGCTGCATGTATTTGAGTTTGGCAGAGCCCTACTGTATATTGACTATGCAAAACACCCCTTCCCCGCCCTATTCACTCCCTGAAATCCTTAACTGACACAAGTGTCCTTTACGTTCTAAAACAGAGTGAACATTGCTGTGTTCACAGATTATCTCCCAGTTCTGGGCATGCACGTAGTGATTTTGCCTCCGATAAGCTAAAATTCTGCAGATATATGTGCCCTGATTAATTAGGCCCATAGTGTGGACCTTGAGCTTGATAACCAGGCTGTGCACCACACCTGAACAATGAAGAAATGAAAGGTAGAGTGAAAAAATGTCAATTCTACTTATATTTTGCATCACCCAAATGTCTAAGATACATACATCATTCTACACTATGTTATTGCCTCCTGCAGTATTTAATACAATTCCTCAATACCTATAGTATAGATGGTCTATATTTAAACCATAGAAAGAAAAGAAGAACATAGACTGAATTATGGGAATTAGAACTGAGGGATGGAATAAACCCATGGGAGATTAAAAGCTGAGGTTTGTGTACATAACTATTTGGCCTCACTAAGGGTTAACAAGGCAGGGAAGGTGTTATGATGTCTATGTAACTGCCATAGGGGGCAGGATCAATGGAACAGGCTAATAAAAACACAGGGAGGAGTCTCTGCATTTGCTCTGTACTTGTGATCTTTGTATTTTGCCTTTGCCTGTATCTCTATCACCTTATCCCCCTGCTTCACATCGTCCCTTGGCTTGTGTTTCTTTTTCCCTTCTCATATCTTCTACTCCCCCCTTCATCTTTTCTCTCTGACCCCCCCCCCTCCATTCCAGTCCCCTCCTTACCTTTTCCCTTTTCCCCTAATTGACTGTATTTTGCTGTGTGTTTTGCTCCTCAAACGGCCCTGTCCTACGTGGCACCACCGTGCACCATCAACCAAGCTGACGAGTCAGGTGGGGGTAGGGAGGAGGGTGCATCATGATCCCCCGCATCATAACTAGTGGAGGCAATAAGCCCAGCAGCCCAATGACACCAAAGTAGATATGAGGGGGCCTAGACCCTGTTGGCAGGATGTAGCTGGGAGGTCTGCCCTCCTCCCCAGCATCACTATGCCACCACTGGAGAAGCGCTAGGCTCTAAGAACCATATTTTGGTCCCTATAACATAGGCCAGTCATGCCAGGCTTCAACATTGCTAGGGGACTGGCCCAATGCAACCCCCCCCCCCTCGCCCCGCACATCTGTACTGTCAAAGCCCCCACAAGCAACTCTAGGCTCTGAGCTGGCAAGTCCCAACAAATTTGTAATGTCCCTGTAGACCCTGAGGCGAGTGCTGGGCACTGTGACAGAGATGGTAGGATGGCACCCTACCCTGATGTTGCTGAGGTGCTGGTAGACACTGAATTTTTGCAAGCCGGCTACCTGCTGGGGTTTTGTTTGCCAATTGAGAGGTGTTAAGGGAGGGGAACGAGCTGACAGCTGTCAGCAGCTCCCAGTCCCCAGAAAGTGTATGACATCACACACTGTCCCAGCAGCCTGGAGAACAGGGAAAAGGAGCTTCATCTCTGCCTGCACACTGAGTTCCAACTCAGCTTAAGTAGGTATGGGGGTTGGGAGGGGGTATGATATGTCTTAGGGGAGTATGATGAGTCTGTGGGAGTATGGTGTCTCTGGGGGAGGGATATGATGTGTCTAGGTGGGTATGGTGTGTCTGGGAGAGGCATATGATATGTCTTGAGGGGTATGATGTGTCTGGGGGAGTATGATGTGTCGAGGGGGGAGTATGATGTGTCTGGGGGGCTTATGATGTGTCAGGGTATGATGTGTCTAGCGGGTATATCTGAACATCTGCTATGTGGCAGAAACTCAATGCATAAAAGCATACAGACATGGTCAAAAATTACAATTGTTGTTCAGACCAAACACCAGAATAGAGAAGAAATGTGATCTAAGTGTCTTGTACTGTGTATGATTGTTGGAGCATTTCCCGGCTTCCCAAAGAAGCTGGGAAATGCTCCGTCTTGGCTGGTGACATGGTGGCCGTAATAGGGATGAGGAGTCCTTATCCCTTCTCTACAGCTAATCCTGACTTCCTTATGTCCGTCTTCTTGGACACTCCTAGTGGATCCATATGCCTTTCTGCCTTTGTGGACTCCGCTCTGCTTCATTTATTCAGCTCTGGTCTCTAAGCTCTGTCTGTAATGTCAACCCTTACAGCAGCTGTTATCTCTCACCGCGTTGGATGGCAACTGAGTCTCTAATGGCTCTATTACCACTGTCACTCTTTCCATTCGTTTGCGAGTAGGAGTCTTACATTCTGAGCTTATCAGTTTCCTGGTGCTTCCACAGTCCATAAACTTTATTATTCTGGGGTTACCATGGCTTTATACCCACTCACTCCAATTCCATTAGACACATGCTTAAGTAACTTCCTAGGGAGACCTGTGCCTAACAGTGAAGCCTAACCCGGCTTCCACTGACTACCATGTACTCTCCCCTGAGTCTCCCCTTCCAGCTATGTATGCCTCGTTTCATGATGTGATTATCAAAGCCACAGAAGAGAGTTTACCTCCTCACTGTCCACAGGACTGTCCAATTGATCTAATGCCAGGGAAACCTATCCCCAAGGGTAGGATCTATCCTCTTTACTTGCCCGAGTCTCAGGCAATGTCCCAATATATCTCCGAAAACTTGGAGCATGGCTTTATTAGGAGATCCTCCTCTCCAGCAGCGTCGGGGGTTCTCTTTTGTTAAAAAAAAGACGGCTCACTCCGCCCTTGTATTGACTATCGACATCTCAATGCTATTTTAGTGAAGAATCCATTGTCTTTTATTAAGGAACTATTTGATCATATTAGTGGCTCCAAAATATTCACCAAGTTGGACTTCCGAGGGGTGTATAATGTCATCTACATACGCAAAGGGGATGAATGGAAAACTGCCTTCAACACCAGGGACAGGCATGAAACCCATGTCCACAAATATTTGTAATTCCAATAGTCCATGCTTGAAAAAATCTTTTGATTTTTGGGTCACATAGACCCTATCTTGTACTTCCAAAAGTCCCTAAGCTGGCAGCACTAGGGTTAATAGTACTTGGGTGGGGGGACCGCATGCTTTTTTTTCTAATAATATAACATAACTTAACTTAAAATCGCCAGAGTTTGCCTTGTAAAACTTTCAATCAATCAGAAATCAGTATTAGTTTGCAAATGGCGATTTTCAGCTAAACACCGGCAGGTTTTCTAAACACTTTGGAATCTGCAGAAATCGCGAGAGATGAACAGCAGGTTGAGAGATCATACTAAAAATCGCTACTTAATACATATAGCAACTTGGGGATTCAAATCGCCGGTTATCTCCCGCAATTTTCCACAATATTAAATCGCTGAAAGAATCGGACTTTGATGCATTTACCCCCTGGAGTCCTCCTCCCGTTACAAGGTAGCAGTTGATCATCGTCAAAAGATGTTCCCTGCTCTCCATGTGGAAAATAAAGTTTGGCTTTCCATGCAAAATCTGAAACTTAAGGTTCCCTCTATGAAATTCGCACCTAGATTTATTGGACCATTCACAATCTTACAAGTTAGTACTTTAATTGGGTCCGTGTCTGGCCCAAACTCTCGATTTCAAGTTGCTTGCAGCTGTTCACTGACCCCACAGGTTCAGTCGAGTTCGGGGCCTACTTTGCCGGTGACTGGTGCATGTCGTGCCTGGTGATTGGGTAAGTGCCGGTTGGACGAATAATCTGGTCCTGCTGGAACTGTTTCCCATTATTATAGCAATTCAGCTGTGGGCTTCTAGATTCTGGGGTAAGCAGTTGTCTTCTAGTATGACAACTTGGGTAAGGTTCACGCAATTAATAAGCAGAGTGCTTCCTCTTCCCTGTCCATCAGCTTTTTTCAGGCAGCTGGTATTGCGCTGTCTGGTATTGCATCTTTCTTACAACATATCCTTTGCTCTTTGGCATGTGCCGGGTCTAGAATAGAATTTGGCGGATGCGTTGTCTCGCGCTAATTGTACCAAGTTACAGTTACGGTTACTTTGGCACCAGAGGCGGCTCTCACTTATTCTCCCTGTCCCACTTATGTATGGCAGATTGTGAATATGAAGTAAGGAGCCTGGCAGAATCTTCCTTGGCTCCTGCCACACTGCGCAAGTATCAGTTGGTCTGGCAGTAGTAGCTCGCTTTTCAGGATGCAATTCCTGGCACTAGTGGAGATTGGTACAACCGGATGCAGGATGTCCACCAATATGTTGGGACTCTTCTGTTCCTCAAATTTATTCAGGATACTGTATGTGACCAAGGGGATTCTTGATCTCTAGGGCGCTATTGCGCTGGGCACGAAAGCGCCCTGCCATTCCTGACCAATTAGTCATGAGATTATGGTAGGCTTGCTGGGAGCCTGATATTCCTATGAAAGTAGTTTGTTTAGCGCATTTCAATGATCAAGGTATGGGTTATACTGTTGCCCCATTGCAGTTGGTCCTGTTGCCCAGTGTGGGTGTTTACTGAATTTGCTGGGCTCCAGCCACAGGATGGGTTGCCATGGCTGGTGCATTGTGATGGGTCCCTCTTCACACAGTACCGGTTCACAGTAGCCTCTAAGAGCATGCTAGGGCACCTTGATGGTGCACAGTTTGGCACACATTCCTTTGGAATAGGTGCAGTCATGTCTGTAGCTGTGGAAGGGGCTTCAGCGGTATGTGAGGCCTTTTCTTCTCTCTTGACCTATGTTCTGCTTTCTCTGATCTATCTGGGTTGATAAAGAACTCTCTTGCTTGCTGCTCTTGGGTGCATGGGTGCAAATGTATTTTTCCAGATTTTCCCTCTAAAGTGGATCTGATTGGCCATTGGCAACATGAGGTTTTGACGGTTTACCTTCGTCTGTGTCTTTCACTTCTCCTCCATGTCTTAGCTGGTTTTCTGCTGTTTGCTGGCCTCTATTCTATGTTAGCCTATGGGGATGCTGTGTTGCAGTGGGGTGCTTTAATGATGTTGTTTTTGCTCTCTTACAACGCATGGAGCTCAGCTGAAGATCTGGGTCCTGGGCCACTCGTTCGTGTATTGGACTGCTCTGCACCGAGTCGCTTGTGATACATCCGTGTTCATGCATCCAGTGAAAGTATTTTGGGTGGGGCAACAGGGATTGAGGTAGCTGAGCTTTAAAAGACTACTGTCCATGGAAATAGTGGAGCATTTGGTTCCCCATATTCTGGTTATTCACCTTGGTGGGAATGATTTTCATTATGCCAAATACATGGAGTTGACTCTGGCAATCCAGTCTGACCTAGCATGGGTGCATGCCTCCTGACCTAATCTGCTCCTGCTGGTCTTACATAATGCCCCGGCTAGTGTGCAAGTCCTTTCAAGATGATTAGGTAGTTGACCGCTCCACAAGAGAATTCGGTGGTCGCCCACTATCTCTGGTCCATAAGGGGTTTACAGATTGAGCCCTCTCTATACGCCCGATGTTGTGCATCTGACTGAGGATGGTTCATGTCTCTTCATAGGGGAGATTTATTGGTTTTAGGCAAATTGTTTAGCGCGTAATATGGTGGCAGGTCTAGGTTGGCTAGGGAACCTGTCGTGGGAAGAGAACACTGTACAGGTGACAAGTAAGGTTGGTAAAGCACACATTGTAGTGAGGCATTTGGATCACATTCACTTCAAAGAGTCGGCTTAAGATCAGTGCAAGAACAGCCCCTGAGGGCTTGCTTACGGTGCACTATGATTAGCCCAGAAGAGTTCGGGTTCCATAATGTCTAGGGATTATTTTCCTAGTTTAAGAATACACTACACTGGTGTGCTTATGTAATATGAATAACAGATAAATATGGATGTCCATGGGTGGGTGACCGGTGATGGGACATCCGGATCAGTAGCCAAGGCTGAGTATAGTGTTCTCCGTTCACTATATCAGTGCAAGTTTAATTTAATGAACAAAGTGGTGTATTTTATTACATAGGATAAGTGTTAAGGTTAAAGCTTTATGATTATGTTATCAAACGCTAAGCATTTTATTAGAACTGAGCGATGTATTAAGACTGAGGGAGATTAAAAGAAAAAGTTGAGGTTTTTGTGCATAGCTATTTGGCTTCACTAAGGGTTAACAAGGTAGGGAAATTGTGATGATGCCTATGTAACTATCATAAGGGTCAGGACCAAGATAACAGTTTAATAAAAGTACAGGGAGGAGTCATCCAGTTCTCTATGATGAAGGAAAGTATCCCTCCCTCCCATTCATGGCTGCTTGATCCAGTGTCCATTGGTAGTTTCGTTTCTTACCTTCCTGCTGATACACTCTGCAGTAAGGGCTGTGCTCCCAGTGTCTTTGTCTGGATTCGGGTGCTGGCCCAAAGCTGTGTGAACAGAGGTTGTACAAGTTCTGGTATCTGGAACTGGTACATCCCCAGAGGTGTACTTAGCCACTTGGTCACGGGTTTGTGGTAAGGTAAGTGTGTGTTGGTCTAGCCCCGGAGGTATGTTGTTCCAATTGGTGCACAGGCACATGGTAAGGTACGGGTGTGCTGGTCTAGCCTGGAGGTATGATCGGCCACTTTGGCGCTCAGACTCATGGTATGGTATGAGTGTACAGGTCTAGCCTGGAGGTATGTGAAGCCCCTGCCTGCACAGGCTCAATGTCAGGGCTGGGTTCCTGCGACTGGTGCAGCCTTTAGCGTGTCAGGAGAATAAGTGGCGATAAGTAAGTTTGGTAAAGTGCACATTGAATTTAGTGAGAAATTTAGAACCTGTTCACTTGAAAGAGTTGGCTTCGGTGCAAGTACAGTTATGAGGGCTGACTTATGGTGCGTTATGATTATCCCAGAAGGGTTTGGGTTCTGGTATACCTGGATATTATTGTTGCAGTTTAAGGATACACTACAACGGTGTGCTTATGTAAAATGCCATATAAATACGGATGTCCCGAGGGTGGTTGATCCGATGTGGAACATCTAATCAGTAGCCAAGACTGAGTACAGTGTTCTCCCTCCACCATATCAGTGCATGGTTAATTTAATAGACAGTTAATTAGCAACAAGTTGGTGTGGTGTCTTTTATTACAATTGACAAGTGTTAAGGTTAAAGGTTTATGGTCATGTTATCAAACGCTAAGAATTTTAACCAAACTCTGCTCCATACACTCAAACCTGAGTGTATCGTGATCATTTTCTTTTAGTTAAAAAAATCCCAATAAGATCTCACAGTAAAGTTATTCTCCCCAACAGTATTCACATAAAAGGATATTTAAACACTCTAAATTAAGAGTAGTTTTATTCATCATCATCAGTTATTAATATAGTGCCACTAATTCCGCAGCGCTGTACAGAGAACTCACTCACATCAGTCCCTGGCCCATTGGAGCTTACAGTCTAAATTCTTTAACACACATAGAGAGAGACTAGGGTCAATTTTTGTTAGCAGCCAATTAACCTACCAGTATGTTTTTTGGAGTGTGGGAGGAAACTGGAGCACTCGGAGGAAACTCACGTAAATATGCAGAGAACATACAAACTCCACACAGATAAGGCCACGGTTGGGAATTGTACTCATTACCCAAGTGCTGTGAGGCAGAAGTGCTAACCTCTAAGCCACTGTGCTGCCCTTTTCATTCTCTTTATACTCACACAAAACAAACTTAGCTATAAACTGAATGCATTTGGTAATTTCACTTGTTACTGACAGATTTTGTCTTAATTTTGCAGTTTCTAAGCACCAAATACCATGTAGCCAGCTACTGTAAGCATCAGTGTTTGTAATGTCTTTACTGCAACCTCCATTTTTTTAATATTTACTTTCCATATGCCCATATTTTTCAGTTGGTTCCCTTTGTATGTGTACTGGAAGGACATACAGTCAAGTCCATAAATATTGGGACATCAACACAATTCTCATATTTTGGGCTCTATACACCACCATTATGGATTTGAAATGAAACTAACAAGATGTGCTTTAGCTGCAGACTTTCAGCTTTAATTTGAGGGTATTTACATCCAAATCAGGTGAACGGTGTAGGAATTGCAAAGGTTTCTATATGTGCCTCACACTTTTTAAGGGACCAAAAGTAATGGGATAATTGACTCAAAACTTATTTCATGGACATGTGTGGTCTATTCCCTCGTTATTTCATCATCAATTAAGCAGGTAAAAGGTCTGGAGTTGATTCTAGGTGTGACATTTACATTTGGAATCTATTGCTGTCGACTCTCAATATGAGATCCAAAGAGCTGTCTTTATCAGTGAAGCAAGCCATCATTAGCCTGAACAATCAAAACAAACCCATCATAGAGATAGCAAAAACATTAGGTGTGGCCAAATCAACTGTTTGGAACATTCTTAAAAAGAAAGAATGCACCGGAGAGCTCAGCAACATCAAAAGACCCGGAAGACCACGGAAAACAACTGTGGTGGATGACAGAAGAATTTTTTCCCTGGTGAAGAAAAACCCCTTCACAACAGTTGGCCAAATCAAGAACACTCTCCAGGAGGTTGGTGTATATGTGTCAAAGTCAACAATCAAGAGAAGACTTCACAAGAGTGAATATAGAGGGTTCACCACAAGATGTAAACCATTTGTGAGCCACAAAAACAGGAAGACCAGATTAGAGTTTGGCAAACAACATCTAAAAAAGCCATTAGAGTTCTGGAACAACATCCTATGGACAGATGAGACAAAGATCAATTTGTACCAGAGTGATGGGAAGAGAAGAGTATGGAGAAGGAAAGGAACTGCTCATGATCCAAAACATACCACCTTATCAGTGAAGCATGGTGGTGGTAGTGTCATGGCATGGGTATGTATGGCTGCCAATGGAACTGATTCCCTCGTATTTATTGATGATGTGACTGCTGAAAAAAGCAGCAGGATGAATTCTGAAGTGTTTCGGGAAATATTATCTGCTCATATTCAGTCAAATGCTTCAGAACTCATTGGACAGCGCTTCACAGTGCAGATGGACAATGACCCGAAGCATACTGCAAAAGCAACCAAAGAGTTTTTTAAGGCTAACAAGTGGAATGTTATGCAATGGCCAAGTCAATCACCTGACCTGAATCCGATTGAGCATGCATTTCACTTGATGAAGACAAAACTGAAGGGAAAATGCCCCAAGAACAAGCAGGAACTGAAGACATTTGCAGTAGAGGCCTGGCAGAGCATCACCAGGGATGAAACCCAGCATCTGGTGATGTCTATGCCTTCCAGACTTCAGGCTGTAATTGACTGCAAAGGATTTGCAACAAAGTATTAAAATGTGAAAGTTTGATGTAGGATTGTTTAGTTTGTGCCATTACTTTTGGTCCCTTAAAAAGTGGGAGGCACATATAGAAACCGTTGTAATTCCTACACTGTTCATCTGATTTGGATGTAAATTCCCTTAAATTAAAGCTGAAAGTCTGCAGTTAAAGCACATCTTGTTTGTTTCATTTCAAATCCAATGTGGTGGTGTATAGAGCCCAAAATATAAGAATTGTGTCTATGTCCCAATATTTATGGACTTGACTGTACATTAACTTGCAAATGTTTGAAATCACAAATAAATATTTTGTTTTTTGTTTGTTTAAACCCTGTTTATTGAAAGCTCACAGTAAATAAAAAATATATAATCAGCGTTGACATAACAAGATACATTTCAAAGTGTTCCATTTTCATAGTTAATAATAAAGAAATAGAAAGAAAAATGAAAAATAGAAAAGAGAAAAATTATCAGAAGAAAAAAAGAGGGGCATGAGGAGAGAAGGGAAGGGAAAGAGGAGGAGGTGGGGAAGCGTGGAGGTCTACTTAAAGTTAATAGAGGTATAGGACATATAGTGGTCATGTGTATCTGTAGAATATGATGAAGGATGTTAAGTAGCAAGGTAAGGTAAGGTATATGTGATAAATATATATTTAATTGCAGTGGTAATCGTAAAAACGATTACCACAACCCCGATAACGAGAATACCTACAAAGAAACACTGATTTAAAAAAAAAAAAAATACATCAATATAAATAGACTTACCTACAAAGCGATACTGCAGATTTCCGATGGGTGGATGATGCTGACCGCAATTAATTCTGACGACAGATCTCTCCAACACTTGACTTCCGCGTCACTCAACAGTGTGACCTAGGTAACTGTTTGTTTCAAGTGGCAATGTCGGGACTCTGCAGGTTAAGTGTTAAGTGAAACACTTAAACTGCGGGGTCCCGACATCTGTTTATATTGATGAATGTTTATTTAAAAAAATCGGTGTTTCTTTGTAGGTATCGTCATTGTGGGGGTTGTGGTACTCAGAAAAACATGCCCAATCCTTTAATTGTTTTTATTTGTCATGAACATGTAATCTTTATAGCAGTCTGTAGTCTTGAATTCTAACCAGGAGAACCAGGTGTTAGTAAATTTTGACGTTTTCTCAGTCGCAGAGGAGAATAAATCATCCATTAACATATAGTAGTCTAATTACGAATACCGGTCTTTGAGTGTTGGAGAGTTGGAACATTTCCCCCGAGCAGGGATTACAGCCTTAGCTGCATTGCTTAGATGGCATAGTGGTGAGTTTTTAAATTTGCTTGATGGAATTCTAAACATGTTAATGAGCCAGAAGGAAAAGCTTAAGGGAGCTTCATAATTTAGAATGGTTTTAGTGATACATACAACATCTACCCAAAATTTCTGAATTTTAGGAAAATCCCACCAGTTGTGTAAATAACTTCCTACAGCATTAGAGCATCGGCAACAGACATTGGAGGTATTCAAGTATATCCTCCAAAGTAAACTAAGATATCTGTACCAACAAGTTAAGATTTTGTATTGTGTCTCTATTATAGAGGTGCTAATGGAGCATTCATGAGTGATTTGGACAAATTTCTGCACTCTTGGAAATGTGTCTATGTAAATACTGTTCCCAATGTTTAGTGAAATGAGGAAGTGATTGATGCAAATTTTCTAAAATAAGTCTATAGATGGTTGAATTTATATGGGGTTTAGAAACAGATGTACATAGGGTTTCAAATTCAGTAAGTTTTCTATATACTAGTTGGGTTCATTTAGCCAATTGTAAAAGTGGCGAATTTGTAGGAATTTCCAGAAGTCAGTATTGGGTATATCCCATTAACATTGGATATCAATAAATGGACGGATGCCTTTCGTATTCATCTGCCGTCCCAAAGAAACAAAGAAATATCTTGGTTTTTGAAAGAATTGATTTTTGAAGGTGGGAGATTGGCACAGAGAGCAAGGAAAATGAACCAGGAAGGTTACAATTACCATTAATATTTTTAAATGTCATGTCATTCTTTGTGGTCAGTGCTTGATTGGCTCAAATGTCAGCATGCAGCAGGACAACTATCTTAAAAATACTTCTAAAATATGTATAAACTAATTGGTTTGAATTTTAGATGGTCAGAAGCTGATAGTTATTAAACTAGAATTTTCTATGCAAGCTGAGGTTTGAAATATCACTATTTAAATGATCATTTCTTACCTGACAATAAAAAGCCAGTATTTCCCAAGACAATAATTCACCACAAACAAACTCAAGTGACTGTTATTTCTGAGCTAATTATTAATATAGTGATTTCCTGCCTAATTAAATTATATGTTGTAGAAGCTTTGTACTACATCTTTTCATTTTATTTATTGTCTTAGTTGCTTTCTGCCAGTATGCCCCAGGATATTGTACATAACATTATCGGAAAACAGCAAATGGTAAACAGAACACACCACCCTCCTGCTCCTGGTGCAATGTCTCAAACATTGAATTTATCCAACTGAATGTTTTGTATAGTGGAGAGAGACATGTAGCATGGAGACATGGCACTTGGAGCAAGTGCATGGTACGGCGTCCCCCACCAGCACTGGAGTACACCAGGGGAAGGGGCATGGCCAGGGCCGAATTAAGGGAATGGAGGCCCCTAGGCTAAGGGGGCAACCATTCCCCCGTGAGGGCCCCCTGTGATCCGAGCTGCCCCCCCGCGGCACTTACCTCCTTCACCTCCTTCCCCGGCGCTCTGTACACTCTTTACTGAGGAGACTACAGCGCGCCGGGGAAGTACTGCAGCAAAAGTGCTCAGCAGCACTGATCGGGCTGCTGCTGAGCACTTCAAGGGCCCCCTGGATGCCATAGGCCCCTGGGCTGTAGCCCAGTTAGCCCTATGGTTAATCCGGCCCTGGGCATGGCTAGCATGTAAGAACAAAAATAAAAAAGGAAAAGAGAGAGAGAGAAAAAGAGAGAGCGAGGGAGATGCTAGGTAACAACATTAGGAGGGCTGAAGGACGAGGCAGTTGGTGGACTATGTTTTGTTCTCCTTTGCAGCTTTCACAGCCTGCTGCTGGTTTCTTGTCTGGATCCTGGACTATTGGGTCCTGCTTAAAAAATGTATATGTACATGAAATGAGGACAACTAACGTACAAATCACACTATATACAATACATACATTCAGCTTTCAAAAGAACTGCACATTACCCTTAATTTCAAGAATGACAAAACAACTCAAAATGACAAAACCTTGACACACCCATATAACTTATCCCTGAATGCTCCCACATGCCCCTCACTTGCTCCAAAATTCCACCACAGCAATTCAGACCTCCCAAATGCTCCAAAATAGCTCTAAATGCCCTCATACCCCCACTTGCCACAAAATGTACACACATCCCCTCAGATACCCATAAGCTCTCAGATCCCACATGTACCCTGAAACTCCTCTACATGCCACTCAGACCTCCCCACATGCCCCCAAACCTCCACACATGCCCCTCACATGCCCATCAGACATCCCCAGTGATTTATCGAAGCAGCAATCAGTCTACTGGAGGGCCTCTTCCTAACTTTGCTATACAGTCTAACACTTTACATTTGAATTGAGCTTTTGTTGTCTACTGAGCACAGCAGTGGTAGGAACATCTTATTTAAGAAAGAGCACTAATCAACATCTTTGGCCATTACTAACTATTCTGCTAGAGACTTATTGGCAAAAGGGATTCATAATATCACGTTGACCATCTTATAACACAATTCTGACCACTCTTTAAGGATGGATAATCCACGCACATCAAGCACTAATTGTTTACATGTTTTGTGTCTGGTTACTACTGAGAATGTCATTTAGTAGAATAACTCTTTCTGCAGGCTGGGTCAAGGTGTCAGTGATCTCCAACTCAGTGCCCTCTTCTCGCCGCCCACGCCCGGAGCACCTACTCTGCTCACGCTATGCCCCTGGTGGATATACATATATATTTTGGAACAGATTTGTGATTTATTGACATACTTGTATTTGATAGGCATTGACCATAATGTACAACTTGAGCGCTTCATACAGATACAAAGCTTGATACAGATATATGAGTAATTCTCTAAACAATGAAAACATATTTGGGATTTTTATTATTTTGCTACATTCTATTCACTTGCGCACTTCATACAGATACAACGCTTGATACAGGTATATGAGTAATTCTCTAAACAATGAAAACATATTTGGGATTTTTATTATTTTGCTACATTCTATTCACTTGTCACCTTTTACTATAAGGCAACTCATGTGATTGCATTTATAAATGTTCTTTTGTCAGTCTGATAATGTCACTAATAAATGTGCACTCTCACAAAAGTATCACACATCTATTTTTTTAAGTGCTCTGTCCAACCTCACTTTCTTTTGAATTTCCAGTCCTCCTGTTCAACATCACACTGTCAACTTGATTTCACTTGTCAGTCCCATAGTCTAAAAGTCCTAGGGGTATATTTACTAAACTGCGGGTTTGAAAAAGTGGGGATGTTGCCTATAGCAACCAATCAGATTCTAACTTTCATTTATTTAGTACTTTCTACAATATGGCACCTAGAATCTGATTGGTTGCTATAGGCAACATCCCCACTTTTTCAATCCCGCAGTTTAGTAAATCTAGCCCCTAGTGTGTAAAGGATAAATACTGTTATTCTGTGTTCTATGGGGCACGGTTACACTGTAGTTTATCTATGATATGTCCTTGGTGGAGGGTGGTGGATGTTAATAATCTTTACTGAATAATAGGTGCTCGTATGTCCAAGAAATATTTATTACTCAGGGTAGTTTTCAGATATAATTGTATTCAAGGTTGAAGCATCAAAATAAGATTTTTTTTCCATGGTTGCCAAGAGAAATTTCGAGCCCCGGTACGACAACTTCTTGAGACCCCTTTCCCAGCTACTGAAGGAGGTGTTGCCACATGGCCTGTGCTTGCTCCCCTATCCTCCTCTCGGTGCCCCTACAAATCCCCAACCTCTTTGTGTAACATTAATAGAAGCCACATTTTTTAAAATATTGGTGGTGCTTAAGTAATCCCCCCCATAACTAAAAAATGCCATGCACAGACATGGATAATGGCACAAATATTGGGGTTTCTCCAACAGCACAGAGCCGATGCCTATGGCGACACTTATCTGTTTTGAAGCAGGGACGTGGTAATGCAAAGATTAGGTGTAACCTCATAAACAGTTCCATTTCTCTTCTACCATCACTGCCTTGCCTCATCTGTCATCCCTCTATGCTGGTTGTCTAGCAAGTGCCTCCATTGTTTTCACATGTTATTTTTGCCGGATGTCACTTTGCCTTGCATGATTTTTCTGATAAGCTGAGACGGATTTGATGACATCACACATTGCTACAGCAACATACTTAATGACAAGTGAGGCTTTTAGGATGAACGCACTTAAAGGGTAACAGTGTTTGTAGCAAGCTGAACACTTACCTTAAGGGGTTAACATAGGGTTGGGCCTGACCAATCGTAGCTCCTGTGGGAGGGACCTTGATTGAATATAGCAGGATGTACTTCCTGGTCTGCTTCACTCTGCAGCACGAGATCCCCACCACCCACTCCTCAGTTTAAGTACTTATGTGTTAACGTTTGCGGTAGGAAGGCAGTGTTCAGCGGCTGATTAGTGGGCGCACAGGTACTTGGTCGCAGGTCACCTTAGAGGCACAGGTAACTCCTTTTTTGGTTCTTCGGTGAGGAGGGTCCCTGTCCGGCTCGGTGAGGGAGGGCAGCGTGAGTTTGAAAGGGGCAGTCTGTCACTCACCGGACCGTGAGTGCCTCTTCCCGGACATTTAGGAACCGTGGTCGTCCACCATCCTGAGGGTCTGCGCATGCGCAGCCCTTTCTAATCCTTCAGTGTATGTTCCTTTAACTTAATTGGCAGATCAGGCAACACTCCCTATATTAAGCACCTGTGGTCAACACCACGTTGCCTGATCTTGGAGTCTCATTCCTCATGAGTCTCTGAAGGTGTTCCTGTATTACTTGTGTATTCAGTGCTGCTGATTCCTGTGGTTTCCAAACCACTTCTACTACTGTGGTTCCATACCACTTCTACCATCAACTGTATCATCATGACTGTTTGCTGATTCCTATCCGCTGCCTCCGTGCACTACAGTCTTCTACACCACTTCAACGTTATTTTATATCAATGTGACTGTTTGCTCATTGCTATCCGCTGCCTCCGTGCACTCCAGCTTTTACCTCACTCACCTGCTTCTCATCAAGTCTGTTTGCTGATTACTATCCGCTGCCTCTGTGCACTACAGTCTCCTGCTTGCAACTCGCCTGTGTTCAACATCGTGACTGCCAGCTGACTACTATCCGCTGCCTCTGTGCACTACAGTCTCCTGCTTGCAACTCGCCTGTGTTCAACATCGTGACTGCCAGCTGACTACTATCCGCTGCCTCTGTGCACTACAGTCTCCTGCTTGCAACTCGCCTGTGTTCAACATCGTGACTGCCAGCTGATTACTATCCGCTGCCTCCGTGCACTACACTCTCATCTCATCTTTGCTGTGACTTCCTCGAGACTGCCGCTTTTCATTACCATCTGCTACACTTCGTGATCTACAGCTCCTGCCCTGCGCTGCACTCCTGTTTCCCATCGCTGTTGGTTCCTGTGGTTGCTACTGGTTACCTCCGTGTGCCGCTGAGTCCTGCCGCTGTGGTCAGCGCTATCGTCCATCTCCTGCTGATCCACTCTCCACGCCTTCACGTGTTCCACTGGCCTCTACCCTCCTGTCAGCATTGGATTTGTATCTCTTCTACTACCCTCTGCTGGATCATCTCCATTCTCCTGGGTTTCCTATGAGTCCAGTTCCACGTGTTGCTGACTCCTGTGGATTCGTGTCCCTGTCGGTCTACTCACCTGTGCGCTGCACCTGCTAGACCGCTGCTTCTCCTATCCTGGGACTTCCTATCCAGCCGGCCTCCAGCCGCTCAGGTACCGCTGCAATCCCATCTGACTGCTACTGCTGAACCACGGTATGCATACTTTTCATTGACTGTGCTGTGTATTGCATATCTTGCTGGACTGTGTTTGGTTCTCTCTGGAGTCTGCTACCCGCTGAGTCTCTTGCCATCATTGACTGTGTTATCATTGTGCTGGACTACTTCAAGAGACTTTCTAGATTGCAGACCTGATCAGTCATTTACATATATATATACCTATATTGTGCATATTACTGTGGATCGTGTATAAGGTGCCTGTGTATATCCTGTGTTGCAGTCTTCCCCCGTGCACCTCCTCACATATATATTCAGTGGTACAACTTGCTGATGTCAGACCACTGATCCCTGTTTCCGGAATCACCTGTTCCATTATCCTCTCACATAGCAGTAGTATAACTTGCTACCGCAGACCACTGACTACCTGGATACCTCCACTTGGATTCCATTCCTTCACTCAGACAGCGGTACAACTTGCTACCCGCAGACCGCTGACTCTCATCACCTCCTTGTTTCTGTTGGACATTCCTCCTCACTATAGCAGTGGTACAACTTGCTATCGCAGACCACTGACTACCTTCACGTGTCCTTGTCCATACAGTTCCTTGTGTATCATTACTTCATTGTTACCAGTGTTGCTAGTCATAGACTTTCCTGAGCATCTCATCGGCCATCATTTCATGTTCCGTGATCACCCAGCTACCAGAGTACCCTATTACCATCTACATTGCTCTGGTAAGCCTACCATCTGGTGATCCCTGGGTAAAGACTCCTAGTGCCCGTGACAGTAAGATCAGGCCATGACAGACCCAGATTCGGAACCAACAGCTATAGAGATGCTGCGGTATCTGGTTACCCGTATGGAACAACAAGATGTTCGTCAACAACAGTTGCTGCAATGTTATCAGACTTTAGTCGCCCAAGTAACTTCTGTGCCAAAGGTAGCAGCCACTGTTGATCCTTCTGTGTCGTCATCTTCTTCCCCTGTGCCATCCCAGGTGTTTACAGCTTCCACGCTTCACCTGCCTACTCCGTCAAAATACGATGGAGACCCCAAAACTTGTAGGGGTTTTCTTACTCAATGCTCAGTTCATTTTGAGCTCCAACCTCAAAATTTTTCTACCCATCGTTCCAGAGTGGCCTATCTTATCTCATTGTTTTCTGGACAAGCCCTGGCTTGGGCTTCCCCTCTGTGGGAAAGAAACGATCCATTGTTACAGGATAGTGCCGAGTTTATTTCCACGTTCCGAAGTGTATTCGATGAACCAGGTCGTGTTATTTCCGCTGCATCCAGCATTCTCCGTCTTCGCCAAGGATCTCGCACTGTGGCTCAGTACGTCATTCAATTTAGGATCTTAGCCTCTGAACTTCAATGGAACACTGAAGCATTAATTGCCGCCTTCTGGCAGGGGCTTTCCGATAAAATTAAAAACGCACTGACTTCACAAGAACTACCCTCCTCTTTAGAAGATTTGATCTCTCTTTGCCATCGTGTAGACCTGAGGTTTCGTGAAAGAGAACCTGAGAAAACAACTTCGGTTAAAACACCTCTTCTCTCAAATCCTCAATTTCACCCAGCTTCATCTCCGGTGATACCCATGGAGATAGGTCGCTCCAAATTAACTTTAGAGGAGAGGGACCGAAGAATAAAGAATAGACTTTGTATCTATTGTGCCGATTCTACGCATATGCTCAATTCTTGTCCCAGGAAATGCCGGGCTCTAACCAATACTGGGGAGATAAGGTTAGGGTTCCTGGAGTCCTCTCCATCGTCTAGGAAATCTAAAGCCTGCGCTTTTGATGTTACGATTTCCTTTGCTACCAAATCCTTTGAGTCACAGGCATTGATTGATTCCGGAGCAGCAGGAAATTTCATTTCTAAATCACTAGTGAATCAATGGTCCCTACCAGTGATTACTTTAAAAACACCCATTACTGTGACGGCTATAGATGGATCACGTCTCATCAATGGTCTCATCACCCAGAGTACGTCTCCAGTAACTCTTCAGATTGGTGTACTACACCATGAAGAAATTTCGTTTTTAATTCTTCCTGTTACGACAAGTCCGATTGTCTTAGGCCTTCCATGGCTTCAATGTCATTCTCCCCAGATTGACTGGCGCACTTCTCAAGTTACATCTTGGGGAGCTGAATGTCATCATCGTTGTTTCTCTCAAGTGGTTTCATTCAAAAGACAGCATTTGTCTATTCCACCAGGTCCTCCTCCACAGGATCCTTCATCTACGGATCTGTGTGATAAGGTTCAGTCTGAACGCCTTCCTCCTCATCGGGCGTTCGTGACATCATCGGACGTTGAAGATGGATCTCAGGAGTCATCTTCAAAAAGTCAAGTGCTGGTAGTTCACGGTCACCATCCGTCTTTTCCAGAATTTCCTGCCCTCCCTCCCACCCAAGTTCCTGCTGTGGAGACTGCTTGTCAGACCTTCAAAAATATCTGGTCTCAGGTCAAAACCTGTTTAAAGAAGACATCTAACAAATATAAGTCTTTCGCAGATAAGAAGAGGTGGGCTATTCCACCACTAAAAATTGGAGATCGTGTCTGGTTATCTACTAAAAACATTCGTTTGAAGGTTCCATCTATGAAATTCGCCCCTCGTTTTATTGGTCCATATAGGATCATTCAAGTAATCAATCCAGTATGTGTGAAACTTCTTCTTCCTAAGAATCTTCGGATTTCCAATGCCTTCCATGTGTCTTTACTCAAACCTCTTATCATCAACCGTTTCTCAACTCCTCCCTCAGCTCCGCAGCCAGTTCAAGTTCATCAGGAGGAGGATTTCGAGATTACTGAGGTATTGGATGCAAAAATTGCGCGAGGAGTCCTCCGTTTCCTCGTTCATTGGAAGGGCTTTGGTCCTGAGGAGCGCTCTTGGATCAAAGCTGAAGATCTTAATGCTCCTGCCCTTTTGAAGAAGTTCTACTCCAAATATCCGGACAAGCCCGGTTCCAGGCGTTCTGTGCCCACCTTTAAAAGGGGGGGTACTGTCACTCACCGGACCGTGAGTGCCTCTTCCCGGACATTTAGGAACCGTGGTCGTCCACCATCCTGAGGGTCTGCGCATGCGCAGCCCTTTCTAATCCTTCAGTGTATGTTCCTTTAACTTAATTGGCAGATCAGGCAACACTCCCTATATTAAGCACCTGTGGTCAACACCACGTTGCCTGATCTTGGAGTCTCATTCCTCATGAGTCTCTGAAGGTGTTCCTGTATTACTTGTGTATTCAGTGCTGCTGATTCCTGTGGTTTCCAAACCACTTCTACTACTGTGGTTCCATACCACTTCTACCATCAACTGTATCATCATGACTGTTTGCTGATTCCTATCCGCTGCCTCCGTGCACTACAGTCTTCTACACCACTTCAACGTTATTTTATATCAATGTGACTGTTTGCTCATTGCTATCCGCTGCCTCCGTGCACTCCAGCTTTTACCTCACTCACCTGCTTCTCATCAAGTCTGTTTGCTGATTACTATCCGCTGCCTCTGTGCACTACAGTCTCCTGCTTGCAACTCGCCTGTGTTCAACATCGTGACTGCCAGCTGACTACTATCCGCTGCCTCTGTGCACTACAGTCTCCTGCTTGCAACTCGCCTGTGTTCAACATCGTGACTGCCAGCTGACTACTATCCGCTGCCTCTGTGCACTACAGTCTCCTGCTTGCAACTCGCCTGTGTTCAACATCGTGACTGCCAGCTGATTACTATCCGCTGCCTCCGTGCACTACACTCTCATCTCATCTTTGCTGTGACTTCCTCGAGACTGCCGCTTTTCATTACCATCTGCTACACTTCGTGATCTACAGCTCCTGCCCTGCGCTGCACTCCTGTTTCCCATCGCTGTTGGTTCCTGTGGTTGCTACTGGTTACCTCCGTGTGCCGCTGAGTCCTGCCGCTGTGGTCAGCGCTATCGTCCATCTCCTGCTGATCCACTCTCCACGCCTTCACGTGTTCCACTGGCCTCTACCCTCCTGTCAGCATTGGATTTGTATCTCTTCTACTACCCTCTGCTGGATCATCTCCATTCTCCTGGGTTTCCTATGAGTCCAGTTCCACGTGTTGCTGACTCCTGTGGATTCGTGTCCCTGTCGGTCTACTCACCTGTGCGCTGCACCTGCTAGACCGCTGCTTCTCCTATCCTGGGACTTCCTATCCAGCCGGCCTCCAGCCGCTCAGGTACCGCTGCAATCCCATCTGACTGCTACTGCTGAACCACGGTATGCATACTTTTCATTGACTGTGCTGTGTATTGCATATCTTGCTGGACTGTGTTTGGTTCTCTCTGGAGTCTGCTACCCGCTGAGTCTCTTGCCATCATTGACTGTGTTATCATTGTGCTGGACTACTTCAAGAGACTTTCTAGATTGCAGACCTGATCAGTCATTTACATATATATATACCTATATTGTGCATATTACTGTGGATCGTGTATAAGGTGCCTGTGTATATCCTGTGTTGCAGTCTTCCCCCGTGCACCTCCTCACATATATATTCAGTGGTACAACTTGCTGATGTCAGACCACTGATCCCTGTTTCCGGAATCACCTGTTCCATTATCCTCTCACATAGCAGTAGTATAACTTGCTACCGCAGACCACTGACTACCTGGATACCTCCACTTGGATTCCATTCCTTCACTCAGACAGCGGTACAACTTGCTACCCGCAGACCGCTGACTCTCATCACCTCCTTGTTTCTGTTGGACATTCCTCCTCACTATAGCAGTGGTACAACTTGCTATCGCAGACCACTGACTACCTTCACGTGTCCTTGTCCATACAGTTCCTTGTGTATCATTACTTCATTGTTACCAGTGTTGCTAGTCATAGACTTTCCTGAGCATCTCATCGGCCATCATTTCATGTTCCGTGATCACCCAGCTACCAGAGTACCCTATTACCATCTACATTGCTCTGGTAAGCCTACCATCTGGTGATCCCTGGGTAAAGACTCCTAGTGCCCGTGACACAGTCACTCTGACGCCAACTCAGCGCAAGTTATGATGGGATTTGTTCCCCTTGGTTTGTGGACTTACGGCGGTTTGCGCCAGTCCCCATGTGATCTAGTTGTATCAGCTTGAGAGCTGTTTCGCAGTGCGCTTCTCCGCCACCATAGGTTTAGTTTAATACAAACTCATAATAAAAGTTCTGCCATTTTTTAGTAACTTATACATGTCTCCGTGTGTTTATTTGCATGCAAATGCTTAGAGTTTAAGGTTGATGTGAAGTTTATTGGAACATACACGGTGAGCCCTTTATATAAAAGCTTCTTATCACAGAAGGCTTTCATATGTAAAAATGATGACACTAGGGAAATACATGGATACAAGGCAATAGGCAGGAAGAGACATGGGATATGAAAGGAGCTGCTGAAATAAATACATAAAACTATGCACCCCCTTATCTGATGCCTGCCCCTCTTTGCATCTGTTCTTGTTTTTACTCCACCCCATTTCTTGTATACCCTACTTAGTACATTGCCTTCACAAATATTCTTCTGATTTGTGGAATCTGAAAGGTAGAGGGCTTACAGAGAAGCAGGTGGGATTCATCTGAAAAGGGTTTGATGGGGATAAGAGTGAATTTTGGGTGAATTAGGAGTGCATTTTTCACAAATCGGATTTTGTCTGGCTAACATTGTGAAATATGCTTATGTCTTGTCTCTCTTTCTTTTGCTTGTCTGGAACCCCATGTTGTTTGCCTTCCCTTACTTGCCTTGTCTGTCCAATTTCTATTCTAAGTAAGTACCATCCTTATCTGCTTCTCACTGCTTGCCATCCCGCCTCATGTTTGCTAGCCCCACTCTCTTTTTGTGTTTGTGCTCCTCAAGTATTTTCCCTCCTGCAGACAGTGAGAGCCACTGGATTGATCCCCTAGGGTAGTAAAGAGATTCAGCAGGGTGCCTATTAATTAAGAAATAAATAGCTGCCAGGGTGCAGTGAGCATCCTATATGGTCTCCTAGATTGCCCATCAAAGGGTATAATTTCCCTTTATCACAATGCACATGTTATAATCAAGGTCAGAACTACAAGGGGTGCAGAGGGTGCGGTGGACCGGAGGTGAGGTGGGGGCCAGGTTGTTCCCCCTCTGAGGTACATGCTCCCCCCAAGGACCAATTCTGTTCTCAAAAGAGATCACTTCTGAGCCACATATGTTCAGAAGAGCTCCCCACTCTGCTCTTTTAACAGCAGAGTGATGTCAATGAAGGCTAGAGGGGCACTGTTCTTACCCTGAATATAGTACCCCATACTCTGTGGAATACAAACTTCACACATGTTCAGCCTGCTACCGCTATCACCCATGCATATAAGCTCAGGTAAAAGGCCATTGTTCCTGGTTAATCATAAAGTGTAAACATGCAGGAAAACTTTAGCAACTATTAATTAGATTGGACTTTCCTCTATCAAATGACCAACTTTGGCATATGTAACAGAACATTTTGAAAATATGCATATGTGAAACTATTAATAAATAATAATATTTGAGGGAAGAAATAACTTATAACACAATACAAAACAATAATATAGAAAAAAAGAAATGTGTATTATTTCTTGTCTGGACTGTAATGTGAAAAAGGCATGAAATTTCTTTGTGTACCCGCTGCCATGTGTATGGAGAAGAAATACTATAGGTTATATAGCTTTGAGCCATAATTAATTCAGGGCTCCACCTAGAGTCTCCAGTAAGAGTGACAGCAGTCAAAGGTTGTAATTATTGGCATAACATTCAGATAAATGTACAAAATAAGGAATAAAGTACACATTTCAATAAACCGCATTGGTTTTAATCACTTTCGATGTAAGCAAAAGTGTAATCCTAAATAACTGTGCCCCTTAATAAGATTTGAAGGGCAGAATAACTGCAAAGCAGGGACGAGCATCGCTGGGCAGCCCTCAATGCCGGGCCCCGTAGCTGATATATATATATATATATATATATATATATATATATATATATATATGATATTCAATGTTATATTTGATGTCAATTGGTGAGTGTTTGTGCTATGTGGGTGAGAGGCCTAACGTTGCCCAATTCTGTTTGACTTTAACCTGTCTTATATCAAATCAATGGAAAAAAGTGTATTGGTAAAATATTTAACATGGTTTCAAACTATCCCAATTTGTTTTATGTCACTTATCTAACAATGCTGATTTCTATTGTCTATTATCAATCATGAATAATATACTTGTATTCTAAACTGGCAGTTGTGACATTATCACTCCCTCTATCACATTCTCTTTACAGCTAGTAACATCCCTACTATTTCCAAGAAATACAATATATGTGATAAATGTGAAACATTCAGTCACTTGTCTTTTTGAGTCACTGAACTTTATTGTGTCTTGTCACAGATATGTGTAACCTGACTGTCTTTTCATGTAACACACAAATATCAACTTTAAATTTCAGTGTACAAATAAGCTATCAAGTATTTGTGTGCTGCATGAAAAAACAGCCAGTATTTAACTTATGTGCAAAATAGAATTCTAATTTGCACCCCTTGCATTGTAACATGGTTTTGTCCAGGAGACTTAAATTAGAAGTTTCTCAAGTTAAGATCCTTAATGAATCAGGCCCCAGATTCCCAGTGGGTTGACCTACATTGCAGTAATATTAGAAGCTCCGAGCGGTCTTTAATACAAGTCCAAAATTCCAATTGACGCCTTCTCTCTTTAGGGATGTATACATTTGCTTTGCATCCAAATACCCTAGGATTACTGACATTAGGTTTTTTTCCAGACCACACTTCAATTGGTGTCTTGCCTTTAACCGCAATAATGGGTGCACAGTATTTTAAATAAACCACTGTTCTGTTTTCCGACAAGTTCTTTTTCCGGTATTCTCCTCCATTATCATGTTAAAGTTGAATAATTGGATGAAGTCATTTCAATTATTAAATAACAATTGCAATGGTTTTTCCATGCGATTGTAACCGGTACATTTTGGTGTAAAATGGTTAATTATCAATCGCAATTACAAACAACACACACTTACATTTGTAAATAGTACACATTTATTAAGTTCCAATCCACATTTGTTTATTAGCAAATGTATTAGATATTATTTATATATGGATAATGCTACAGTAAAGGTAATTATGGTTCAGGTCCTCAGAAATGTGTGGAGTTTGGTCTCATATTAATCCATATTTTATCAGCAGAATTCCAGTGTCGATAGAATACGAATCAAACATAGAGATTGCAAGTTGTGAATGGTATGAGATTAATACTCAAAGGCACTTTGTTTTTGGGTCAGTTAAAACTTTTTTTTTCGGCAGAAAGACAAATATGCAACAGTTGAAGTAAGTTGCCCCCACCTTTGGAGAGAGATCAAATGAATTGACCCATGACCAGCAGTTTACTGGAATATCATAAACCCTGGACCAATGAAGAACTTTCTTAGTGTTATCTGTATATATTTGTGACATCATCACTGTTTATGTTAACTCAAACTGTGTAAAAGCAAGCCCCTAGCCCAGTATCAAAAATCTCCTTGACTGCAGACTTCAAGACTGAAGTTGTACCTGGATCCAAGGGGGCATGCGCAATGTATACAGTTATACTTTCTTGTATTTTGTTATACCTTTTTATACATCATCATGGTTTGCTGTAATTCTGCTATATTTTGTTATTAAATCTTTTTGTGCGTTGGAACCACATTAATCGTATCGAACAATATTTATTGGTAGTGGCAATACAAACATAACAATCAGATCTCAAGGCGTTTAGTTTATAACCCGTTTGAGTCTCCACCAGAGGTTTCTATTATTTTATCTTGAGTATGACTTCACTTTTCACTTTAAAAAAATATTCCATTAATGTCATGAAGTAACGGTAACCGATAATTGATTCAGTCTCCATAGGACCACATACATCCGTATGCACCAATGCTAATGGCCCCTCAGCTCTTGTTGCTTACTTTGTGAAGGGATGTCTGGTTTGTTTACCTTTGATGCAACTCTCACATATCAGTTTATCAGGATTATTTACAGCCTTTTTCGTGTTACCATTCCATTCAGAAAATTCTGCACATTATCGTACCCAATATTTCCTAAATACTTGTGCCACAGTCCCATAGTCGGCCTAGTTTCAGAAGTAGTCATCGCACAATACTCCTCAGTATCTAAGACATAAAGTCACTGTCAATGGGTTGCAGTCACTAATAAAATCCCTTTATTATTTTGCACAGTGCATCGGCCTTCTGTGAATGCTACTTTATAACCTTTGCTTTGTAAAATGGCAATCAGATTAGTTCCTTAATCTGGTACGAATATGTTATGAGCTGCGGCGGTGCCCAGCCGCCGCGACTCACTCACCTGCATCCCGGCCGTCGCTATGACGACTGGGATGTCACTTCCGGGTTCCGGGTAGTTGATAACGCCGCGTCCCGGCACTAGGTGCAGCCGGGCGCACGCGCTATTCCTCATGTGTTTTCAATTATGACAGCCCTTAGGGCTGATTAGTTCCTTGCCCCCATTGGCCAGTGCCTGTTTATAAGGCAGGGAGGGCTTATAGTTCTGTGTTTCAGGTTATAGCCTGCTCCTGTACCTTGCTGCCGTGTACCTTTGATTGGATTTTCCGTGTATGACCTATTTGCCTGTCCCTGGACCTGAACCTGTATGCTCGTGACCCTGATCTTCCTGCCTGAATCTGGACCTTGCTACCGTGCCTGTGACCCTTGACCTCGGCTTGTGTATTGGATTCCCTGTCTGCTGCCGGCCCTCGACCCTTGCCTGGACTTCACTCCGCTTTCCTGGGTTCTCCCTGGCCGGTACGCACTTCACGACCCTCTGCTAGTCTGCGGCCAAGTCTGTCCTCACCACTAGGGGCTCCAGTGAACACCTGACTGGCAGAGCAGACTCCGGGTTGTGCTGTACCGGCTAGAAGGGTTCCTAACAGAATAACACTTTTTCAATGTTTGTAATTACAGTTTTACCTTTTATTCTCAAGTGGACTGTAATTGTTTCAACGATCCCTCTGACTGTGATGGAATCACTTTCACTCAACAGAGTAACTCAGTGCTTATTACAACTGAAGAGTCTGGTGGTTTTTGAATCCATGTACCATCAGTCCTTTCTGTGATTGTCTGCCACATTCAAAGCTGACTCTTTGTTTTTGTCATGGAAGCTTTGTACGCCGCTCTGCATTTTCAGTCTGCACTACAAGGGCATATGTCCCATTATGTGACAAATAAAGCACTTGTACTTTGGTCTCTTAGGGCTAGATTTACTAAGCTACGGGTTTGAAAAAGTGGGGATGTTGCCTATAGTAACCAATCAGATTCTAGCTTTCATTTATTTAGTGCTTTCTCCAAAATGACAGCTAGAATCTGATTGGCTGCTATAGGCAACATCCCCAATTTTTCAAACCCGCAGTTTAGTAAATCTAGCCGTTAAACTTAGTGGGCCTGTTTCATCAATGCATGTATCTGCCGTTTTCGAACGTATCATGCGCAAAATCACTTTGCACATGCCCAGAACCAGACCATACATCAGAAAACGCAGCCCTGTCCGCTCTACCTTCGTACGTACAGGACACTAACTACAACCTATGTATTCGGGGAGGGAACGGGGCGGGGAAGGGGCGTTCAGTGGCAGTCAATTTAGAGAAGGGCGTGCCGAACTGAAATGCACGCAACCACGTAATAATCAAGCTCTGGTCATCGCAAAGTTATTTGTTTTTCTGACGTATCTCTTGCTTCAGCTGCAGGGCTAGTCTAAGTGCTGATCCGTAGTGATGACAGTCTCCTATGCATGCTCTAACATGTTTGCAATCAGGAGCAACTTTAAAAATTTATTTTATGTTTAGTAAACTTTAAAAACATCCTATTAAATCTATTAAATGGGGATTTTTTTTATTTACCATTTTATAATGCCTATATTATTAACAGGTGACATTAATTCAATATTTTTTTTTCTGTGGGTTCTTTTGCAAATGTATAATCCACATAGGTATTGGACGTATCCTGTAATGTCTTGTGTGGTAAAACACTGCAGACCTACACCGGAATTCATCGGTGCACGTATCTTCAGATCCGTTCCCTTTTGAATTCGGGAGTGTGCAGAGTCAATTTATGTGTATTTTAAAACAAATGCATATTGCTCTCAGAATGCATGCCTTGATGAATCAGGTTAGTGAACAAAGCAGTTTTTTCATCTTTAGTGTCCACAGATATCCACTCCTGGAACAGTTTCGTCCTTACGACATCTGTAAGTAAGTTGGTAGCACATGACTTCAATGCCGCTACAAGGAAATCAAATTCAGGGTTCAAGTTCTGTATTTGGGAAATGTATCCTACCACACCATCTTGAGGAGCACCCAAACAAGGGGAGACCATACATATCAGAGATGTGCCCTGAGCCACGTGTTTTGGTTTTGGGTGTGGTTTTGGTTCTAAACCATCTTAGTTTTCTGATTTTGTTCCAGGTTTTGCCCCAAAACCATAAAAGGTTTTAGTTGTGGATCTGGATTTAATTAAAAACTTATCTAATGATGTCTTCACAACTGTCTAAATCTTCAACGATTTTGGCGAAGGTATTGCTGCTGATCCTCTCCAATCTATTGCTGCGGACCCTCTCCAATGTGTCACACATGCTGCCAGCCATTACCTGCTGGGTGTATCTACCTTTTTTAAAATAAAAATGTAATTCATTTTGTAACTCTGCCTGTGCTGTTCTCTAAATCCATCCCTTAGCGTAAATCATCAGCCATCATATCTCCATCTATACATGTATTCTTTGCCAGGGCCAAATTTTGTCATCTTAATTTCTCAGAATATGGACTTTCAATTGCATTGTTTTGTCAAGACAGATATTTTTGGCAACCAAATCTGCATCATTGTCAGTTATACACACTTACTTGTGTGGGAAGGTCAATTATTGGCCTATCTAAGCGGTCTGTTTTACATATTTACACTCCACTAATATAGCATATATATTACACTGGCCAACAACTCATTTTATTGCCAATCATAATAGAGTGATTTTGGGCTAGCTTTGTGGTGCTGATTCCAAATATGACATCGGATTTGCTAGATTGGCTCTAACTTTTTAGATAATTGGTATCCCATTTAAAAACTTAAAAATGCCAAAAATTCAAATGTCAGACAGATCCTACAAAATTGCAATTGCCTCAAATCATACAAAAGTAAGCATATTAAATACATAATAGCATTTTATTCTGTTTAGTAACAAATAAACATAGTGGGCCTGATTCATTAAAGAAGCGAAAGTAAAAACAAAATTAGTTGCATTGAAGGGGAGGTACATTTAAAATGTGATGGCAGATTTATAGTTGGGGTACGGCAGGTCCTAGATAAACTTTAAATTTCAGTGTACAAATAAGTTCTCACGTATTTATGTGCTACATGAAAAAACAGCCAGTATTTAATGTATGTGCAAAATAATAAACTAATTTGCACTTCTTGCATTGTAACATGGTTTTGTCCAGGAGAAAACTGACTCATTTTTTTGCCTTACTTTCCTTAATGAATCAGGCCCAGTTGTTAGGAACTCCCAAGTCAGTACAGTGAAACTCGGGAACTACTCAGAAGGCCAGGTGTTCGCTGGAGCCCCTAGTGGTGGGGACAGACTGGGCTGCGGGCCGACTGAGGGTCGAGTAGCGTATACTGACTTAAAGGAGTTTCCCAAAGGTGGAGTGATTGGTGGACTGTAGTATAAGAGAAATCCAAGGTCAAAAGGTCACAGGCACAGAAGCAATATCCAAGGGCAAGCAATAGGGTCAAACTCACAGGCAGAGAAGCGAAATCCGAATTCCAGGCAAAAGGTCAAGGTCAGAAGAGAAGGGTCAAAGGTCCAATAACAAGCAGGGGTCAAACACGGGTGGTCAAATCTAAGGTAACAGGAACCTAAATGGATAGCACAAGCAGGCAGCAGGACTGAGGACAGAACGCTATAACCGGCAATGAGGCACCAACCCTCATTGCCTTAAATGCAGCCAAGAGCCAATCACAAACAGAGCCACAGTTGCAGACTAATTGCCAGATACTAAAAGGCCAATCAGGGCTAGCCCTGAATCTCACACCTGCAGGCTAAAGACTGCCCATTCAGCCACAGGCTGAATCTAACTATTAGCCCCTAATGCGCAGGCGCGCCTGGCTGCAGCGACGCTGCCCGGCCATTGCCTTGGCAACGGTCGGGAGCTGGAAGGAAGTGACGTCCCGGTCGTCATAGCGACGGCCGGGACGCTGGGACCGACAGGATGCGAGCCGCGGCGGCTGTGAGTACCGCCGCGGCTCGTGACAGTACCCCCCCCTTGAGGAGGGGTTAAGGAACCCCGACATCCAGGTTTCGTGCGAAACTTACTAAAAAACTCTTTGATGAGCCTCCCAGCGTGAAGGCGCCTCTGTGGTATCCAAGAACGCTCCTCAGGACCATAACCTTTCCAATGTACGAGGAATTGAACTTGGCCTTGAACCTTCCTTGAGTCAAGGATTTTTTCAATAACATATTCGTGGTCCCCGTTCACCATCAGGGGCCTGGGCCTGTTAGAGAGGGACCGATTAAACTTGCTGGGAGCAGCGACTTTCTTCAGAAGTGAACAATGAAAGGTCGCAGGTATTTTCAAGGAAGTGGGTAGTTTCAATCTAAATGCCACTGGATTAATTTTCCTCTCAATTGGAAACGGTCCGATGTATCGGGGCCCCAGCTTCCTACAAGGTTGCCGCAACTTGATGTTCCGTGTGGATAACCAAACATGATCCCCCACTTTCAATGAACAGGGTCTACGGTGACGGTCAGCGAAGATCTTGGATTTTCGGGAAGCTTGACCTAGTGCATCGTGCACCTTTTTCCAAATGGACCTTAGCCTGGCCGTAAAAGCGGGCGTTCCGGAATCTCCACAAGGAACAGTCGTAGAAAATTAATTGGATTTTGGGTGGAACCCGAAGTTGCAGAAAAACGGGGATGTGTGAATAGTAGAATGGCAAGAATTATTGTACGCAAATTCTGCCCAGGGCAGGAGAGGACCAATTGTCGTGAAATTTAGACACATAAATGCGCAAAAACTGTTCCAGAGCTTGGTTCGTCCTCTCTGTCTGTCCATTCGACTGAGGATGATATGCTGAAGACAGACTGATAGAGATCCCGATGGATTTACAAAAGGCTTTCCAAAACCGGGCAATAAACTGGGATCCTCGATCTGATACTATATCTTCAGGAATCCCATGAAGACGAAAAATATGCGTCAAAAACAAGGTGGCCAGGGTCCTGGCATCCGGTAACTTGGGCAAAGATATAAAATGTGCCATCTTACTGAACCGATCGACAACTACCAGGATGGTGTTATGTCCTGCGGATACTGGTAGGTCAACAATGAAATCCATCGACAGATGGGTCCAAGGTCTGCTCGGTGCCGGCAAAGGTAACAATAGCCCAGAAGGACGGTTCCTATCGGTCTTGTTTTTAGCACACTCAGGACAAGCCTGAACATAATTCTCCACATCGTTTGACAAGGTGGGCCACCACAACCAACGAGAAAGAACCTTAATAGTCCTACGGATTCCCGGATGGCCAGCAGAGCAGTTGTTGTGGCCTTCAATGAGAACAGATTTCCTTAAATGGACGGGGACAAATAATTTGTTGACCGGTGTCTGAGCTGGAGCGATTCTCTGGAAGCGCCGGATGGTTGCTCCTAGGTCCTGGGTGAGACCAAGATGAACAGCAGTTGTAGGAACAATAGACAATGGTTCCGGAGACTGAGGATGATGGGCCAAAAAACTTCGGGACAAGGAATCGGCCTTAGTATTTTTTGAACCTGGACGGTATGTAATAATGAATTTGAATCTGGTGAAAAATAGGGCCCAGCGGGCCTGCCTAGGATTCAGAGTTTTAGCGGTCTGAATGTATTGGAGGTTTTTATGGTCCGTGAAGATGGTGATGGTATGGGTAGCTCCCTCTAACCAATGCCGCCATTCCTCCAGTGCCAACTTAATGGCCAACAATTCACGATTGCCGACATCATAATTACATTCGGCCGCTAGAAAATTTTAGAAAAGAATGCACAAGGATGTAATGTTTTGCTCCTTGGGTCTTTTTGAGAAAGGATAGCGCCAGCACCGATGTCAGAAGCGTCCACCTCTACAATGAATGGAAGTTCCGGATCCGGATGTCTCAGCACTGGAGCAGAAATGAACGCGGCTTTGAGTGCCGAGAAACTCGCCAATGCCTCCGAAGGCCACTTCGCTGGGTTGGCTCCCTTCCGAGTGAGAGCAGTGATAGGAGCTACTAATGAGGAAAAAGAGTCAATAAACCTACGGTAATAATTCGCGAATCCGAGGAACCTCTGAATCGCCTTCAGATTAGTCGGGAGGACCCAATCCTGGATTGCTTGAACTTTGGCAGGGTCCATGGCGAATCCTGTAGAGGAGATGATATATCCCAGGAATGACACGGTGCCCACCTCAAATTCACATTTTTCCCTTTTTGCATAAAGGTGATGTTCCCGCAATTTCAGCAGAACTTGTCGAACATGCTGACGGTGCTGAAGTAAAGACTCCGAGTAGATTAAAATATCATCCAGATACACAACTACCGTTTTACCCAGGAACTCTCGTAAAACGTCGTTGATCAGGTCCTGGAAAACCGCCGGGGCGTTGCATAACCCGAATGGCATCACGAGATATTCATAATGTCCCGACTGGGTATTGAAGGCAGTCTTCCATTCATCCCCTTTCCTGATTCGAATAAGATTGTACGCCCCTCTGAGGTCAATCTTCCAGAATATAGTGGCAGATTTTAATTGATCAAACAACACCGAAATCAATGGTAACGGATACATATTCTTAATAGTGATGTTATTCAGTCCACGGAAATCGATGCACGGTCTAAGACTGCCGTCTTTTTTTGACACGAAGAAACAACCTGCGCCTACGGGAGATTTAGAAGGACGTATGAATCCTTTTTTCAGGTTTTCCTCCACATATAGCTCCATGGCCTGAGTCTCTGGAATGGACAAGGAGTATAACCGCCCTTTGGGCAACTTGGAACCCGGGACTAAATCAATGGCGCAGTCATACTCTCGATGAGGTGGAATGGACTCAGCTTTTCTTTTGCAGAACACATCAGAGAAGTCCTGGTAGGGTACCGGCAACAAGTCTGGACTAGGCTGTAAGATTCTAAGCGGCAGGGTCAAGCAAGACGTGGAACACTCGGGACTCCAACGAGTAATCTCTCCACTTTTACAGTTGATAAGGGGATTGTAACTGCGAAGCCAGGGATACCCCAATATCAAAGGAGCAGAGGGACAACTAATGAGATAGAAGGAGAGCTCCTCTGTATGGAGAACTCCTACAGTCAACCGAACCATTGGAGTCCTAGCGAGAATCCGTCCCCCAGGCAAGGGGTTACCATCCAAACCACACGTGGTGATGCTTGATCCTAACCTGATATGCGGAATATCAAGCGTCTGAGCCAAATGTATATCCAGGAAATTACCAGCCGCACCACTGTCAAGAAAAGCTTTCAGGTCCATGGATCTCCCACGGAAAGTTAAACGACCAGGGACTAATAAAGAATTTTCTGAAGAGGTCATCTGAAAACCCAAGCGCACCTCTTCACCTGCACTTAGGCTTTGGAGTTTCCCGGTTTATTGGGACATGAGCGAACTAAGTGGCCTGTCTGACCACAATACATACACAGGCCTAGTGAGCGTCTCCGGAGGCAGGCGGTAAGCGCCCAATTGCATGGGTTCAGAGGAATCGGGCAGAGTGTTGTTGGAGCTAGTGAAAATGTCCATTGGAACAGAGGACTCCCGTTCAGCCTTCCTCTCTCTGATCCGACGATCAATTTTTATGACAAGTTGCATCAAGTTCTCCAGCGTGTCGGATATCGGATACTGGACTAAGGAGTCCTTAATTTGCTCGGTAAGTCCTAAGCGGAATTGACTTCGCAATGCGTGGTCGTTCCAAGTGCTATCCGTGGACCATCGCCGAAACTCCGCACAATACTCTTCCGCTGAGCGACGTCCCTGCCTTAGCGTACAGAGATGAGCCTCAGCTGAGGCTACCCTGTCCGGGTCATCGTATAATAATCCCAACGCTTGAAAAAAGGCATCCACAGACTGTAACTGGACTTGTGGAAGGCAAGGAGAAGGCCCAAGACTGAGGGTCGCCCTGGAGTAATGAGATGATGATCCCTACCCTCTGTTGTTTGGAACCAGAGGAACGTGGTTTCAGACGAAAGTACAACTTGCAGCTCTCTTTGAAATTACGGAAAGCTGGCCTGCTTCCAGAGAATCGGTCAGGCAAATTCATCTTAGGCTCCGGTGTGTCACCAGCGGGAACTTGCTGGGGCTGCCGGCCTTTGGAAGCCTCTTCTTGGAGTGCCAGGCGCTGGGATAGAGCCTGCACCACTTGAGAAACCGCCTGTATCTGGTTAGCCAGAATCTGGGCTGGGGACAGATTCGACTCCTCTCCGTCCATGGCCGTACGATACCAATCTTCCTGGCCGGTTATAATGTTAGGAACTCCCAAGTCAGTACAGTGAAACTCGGGAACTACTCAGAAGGCCAGGTGTTCGCTGGAGCCCCTAGTGGTGGGGACAGACTGGGCTGCGGGCCGACTGAGGGTCGAGTAGCGTATACTGACTTAAAGGAGTTTTCCAAAGGTGGAGTGATTGGTGGACTGTAGTATAAGAGAAATCCAAGGTCAAAAGGTCACAGGCACAGAAGCAATATCCAAGGGCAAGCAAAAGGGTCAAACTCACAGGCAGAGAAGCGAAATCCGAATTCCAGGCAAAAGGTCAAGGTCAGAAGAGAAGGGTCAAAGGTCCAATAACAAGCAGGGGTCAAACACGGGTGGTCAAATCTAAGGTAACAGGAACCTAAATGGATAGCACAAGCAGGCAGCAGGACTGAGGACAGAACGCTATAACCGGCAATGAGGCACCAGCCCTCATTGCCTTAAATGCAGCCAAGAGCCAATCACAAACAGAGCCACAGTTGCAGACTAATTGCCAGATGCTAAAAGGCCAATCAGGGCTAGCCCTGAATCTCACACCTGCAGGCTAAAGACTGCCCATTCAGCCACAGGCTGAATCTAACTATTAGCCCCTAATGCGCAGGCGCGCCTGGCTGCAGCGACGCTGCCCGGCCGTTGCCTTGGCAATGGTCGGGAGCTGGAAGGAAGTGACGTCCCGGTCGTCATAGCGACGGCCGGGACGCTGGGACCGACAGGATGCGAGCCGCGGCGGCTGTGAGTACCGCCGCGGCTCGTGACACCAGTAAGTTGATTTGGATAATTACAATTAATGCATAGTAAAATGTTGTTTGTACGATTTTGTACCTTCCCTCCATCACCTTTATATCTTGATGAAACCTCTCCCTTTGTTCCTCAATAAAATCACCAAGATTATCTGGAAATCTGTGTAATTGGCTACGGAGAAAGTGTACCTTTATGCTCATATTTGTACCCACATTTTAAAAGCTTGTGAGCAATTTTTCCACCAGTTCTTCATAGTGGTCTGCTTTGTGGTTACCCAAGAAGCTCTTGACGACTGAGACATAATTGCACCAGGGAGAAGCTTCAACACCATACATACATTTTTTGAAATTTGAATCCTTGATAACTTAACGAATTTGAGAGCCATCAAAGATTCCAGCTTTTAGTTTTCCCACACTTAGTGCAGGGAACGATCTACAAATGTATTTGAAGCAATCGCTATCTTTGTCCAAGGCCTTAACAAATTGTTTTATTAGTTGATATGGAATTCTGGGAGAATGATATCTTCACTGACTGCTGGGTGATAGACCGATCACTTATATATGGAGGGGAAATGTTCTAGAATGATTGCAGAGTGAATACCTAGAATATTCGCATGTCTCAACTTCTAGAATGTTCTGGTAGATTCTCACATGCACATGGCTAAGTTCCCTATTAATTGAGGGTATCCATTATCTCAAAAACTAGAGCCAATTTGAAAAAACTACTTTCTTTTTTGAATTCAGCAACCACAAAATACCCTAAATTCGTTAAAATATCCTTAGCTACTAAACAATTTTTTTTTGTTGAGCTGTGTTATTTATACATTCCATATTAATATACATGGGTCTCAGGCAGTCCCCTTTGCCCCGAGGTTGTGCAAGGTGACGGTTCCAGTCCCACCACCACTGCATTCTCAGGTCACCTATGGGCCCTGTCTCCCGGAGGCACAGGCACCTCGGGCTCCAAACACCACAGGCCTTCTGGCATCAGACCAAGGAGAACCAGCCATTCAGGGCGTCCCGAACCAACAGCACTAGGTCAGATACTACACTTGAGCTTAGCCAAAAGGATGAATTGAGATTGACATTTTAAACTATACTGGACATTAGTATGTAGATACATGGTAACTGGATGTAGATATACATGGTAACTGGCATATATATCTCACAGTCCCCTTGCTTGATTCATAACGGCAGCATTACAGCCCACATCTACCGTAATCATAGCATAAACAAAACAAGGAATTTGAAAGCTCCACTCTTGGCTACAGATGAAAGCTCTGCCCATAGAGAAGGTATAGCACAGTGGCCTAGTGGTTAGCACTTCTGCCTCACAGCACTGGGGTCATGAGTTCGATTCCTGACCATGGCCTTATCTGTGTGGAGTTTGTATGTTCTCCCTGTGTTTGCGTGGGTTTCCTCCAGGTGCTCCGGTTTCCTCCCACACTCCAAAAACATACTGGTAGGTTAATTGGCTGCTATCAAAATTGACCCTAGTCTCTCCCTCTCTGTCTGTCTGTGTGTGAGTGTGTGTCTATATTAGGGAATTTAGACTGTATTGGGGCAGGGACTGATGTGAATGAGTTCTCTGTACAGCGCTGCAGAATTAGTGGCGCTATATAAATAAATGATGATGGTGATGATGATGATGATAGTCTTTGAAGTTTTTAGTATTAGTGCAGGCCATCTTTATCTATCATCATCAACATTGATTTATATAGCTACAGCAAATTACTTTGCGCTTTACAACTGGGTATCTACTTGTCTAAATATCTACTGATGCCTAAGTCCATATAATGACATCTGATTGTTACTCCCTCTTCACTCTCCATTATACATGCTGTCTAACATTCGAAATTTAGTGTTTGTGTAGCGTTTCAACATTTATTACTTCTTGTACCTTTACCCTCTATACACTAAAATTTTTTTGCTGTTTAATTTAGCTAATTAAATTAATTTCTTACCCTTACTTACCCCATATACTGCACCCCACCCTACAAGTCCCATTGTTAGATTCACAAGTGCAGCATTACAGCAGAGATCTATCTTACTTATAGTATATAAGTAAAACAAGGTATTTTAAAGTGCTGCTCTTGGCTACTGATGAAAGCTCTGCCCATTAAGAAGTGCATAGTACTAGTCTTTGAATTTCTTATTAGTATCGGTGTAGGCCATCTTCATCTACCATCATCAACATATATTTGTATAGCATCAGAAAATTACGTAGCGCTTTACAATTGGGTGTCTATTGATACCTCTGTCCATCTAATGACATCTGATTGTTACTGCCTCTTCATGATGCATGCTGCCAAACATTCCAAAGTTAGTGTGTGTGTGGTGTTTAAACATTGTTACCTCTTGTACCTTACACTAATTTTTTTGTTGGTTGTTATTTAATTTATCTAATGGGCAGATGACATTTTTTTTGTAGCCGCAGCAATGTTCTACATGCGGTCGCTGAATGTTGAAAATGCCCAGAAAAAACCCTCACCCTCTATTCCTTCTTAATACAGATGCCACTGCTCCACACAAGATTACTTTCATTAGAAAATCTTAACTTTTTAAAAGAAATAAATCTAATTTATTTTTAGGGGTTTGGTTGCAAATAGTCAAACAGCAAAAGCACACAGTTTTTCTCCACTAAAAATACTAGTTATTTCAGAATGATATCTAAGTCAGTCTATATACTAGTACTTTATATATGCATTAATAACAACCAATAGCCACTACTCCATCTAACCTCTCTGACAGAGTTGACCAATTGATCAGCAAAATATTGTAGCTGACTGATTCCTACAGAACTGCTTTACAATAATCAAAACTATTCTATTGTTTTTTATGTTCCTCTTTCAGGATGCAATTTTCAGAGCAGAGCACTGCAGCTATCATCCTCCCTACACACTGCCTGTTCTAAAATAACGAGTTTTGCATCAATATTTTCCCGGAAATTACATTTTACCTCGATTTGAGATTGGCACGAGAAACCGAGTCGTTACTCAGTTTCACTCAGAACCCCAAATCTCGGACCTATGGTATATCTCCAATTCAGAAATGCTCATCTCTAATACAAACACCATAAAAATAGTGCCCTGGTCAAATCAAACCCATGGCTCCAGTGCTGTGAGAGAGCTACTCCATCAAAGTCCTTTTAAACAGAACATGCCTATTCATGTAGCAGCAGTATTCTGTAAAATTAAACGTTCATGTTTAAATCAGGGAAAACAGTAGATACCCTAATCATACTTTATTTAATTATTTAAAAACAAGGTGAGAAAAAGGTTGTTAATGTGACAAAATATGCATTAAATAGCGAGACTTTTAGGTGTTTTATTTATTTAGTCTGCACACAGCCACAAATAACTGAAACGGTTCATTAGCATGATACAGATCCCTCACCTGTCAGGAAATTTGCCCAGTATAAACAAGGTCATTTTACTACATACACTTTTTACACAATTTACACCATGTTCATTAAAGTGTAATCACATTATGGAGGTAATTTAGAGTTGAAAGTAAAAGCTGCACAAATGCGTCTTCACAATTACATTTCTTAAGATGGATACAACCTTAAATCTAGCATATAGATACATCTGGAGCAAATAGCCGCTAATGATCATTTATAACTGCATCTGTATTGTGAAGACGCACAATTTCAAAGATTTGTGCAACCCAAAATAAGACGCATCAAAAAAAGGGGGCGTACTAAAATTGCGTACTGCACTTGCACGTGAGCGTCTGATAAGCACCTCTAAATGCATAACCAATACTGTTGTTTCTTTAAAGGGAATTATTGTTCCACATACTTGTGAACTTTCTGTTTTCATTTACTGATTGGCACTTAAATGAAGCTGAGGCACTTAACACATTTAGATATTGAATATACACTTTGTACTGCTATTGGTTTTATTTAAATTGAACACTATAGTGTGTTGTCATCTTCAGTTATTGATGCATGTATGCATTTTATTAAATTAATGTTTTTTTTCTCACGTACATGGGTTTGTATTATTTTTCATATAGAGATTGGTTACTCATTAGCACTGTCTAGTTATTTTTTTTAATTGTGCATTTTTTAGAGGGAGCAGTCTGTAGTGTTGACAGCTTCTTCTTTAAGCTTATAGTAACATTCTACTTATATTATCATTACATCGCTGTTCCTCGGAGTGCCTAAAGAAATTTGGTGACTTTTTGTGCACTCTCTAAACGCAAGTTTTAGATATGTACAGCTTAAAATACTAGTGCAAGCTGAGTACGTGAACAGTGTGGCAAATGTTATGTGATGCACAAAACTACGATGTGCAAATGCACTTGCATCCAACTCTAAATCAATAAATGCATATACATATGGCTGCAGTGACAAAGCTCATGCCTGCACATGTTGTGAAAGTTTTGAAAAGCATCATTGGGGTAATTTACAAAACATGATTGTTTTTGTATACACTTTCCATCTAAGCACTATGCACGAATAATCCTGCGTCTCAAAGTGCAATTTCAATGGACTGCCCCTTCATTAAATCGAATTTTCCTTTTCTTTCTCCCAATGTACTGTTTATTTGAAATTCATGTATGTATGTTATAACTGCAGAATATAAAATCCAACCCACAAAACAAAATCACACTTTACAGATTCCAATCAGGTGCATAATTGCCACATCAGCCAGAGCAGAAAGCAGCAAAAGGCGCCATCTTGTGGTGGAAATCCATGGGTGTTAATGTAGGAACAGGTGTGAAGTTCACAAAGGCAGCCTTCTGATGCCACCATTACCTTTTCAGGACTTTTCACTGCTTTTTCTGTTTGTAAATTACCTCCAATGATTTTGTCCTGCCTCCTGCCTCTGCTCAGTAGGTGTCAGTATTATAAAGCAGATGTAAGCTTTCTTAAGCAACAGTATTTAGTATACCTGCAAATATGTTTTAGTGTTTTCTGTTCCCCAATCCTTACATTACTGCAGCATTTGAATGTGATGTGTTAGTGTAATGGAAATTGTAGGACATCAGCAGGTTGAAATGTGTGTGCAATGCAGCACAAAAACAAACATTATGTAGTTTTACTAATTCCTTCCAATAAAGCAACAAGTCGATTGGTCCTCGGAGGTAGTAGACACCATGGGGTAAATGTATCAAGCTGAGAGTTTTCCGGCGGGTTTGAAAAACCAATCAGATTCTAGTTATCATTTATTTAGTACATTCCACAAAATGACAGCTAGAATCTGATTGGTTGCTATAGGCAACATCTCCACTTTTCAAACCTGCTGGAAAACTCTCAGCTTGATACATTTACCCCCAGGTCTTGGCTTATTTTGTCAATGGGACGACATTTGCACCACCTTTCAGGCTCACTTTTTAGGAGAATGTGCTTTTATTGGTTCATTTTGACCAATGTAAAATAAACAAAACACACAAAAGTGACAACTATCCTAATATCTCCTCACTCCCATTAATTGAAGCATACACCATGCTGTATTTTAGGGGGAAAAAACAGAAAAGTTTAAATAAATGACATCTTACTTCAGATGCAATTTCTGTAATTATTTCACCAATGATAGAAAGTCCCAATGAGCATGTCGATTCATGCGTACACACCTAGATAATGTACCTTCAGATCTGTGATCTTCATCACTTGTAGCCATCTGTTGAAAAGATCGTGACTCACATTTCCACATTTTCCCGACATTGTTACTTTGTTGATCGTGATTTTTAGAAAATTTAGAAAACTGAATAAACAGATGTGATGTGATGTGAGTTCGTACGATAAAACATGATCGTGGGAGTGTATACACACAGTATCTGAACAAATGGTTGTGAATCATGTGATCTGCACGGTAATGCCTTAGATGCTTTTAGTGAGCTCTGTGTGTAGCTGAGTGAAGAAGAGTATACACTAGCAAATATGTATGGGCTGATAGGGTGTCAAGACCGACACTGTCAGCTTGACTTGTCAAGAGAGTGTAGATGGTGTCTGAGTGTAGTGGCCAGAGCTTGGGTACCTGTGAACTGAGTTGAATACAGATGACAGAGAGATAGATATGAGACAGTGCAGGGGTCAAGAGTGTGTCAGAGGTCAATGGGTATATTTACTTAATTGCGGGTTTGAAAAAGTGGAGATGTTGCCTATAGCAACCATTCAGATTCTAGTTATCATTTATTTAGTACATTCTACAAAAAGACAGCTAGAATCTGATTGGTTGCTATAGGCAACATCTCTACTTTTTCAAACCCGCAGTTTAGTAAATATAACCATAAGAGTTAGTGTCAGTTCTGATATACATCTCAGTACCACTGTCTAATTTATTTATTGCATGTAACTATTAGTGAGGTGCTGAAGGAGTAAATAAAGGCGTGTAATTTCATCAAGGGATGGTCTGGCACTTATTCTTCTAACATCAATGTCTGTACTGTATGTTGTTACCTCAACTACTGAACTGATTATGAAACTTGCATGTGCAAAAGCCGTTTCACACCAAACCCCTTAGAGTCTGGGAAAGGGAAACAGGGCAGAGCTATGTAAAAAAAAAAACATCTGCACCACACCAGTGTTAAAGGGGCTACAAATGTTTATTGTTAGATGCAAATGTGTGTACTGTAAACTTTGTTCTTAAATAAAATGTGCAGGCGAGTTTGGTGCCAACTTCTGTCTGCTTTCTATTTAACCATTTCTTTAAGGCTATAAGCACAAGAGAGTACTGGGTGTCTAGGCTAAGAGCAGCTCCAGCTTACTGCAGGAAGACTGGTTTTCAGGAGTATAAGGATAATTATATATACTCTCTGATATGGCTTTCTATTAGATTGCAAACAAATTTGTTGAGGCTTGAAAATGACTGTGTGTAGATTCAACATGAAGAAAATTATTGGTCACAAGATAAAGTATACTTATCCACACAAGCAATGTCTTAAAAGGCACTCTATCTGGAACAGCCACTGGTGCCCAGGGCCTAATGTTTAACCAAATAAATTAATCTCGTCCCTATGGACAATAATACTTTAATAAGCTCTACACTTCTCTATTGACAACCCCTATGCTTTGTTTGTGTTCATTTAAACTTAAAGTTTAGTGACCATGGAACATTTAAAAAAAAATATTATGTAATAGTACTCTTTAACAAGGCAAAATCAAGATGTGGACACACATAAGGAATGTCTAATCTTATTCTGCTCATTTAACAAATAGATCTTTCTCAAGCGAGATAAGGAACCAAATAACCTAGTTCTATAAGCAAATGATTAACTAAAACATGTTTAGATAACCCTTCCATTAACTGGCTGCTGTATAACTGTAATTCATTCCCATTCCTCTGTGATGATAAGGGATGTGACCCAAATTGAGAGGAAACCAAATACCATTCATAACTCCTACTACCAAATGTCTTTAGATGGAAATATGTCACTTTACCTATACAGACCTGAGATGCATTTTTGCCAACAGTTCTTTCAAATATACATGAAAGAAGCAGATTTAGCCTAAATCTGTGTTTAATAAATACACATGAAGCCTGTGTGAATGTTTTGATGCACATATTTACAGCTATAGGCCCATTTTTTAAATCCAGAACGGTTGATGCCAAATTCCTACTTCTACAGAGAAGAATTTAAAAATAGCATTTTACATTACATTACACCGACAGATGCACATAAAACCTAAAGTGGGAATGTTTACGCTTTATAACAAATGCACATTTTACAATATGCAAATCTACAAATACACAATTTCCGCATGTGTGAAAGTGCTCATAGATGTCTATTTAAGTCAGCGACTAAAGAGGTGGGTTGGACTTTCAAAGAAATATATGCCAGAACACAGCAACTTCTGATTCATTTTCGGATTACCCAAAGGTAGAAGGAAAGTTAGGATGACACTCTCTATAACACATAATATATAGATTTTTTTTTTATTTGTCAACTTTAGTACAACTTTAAATGATAACCTATGAGATTTATCTCCCCCATAACTAGATACCGATATATATAAGGCTAACGCTGCTCCTCATCTTTATAAAGACACACACACAAAACACACAAATTTGGTAAAATGACTCTTTTGTGTACTTCATTTTCATGACTAGATTTTCCTAGTTTTTTGGGCTCATTTTGTTCTGTAGGCTTTTTGGGTGGCAGTTAGCATTTATAGCGACCTTTGCTATTCCAAATTGACTTGAATTTTTAGTCATTCGTTTTATTTGTACTTAGTGTTACATGAATAGGAATAATTTAAGCAACAAAGTGTAACAGCAAGGCAACCTAAAAGGCAGATGTCTGCTCTGGGAGTAACTGCACAGCAGGAAGCAGCAAAAAGACGAAGGGCAGAATGGGATAAAGCCCAACGACAAACTATAACTGATGACCAAAGAGAAGGTGAATGTGATCGTCATCACCATGCAAATCTGATTCCTCCACAAATTACCCGTCACAGAGAAAACAATCGAAGAGCGAACAGGACAGATGTAATATCACGTCAACGCCTACAAAGTCAGCGAACAAGAATCCACACCATTCTTGATGTTGGTAACTTTGATGAAACAAATATTAATGCTCATAACTGTGGTCCCATGAACAGTATTAGTGAATTTTGCCACGCTAAGCATTTGCGGCTGGGCAGTCATATCACAAACAATTCAATCAATGCTGCCACAACGGTAAAGTCGAATTAGATGCAGCATTATCTTACTTTTATTTTTTCCCACCATTATGATGGGCATATAACTAGTACTGATATAATAGGATATTGGTCTAACAATGGCTGGTAGAAGTGAATAGGGACCCACCAAAATTGGTCAGTCTGCAGGATCCTGCAAATACTTATGATTTTTTGGTAATAAATACAGAATGGGGACTAATGGATAATCATTAATCAAAAAATAATGTTGTGTCTTTGTATTAATCCCACCAAAATGGGCAGATTCAATGTATTCATCAACAACCTTTCATTATGTCTCAGTAGGATCCTGAGATAATTTACTATACCGTTTCTCAATACTGAGTTGTCTTTAAGCTCCCAAAAAAAAGGTATCCTTATCCATTGCTAGAGTGGCACTGTCCTTATCTGCAATGGTCAGACTTCAAGGGCTTAATGAGCATAAATGTAATATAAGAACATTTATTCCAGAAGAGAAAAAAAAAATTGATAGACATTTTATATGTTTAGACATAATGACAATGATAATCGCAATTACGTTGGCAGATACTAGAAGAATTGATTTTGCCACCCCGTTGAGGAAATTTAAAGACAACTTTGCTGAGAGGCTGTCTAGATAGATCACATTAGAAAGATGGTTGCGTTATACCCAAGGAGTTTATGATGACTTTAATCTTAGCTGGTTTTTCATAAGGATATGCCTATACAGTACATAATTTACGAAGCATATTTGCATCCCCTTGTGTATACATATGTTTTACTTATATTTTTGATACAGTTACTGTCCAATCTGTTGATTATATTTCCCCTTAAGGAAGTTGCTGAGCTGATACTTAGACCCTTAAACTCCTCCACCTGCGGAATTAGTGGCGCTATATAAATAGATGATGATGATGATGATGACCTGACACTTGTGGAGCTACTTGCGCCCTCAACCAGCAACAATAAACCATGTCCCGCACACTAGGAACCTCCCTCTAAGTCACCAGAAGAGGCAGATACACTACAGAAATTGCATCTTGCATACCGTGGTCAGAGCCACAAGCCAAGTACGTTTTGCATCCTGATTAAGCTCGAACTCCATGCATGGTTCACTAGAACCATGATGCTCTTCCAGGCCAACCGAGCAGCCCAACGAGGCATCTGAGAACTAGATGGACTCCGAGACCTCAAATCACACCAAATGTTCATTGGAACCTCCAAATGAAGAAGCCAAACACACATCCCAAACCCAGAGAACCTCATACCAATTTGCTAAGGGCTGGTGCAACAGGGGAGCAGGCACATCATGGGCACATGGGGCAACAGGGGCAGAGACCAATGACAAATTCAGTTGGGTCAGGCCCATATACTCCATGATACTCAAATGGCCATCGGGCCTGATCACTAAATAACTGGCCAATCATCATTCCGCCAGCCTATTGAACAGAACGGAGAAGCAGTCACATCAAGGGCACATGAGGCGACAGGGGCAGAAAACGGATGACCAATTTGGGGCAGGTCGAGGCACAAAAATGGTCCTCAGCCTGGTCTCTAAATAACAGACCAACCAACATACCATTAACCCATTTGACAAAACTTTGGTAGGCCTTCGCACTAATGCCTTCCATCCTGATCCAGAGGCCTCGGCATACCTCCTCCACTTAGTCATCCAGGACTTCATGTAAATGCACACAATCATGGAACTCAAACAGTGTGACTGGCATCCACATGTCAGGCCAGGTCTCCAACAAAACAGGCAACAACCAAGGGGCCATGCAACCACTAAAACTCACTGCTGTAGGACCTATCTACCTCCCCTCCAGTTCACACCCAGGAAAGCCACCGACTCTTACTCATAATGAAGAACACATGCACAAACCGTCAAGAATGCATCCCATCTTCCACACTGCAACCATGGATATACAAACGATGCTCCATATGCTATGAGCCTCAGTCCCCTCAAACAATTGGAGGTTGAGTCAATGAAAGAACATACTTCATAAATATCCCCGCAATGTGGAAGGTAAAAGTGGGGGTGACTGGGGTGCCGAGGTGGGAGAGTGGGGTCAAAACCAAACAGGTCTGAGGCAGGTAAGGTGGGGGCAACAGGGGTACCAAAGGCAGGAGTGGAGGGCAACCTGAGCAGGGCTGTGGGAAATGGGTATGAAGGGGGAAACATGCCCAGCAGGGGAAGTGAAGGTATGGGGCTGGTAGATGTGATGGGGCAGGCAAAGACATTCAGGGTGGAGGTGGGCACTGTTGTGGCCGGGGCTGGGCAACTGGGGGGTGGGGTGCTTGGATGGTGTGGAAGATGGCAGGGGAAAAACAACAGGGGTATGGATACGAATGGGACGTGACAAGGGTAGGGGGACAGAGGTGGCAAAGGGCAAAAACTGGGGTATGGGAACTTAGGAACTGTGACAGAGGGGGGCAGAGGGGGGACAACTGGGGCGAAGAAATGCATTGACTGTGATGGGGGTGGGCAACTGGGACATGGGTACATGGCGGTGTGACATAGAGGGGGCAACTGGGCTGTGGAACACATTCGCTGTGACAAGTGGGGGTGGGAACTGGGATACCTATCCTTAAAAAACATCTCCAGCTCAGAACATCCCGCAACACCCTTACTGATTGGCTGGCCAACTTTAACAAACAGACCCAGTAATTTTAACTCTTTTTTTTAACACAAGATTTGACTTGTATTTTGCCCCCAAATTTTGCATTTTTCAGAAGCGAAATTTGTCCTTAATTGTTCCCAGACCTATCCCAACCACACTACACAGCAGAATGAATTGATCTTTGTTTCCCCAGCTGTGAACTTCACACATCTCAGAAAATGATAGCAGCAAACAGTGTCGGACTGGGGCATGAAGGGCCCACCGGGGGACTGCAACACTAGGGACCCACCAGAGGGGGTGTGGCCAGCCATCATAGAGGCGGGACCTGACACTAGAGGGGGAGTGGTCAATTCACGAAGGACAGCTAGCACCTTAGTGTAGTATATAAAGCATACAGTGTGTGTATAAAGAATACACAGTCTTGACCTGCCCCTTAGATTGGGCAGAACAGTCACCAAAAATCAGGATTGTCCCACTAGACCAGGCTTGGCTAACCTGTGGTACTCCAGGTGTCGTGAAAATACAAGCCCCAGCATGCTTTGCCAATATATAGCAGCTTATTGCTGTAGGGTATGCTGGGACTTGTAGTTTCACAACACCTGGAGTACCACAGGTTAGCCAAGCCTGCACTAGACTCAGAACATTTGACAGACTGTCCTACCTGTTGTTGTCACTTTTACCACTTGTGGCTGCTGGTTTCTTTAGTTGCGGCTTGTCTGTTTCCTGGAATTTTGGGGGCCCTATTTGGAAAAAGTAATGGGTACATTGAGAAAATTCCAACCAGCCCCAGCGTTAAATCAATATGACCCACAATTAATACTTAGCCACCACCTACCACACACATTACATTGCCACAAGCCCGCTGTGCCATCACACACACTACTGTGCCCCTTAATCACCATGCTGTGCCTCCTTATGATCATAGAGATTGGGTAGCTCATATGTTAAAGGCTAATTAACACCAACACTGAAAACTGTTTTGGGTGGAACTTAAATAAGTTAAACATAAATAAAAAACCTGTGTTCCAGCAAATCTCCCCATTCGGGGGCCCCCCTATTCCATCACGGGGTGGCTGTCCTTGCTCCTGTCAGCAACATGATATTAATGGACAGCTAAGAGAGCATCGCTGGATTGCAGTGGACTTTTTCATGCAGACAGCGTGTGAATGGCCCACACACTGCTGGCAGGAGAGAGGACCGCATGGGTGGCAGCAACACCTTGCCTTTATGTTTAATGTATTTAATTCCACCATAAGAACTGTGTTTTTCAGCTTTTTTCTTAGAAAGTTTTTATTAGTTTTGAAGAATTTTTGAAGGGGTACAAAAATAAAAATGGGAGGAATGGAAGGACAATAAAACAAAATGGGGTAAGGGGGGTACATAGTGAGTGAGGAACACAACCATATATTAAAAGGTACATGTTATAGCCAAAAGTCACACATCAGAACCATTGCAATAAATTATTACTGGCACAGTAACAGACCTAGTAGCCCAACAGTATTCCCTCTCTTAGGACAGAGCTCTTACCCATACCAATCTCCCACCCCCTCTATAGGACTACATAGATCTACTAGAAGCTATAAGTTTGAGGGCGGGACCTTCGAGCTTTGTGTTTTTCAGTTTTAAGAGGAATAATACTGTTACCTGTGCTGCCCATATAACAATGACGTTGAGAGAGTTGCTGGAGATTTGTGTCCGCTTCTTTCAGCGTCACCAGCTTGTGACCTGGGTCAGGTTAATTTGTCTCCTTGTGTCTCCGGGAACAAACGACTTTATTTGGCCGGGAAACCGATGATTTTCTTTACAGAAGACAGCAACATTGTGCACAGTATCACCATCCTAGTAAAGGTGCCACCTGTAGACGATGGGCCGTCACCTGCTCCTCTGGCCAAGAGGCCGGTCGCTTGAAGTTCGTGGTACTATGTGCCCTCAGTGCTGCCCTAGCCGGGGATGCCCGGGAACGCACAAGGTGTTGGGATGTCGCCTTCTGCACTTTGCGCGAAACCACTTTCCCTTTGCCTTGGCCTTTTTGCCGGGGCACCTGCGCGGTAGTGTGTAGTCTCCCCGCAGCCGTCGCAGTGTTGTTCTGGGGTCACTTGTCACCTGTTCTGTAAGCTTCACCCTAACAACAGAGGGGGCGGAGCTTAATCGCGGCGGGGCCTACCTGTGGTTAGCCCGGCTGCCCGGCAGACCAGTCCGAGGCTGGCAGCAAAGATTTTATCTGCATGTCACACGTGTCCCAAATATATGTTTGGCATCTGTGCAAAAACTATAGTGAAGGATAAATCCAAACATAGTGTTAAACAGCTGCCCACCACTGTATATCATTTCTCTAGCCAGTTTGTTCCTAGGCCAAGGACATCACATATGCAACAAATAAACTATATAGCATTTTTTTTATTTAGATTTGTGTGTTTATATAAGTGGAGAGTGTATATTTAGGGTGGTATAACAGGTTTTGCATTTAGCTGCAGAGCCTCACCCGCTGCAAAACATCCTGATTTCCACAAAACTTACATTTCCATCTCGTACTGCAGTGATGCAGAAGGTCTAGCAAAATGCTTGCACAGAGGATGGTCCCAAAAGCAGGAAGTGATCGTGCACCTATGTATGTACACAGCAGTGAAATAAGCACATGTGTGCAAAATTAAATGTGCTGCATGATCGTTTGTGTTTAGTAAGTGACCTTGAGAGGGTTCTTTACACCCAGCAGGATGTGAGCAATGCATACAATTTGAAAGTAATTGTACTGTATTTCTAATGCTCGCCTTCAGCACATTTTACAGAAATCAGGATATAAACAAACATGGATAACTGTATTATTCACAAATAACAAGAGTTGTTATGTGCAGTGGGCTGATGTTAAACAACAGGGACATCCGGAAAAAAGAATTCTTCGAGAAATAGATATTTAATAAACAGAGGTGGATATAAAGAACAGTTGGCAATTGTTAGCAAATAGAGTATAGTAAATGTGCCCATGTCCAAGTATAGTTCCTACAATGTTCTCTAGAGCCATAAAGTGTCAAAATAAAAAAATTAAATATGCACAATACTGTATAAACAAAATTTATAGTTACATCAATTACCTTATTAATTAGTAGTACACATATAAAGCATAATTTTGCATCTCACACATGATCCCGAACATCAGCATAAGAATTCTGTCACAAAAATTGCGGACATACGTGTATGTGGCATAACATGTATCTCAAGAAACGTTAAAACACAGCAACAATAGTGCAGAAATAATTGTGAATGTCCATTACACTTTTTGTACACAATATACCGTAATTAAGTATCATATGCACAGGGGAGAATAGTCCTTGTAAGTGTTATTAATAAATGTCAAAGTCACATTTACCATACAAAATGTAATTAAATGCAAACACCACACATCCGTTGTTTACCCCTTTAGAAATCCAGTGAATCTTCTTTCCTGCAGTAGTCCACCTGGCCAATAAGAAATGTCAGTAGACGGCCTCAACTTAACATAAGATATCCACATCGTTAATGAATGAAGTACTGCTGGAGGTGTCAATAAGGAAACAGTCAATGAGACTCTACTGGTGTCATCATCATGAAAAGTATCTGCGAATGTGTCCAAGGGGGTATATTTACTATGCAGCGGTTCCGTAAAACTGCCTATTCCCGGCGCTTTGAAGGCATTTTCTTCAAACGCCAATTTTATTAAACACAAAACCGGATGAGCTTTTTCTTTAATAAAAGTGGCGTTTTAAAAAATACCTTGAAAACGCTGGGAATCAGCAGTTCTATGGAACCGCCACATAGTAAATACACCCCCAAGTCTTAATATGTTGTATCTCCAGGAGACACCCAACACTTATGTGTCTCCAGGGGGAGAGTGCCACACTTATATGTACATGCCTCACTGTAGTCAACTTACAACTGTCCACTGCTGTTTCCCGTCTCCAGGCCTTAATAACTGCAAGTCTAAAGTACGGTCAAATCTACTTACAGACACAATACTAAATATCACCCCCAACCTGTCAATGTCCCATAAACACAGGTAACACAGCAAAGTGGACTTCTAAATTATTCATTTATGAAACATCAGGGAATATTCTGTTCTACTGGCTGTAAATTGCACTGGTGTGTCTTAATTCTAGGTTGTTTTATTTATAAACATTAAACGGTTTGTAGGATGTTTTCTCCTTGCCTTACTTTACAAGCCTGAAATTTGGTTGCAGGGTCCACAATATAAATCAACACATAATCTGTGGCACTACGATTGGCGCTGGAAACAGACTGGAGACGAGGATAGTCTGAGAAAGTGCCCTACTGCACCACATTTCTAAATAAAATATAAAGAAATCCAAGCTTGTGAGAAAATGTCCTCCATCAATATATAATTTGATTGGTTTCTGATTAAATAGGCAAAAAATAAATCATATATTACAGTACCTATAATTATATTTCTACAATAAGTTGAATACATGCAACACTATTCAGAGGTTTGAATAGCAAATTGTTTTGTACTATATATTATTATTATTATCTTTATGCACAAAATGTGTAGTGGGTCTTTATTTTCAACAATGTTGTTTTATGCATTATGTTATGTTTACAGCTAATATGAATGAATTAACACTGAGGAAAAGATAGTCAAGCTATCATTAAATGGTCCATTCAAGTTAATGGATTTTCCTTGGAAAGCCCAATCTCTATAGTCAGTCAAACCAACCAGCTAAAACTAAGGTTTCATTCATAATTTTAAGAACAGAAACCCTTCTCTTCAGTTCCCATGTTTTTGCTGTCTTGCACAATATGCATCTTCCATTCAAGCGGAGTATATTTGGCTGTTATACTTCAGGTGCTAATGCTCAGGGAATGCCATCTTTTCACCAGTTCTTTGGGTTTATTGAGCATTTCATTCCAGTGTTCCAGCTCTCGACCTCTGGTGTACATGAATGGTCCAACCACAACGCGGCCTAGCAAGTTACACTCTAGATGTGAAAGAGATAGAATAATAAATCATTGGTTTCATTGCTTCAATTGTATTACTGTGCACTGTTATATACTATACTCTATATACCTGATACTGTTGTTTTTACACTATACATGAACTTATTTGTCAAGTTTTACTTATTGTTTGGATCAAAATCAGAAGCAAAGAGTGTCCAATATCCATTGACACTAGCTGCTAAAAGTGCAGTCAAAACATATGTTTCATTGCATCTATCAGGGTGGAAAAGAAATTCCCAAGCCTTTTATTGAAAACAAGTCAACTTGCAAACTGCTTAGCCCAGACATACTTTAGCTGATTGACTCCACTAAATCACTAACTTTTTTCCTCTGTCCCCTCATTTTTCCTCTGTTTCCACAATTCCAACATCCCTGTGTATATATCTTCCTTGAAGCATTTTGAGAATGCTGGCGTACAACAGCTCTTTGTTCAAGAAGTAGGTGTTTTATAAAGTGTATGCACTGCCGAAATGTAAAAGTGGTTTCACTTTAGTGCCATTAAGTCTGTGGCTCACAGATTAGGAACAAGTTCCCAAACAGTGTCATATGTTAATTTAAGAACATGTTTTGTAATTCAATGCACTAGACCCAACATACACACAAAAAGAAAGGACTTTTGTGAGATGTAGTTATATGTTGGTGCACAGGGGTGCACGCAGGGGGGGTTTCTGGGTCTCCAGAAACCCCTCCCCTCTGCTAAAAAAGTGCCCTACATAGCGGCACTGTACTATTGTATACAGCACCGCCGCGGATGCTTATTTGACAGCGCCGCGGCTGCTGTATAGTACAGTGCTGCCGAAACTGAGCTGTCTCGCTTTTTTTTTCTTGGGGTGGAGGGGAACCCCCCCTTAAAAATCCTCCGTGCGCCCCTGGTGCAGGGTGGCTTTGTTAAAAAAAGTAAACTACTATATGTTAGGTATGACTAGTTCAATAAAAACATTTATTGCTGGCGGAGTTCTACTTAATAGAAATCAGACCTTCCTCTTTCAGAAACAGAAATCTCTACACCTCTTGGACAATATTTTTTCTTTATTCATACTACTCCAGGATTAGAGTTCAATGAAATGATTACAGTAAAATATAACTCCGTTCAGTTTATAATAAGAAAGTCTTCTTGTAAAATAAATGTTTCAATTATATATATCCAAAAGGGGTAAAAATAGGTCTGTCACTAGGCGAGACGACATATGAGAGCCACAATCGTATTTAGCATTAACACTTCCCTTGCATTTGTGAGTAAATATAAATTAAATTAACAATTATTTGCAGATCTCCGATGAGAACAGAAGGATGACAGCACCACTGTGTGCCATCAGTGCGCCATTCATGCCTTTTAATTAAAAATGGCAATGTCCGGACCCTGTTCAAACAGTGTCCCTGTGGGGTCCCGACATTGCCGTTTTAAATTGAAAGGCATGAAGGGCACACTGACGTCACACAGTACTGCTGGAGACCTGGACAGTCGGAAGGAGGTGCTGTCATCCTTCTGCTGGCATCGGAGATCTGCACAGTCGTTTTTCAGGTAAGTCTGTCATTCTAGCTGTCGTTTTTTCATTCAATCGATTTTTTATTGTAGATGTCCTCTGTGTCAGTGTCATCAGCATCAGCAACCCGTACCCCACCCATCTAGAGACGGTGCAAGGAACCATCTCATTCACTTCCTAGTGCAAAGTGAATGCTATGCGCTGTTTTCTCATCTGAAGAGGATGTTCTGCGATAAATTTACAGCTATCAATCCTTCAAATTTAAAATGTATAACATACAACATTGTTAAAACTGGAAGAATTCATTGATAACATCTTTAGGTAAATTAATGAGCTTGTACTTACTGGGATTAATTCATGTTTGGACGTACATCCATTCACACAGCGTATCATGCCTGAATTAGTTCTGCGCATGCTCAGAAATGGACCTTACGGCAATGAACACAATAGCATGCAATTCAAGTCTGAATGCAAATGACACTTACGACTGCCTATGACTTTAGAGGCAGAACGGATAAGGGGCGAACTAACTTAGGCAATGTATAGCAAGGGTGTGCCAGGGTCGTTCTGACGCAGATGAGGCCAATTTATGTACTTTGTTTCTTAAGTAAATTTGGTTTCAGCCTTATCATTTGCACCAGCTACAGGACAGTTGTACGCGCCGAATGACAGTGATGACTGACACGGCATAGTATTTAGCTCCCATAGAACATCTGTTGAATACTGAAATAAATCTGAATTCTAAATATTTGGCTATGACCACTTAGGGCTGATACAGAGCGCCAGCTTGTGTAGTGTATCTTGCTTGCAATCGCTATGCACATGCACATATTCTCCTATGCAGAGTTGTTCGATTCTGACACTTACGCCCGCCTGAACCTGGAATGTCGGGATGGGGGAGGGAAGTAAAATGCCAAAACAAATCATAGCTTTTAAGCATTTATACTTAAAGCAAATCTAATGTATTTGAAATTCTTTTCTTTTGTACTAGTCAAAGCTCCAACTTACCAAAAATATAGCATTTGTTTGCATTTTTGTCAGTTCAAGTAGTTGCTACAATATGCCTTCCTATCTGTATGTAATCACTGGGATGAAAATTAATGCAAATACTTTATAAAATTATTGCAATGCTTACAACAGAGTCATTTCCGTTCTGCCTGCTCTCTCTCCCTCCCCCTCTTTCTCAAGCAACTGGCAGAGTCTCCAGATGTCTGTAAGTGGCATCTAATTGAGTTCGGAAACTTAAGTCTCTGCTCTGCTATATTCTATATAACTGTCTAGAAAAATGATTTAATGTATCAAACTTCTCAGCATAATAGAGCCTTTATTAATGTTGTTAATAGGACAATTTAAGGGATACACATCCTTGTCCTTTCTTAATAAGATGCAAACTATCTGTGCAAACCATAACCACTGTAATAGGGACTCGCTGTGCTCTGACAGGAAAATGGTTAATAACTGAACTAAAAATATGTTTGCTAGCGATATGGGACAGGTGAAGGTTGGATAAACACCTGAAGAGGCAATGGTACTTCCCACGTTGCAGTTTGTCATCTTTTCCACCCATGTTATATGAAATGGAACAAATTAACTCCCCATTGGCAAAAACAAATGTGTTTTTTTATGCTGAGCATCTTATTGGCATTCTGTCACAACTATGTCAAGAGACAGGTGTTTTAGGGGTCAGTAATGTTCAGCTAGGTACTGATAGCCTTTGGCAAATATGAAACACAGCACCCTACTGTCACTGTTGTTATTAAGCTAAGTACTCTAGAAATTATAATGTTAAAAGCTGATGCAATATACAAAGCTGATACATGGATACAATGAACAGCAGACTCTAAATGCAGCCCTTCAGTGCTTTCATTTTTTAGACCTTTCACTGCCAGAGGAGTGTGTTGATTGTGCACTTCAGATGCAAACACACATTTGTTCAGCTCTTTTTGCACAATAAAGGAATAAGTGATTGTTTTCTCTATCCAAGATAATTTTGAAATATTGTTTTTTTGTAGGATAGAAAGAACTTTGTACCATACATTGTACATAGAAAATATGTGTACTTTATTAGAGGTTGGATGGAGTATAATAGAGTTTATTGATCATTTTATATTGTATTAAGTATATCTTTTTTTACAGTTTTCGCTCTATGGCGGAAAAACTGTGTGTTTTATTTTATACAATAAGCTTGTTTGTCAGGGATTGTAGTTCTCATTCCTACAGAGAAATATTAGTGATGACTTTCATAATTATCGGCTTTTCACACCCTGGAAGTGCCTCCGGTTGCACAGGACAGAATGATTCTTATATTGGAACCACTGTGTTTTTGTGATCAGGAAATGATACCCACTTTCTGTTTGTGAGATGGGTCCCTCTCAACTCACAAACACTCTTAGTAATGATCACTGACCAAAGTGTTAAACAATTTCCGCACTATGCCGGTTTTTTTATTTAGCAGGGTCCCAGTACCTAGGGACTGGTCCACGTGTTAAAATCTCAGGATCGTAAGTGGAAGGAATTTGAAGAACTGTCTTAAAATTCTCCTGACTGGACAATATTAGGGCAGGGGAGTTAAAAAAAAAATATGAATGTGGAATAGCCCCTTTAATTGTTTAATTTACAGATTTCTGGATGCTTAGACAAAACATTGCCGGCAGAGCTTCTACAAACTTTTTTTATATAATGACTGGCACCTTTATTGATATAAATGCAATAACTCAAAGTATATTATAGAAAACATGATATAATTTGTTGGGCTATTTAAGCTACTTACTATCTCCATCAGAGTTCTGCAAAACGGAGAGACTCAGGCTTGCTGTGTCCAATTCGCTAGGCTCCAACTTAAAGCTGAAGGTCTCATTATAAACAGGGTTTGGGGTGCCAAGGACGACATTGGTCTTCTTACTCTTGATAAACCTGTTGTGATTCATTAGAGACACCTTAACAAGTGCTGAACCTACAACAAATGAGAGCCAATATAAGAACAATGCTACAAATTTTCACATTTTGTAAGTGATTCTTAGTGTATATATATATATATATATATATATATATATATATATATATATATATATATATGTCTAATGAAACATTTGCTATATATTAACAAGACACAATAAAGTTCAGTGACAAGTGAAAGACAAGTGAATGCTTCACATTTATCACATACACTGTATTTCTTGGAAATAGTAAGAATGTTACTAGCTGTAAAGGGAATGTGGAAGAGGGAGTGATTATGCCACAACTGTCGTCAGGTTAGGACATCAAGTATATTATTCATGATTTTATTATTATTATTATTATTAATATTTATTTATAAGGCGCCACAAGGCGTCCGCAGCACCGTACAGAGACAAACAAAATTACAATACAATGGGAGACAGCACAGTACAGTAAACACAGCAACTCAGTAAGCTCAATGCACAGCTAGAGAGGGCGGGGAAGGGAGAGGGAGGATCCGCAAACGACGGGGCCCAAGAAGGAGGGCGTGGAAAAGAGGGAGACCCCCAGGGGGGAGGAGGGAGCGAGAGTGGATGTGGGGTGGAGGAGGGACCCTCGAGGAGGAGGGCTAAGTAGCTGGAGAGCAGAGTTAGAAGTGGTGGAAACAGGAGGAGAGATGGCCCTGCTCAGAGGAGCGTACAATCTAAGAATTGTAATAGACAATAGAAATCAGCATTGTTAGATAAGTGACATAAACAAAAATTGGAATAGTTTGAAACCATGTTAAATATTTTGCCAATACACTTTTTTTCCATTGATTTGATATAAGACAGGTTAAAGTCAAACAGAATTGGGCAACATTAGGCCTCTCACCCACATAACACAAACACTCACCAATTGACATCAAAATCAAGAAGAATCCAGGCACAAAGAAGGCTCTTGGCTTTAAAATCATAAACCTGGCACCAAAAGTGTGTGCATGTGCAACAGGAAAGTGATAGCTTTCTCCAGAACAAGAACAGTAAGGAGGTTTGATGATGGCCGTCAACATCTATATTAACAAAACCCTGTTCCTGTTTATGTTCTGGAGAAAAACACAGCTGACTGTCTTAAGATTTTTACAGTGACTTGTTCATCTTTCATGCTTTCCCCTTCCACTCTCTCCTCATTCCTCATTCCACCTATACCCCATCTCTGATAGCTGCACAAAAATGACAGTCGGCAATGACTGTTTAATATTGGTGGCTGATAATGTGTCTGCTTCTATCTTACAGTAGCCACACACACCTTAAATTGTCATTCCAATACCCCAGGTGTCAAATGTTACCATCTGTTTCATGTAATTGTATGCAATTTATTTGCATCCACTCAATGTATAAGGCAGTGTAATATGTTGCAGCTTTATAAATAAAGGAAAATAATAGTAATTAAGCTTTTCGTAACATTAACACAAACACGAGTGAAAACACATGTCAGTTTGAGGTGACTGGAGATCACTGTAATCTTCCCCAATGCATTTAACTTGCAGTAAATGCATTTACCACTATACGATCTGAAATGCACAATGTACCCGAACACTAGTAAAAACGCACATGGGTATAGTGCCATTGGTTACAATGGGTTATATTTTCAGACCTGCTTACATACGTTGTACTAGTATTAAAAAATGTTAGTAAAACAAATGAAATTAATGCCAGTGGGTATGAGACCGTTTTCAGCAAACTTCAAAAGAATCTTTCTTTATGAAATATTCAAGGTACACATTCAGTACAGTAGCTACATGTGTAACACTATATCAAATAACCATGAGTATATAATTCAATGTATTACCTTGTTTATAGAATTATAGAACATTTAAAAGTCTATTATTTTGTATTATCTTGGTTTCATATACCTAATATAATGTAACATTTATAACATTTGTTATAATTATACTTAAAACAAGGAGGGGCTGTTAATATTGCTTCCTTCCTCTGGTCAATCTTTAATGTCTCTCTCTTCCATGTGTAATCGGATCTTGCTAAAACCAGACATCAGAATAAATGGACAATGAATATGCAAGAAGGAGGAAAACACACATTATGCAGGAAGAAAAGTTTTAAAAATGCACTTTTTATTTAAGGTAAATGGAAATGAGAGAACATTTAGTAGTGTATATGCTAGAGGATGAAAAGACGCCTATTATTGTACACTGTTATTAAGGTTTTTATTTTCTATGTTGTTTATATATTAAATAATGCACACTATTGTGCTATATTATATGCTTCATATTTGTATATTATTATACTGTAAATAGACATCTAGGGGTAAATGTATCAAGCTGCGAGTTTCCGGCGGGTTTGAAAAGTGGAGATGTTGCCTATTGCAACCAATCAGATTCTAGCTATCATTTTGTAGAATGTACTAAATAAATGAGAACTAGAATCTGATTGTTTGCTATAGGCAACATCTCCACTTTTCAAACCCGCCGGAAACTCACAGATTGATACATTTACCCCCTAGTATTTTGGGCTTGTCTGACACTTCACACTTTGTAATAACTATGCTCTAGCATTCGTTCACTATTCACTAAGTGTAGTCTCTATTACACATTTTTGGCGTGAGGGATCAACAGCCAATAGAACAAACCCTAAAAGGCAATATTGTGATGTTATTGTATAGATGCATCCAGTCTCACTGTAATATTTATGTTAGATTTCCAGGTAACCACCAATAAACCATACACCAGCTAATGAGAAGAAGGTAGTGCTTACTTTAAGTGCTAAATGCTTACTTTAAGTTTGAAAGTCACTAATCAATGGTATTGAAAATGGAAAGGGGTTCCCTGGCGCCAAGGTTAAAGAATATTGCAAACAAGAGTAATGTAAATGCTAATGTATTATACAAATATTAAAAAACAATCAGTACACTGATAATGAAACACAATTGCAAATAGCATATACATAAGGAGCTGAGTGAACAGTTCAAACAAGGTCACAAAAAACAGCAATTTCAGCTCCTTATGTATATGCTATTTGCAATTGTGTTTCATTATCAGTGTACTGATTGCTTTTTAATATTTGTATAATACATTACCATTTACATTACTCTTGTTTGCAATATTCTTTGACCTTGGCACCCAGGGAACCCCTTTCCATTTTCAATATCTTGGCATCCAGAAGGGTTGAAGCCCACCCCTTTACACATCCCTGCAGGCAGCCTACCTCTATTTTCTAAGGAAGCGCAGATTCTGAACTTCTATATAAATAGATCAATGGTAGTACTATAAAACTGCCAACTTAAAACCAGAATTTGACATAATAATCACAACATTTTATTTTATTCTATATGGCTATTTTTAAATGTTTTCTACCTGGACCCAACAGCAAGGTAAGAGCTGTGCTGAGTTGATTATTATTCTGAACATTTTGGCAATGTTGGATATCTTCTATTGCAATTAGAAAGATATTGTAAATTATGTTATATTTTCAATGTATGTGTGTGCGGTATATATGTGTGCATGTTTATACTATGTATATGTATAAGTATACATATATAAAAGGTAAAGTTGCCACTTTGCCGCATCTATTTGGATCTTAGGCTCCGACTGGTTGGCCACTCCTGATCTAAACTTATCTCTCATAAATTACTTTAATCAGGGTTATCATAAACCAAATTATATCCTTTCTTTCAGCTATGCAGTGGTCTAATGCCAAGCGAAATCTGACACACGAATTCGTAAGAATATAGAGACGTGAACTTAGCATTTTAGATGCATTTCATTTACACTTTCAAGGCTCTTCTAAAACACATGAAAAAGGTGCCTATGGATTGTATTTATAGTCATATTCAGATGATGGCTACAAACTCACAAATGGCCACGTGACGGTACAACCTCTGGTGCAGCCCATGTGGCTTCTATGTTGAACAGGAGTGACTTATTCCCCTGTGATGCTGATCCATCCACTACAGAGGCCCCAGCTCTGATCTTCTGAGCATGTACAGAGGCCGGTGTTTGTAGAGTGATGCTTCGTTTTGGCTTTAAATTTAAATTTCACTGCACATGCCCTGGCCTTTGCACATGCTCAGAAGAGCAGAATGAGGGCCTCTGGAGCAGATGTTACACCCCTGTGCTAGAGTATGGAGGACAGGACACCCACAGAAGCCTAGACATGGTCACGTAAGAAATGGTAGTGCTGATTTTCATAATAAATGTAGGGATTGCCTGGCATTCAATGGAATTAAATAATATTTTTTGTTTAATAATGTTATGATCATGCACAGCTTGTTTTTATGTCAACCATGATTTGTGATACTATTCCAAATCACTTTGTAAGCATCTGAATTTATGATTAAATAACAGCTGTTGTTATGAATTAGTAGCAGCTGCAACTGGCATGCTGTTGTCAGGAATAATTAAACAAATATTGTATCTGCTACAAAATACCATCTAGTTGGGGTATATTAAGAATTTATAGATAGATAGATAGATAGATAGATATTGATATATATATATATATATATATATATATATATATATATATATAATTATCCTTTATTTGTTTTATATATATATATATATATATATATATACACACATACATATAATCCTGGTTTTATATTGTGCTAAAAAAACACTTTCAGATGAAAAGATATTAAGCTATTTGTTTCCGCATTTCAATTTACTATTATGGATAGATTGAATTCATCTTTCTTAATTGCTCACCATCAATTTTCACGTACTTTGTGAAACAATAAGGTTGGAGCGAACATGTGGCAAATAGCACAAATGTGCTGTATAAATATCAACTGATATTTGCTTTAATTGGTTCATCAAAATTTATATCTGGTTTGGTGCAATATAATTTCTAGCAAGTGATTGCTATTGGCACAAAATGTTTCTGAAGTTTATCCTATTAAATTTGCTGTGCTCTGTCAGGTTTTTGTTGATGATCTACTTGAGAGAGTGCCCTCAAAACAGAGGAGTCCCCAATCAGAACAAGACTCCAAGGAAGTAGGAGACATATTTAAGAATGGCTTCATTGGGGCAAATATTGACAGTGTTTTGTAAAGGGAGAATGCTGGAAACTGATTATAATCACAGGAAGACAACAGTAATTTTAAATAACTCTACAGAGGTTAATATTTGTCACTGTGCAATCCTATTAAGTTACTGAGATCCCAGCAATTATTCAATCAATTAGTCTCAGTATTTTAAACAGAGATGTTTTCTAAAATTACCTTTTTTTCCCCTACATTATTATTAACCTCAATAACACTAATTTCAAGTCATTTGCAATCAATTTAAACCACCTCACAGGTCACAATATTATTTTCATACACATTCAAACAAAAGACTGCAGTGACCTGGCTGGATGCTAAGCGACAGAGCAATGACTCAAACACACAGCAGTTCATAGCACATCTAGGAAACATTGCACACAGCAGTGGCAAAAAAGAAAAATGGTTTAAGATGGAATTGTCCTTGGGCCCTCCCACCCATCCTTATGTAAGATATGGGCAGCATGATGGCTTAGTGGCTAGCAATTCTGCCTCACAACACTGGGGTCATGAGTTTGATTCCTGACCATGGTCTTATCTGTGTGCAGTTTGTATGTTCTAAAAGTGTCTGCGTGGGTTTCCTCCGGGTGCTCCAATTTCCTCCCACATTCCAATAACATAGTGGTAGGTTAATTGGCTGCTATCAAGTTGACCCTAGTCTCTCTCTGTCTGTCTGTGTGTGTGTATGCTAGGTGATTTAGACTGTAAGCTCCAATGGGGCAGGGACTGATGTGAGTTCTCTGTACAGCGCTGCAGAATTAGCAGCGCTATATAAATAGCTGTTCATGATAATGATATTGAAAATGACAAGTACAGTTTAACAAAGCAAGTACTCCAACGACAAGCAGTACCACTTTGTGGCTGAAGTGCTTGGTTTGTTTGGGCCCCCACAAAACAAGCTAACAATGGGCTAAAGGCATCTAAGCAAACAGTGCTGTTAATGAACTCTAATGTGGCAAGTAATACACCAGTGGAATCAGTTCTTGCCAGTGATAAGAAGAAGGCCATTGTCATGCCTGGGCATAAGACCAAAAAATCCACCTCTTATGTGTGGAATTATTTTTAAACAAATCCTGACAACAATTGTCTAGCCATTTGTAGCATTGTAAAGTCACAGTCAGTAGTGGTAGGGACCTTAACCATCTAGGATCCTCATCCATGTTACACCTTTGAAGCGAGTTCATGGCAAGCTTTTGTGAAAATCAGAAAGTTATGCTAAAAAATAACAACAAGCAGTCCAGCATCAGCTACTCCTCTTCTCTCAGCTAGATCACAGAACCTGCAATCTACACCCCCAACACCTTCATCATCAATATCCTCACAAGTTATCAGAGATAGTCCTGCATCCAAGTTTCTAAGGTGAGATGACTCCTCCCCTATTCAGGACTGCTCAGAAGAATCCTTGAGCGTTAGGCCAACTGCTGCTGCTTCTGCTGCTGGGTGTGGATCTTCAACCCAGAAGTAGACCAAGAAGAAGACTACTAGTAGTTTACAACAATTGACTGTTAAACAATTCTTTGCAAGAGGAAGCAAGTATGAAAGCTGTCACCCTGTCGCAAAGCGGATCACAGACCCCATGGCGACTATGCTAGTATTACATCTGCGCCCAATATCCACTAATAAAGCAGCTGGTTTAGACAGTTACTTAAGGTCTTCTGTCCCCTTTACCAAATTCCATCACAGCACCATTTTACTAGAAAAGTTATTCCTCACCTCTACCAGAAGGTTCGTAAAAATTTAATTATTGGGCTACAAAATGCCATTCTACCCACTGTACACTTAACCACAGATATGTGGAAAAGCGGAACTGAGCAAATTGAAGATTATATGATTGTGACAGCCCACTGGGTTCGTGATTCGCCTTCACCAGCAGGGACAGCAGCAGCATGTACCCAAGAGCGTCACATTTTTTAGAGGCAGGCTACTCTGTGTATCATCTGCTTAAAAAAGAGGCATATTATTATTATTATTATTATTATTATTATTATTATTATTATTATTATCGTAGATTTCTAGGGCACCAAAGTGCTCCACAGCACCGTACAGAAGGGAAGACAAGGACATACATAAAATAGAACATACATAAAACAAGAACAGACAAGGCAGACAAAATGAATGGAGACATGAAAACAAAGGGTATGGAGGACCCTGCTCATTAGAGATCTTACATTCTAAAGGGAAGAGGGCACAGCTGAAACAGGAGGAGCGAGTGTGGCTCAGAGTGGAGATTGGGATAGTTGCGAGGATGCATTAGTGTGAATAGTGTTATCGAGGATAAGGTCACCTCTAAAATAGAGATGTGTTTTCAAAGAGCATCTAATGATTTGAAGGCTGTGGGAAAGTCTGTTTGAGCGTGGTAGGAAATTCCATAAGTGGGGAGCAGCACAGGAGAAGTCTTGAAGGCGGGAGTTAGAGGTGGTTATCAGAGACGAGACAAGGCGCAGGTCAGAGGTAATACCGCTGACAACCAGTTTGAAAAACTAAGGGATGTCATTGCAACATGGCTTATACTGATTGGACTCTCCTGAGGATATGTGATTTCTAATAACGTCACCAATATTGTTAGAGCATTGCAGCGGGGGGGAATTCCATCACATTTTCTGTTTTGCTCACACAAGCAACTTGGTGGTACAGAACTTTTTAAAAAATGACAATAACATGCAGGAGATGCTGTCTGTGTTCCGAAATATTTAGAGTCATTTTCAGGATTCTGCAACAGCATGTAGGAGAATGCAGCAGCTGCAAGAAGAATAGAATTCAGGGGGAATGTACTTTAGTCCAGCGTAGTGAAGAATACTTTCCGCGTTGTGCAAAATGCTCAAACCACTCAAAGTAGTCACATGTGAAGAGAGTGCAGACACTGTTAGCTTGAGTCAAGTGATTCCCGTAATTAGACTTTTTGAAAAGCAGCAAAAGAAATTGATGGAGCAATTCCGCTAATTATGTTGTACTTGTAGATTAAGTACTTTATTCGCTTAGCCAGGATCCAAGAGTTATCAACATCTTGAAATTGGATCATTACATTTTGACAACTGTTCTCCCTCACCGTTAGACTCCAGAAGGTAATATCACGTGAGCCGGCTGCACAGGCAGTCCTCTAACCCTAACTCAGTGACAATGGATTTGTGAGGGATAGGTCATGTGAAACTATTCTTATTAGTTTCTACAGATAAGTTAGTGGGAACTTAGACCAGGGTAGCACAGTAGATGTGGTCTACTTAGATTTTGCAAAGGCCTTTGATACAGTGCCACACAAGAGGTTATTTTACAAAATAAGGGAACTGTGTCTAGGAAACAACATTTGTACTTGGATCGAAAACTGGTTAGAGACTAGGTAACAGAGAGTTGTGATAAATGAAACATTTTCTAATTGGTCAAAAGTTTTATATAGAGTACATCAAGGTTCCCAGCAGGGGCCACTACTTTTTAATATATTTATTAATCACCTTGGTGATGGTTTAGAGAGTAAAGTTTCCATTTTTGCAGATGATAATAAACTCTGTAAGGTAATAAAATCAGAGCAAGATGTAGCTTCTCTACAGAGGGACTTAAATAAACTGGAGGATTGGGCGGCCAAATGGAATATGAGGTTTAAATTAGATAAATGTAAGGTTATGTATTTAGGGATCAAAAACTAGCAGTCAAACTATAAATTAAATGGAATTAATTTAGGGGAATCTATAATGGAAAAGGATTTGGGAGTGCTTGTAGACAGTAGACTTAGCAATAGTGCTTAATGTCAAGCAGCAGCTGCAAGGGGAAATACAGTACTGGCATGCACAAAAAAGGCGATAGATACAAGGGAAGACAGTGTCATTTTGCCACTGTAAAATTCATTGGTAAAACCTCATCTTGAATATGGAGTACAGTTCTGGGCACCACTCTATAAAAAGGGCAACAAAATTGATAAAGGGTATGGAGTCATTAAGTTATGAGGAAAGGTTAGCCAGTTTAGGCATGTTTAATTTAGAAAAGAGGCGCCTAAGAGGAGATATGATTACTATGTACAAATACATTAAAGGTCAATACAGAGAACTTTCATGGAAACTTTTTACCCCAAGGACCATACACAGGACACGCGGTCACCCTCTAAGGTTAGCGGAGAGGAATTTTCACAACCAGCAAAGAAAGGAATTATTTTAGTAAGGGCAGAGAAGATATAGAATTCACTGCCAGGGAAGATTGTGATGGCAGATTTTATAGATATGTTTAAGGAAGGGTTAAACAAATTTTTAGCAGAAAAGTGTATCCAGGGATACGACCGTTAATTAAAATGAAGGATAGTAGTGGATATAGGGAAAAAATAGGAGTGTAATATTGGGTCTGGAGGGATTTATCCTGATTGAAACTGAGCCAATTTTAAATATAAGTAAGGGATCTCAGGAGATCCAAAATAGGTTTAACTTGATGGTGTCTTTTTTCAACCTCATCAATTATGTTACTATGTTACTTCTCTTAAATCCTTGACTTGTCTTTCTTGCTATAATCTGTCTTTTAAGTTACTCTAATAACAAGCACTCTCTTCTCTATCTCAATCTTCTTCAGTCAAGTCTCATTCTCTGTTACATTACTGCCTACTGTGTTTCTCTGACTAAATAATTTCACTTATTTTAATATTTTCCTTCAGTTCTTTACCAAATGCTACCATTTTACCTTTGTCTATTGCTACTGTATTGGACCACTTTATCCTCTCTTCTGTTCCATTTTACCAGCTCTCACTGTGTCTTCCCCTTCTGTCACCGCATCCTCTTTCACTGCCTGTCAGTCTCTCTCTATCTCTCTTTCCGGTGACTAATTTTATTTATCAGTCTACTATTTCACTGTACTTTCCCTTTATTACGCTCTGCCAGCCCTCACACTCGCTATTTCTCCCCTTCTCTCTCTGCATCCTTGTTTGCTGTCTATTGATATTTCCCTTGAATAACTGCTCCTCAGTCCTTACTCAGCAAACCTTGAGCGGGAAGCCCTATGGCGCACACACCCCTCGTGTGATTGGCCAGCTAAAGGAGTTGCTCAGTCCAGTCATGTGGGGTGAATGCAATTACACATTTGTGTGGAAACGTTATCCTCCTCACTCTTATTGATCCAATGCTGAATGAATTTGTTTTGAATTTTCTATTCACTTATAACACTATATTGCTTCTATTATAGTTAAACAAGTAGTGGGGGCACTTGGGGGCCTATTTATTAATGAACAGGTTATTGCCCCATTAATTATCACCCGTCAGTGCAATGATGACAGATGTTTTTTCTAATGAATTTATTAAAAAGTCATCCCGCGACAGCGCATCTGATAGGAGGCTGTTCCAGCGATGACTTCACTTATCTTAAAACTGCTGTAGTCTGTCTCTCCCCTCCGGTTACTATCGCAAAGTGGCTTGCGCATGCGCCACCTAAGGCCATAGCCAACGGGATCAAGCTCCGAAAAGCTATAGCTATAATCTGATTGGTTGCTATGAACAACACTTCCAGTTTTGCTTTATAGAATTTTTGCTAAATCTACCTCTAATTCCATGAAATCATTTTTAAGGACCTTCCTTCCACAACCCATTCACAACAATCTATCAACTCTATCCACAGTATACTGAACCCAAATAACCGGAGATAGCGAACTGTTTTGCAGTCACAGACCTACAACAGCTTACCTTATCTGTCCTCCTACTACAAGAAAAAGACTGGCCTTTACAATACTCTTGTTCCCATCTTTACTAGAGCAGTAAATACCAGTGAATGTGTCCTGTTGCAGCAATGCTACTCTTGAACTAATATTCGTAATTTCAGCCAATTTGGTACATATACCATTTTCCTTTGCACTCTTCCCTCTACTTCTTCTTATAGCTATGATCCAGACCCTAGGATCTTTCTATCTTATGTCTCTACTTTCTTCTACACTGTCCCTAATCAGTGCCTGCTCAATGAGCAGCAAATACCTGTTGTCACCTGACCTCATTGTTGCCAGTTGTTCATTTAGATGGATGCATCAAAGTGATGTTTTACTAAATGTGTGGTTTTTAAACCATGTGATTTATCAAAGAAAAAAAATGCACATCAAGTCACATCTGTCAATACTGGCAGATCACAATTTTCTATGTTGGTTTTGTGATGTGGGATCCATACAAACAGTGAAATGTGTCACGTGACATTTTGCAAAACTGCAAGGAAAACTGCAAATTTGATGCAATTTTTTTCGATGTGGTTCTCAAATCGCATGCTTTTTTAGCAGGATGACTATAGGTGGCTTTTATAGTTAACTGCTAAAATGCGGTCACAAACTAATTGCAAAATTATGTTTAGAAACAAATTTTATGACATGTACAACTTCAAATATAGCATACAGATTATGATTGCATTATGAGCACAAATGTGATAATTATTATCATCAAAGATACTGACACCTAAAAGATACATGTTAGTCAGAACTGTACCCATCTCATAAAATAAATAACTAAATAAATAGCTAACGGCTTTTCATGATGTTAAATGTGCAAACCAGTGGTTTGCTACAAACTGAGTGTGCACGCACACGCATCAGTACATTTTGCTATTTGTCTGTATAATAAACCACAGTCTTAGAAGTCAGAAAATAGATTTTTCCTCAACAAAATATTCCTTATTGTTTTCTTCACACTCTTTATGACACAAATAATTATTAGAACAAAATACTGTAAGTTTTATGCTATCTGCAACTTCCAGCTCAAATTACTGTTAATATTAACATAACTTAATTAGTAAAGAGAAAACATCAGAGCCATAATGAATATGAGGTCACTGGGCAAAAATTGTTTGCTGCAAGAGATGGGTAATTGCTCTTTGCTGACCTTCAAAGACAGGGAAATCAGATGACATTTCCAAGGTGTCCATGAAACAAGACCCGTAATCATGACTCAACTTCGTTGTGTTGTTGGTATCAAGGCAATGACTCACAGCCTTGATACGATAGCAATCTAAATCATATTGATGTACTATGTGTACTCTTTATGGTGGAAATAAAGAATCTTTAATCAGTCGTCCATCTGTTAGATTCAATTCAGCGAAAATGTAATCGTATATGTTTGTATGGTGATCACAGTATCCTATGAAACTGAATCTAATGCTGAAGATAAAAATGCCTCATATACTGCGCGATAAAAAGACAATATAATGGTTTAGAGAAGACAATGCGAATCGGGGCAGAGTAAATAGTCTAGCTCAAAATGTGTATTTTTGCATAAATATTTGTAGAAACAACAATTTATTTAAATAATGAATTTGATGCTGTCTTCGATAGTGACTAAAACACTAGAGCAGATAACACACCTGCCAACATAATCCATTTTATCAGAACATAGCAATCTGGTAATGTTTTACCAACTTACTATTCCATTGATTTAACATAGGCTGAATTAAGAAATTCATTTAAAAATACTTTTGCAATTATTTAAATCTGTCCAGGTTAATGCAACTGGGAGATCAGTGTGAAATAAAGGGAACAGAGTAATGTATACATGGTTAAATAGATAACGATAATAATAATAATAATAATGATAATAATACATACAAATCTCTTGTTTCTTCATTAAGCCCTTATTAAAAGTACAGTCAAAGCTAATGAAAAAAATAACTAGCTGCATGCTTTATTAAATAACTTGTGAACTTGTCTGTTCTATCAATGCATGAGGTCATTTAATTGGCAATTATTTAAGCACCTTGCTGTTAGTGGTTTTTTCATAGAGCAATACCTCTTTCGCCAGATTGCAGACGTATGAATCTAGGCTTCAGGTTAAATAGAAACATGAACTATGCTGGAAAACTTGATTTGAAAATATGATTCAGACATTTTACTTGAAGCAACAAGAAATATTGATAATATGCGGATACTTCTTTCAAACTGAAATTAAAATTAAAATAATTATATTTCCTGGTAAGGCACTTCTAATTCATTGTTAATTATAAAATGTTATTTTATATTATATTATTTTAGTTATTAAAAATGTAACATTTATAATTCAATAATGTGCTATAAATTATACTGCTGTTTTTCCAAGATTAAGCACAAGCCTTTAGACAGATATAGTTGGATAGTTGTGACATTTCCACATAAGTATTTAGTATTGAAAACGCTGTTATAACTCATGCAAAGCATCTTACACCTCACTCTAGATTGCAAGGGGTGAAAGGATATTATTACACAAAATAAAATAAAACTTCCTTACTGACAACAGCACGTTCCTCTTGATATTGTATACCCTTTGCTCGTAGCACCACCACTGTCAGACGTCCAAGGTAGTCATTGTAGCTAAGAGAGAACTGGATGTCTCCATACTCTGAGGGTGGCTTTAGGAAGAAATAGTAAATATTTAAAAATGTATTCTGAGATTTGCATTTTTTGAATAGGATTAAAATAGTCCAACTTAAAAACACTTTCTTTTATAAACCACTTTTAACACTTACCTGCTTTGCACGTTACCTGCATTGCTGTCGTCACCAGGGAATTATTAAAGGGTTGTGCCCATTAAGAAGAATATGTTATTGACTTTTACACTTTCTGGTGCATCTTTTACTATATACATTGCTTTATCGTTATAGTTTCCTCCTTTTCACTTACAGCCAAGTACTAATACAATTGTACCAAGAAAGCATCACTGTGTCATAGATTATGAGAATGGGCAAAAACCTACATGGTACTATAAAGACATAGATGTAAGACATACAGTAGAAATGTATTTAGTAAAAGTTGAAAGAAGGAATGTACAAGCTAGTACATTAAAGTCATATGAAGGTGAAAAACATTATTTTGTTTACATTGGTATTGCAGTAATATTATATATGTTTTATAAGATTATATGAATACTGACGTGAAGGAGCTCTTAAAATGGACCTATGACTAAGCTGGTAAATTATAGCATTAAATGATAAGGCCTTACTAACTGGGTTATACTGAAGAAACTTTTACGGTATGTCCACACAGACATTGTTTGAGCAAATTTGAAGCATTTTGATGCTTCAGACACACTTGAAAGATGGTCCTAAAAAGCCTCTTCGTTCACTTGAATGGGATTAAAATAATTCAAACAAAAATAATTAATTAAATAAATAAATAAGCAAAACACTCCTACATGCTTATGAACTTTTTTTATATACTTAAAAAGGTAATCAAGCAGAGAACAAGCCAGTACTGTACTCAGTTAATAATAATAGAATAAGCAAAGGTGAGATTTTAAAGAACAACTAACTCAGTGGCAGATCAGCAAAATAATGGGCTTGCAATACAAAATACAGAGTACAAGACCAGGCAGAAACAGTCCTTGACATTATTACACCTTTTCAAGGATGTTCTCTGGGCCACATTTTCTAAGTTCGGTAGGGTAACATTAGTGGACTTCTGAAACCAATCTTAAACAATGGACATTTTCTTCAGGCTCCCAAGATCTCTCTTCTGGGCCGCAACCCACCCACTGTTCAAGGTGATGTAACTTATTTAGGAAAATCAACAATGCTTTCTACCATATACTTATCTTCTCCACCAACAGTTTCTGGATCAGGTGCTGCAATTGAGAGCCCAAGAAATGCATTCTCCCAGAAGGGTTTCAATAGAGCTGAGTGAAAAACTGGATTTACAGTATTTTTATGGGATCAGTGATTTTTTTGTTGAAAAGTCATTGGGTTTATTTACGCTGAGATCTCTCTGATTATCATGTGGGAAATAAAGTTCAAAAGTTTATTGGACCCAATTATTCTTAACAGATCTGGCATCAGAAAATGATTCCAGTGTAGGCAGAAGTGGAGCATAGTTAAAC